>NC_024799.2:4626096-5268596 GCF_000309985.2 Brassica rapa | reverse complement strand
AAGTTTTTGATATATTGTTGTCATTTTACCACCTCTAATTACCGATTTAGATCTTTAGAAGACCTACTAAACATAGAGCTTACACCCAACATGGGTAAGTGCCATAGTGAAAATGTTCTATGTACAACAGTAAGATTTGGTTATATATGTTTTCATCCACTAATCTTTGAAATAAAATCATTCAAAAAGTTATTATATATGTGTTATTTGTAGAAGACAACTGAAACTATCCAAGTTTTATCGAAATACTACTCGCCAACGGATTGTTAATATTTGAAATTTGCATGCAAAAGTTATGCTGTCTTCATTTTCTTATAGAGGCTTCTACTTGCACAAAACATTATAAACCCCATTGATTCCATTAAATAGTACTGATACCAATCATTCTTTACCAATAATATTAATACAAAAAAACATTCCTACATAAACATAAGAAGGAAACAAAAAGAAAAGAGAACTTGGCGAAAACTATAGTAAGTTTTTGCCACCCTTTTGATGCATTTTGAGTTTCTCATAGGTACTTTCCTGATGATTTCCAGATCCTACTTCCTCCAAGTGCTATCACTAATACAGTGCAGTCATCATGATACTTTCTTCGATCTCCTTGCGGAATATCCAATAGCTCATGAAACCCCATTCCTGTTTTTTTTAACAAAGCATTAATCACCAAACTCCGCAAACCAGTTACTATAAAAGGTACAAAATGTTTTGTTTTACCAGCTTTCTTGGCTGCACGGACTAGAAGCTCCTGTATAACATGCTGAGCAGGATCTCCATCTGGAAACTTCTCCATGGCAAGAGAAACAACTTCCTCGTTGCTCAGGTATTGGTACAACCCATCAGACGACAGAACCATGAACTGATCATTCTCCGTTAGCCTGTAGTGACGAAGAGACGGTGTGCATGATATGTATGGATCCGTCCCAATGTACTCATTTCTAAACATTTCCAGTAACGCATCGTTCAGTTTAGGCTGCAACAAAATCCAACTTTCCTTTGTGAGAATTACGGTAATGATAATAGTTTTTTTTTGTGATTAAGAGTTGATATTTAGCCTAACCTGCTTCAAGAACCCTGCTCCAAACGCTCTCGTCACCTTAAGCCGTCCTTTAACTCTGTCGTTTACTATGCAATGCATGTCATCAGGGTGCTCGTTTTTTATTCTTGTTACTTCCTGAGATATGACAAGAATATTGTAAGTGTATGATCCTAGACAACAAAAGCTTAAGAAGGTTTCAGAATTACATCTTCGATGCTCGTGCTGTGATCTGTAGTCAGCTGCAACGCAACCAGTTTCATGTCCTGCGCACATGTTTCGTTGTCATCCACAACCGAAGGCTCTTTGATGTCACTGTCTCTATCCAAATCACTACATCTTTCTGTCTCCACACCCCCACCCGTTTCTTTAACCTCATGCTGCGCAACGAGAGCTCTACTATCCCCTATGTTCATTATATACACATCATCATCTCTCATCAACGCAACCAGCAAGCACGAACCCATCAACGCAAGCTCAGGATTCGTGTCGAGAACCTTATCAGTCATCTCCAAGAACGCTTGCTCCGTAGCTTCAAGACCATTCGACATCGCTTTGAGAACCAACTCGTGATCAACCGTACCGACCTTACGTCTCTTCTTCCTTTTCTCAACCGTTTCTTCTACTCTAACGCTATCTACCACCTCAGCTTCGCTTGAAACTCCTTGCTTAGACAAACCACGCCTCAACTTCGACAAGAACAGCCACCTCTTGCTTCCAACAGAGACAGCATTGCCTCCGGTAATAACATCGTCTACCGAGAACGCAAACCTATCGGAGCCTGAAAGATCTAAACCGTCTTCCGCTTGAGCCTCCGCGAGAAGCTCCCATAAACGTTTCCTCTCCTTCACTTCCACCACCTCTGATGGACTCTTGCTCGAACTTGCTAACTCTGTAGTACTACTGTCTAACCTATTATCACCTTTTTCGTCTTCCTCTACTTCCTCCAGTTCCCAGAACAAGCCTTGTAACTCACTATGAACCGCACGGTAAAGATTCGCCATGAGAAACTCCGGCGCGTCGGGGCCGTTAAACCCGTCGTAGATTCCGGCGAAGAGCCACCCTTGCTTCTCGAAAACAGCTAACTGCACTCTGTCCTCTCCCGCCTTCCCCAACGCCCACTGTAACTCGTTCTCACCGGCGGAAGCTGCCTCCGCCGCCGCTTCGCCGCCGTCGGGACTCACGGTGTTCTCCTTTTTAGCACCGACGACGAAGTTCGACACGGGGAGAACCCACGGCCGCTGCTTCCTCTCCCCGAAAATCGGATGCCACGAGAGACTCTTCTTCTTCCTCCTCTTCCGCCTCTTCTTCGAGTAAACGCCGCCGAGCGGCGCCGAGAAGTGCACGCCGGCGGAGTTAGATCTCGAAATCTCTCCGGCGGGGTCCAGCGGTCCGGAAGTCGCGCCTCTCTCGATCGGACCGGACATGAACAAACCGTTACGCTCGACGGGACCGGAGCGGTCCGGTCCCAACGGCACGGGCTGAAGCGGGAGAGCGCTAAACGACGACGTTCCTTCGAAGCCGTTAGCGTTCACGACAGAGCTCCTTAGGCTGCCGCCGAAAGTGCTCACAGTGGCATCGTCGTAAATATCGTCGAGCTGGAGGACAGTTTTGGAATTTGACGTGTTGGCGCTAACCGAAGCTCCGGAGATAGATCTGAACCCGGTGTGGAGCTGGTCCGATGACGCGGAGCCTCGGATCCGACCGGGAGATAACCGGAACGAACCGGTGGGAGAGGTGAACCGATCCGAAGGGAAGGGAGATAGGAAGCGGTTAGAGGAAGGGACGTAGCAGTAAGAGTGGCCTAGAGTCTCATCCAACGGCTCAGAGAGAGTGTTGAGACGATCGGAATGAGTTTGATTTTGAGCTGATGGTGGGGAGTGTTGGCGCCGGCGGCTGCGGTGACCTTGGTTGAAGCAAGGTAAGACGGAGGAGAATCCACCTCCCATCACATTTGATGGCCGAGAAAATAAGATTTTCCGATAGCAAAAATTTAATAATTTTCTCGGCGATTTTGAAATTGTGAGCTGAGAAGAAAAATATTAAGACAGAGAGAGAGAGAGAGAGACTTTTGTCGTGTTTCTTTGGGATTTAAATATGTTTTCTTTTTAAGTCTTTAGTGGTTTTGAATTAAGGGAAACATTGACTCTTTTTTCGCTTTTTCTTGGCTCGATTACGTAAGTACCATCAACATTCTCTTTCATTTACAAGTTCACCCTTGAAATGTTCTAAAACCCTCTTTTATAAGATTTTGACCAGAATAATTAATTTAAAGTAGAAAAATTCAGTTTGTTCGAATGTATAATTGCAAATTAGTGATATTCGGACATGAGAAATACCAAAAAGGAATAACATTAGCGCAGTTGTAGTTGACTAGTTGTTGACTTTCTTCCTTTTATCAGGAGTATAAATGGTAATTCCAGAGTGGAAATTATTTTGACTTTGTTTTCACTTATCAACTTGCTATAGTTAGGATAACTCGATGTGGTCACGATAGTAAGATTTTTTTAGCTCACCAGACGTCGCGTTAATGAAGTTCTAAACTTGGAATTATTACTTGGAGCTACATATATGTGTAGCAAACAGTTTTGAACTAAACATAATCTGAGGAAAGTATTAACTTCCTCTGGAAAAATAAAAGAAAAAGGAAAAAGGTCAAAATAGTAAACCTAGGCTCGGGACCTCTGGTTTAAAGGATTCTTATATTAGGAAAGCCTTTTGTCATTTGCTTTGTTCGCGCTCATCGGTCTCCGGGACAATGAGAATTCGCATTTATACCCTTTGGTTTTCTCTTTTAAGTCCACAAAATAGATTATAAGATAAGTTTTTAACAGAAAAAGAAAAATTATAAGATAAGTTACCAGTTAAAATATAATTGGCCAAATTAATACTGGTGTGGGGTTTTACTAAAATATACACAAATTGATACAATGGACTGAAAATATTTCAAGTAGAAATCTGATAAATAATTTGGGATTATAACTAAAGAAGAAAACATTGCCTCTTTAGATACTTAATTACCCAACTTCAGAGAAATTAAGAATAATTAATCAACTTAATCATCATATAAGCAACATGAAAATATAACATCGTTGAAAATTACAAAGTTTAAAGTATAACATTCTTTAGTACATGTTGACAAAAAAATAACATTCTTTAGTACATAAACAAAGCGCTTGTTTCAACCATATATTTATCTGTTCATGAGAACTTTACTATTCATTCACATTACAACAATATATTCCCTTCCATTCAAACTTTTTTATTCGATATATTCCTTTCATTTTTCATACTTTTCGTGCTTATTTTCACATTTTTCATACTTTTTCTTTCACATTCAGTTCGTTGGATTCAAACTGTTCACACAAATTCTGTCTTCTAAGAAAAACTTAAACAATTCAACTAACATCTTACCAGTTCAGCCAATTTTTTTTGCCATTTACTACTTTCTCAATAAGTAACGCATATGAGTATATTTGCTTTTTGTGTCAATTGTCAGACACAATTCAGTATTGCGTCCGTTACCAAATTACCATACGTTGGAAAATTATGTGACTAGTGTTGCAATTAGAATCAACAAATAAACAACACGAACTTAACCGTTACAAATGCAGTATAAGTGGGTTAAGTGACAGTTAAAGTCAGTGTCAGTTTGATTTCTGTGAGATAATAGTTATACTCTAGAGCTACTGACATCTGTTTTCTACTAAAAACTATTGTTTGAAAAAATATATAGTTATTTTACACATTTTCAAAATTAATATTAATATCACTTCTCTAAATATATTGTATATCATTAAATGGTAAATCATTATACATCTCGTTTTCACGTTTTAAACATACACTACATGCTGCTAATATTTAGGCCCTACTAATAATAACTACGTTTGCAAATAATAAAAATGTGTTATTTTAACAGCTTTCCCATAAATTAAGACCGATCCATATCAAAGTACAAGTTTAACTGAATGGAGCTGTATTTCACAGGTTTCACTATTCTTGGCTAAATTTCAAAGAATCCTTCATTGTTGTTTTCACTAATAAGTATAAAATGGAATTTGATAAAGTTAAATTATTCTGGTTTTGTCATCGGTGACTATGTCATTTGATTAGGAAAAACTATTCTTCTTTTGTCATCGATGATAGCGTTATATCTTGGTATTAGAGGCCTTCCGGCGCTGCGCGCCGGGTTCGTATATCTTGATGTGTGAAAGTGTTGGATATGTTGTGTGCCACAAATGATGATATGGTTGTATGCTTAATAGTGAAGTTGCTGTCCCATTTTATTTGTTTTTGGTTTATAATAAACTTTAATGTAGGGATGAATACAATAGAGTGTATTTATTTTTTAAAAGCCATTTTTGCCTAAATAAAGTTTGAAGAAACCAAACTGAAAGAAAAATGAACAACAAAACAATTTATCTATGATGTACGTATTGTACAAATTTCTCCACTCTTAAAAAGTAGTAGCAATCCTTGTATTGATGATTATTGTTTTGAAGGTCAGAGCTTCTAGGGGGTTTGAGTCTGGCCATATTGTGTAGGTACGTGTCCTCTGGATCAATACGATAAACACTAAGCGTTTATTTTTATTTTTCTCCAGCTACGTTCAGAAGTCGAAAGTGTGTGTTCCCAGTCAAATGTATCAAGCACCCTTTTCCCCTCTTTGATTTTCCCTGTGCACAACATCAATATAGCACAAAGGTACGTGCCTTTGTCATATTTTCCTTTGGCCGAGCGGCATAGGTGTCTGAGGCCTTTGACTCGCCGTTTACGGAAGAAAAACTGATTGATCCCCTCAATATAGTGTGCCTCCGGATTGTTGTGTTCTAAGCACGACCTCATTAAGTACGTGTGTTGTTCCACCATCCGGAGTGGTTCAGATGCAAAATACTTTAGGCTTAGGTTGCAGAAATAGGATGCAGGTTCTGCGTCCGAACTGTCTCCATCTGATGTATCGTCGCTTTGTTTGATCTCCGGCTCGGATTCCAAAGTAATGGAAACGTCCTTAGAACCTTGTTGAGATGAAGAATGACGGAGATCTGGAGAGTTGAGACCTATCATCATCTCAAAGAACTCGGTCATCAAAAAGAAGTGGTAACATTCTGAGCATGCTGTGTTGATCTCTGGAGGATGGCACTGATGATCTGGCTTCATCTTGGTAAAGGATGTTACGTAGATATCCTTCACGTTGCGGTCCAGGCGGTCCAGAGAGAGCGGGAATTCTTTGATGCAGTTTTCCACTGCTTTAATACCCTTCTCATCGGTCAATTTGTTGATGATTCTTACTCCTTTCTCAGTTTGGCCGATGGCCATGAGGAGAACTCCATAAACGTACCTTCCTTGGAGGTGACCAGCCTTTGATGCTATGCGGAGGTGATGCATACCCAAGAATTGATTTCGAGAGTCAGAAGTACTGGAGCACACATGTAAGGAAGGTACATTAAATGCCACACATGATAACAAAACAAAGTAGTCAACCTGAAGCATACATGTCACAAAGTTAGCATCAACGTTATTGGCGCTGAAGCAGCTGTCCATCAACGATCTGTATCTCTTTGCTAGGGCTGGTTTCTTGACCAATGGCGAGAGGTTGAGAACCTTAGCAATAAAGCGATTGTCAAAACGAAAGTAGAGGCTTTTGGACGCGACGATCGCATTGAAGTAGTCCAATGCAGAGCTAGCCCCCACCTTAGAAACAATGACCATGCGCAGGTCTTCTGGCATGGTGTCAAGAGTCTGCTTCTTTGCTCTTTTCTGATCCATGGGACTGGTGTGAGATTTGTGAGTTGTGTTTGTATGGGAAGATGTTTCGGTAAGGTGCTTGGTTCACACGTCTATTTATGAAGGAACTAAGAGCAGCGGTGACTGTTTAGTTTTTACTGTGTTAGTGGAAGGTAACGCATGTTGCTGTAATTATTCGACATTAATGTCTATTATGTTGATTGGTAAAGCTTTTGTGTGAACGTTTTATGTAATCTGAAGGGGCTGATTACAACAGGCTATTTTTCCAATTCTGTGAACACTCCTAACTCTAGTTTATGAGCTTAGTTTTTTTTTAAAGTATATTCCAAGCCAGTTTGAGTACTTAATTAATGTAATTAACAATTTATAAGTCTACATGAGATATAGTTTTTCACCGTAAACTAAATGTTATATCGTGTTTAAAAAAAAAATTGCATATTGAAGGCTGCTTGAATTATAAAGGAAATGGCTAAGCAGAGAATATATTGACTTCTCATTAAGAGAAATGAAAGTTTGTATAACGTTTTTATAGTCCATCAATTTTTATTATGTTGTATGAAAAAGAAAAAAACGATCAACTCTTATATTTCATCTTATTTTATTGTTTTTCTTTAAAGTCTTTTTTTAATTATTTGTTGGTATGCTTTCATTGAGTGGGAAGATTCTGTAGTTTCTGTGACTTAGAATAAAGAAAAGTAAGAGACGATTTTTAATTTTGTCATCTTCTGCATAAATATGTTTTCCAATATAATTTGTTGTTGGGTCGAGTGTTATGGATAACCCCCTTAATCCACTATATATTATGTTTCTCAATAATATGATCCACCGAAAAAGAGAACATATATATAAACCGAAACCGTATTTATAATAAACATCCTTAAATATTTGGGCCAGTATCTCAACCAATTTAAGCCCAGCTCAGTCGTCCGGCAAGAAACAAAACCAGAAAGAAAGAAAAACAGAACGATCCAGGTGCCGCCACGTGTCGCAAAAAGCCCCCTTCTACATGGTGACGTGGCTCTTTAAGGAGAGAGACAAGCCAACTTTATTGTATAAGATGTGGACTTAGAATCCTAAGCTTTGTCATTTAATTTAATAATACGCAAATACAACAAAACAAAAAATTCATTATTCCTATATTTATTTGACATTTTTCTATTGATCTCACGACAAAATTAACATAAAACGGTTTTATGCTACATTTTTTTGTTTTCTTGAAATCTTATATATTAAAACAGAAGTCACAACCTTAATTCATGTGTGATTTTTTAAAAAAATGGACCTAATGGACATATTCATAGAAATTCATACTATATTTTAATTCAGACTAATAATAAATATAATTTTTAAAATATTTTGATCATAGTATCTTTTGATATCTTTTCATTTTAAATATAAATATATTTAATTTAAAATTCTAACAAATCTGTTTAAAAAGATTTTTAAAAGATCTTCATTTTCGAAATTATATTTAAATATTTTCACTAATTTCAAAATTAGTTTAAAATATTATTATACATTAATATATTCAGTTATATAAAATGAAAAATAAAAAATCTATAATATTTTAGTTATTATATAATCATAATCAATCATATTAAATTAAAATTATTATATTGAGCTAAATATAATAAAATTGTATTAAATTTATATATTTATATATTTTATTTTTGTAATTATAAAATATTATGTTCAAAAATAAAATCTAATATGTTGGTAAGATGGGTTAACATTATCAAACTATATAATACATGTATAAAAATTAACATGTATTTCTTTAAAGTTAATAATATAAAATCTTTGTAACTACTTTAATCATAATATATTTTCATTTTAAATATAATATATATTTATATATTATATTTTAAAAATTCTAATAAATCTGTGTAATATTTAAACAATAACTTAATGTATTTTAAGTTATCGTTTAGAAATGAAAATAAATAAATTATAACCTATTTTGTCTATTTTTATAGTCATGATCATGTTAAAATATAATTATTATACTAAAATAAGTATGATAAAATTATATTCAATTGATAAATTTGTAAATTTTATTTTCATAAATATAAAATATTTATATAAAATATAATATGATGATAGAACGACTTAAAATTAACAAACTATATAATACATGTCTAAAAATTAACATATCTTACACTTTTATATATATAATAATAAATTATCTAAAATGAATAAGCATAAAAATATTGGTAAAAAGAAATCCAGTTTTGAAATACGGGTCAGAATTTAGCATAAATTAAATACAAAATATTTTTTAAATATATTTTCTCATGAATATATTAATTTGCTTAATAACTAAATGCAAATACAATAAGATAAATATATAATAAGAAGTGGCAAATACATAAGGTTTAAACAACTAATTAATTATAACATGTAAATTATAAAATTATTGTATTTGAAATAGTTATATAAATATTTAAGTATATGATTAACATTAAAAATATATACCACTTATGTTCTAAAACAATAATTTATGTATAGAAAAGTGAAAACAAACACCCGTGCGGTTGCACGGGTCAAAATCTAGTTTGTTAATTACAACACAAACTAAAATAAGTAGGTGGTAATTAATATACATCAATGTTTAAAATAATAAGTAGGTGGTATTCTCTGTAATTTCGCATAACAATTAGTTTGTTGCATGCGAAATATAACGAAGCAAGCTTGAAAGCTTGGTGTTATTTTGAAGAAATCATGCATGCAAGTTAAGTTAATCCAATAACAGACCACTTCAGAGAAATTTGACAATTCGTTATGGCATGATCAGATTATTAGAATCGCTCGCAGATATCACATCTAGCATGCCCAAAATACATACCTTGTTTATCTTAATACCTCCGATTCAGTTTCTAGTGTCAATAAATTTAAGGAAACGCTTTGACATTTTGTGGCTTGTTTTATTTTGCTCCTAGACTCTACGGTTGTTGGCTTGGGTGATCTCGATTGTATTTGCTCTGGTTTTGAGATTAGCTATCTTGAATCTTGATACAATCAGTTTGTCTTGGTTTGTTGACGTCTACGTTCAAAGGATTTGTGGTAGTTTGTGTCGTGCCTTTTTCGTGGTGTGCGTTAGGTTTCGGGTGTATATAAAAAAACGGAAGGAGTGTGATTTTTTTTTTCAATCCCTCTGTTAAATGCAGTTTGAGATTTATAACCTTTACTATTGGATTCTATTGCTGTGAAGGTATTTTGTTAATTAATGCAAAATTTTGATAAAAAACAATCACTAATCACATTAATAGCACTGATTAATACTCCCTCCGTTCCTAAATGATCCATGTTTTAGAAAAATATTTTGTTTCTAAAAGATCTATATTTTACATTTTCAATGTATGTAATAATGGCAAATTGTAAATTTCAAAAACATTAATTGTGTTTACTGAATTTTGATTGGTTAAAAATCATAGGAAATAGCTAAACACAGAAAATCATACATTTATTATCAAAATTTTAAGTGTTTTCTTAATAAGTGTGAAAATTCTAAAACATAGATTATTTAGGAACAGAGGGAGTAGTTATGAGCATTTATGGATTGATTGAAATCCATATTTGCATTTATTTAAAAAGTTACTACTAACATTTACGGTTTATGTCGTATTGAATTTGAAGTAAAAAAACAAATTAAATGAAAATGCACTTATAACAATTAATCATAAATCATGTATGAGGTGGTGTAAATAAAACATGTAAATCAAATTCATAATCAAATTCATATATGCATGGCAATATATCTTCTCATTTAAATAATCATGACATGTATCACACTGCACGGAAAAGTGCATGTTTTCATACTAAAAATCAGTTTTCGTATATTCACGTCAGGTTATGATTATGGTCAGTCTCTATAGTTTTTTTAATTAGATGAAAACTAGTCGTAATAATGGCTGACTTAATTACAATTAGGCAGCGTAGGGCCCACGGAGAGGAAGATAAAAGAACAATAGTCAACTAGGTGTTGACAAGTGGAACCCACCTCGTAGACTCCTTCGCCGAAACGACGTCATACTTGTCGGATTCCCTTCCCCGCTACGACTTCTTGTCTTATCCCCTTTCATTTAAAATAATTTTGGCCTATTACTTTAAACACTTCTTTTTTGTTCATCAAGATTTTCAGACTTTTGTTGATAAAAAAAAGGTTACAGATATTCAAATTTATTTGATTAAGAGTTCATTAATGCTTCTACACCATCAGATCTGAATTTCGAATACAGGTCTGAGTTTCGAATACCAGTAAAGGTGAATTATGCAGATTTATGGAAAAAAACATATAGGAGATCTTCGGCATGGCGTAAAAAGTACCGTCAGACATGAATCTCATAAGATGGCTCATGATGATGCAGTTAGACGTGAATCCTCATAAGGCAGGTAGAATTATCGGCTATAAAATCGTCTTGTAATATTTCTCATAATTTGTAATATTCAAAATTATCCATCATTTAGAGCATTATTGAAGTTTAAAACAACTTATCATCTTTCACGAGTTAATATTAATAAAAATATAACTTATACTAAATGTAGAAAAAATATTTTGTAGATAACCGAGAAGTTTGACCTTTTCCCTAAAACGTGCCGTCAAGGATTGGCAAAGTCACTCCAACTACCACTCACAGTTCACATGTCACAGCTAAGAAAGCCTTTTATAAAATACAAAAGTTTTTATTATCCATGAAAACGCAATTTCAAAGATAATTTTACCACGAAAATACCATGTGTTTAGGTTTAATTTTTCTTCAACAAATCTGTAAAAGCAAAAGTGATTTTGAATTTAAAACAGAAATGCGTCTACTTTAGATGTATGTACTTCAAAGCATGACTTTTTGTGTAATATTAATAATGTAATCCTAATTCAATACTTCATAGACTTTTGAGATAATTTGTGTTTCTTTAATTTGCAAGGCATGGAAAAAAAGGAAATAAATTGGCAAAGGTGAAAAGCGTCAAGCCAACTGAATCACTAGATAGACAGATTTGGTTACTGGATTTATTCACACCTAAGAATCATCAAGTTTGATGGGACCTAAGTTGACCTAGAGCTTATTTTCCCACACATAATAATCATAATATGACAGAAAGTATGATATCATACATATTTTTAAAAATATATAATGTTGCAATATCAAAATTAGATCTCATGTACAAGTACTGTCATGCTTTGTGTTGTCTCAATCTGATGGGACAAAAACATCTGATCTTTTTCTTTTGGTTGCATACTGGCTATTAAGTTCTGTTCCACCGTTGATGTTAATCTTAGTCATGCCAATGTGCAATCTTGCATCATATATGGCCTGCTCGTATGTCACGGTCTATACGCTCTGCATTATATGTACCTGGAAGCTCTCTAAAGTCCTCGTTGAATATGGAATATGCACTGCCAAAGAAAGACACCCAACTTATTCAGTTCCTTGTAATCCAAAGAGAAGATATTTACACAACTCGAAAGTCAATATACGAGGATTCCACTTTCCAGCTAATTAGACTACTTGAAGAATCATATGCTTCCAGAATCCTAAGCTTTTGTTATTCCCTATGTCTAATAAGTTACCAAGGATATTTACGAAGTCAAAGTGTGCATATTTCCTTAAATCAAGTGTGCGTTGTTATCTCAAGAAGATCAACGGAGGCTGAAGTTTCTTTAGATATGTATATACCTGACATCACCGGGTTGTCGTTTACCAAGGTTGAGTAAGATGATTGAGAAGCCAGTCCCTAGTAACTGAAACCCATGATAACGAAGAAACCACACAAACAAAATAGAACATGTGAGCCAAGTGATCACAGTATATAATATCTATGTACACAAGAAGATGCATATCCAATGGCATTGCAAAAACAAGAGTCCTTATTCAAGAATCCAGACACTGAAGATGAAGAGGACTTACAAAGATAGGGCCTAGTTCCCAACGATGGGCAATAGGAGCCAAGATAAACCACAAGGTGATAATAGCCCACATCTTTAGACTTAAAGAGAAGAGTCCCATCAGAATGATATCTAGAACATCACAAACAAGTGAATTAGTGTTTCAAACATTCTTGGAAAGATTAAAGAACTAACCGGGAAGCTTCAGCTTGTTGCGAAGAAAGTAGTAAAGCTTCCTCTTCCCCCTGCTTGCTGATGGTGGGAGCTTAAACTTCTGCATTGCCAAAAACAGATTACAAAAAAGAACAGAAACTAATAAAAAAAAGAAACATTCTTTCAAGAGTTAAAACACCAGACCAATTCCTCGTCATCATCATCATCATCATATGTCTCAACTCCAACTGGTCTTTTTGGAATGACAGCAACGGTCAACGAATCTACACAACAAAACCCAAATGCATAATCAAAAGACCCATTCAAAAGAGACACACGAAAGTCTCAACCTTTATGTACCTTCGTCCTTGAGCGTGACGTATACATCCTCTCCATCTTCCTCGTCTTGCAATGCCTTCCCACGGAGAATCATCCTCAAATTCGCCACTGGAAACCGACCCTTTTCCGCAATCGCGTTCCTCAAATCACGAACCTAAGAATCAGCCAATGATCAATCAATCAATCCACTTCGTTACACACAGTATAGCGAGATACAGAGGAAGAATGAGAAAGTTCCATACTTTGATACGAGACGCCACTCGAATTCGAGAGGGACGAGATGGGCCGATGGTTTTGTGGGTGATCTCCACGGTGGTGCCATCGTCGCTGCTGCTCATTTTTTCGAGAAATTGATGGTTAGGGTTTCCAATTGGGGATTGATTGGAGTTATTTCTCCGACGGTAGAATCCGATTTGAGTTTATTTATTTATTTTCTATTTGCATATCTGCCTGGTATTTTTAATTAATTATACTTTAACCCCGAAGTGTTTCAGAGAGTTCACGTTGGGAGTTGTAACCTTAAAACTCAAACACCAAACCCATTATAAAATGTTTCATTTGATGGGTTTGGTATTCTGTATCACTGTCACCACAGACACTTATTTGGTCTGTCCTTTTGTATTTTGTTGAACACTCACTTATTTGGTCTGTCCTTTTGTATTTTGTTGAACACCCAACTTCCATGAAACTCAGCACTTGAGGAGATGTCAAAGAATCTCGTGTGATTCTTCTGATCAACAATCTTTCCCATTTTCCCTGACGCCATCTCATCAGGGCATTACAATTATTTGGGAGTGGAACCATTAGAACGAAGGTAAATGGAAAAGAGATTGCTCAAAAGAAGAATCAAGATTCTAATCGCTTTTGTCTACTCATGGATTTTTTCAGACAATGAGAGAAAAGAACGAGTGATAGATAGACCTTTAAATAGAGTTTTGCGCTGTTGAGAACGCGGTTTTAGTAGAGAGTTATGGGACAGTGGCCATCACCTAACCTAACCTATTGTTCTAAAACGACACAACTGTTTTGGCTTTAAAGATCTTTTGACAATGATGACTAAACTTTAAAGATACTAACTAGATTATGTAGGAAACAGCATTGTGGTAGAATGAAAATCTCGAACCGGTTGGATTGAGATAACCGGGAATACTGAACTTCAGTGAAAACAATCTAATGATCACAAAATGATGTATGTGCATAAGAAAAACTACATTCCGTTCTAACGAACACCACATGATTTATAAGACAAGAAAGTTAGATGTGGTCATTTTAATTTCACCTAGTACGTAGGAATTAGCCACTTGTAAAAAGAACCATAATTTTTGTAAGAGCCCCAAACTTGAAAAAAGAATTTTTAAAAGTAGTTGCAAGAGCTTCTGAGTAGTAGAGAAGGTTTGGGTCACACTTTTAATACACACCATAGGCATAGGATGAGGCCTTCAATTTATGCCTTACATGTCATTGATAGAACACAACAAGAAAAACAGAAAGAATATCTTTAAAATCTCCTATTTGTTTGGAGAAGACAAAACACAGAGCAAGAAAGAAGCAAAGAAACAAAAAACAAAAATGGCACTGAGAATGTGGGCTTCTTCTACAGCAAGCGCTCTCAAGCTTTCTTCTTCTGTCTCCAAGTCTCAGCTCACTCCTGCTTTCTCCATCTCTAGATGCTTCTCTTCAGGTGATTGTGATTATGTATATAGTTGTGTGTTACATAGCTTCTGTCATAAGTTGTTGATAGGTTTCTCTTTTTAGTGCTGGAGGGATTGAAGTATGCAAATTCACATGAGTGGGTTAAACATGAAGGCTCTGTTGCCACTATTGGTATTACTGACCATGCTCAGGTAACATAGGAACTTAAAAAGAGTTTATCTCTTTGGGGAATGATGTAAAGATGATTTGGCTGAAAAGAGGAGAAATAACAATAAATGTTGCAGGACCATTTAGGAGAAGTGGTGTTTGTAGAACTGCCAGAGGAAAATGGTTCAGTGAGCAAAGAGAAAAGCTTTGGAGCAGTGGAGAGTGTGAAAGCGACAAGTGAGATCTTATCTCCCATCTCAGGTGAAGTCATTGAGGTTAACAAGAAGCTCTCAGAAGCACCAGGCTTGGTACGATTTAAAACGAAAGAAAGTAGTAAGTTACGTCTCAGTTGATGACAACATGTAAAGCAAACTAATTACCATTTGTGTTTTGTGTAGATTAACTCAAGCCCCTATGAAGATGGATGGATGATCAAAGTGAAGCCTAGCAACCCCTCAGAGTTAGAATCTTTGATGGGTTCAAAGGAATACACCAAGTTCTGCGAGGAGGAAGACGCTGCTCATTAATTAGGAGGGTTTATCTCTACTTCTATGTTCCAAATTTCCTTATAAAAAAAATCATTAAAAGTATATCAGTTCTCATGCATATTTTCATAACCAACACACCAATGAATGTATGGTTCGTTGGTTTTTAATATCACAAACATATTTTATACACCATAGTCTATGATTCTTTTTGTTAACATATATAAGAGACTTAATTTGTTCGAAACAACAAACGTTGTCATTTGTCACGCCAACATATTACTTTTTCTTAAACGTCATTTTATTCTCAAAAAAGTGATTAGTTTCACGTACTCTTTTTGACCAACATCTTATATTATTTTTTATATCCTACCAGGCAAGTTAGGTCTTTATTGGTTGTATCTACCTTGACATTAGTTGACAATACTGTAACTTCCAAATTGGTAAAAGTTGGCATGAAAATGCATGTAACGACACAAGGTAACATATTAAAGAAAAGTAAAACACTAAGCACACATATATGCACACACACGTACAGAGAAACACATTACACAGGACATAACTTTCCAATGGAGATGAAGCTATGGGTCTCTTTAATCGTGGTATCTGCCATTACGACCACAGCTTTGGGGGACTTTGGAGGAGCATTAGTGAAAGGTTTCTACAAAGAGAGTTGCCCATTAGCAGAAGAAATCGTCAAGCACAACGTTGAGGTTGCTGTTCTCAAAGATCCTCGCATGGCCGCTTCTCTTCTCCGTCTTCAGTTCCACGACTGCTTTGTCTTGGTTAGACATCACTCTCTGATTTTAACCTACTTTAATAATAATCAAAGGTGTATAAGAAGGCTAAAATTGGTTTATCATGTCGTATGATTGATTTATTTTAGGGTTGTGATGCGTCTGTGCTCTTGGATACACATGGAGATATATTGAGTGAGAAACAAGCAACTCCAAACGTGAACTCTTTGCGTGGGTTTGAAGTTATCGATTACATAAAGTACCTCCTTGAAGAAGCTTGTCCTTTAACCGTCTCTTGTTCCGACATCATCACCATGGCAGCTCGTGACTCCGTCTTCCTGGTACTATTCCCCATTACTCTTCCTCACTGGTGTTTCTGATAAATAGAAAACCTAACGGGTCAAACCCTAAAACGAAAACGAAAATGATTGGTGTATTTTTAGAGAGGTGGACCATGGTGGGAAGTTTACTTAGGGAGAAGAGACTCCATCAAGGCCAGCTTCGCCGGCGCAAACCAATACATCCCCGCACCAAACACTTCTCTCGAAGGCCTCATCATAAACTTCAAGCAACAAGGTCTGGACATTCAAGACCTCATAGCTCTTTCAGGCGCTCATACGATAGGTAACGCGAGATGCGTGAGCTTCAAGCAACGCATTAATCAACCAAACATGTTGCAAACATTCTACGTCGATGAATTCAAAAGACACAGCACGTTCAGGCGAATCCTACGGTCACAGTGCAAAGACTCTAGCCGAGACAACGAACTGTCACCGTTGGATATACAGACTCCTGCTTACTTTGATAACCATTATTACATCAATCTTTTGAAGGGAAGAGGGTTGTTGATTTCGGATAACGTTTTGGTTAGTGAAGATCATGAAGGAGAGGTATTCAGGAAGGTTTGGGAATATGCGGTGAATCAAGAGCTCTTCTTTCTGGATTTTGTGGAATCTATGTTGAAAATGGCTAATATCAATGTTCTTACTGGTATTGAAGGAGAGATTAGGGAGAGTTGTAGATTTGTTAATATTTGAATAAAAGGACTAAACAATCCAATTGATATTGGAACTCATGTGGCCTTGCATATTTTACAAATTTGCCAAGATTATTTGGTTAACGGATTTTTCATTGATCAAAGGATCCTTAAACGAACAACATAGAAGTTCATGTGGACATGCTCAAGTGGCAATATTATTTTCTAGTTACATTTATGGCATTATTTCACCTAATCAATCCATTTTTTCAGCAACTCTACTACTCAATTCAAAATTTTAGTCTCCACTCAAAGAATTTAAAAGGGGAAAGTAGCATGAAAAAACCATGAATTTGACAAAAAATTGCACTTTAAACCTTGAAATTCAACTATTAACACTTTAAGCAATGAAACTTGTTTCAATATATACTCCCTCTGTTTTTTAAAGATGGATGTTCTAGGAAAATATTTTGTTTCTAAAAGATGTATTTTTCATGTTTTCAAAGCATATTTTGTCAATTAATAATGAAAAATTGTGTGTTTCAAAAATATTAATTACATTTCTTTTAATCCTATTGGTTTAAAAATATAGGAAATATAAAGTTACAAAAAACTATGCATTAATAACTAAGTTTTAATATGGTTTCTTAATAAGTGTGAAAATCCTAGAACATTCATCTTTAAAAAACAGAGGGAGTATTAAACTTCAAAATTAACTTTCTTTGTTTCACACGTCAAAACTGTGACCAGTTACTACTCATTACTCATTCTGTTTCAAATAACTTGTCATTCTAAAATAAAATTTTTGTTTTAAAATAAGTGTCATTTTCGGTTTTCAATACAAAATTATTGAAAATATTTCTACTATATATTTTTTACCAATTGATATATGGTTAGGTGTATTGGTAAAAGTGCTTCTACTTTGAAAATATGTAAAATTAAATGTTTTTTAATCTATGTGCATAAATTTAAAACGACAAATAATTTGAAACGGAAGGAGTACCGGGTAAAATCGGTGACATGACAGTTTACTTAAAAAAAATATATATTTTTTAATTAATATAAATTCTAAAAAATGATAAAAATTCAGGAAAATCAAGAAAAATAAAATTTAAATATTTAAATATTCAAAAATAATAATAAAAAAAATTATAATTTCAAAAATCTAACTAAAATAAGAATAAATTTTGAAAACCGATTAAAATTAAAAATAAAATTATAAATTGTAGAAATCTATAAATAAACATAAAAATGGGAAATTTACAAAAAAATCAGGAAAACAAAATAAAAAAAATGTACTTGAGCTCAATCCTCTTTTGCAAAACTGGCAAAAAAAGTTCACAAAATTTTACATTTTAAATGCTTTGTTGAGTCTAAATCTCTAAGCTCCAAAATGTTCATATGCTACCTAAAAGCCAAATAGGTTTGGGTTTTCATTTTTAATTTTTGCTTTTTTTTTTATTAAAATAATTGTTTTCTACATTTTTATAAATTTCCTATTTTACTAATTTTCATTGATTTTTACAGTTAATTAATCTTATTTTTGAATTTCTAGAATTGTTATTTAATTTTTTTAATTTTATTATTATTTATTAAAAATTTTAATTTTATTTATATTGATTTTTCCTGAATATGTACCAATTTTTACAATTTATACTGAGTTTTATTTTTATCTAATTATTTTATTTGTTAATTAAATTAATTAAAATATTTATTTTATTTTTAAGTTCGATGTTTAATATGTTAATAAAACAAATTTCATTATTTGAAATGTTAACAGTTGAACTTCAAAATCTAGAGTGCAAACATTTGTAAACTTTTTATTGGATTTATGTGATTTAGTGAACCTCTTTATTGAATGCAGATTAAATAATTTATGTTTGGGTTGGATCGGTTAGTTCAGGAAGCTAATAAACCTCTGCTTACTTCCAGTAACTCATTAACTGTCCTTGCAGATAATTCTGATGATTACTAAAGAAAATATGTCAACTATCCAAAGATTTCCACTTTCAGCAATTTGAAAACATGACAAGCAATTAGTCTGCAATAATCCGAATAAAAGCTTTTAACCAAAACGAATAAACAGAATATAAGCTTTTAACAAATCAAATAGGGAGAGCGAGATTCAGATGGTAGTGCATGATGTAAAATTCATCAGAATTTGTCAGAGTTGGATTGTTCTATGTTGTCATAATCATCATTATCATCGCTCTCTCCTATTAAACAAATAAACTAATCTTTTAAAACTGCAACTCACAGAAAATTTAATTAAATGATCTTCTGTAAAAGGTTCAAATAAGGGTATCAGAAAATCATAAAGATAGCATCAAGAAGATTCAGACGCAAATTACCCATGAAATATAATTTCATCATATACCCAGTTAAAACAATATAAAACCCTTACAAATAAACAATTTTGAAACTGAAAAAATATAAAGTTGAAAACTTTGAATCTGGGAGTCAGTTCTCCAAGGTGAATAAAACATCAATATAAAATCAGTGGCAAATAACCCATTTGTTTAATGGGATTCATCATACTCCCAGATTCAATTAAAACACACAATTTTTTTTATGAGCCGATCAGAACCTGTCGAGATATCACAATAACATCACAAAAATGTTTTCAGGGGATTGACAGACCTGTGAAATTTCTATCGTCACCTCGACTCAGAAAAAAAAATTCAAAACAGTTTTCTGTTTATAAATTGATAAAATAATAAAAGATCTAAACGAAAAAGCTCAGAACTTCTTAGAGGGTTGTGTTTAGCCGTCAGCGATAGAGAACAAAGACTCCATCTCTGGCACACGGTTTTTTTCATCACAGCTTTTATTTTTAAAACTTGGACGGAAAATATCAAACCATGAAAGCTAAAACCAGAAAAAACAAGATGATAAGTACCAAAAATAATGAAACGGAACACAATATGTTTGAGAAGTTATGTTAGCGTATATATACATTAGTTGAGACGAGATTAGAGGAAAACCCTAATACACCTAATGGGCCTTTTATGGGCTTATTAATAAATTCCCACCGACCCTCTGAGTCTGGGCTTTGTTTGTTGACAGTTTCGTCTTTAACCGGGTTTTATGATAATTTTATGATAATTGATTAATTTCTGATTCGAGTCATGGTTAGAAAACTTGATGATGCATGGTTAGAAATAACCTAAACCAGGATAATCTTTAAACTTCCATTTGTATTGAATTCATTTTAATAACTAAACTATATATGATTCCATCAGATTTTTTTTCTCTTGCAACTCAGACATTTATTAACTTAAAATTATAAGATTACTAGTGGTATTCCGGCGCTACGCGCCGGGTTAGTATGTTTTGTTTTCTGATGAGTTGATAATTGATTTTTTATCCATTTGATAGTGGTTGGTGATTGTATTGTATTACTTTGTTTTGTATTTGGTTAGGTCAAAGAAAAATAGTATAAGTTGGTTTTATAGATTAAAAAAATAACAATAGAATAAATAGTTGATAATTACACCAAAGTAAATATAATTTAATTTAAAATATAAAATAAAGTTGATGCTCCAAAATAAAGCACGTAAATGCATGTGTTTGTTTGTGATCAATACTATTAAAACAGAAGGCTCTTTTTTGAGGTGCCCTCCTGTTTCAACAGTATTTACAGAGCCATGCCACTGAAATATTTTAAAGCTATGATTTTTGTTAAATTATGTTTTTCCTTTTATTCCAACAAAATATATATTTGCCCTATTATCTCTCTCTTTCATCGATAAAAAGGTTCTCCTCTCCAACAATATTACCTTATTTCTCTATCCTTTTCAATCAAATCACTAAAGCATATCTTAACCATCATAGATCGAGTTTGGTGTGGTGTTTTGGCTCGCTCGCTCTCCCTTTGCTCTTCTTTTACGACCATGGTGAGGTGAGGTGAGGTGAGGTGAATTGGTTGAGGTGAAGTTAGACATGTTGCAGAGGCGGGTTTGATCTTATTTTTCTTATTCTCATGTGAGGATTCTGTTGAGGACGGCGAGAAGTCGAGGAGAAGGCTAAATCAGAGTTTTGCGAAGTTGGGTAGTTTCTTGCTCCGTCGTGGTTGTGGTTTCCGATCGGTGGATTCTACAACCCAACGCTTTCGTAAGCTATCGCCGCCGGAGTGACCGATTGAGAACGAGCTGAGAATGAATCACAACGCTGGCTGGAGGGAGGTAGCTTGAAAGATTGCGGCTATGGGTGTTAGGAGACGGCTGACGAATCCGCTTAACTGAGGTTTATTACTTTGCTTCTGGTTTGTACGTTTTTGTTTTATTTGATTTGAACCGTATAAATCATTAACTAATTCTGGTCTAATTGAAATCGATATATATATCAGTTTACAACGTGAACGTTATATGTTGAATGGTTGAATGATTAGACATTCCATGGTGATGGTTGAATGATTAGACATTCCATTGTTGAAGACCATGTTGAACTTATGGTGATGGTTGAATTGATGCAGGTTATATTTATTTCATTGATTAAATTTTTGCATAATATATGACGGTATATGTTAGTACATTACGGACAGGTTAGCTATACTTTAGTTTTGCGTATCTGTATCATAACAATTTATTAAAGTTAGTTTGCATAGCATAGAACATATTTTGAATACAGTTAATACGAACCACAGAGTGAGATATCACTTTGAAAATCGAGAATCATAACAATAAAATAAAAACCATTCAGTTTTCTACAAAAAAATCAAAACCATTCAGTTTTTTATATGAGAAATTCTTGGGTTCACCCCCTAGGTGAACCTAGAGGTTCACCAACCAATAGTGGTTGAGTATTTGATATTTGATATCTTTTAAAAAAGGAAATAAAATTGAATTTCCAAATATGATATAAATTTTTAAAATAAAATAATAAAAATACATAAATATAGTTACAAAAAATAAATAAATAAATATTGTTAAAATGTTAGCAAAATACTAAATCCTATACCCTAAATTCTAAACTCCAAACCCTAAATTATAAACCTTAAATCTTGGATAAACCGTAAACCATTGGAAAATTTTAAACCCTAAATCATACATCAAAACTAAATAAATTAAAAAGATATCAAATTTCAATGGTTGGTGAATAGATAAACCTTAATGTACCTTTTTGAAAACACATCAAAACCTTAATGTACCTTTTTTAAAAGATATCAAATTTCAAATACTCAATCACTATTGGTTGGTGAACCTAGAGGTTCACCGTATTTCTCTTTTTATATTGTCGATAACCACTAAAACTGGGTAAGTAAAATGCCTCTTAAACCATATTTAATGTTCTTGAAACATTAAATATATACCAACCCCATCAAAATATGCATCATATATATATATGTGTAATTTTTTTATAATATTTATGTTAACACATTTGTTCATAAGTTATTATTTTAGAATATATTCTTAATATATCCACAAAAGAAATAATTTAGAAATTAAATATGTGATAGAATTTTTCTCCACCAGTTTTAACAACAATCCCAATAAATCGCAACACATCTGATTATGTAAATTTATTTCCTTCAAATTATAATTATATAGAAAATGTGAATAGTAAAAGGAAACAAAAAAAATATTTTGCAAACAAAAATATTCGTTTGTAAAAGCTTAACTATCAATTGTTTTTGGGATTTTCTATGTTCAAATATATGTTAACAAATCTTAAATTTATGAGATATGATTATGAAAATGCATTAACCTTATCAAATCTGATTTATATTAAAAAAATCCGAGACACTAACTTTCAGAAGTTTTTATTATTAGACCTTTTAGGCATTTTGAAATATTTCGAAAGATTTTATGGCCCAGAATTAATTGAATCCATAAATTTTGTAATAATCTAAAATAATTGGTTTTTCTATTCCGATCTGATTCCCTAGACCACTTCAAGTTTGAGTAATATATCAGCCGTTTGACGTAAAAAAAAATACAAATGGGTTAAGAAGAAAACAAAATTACTAGATAACATTTCACTGCCCCCATTACTCATAAGATAATCATTTGATCAAACCGCAAATTATAAAAATACATTATAACCAATTTTTTGACTTTTTTTTCTTCTGAAAAGTGGGTATTAATAGCATCCGATAACAGCACATTATAAGCAATTTAATCTCATTAAATTAAAAAAGTTATTAGTTAATATAAGATATATAATGATATTAGTATTTATTAGGTAATGAATAATAATGATATATGAACATATATTTTTAATGAAAAATAAGACTAATATATTATAAATTTAATAGTTTCTTAAAGTTATAAGCTTTAATTTATAGAAGTAAAAATTATTAATAACATTTTTAAATTAGTTTTCTATGAATAAAAATATCTCATTTTCGAAAATTTCATCTCCAAAATTCATGTTATTTAAGAACATACAAAATTAATATGATCAAACATGTCATTATGTTACAAATATTTTAAAACACATAAAACATGCATGCAGATTTGCATTTTATAATCGAATCACGTCACCGCCATAGCTAGACAAGTAGGATCTCTTGGATTAAATTTTTGAAAGTTATCACCACTACATACAAATCTGCATGCATATTTTATAATTATTATATTAAATAAGAAACAAAATATTAATCAAATACAAATATGCTAAACAAACATATCAAATCAAATTTATAATAAATTTATTATAAAATAGAGCATATCAAATCAAAGGTGGAAATATATCATCATATTCAGTTTTATAATATTAAAAATATAAATTAATTTAATAGTATCAAATATATATATATATATATATTTAAAAAGAATATTATAACGGTTTCAGTCATACGGGCTAAGACCTAGAAATATAAATACAGTTTGGCAGTTATATTTAAAATTATTTTCCACAAACATAAACGATATACATCACAAAATAAAATTGCATATTTATTCATAAATTTAAGTTAAAAAGTTAAACTTGAAAGTTATAAAAAATTAAATTAAAATTTTAAATAATTTCAATTATTTTAATTAAAATAGTATATGGAGGACCATAATGTTTTTAGGCATGGGCGTTTGGATACCTGTTCGAGTTCTGATTGAATATTTTGGATTTTGGGGTACTTCGGTATAGGCGTTTAGAATCCGTTTAGGTATTTTTAGATATTGGTTCGGGTATTTTTAGTGGGTTCAGTTATTTTGGATTGGGTTCTGAATATTTTAGATTTTGAAAAAAATAATCAAATTATTCATCACTCTTACTGCTTATACTTAAAAAATTACAGGTAACTTAGCTGATTATTTAAAATTTTAATAGGTTGAACGTTTATCAAGTTTGGCAACAAAATTTTGAAAATAGAAAAATACTAATTTAGTTTTTTTTTTGATAATTTGAATTCAACTTTTGTTAATGAATGAAACAAGAAGCTTAACATGCATTTTAAATGAATAGCAAATCACTTTGTCCGCAATTATATGTATATTATATGATTTTTACCCATTTACATAATTAATATAAATTTTTTGAATAAAATAAGAGAAGTAAACTAAAAATACAAGGTTAAATATACATATGCTCTGTTATTTTCGAAAATGCGTTTGAACTTGGATATTACCTGTTCGGTTTGGATATTCAATCTCTTTTAATTCAATATCCGCGGATATTTTGCTACTTCGATTCGAATTTTAGTTAGGGCTTTTCCGACCGGGCTCAGGTTCAGATTCGGATATAGGTAAATGCCCAACATTTTAATACACTTTAAATTGATAAGTTCATATATATATATATATATATATACATATATATATTTGAAGTTAAAATTTCTATTAAAAAATTAAATAAAAAGTATCCCGCGCTTTTAAAGCGCGGGTCAAAATCTAGTTATTCTCTTAAAGCACCAAATTGGGGTTCCACTATGGATGTATTCGTTAAATACTTTGTCTCCGTCTCTATTTTGAATCAACTAAGCAACTCGTGTATTTTTGGTAGGTGACCTACGTTCTTCTTCGCGAAGAAGTTGGTGAGGCTATAGAGGTGAAGCTGCTTGAGAAAAGTTTCATAATGACGTACACGATTAGGTGCGATAAATCTTTGCATAACAAAAAGCATGTGGATGTTTTAATTAATAATAATTTACATTTATAATATAATGTACAAAATGATGAATATTACTTACTTTCTACAAATTGTTTTCAAATTCAACTCAGCAATACAAAAATTATGATATTTATTTGACATATTTTACTGAGAGTGTTTTTTTATTGACTGTTATTATTGAAAGTGCTAAATCTTTATTAATATGACTTAAGAAACTTTCCAATGAAACCTTTTTAGCGCCGGATTTGTATGTTTTGTTTTCTGATGAGTTGATAATTGATTTTTTATCCATTTGATAGTGGTTGGTGCTTGTATTGTATTACTTTGTTTTGTATTTGGTTAGGTCAAAGAAAAATAGTATAAGTTGGTTTTATAGATTAATAAAATAACAATAGAATAAATAGTTGATAATTACACCAAAGTAAATATAATTTAATTTAAAATATAAAATAAAGTTGGTGTTCCAAAATAAAGCACGTAAATGCATGTGTTTGTTTGTGATTATTCTCTTAAAGCACCAAATTGGGGTTCCACTATGGATGTATTCGTTAAATACTTTGTCTCCGTCTCTATTTTGAATCAACTAAGCAACTCGTGTATTTTTGGTAGGTGACCTACGTTCTTCTTCGCGAAGAAGTTGGTGAGGCTATAGAGGTGAAGCTGCTTGAGAAAAGTTTCATAATGACGTACACGATTAGGTGCGATAAATCTTTGCATAACAAAAAGCATGTGGATGTTTTAATTAATAATAATTTACATTTATAATATAATGTACAAAATGATGAATATTACTTACTTTCTACAAATTGTTTTCAAATTCAACTCAGCAATACAAAAATTATGATATTTATTTGACATATTTTACTGAGAGTGTTTTTTTATTGACTGTTATTATTGAAAGTGCTAAATCTTTATTAATATGACTTAAGAAACTTTCCAATGAAACCTTTTTATATATAAGAGATTACTTCATATATTTTTTTTACATTTATGATTTAGAACTTTCATTGTTTTAAGATATTTTTTTTATTAGTTAAACTTTCTCCTCTTAAGAGAATTTACTTTTTTTTCTAGAAACTCTCTTTTTGAAAAATACAGAGAAAACTAAATAAATGAGACCATTTTATATGTTTTTAACACCTTTTAACAATTTTGAACTCATTTATGATATTTATTTGACATATTTTATTGAGAGTGTTTTTTTACTTAATGTTACTATTGGTAGTGCTAAATCTTTATTAATATGGCTTAAGAAACTTTCCAATGAAACCTTTTTATATATGAGAGATTACTTCATATTAATGTTTTTTTTACATTTATGATTTAGAACTTTCATTGTTTAAAGATATTTTTATTAGTTAAACTTTCTCTTTTTAAGAGAATTTACTTTTTATTAGTTGGTGTCTTAATATGATGCAAAAATCCACATAGTCTCCATTATATGAAAATAAAAATGCTGAGATTAGTGAAGTTTATGCAATTTTTCCAAAGTACAAAGAAGTTTCTGAAGCATCCAATTGATGTAAGTTGTATGTAAGTTGTTTTGGATCCTGATTCCTGAGTTGTTAGATGGACACAGAAGCACACTTTTTTTCTTTACAAACTGAGAGAACCCGTAAGAATATATTTACCATACGTAGACGACAAATAGTATTTGCTCAAACCGGTTCATGATCAGAAACACATTACAAATGAAAAAATAGACCTAAACCAAAATAACCAAATTTTAAAAACAAATCACCCTTCAAAGCTTGATATTTCATACAAACCACACCTGACTATGCAACTTACTAAACACAAAGACCTGACTCTTCTTCATAAATAAGCTAATCTTCTTTACCGCATAAGAAGTTTAGTCACTCTTGCTTGCACTCCAATGACCTCGCACCCTGTTGACTTTCCGCAAGTTGACAGCTCCAGACTTTTGTTCACAGAGAAAAGAGCCTCAGGTTATAAACAGTCCTTGAATAATTAAGAAGAAATTGAACTTACGGTAGAGATTGAGTTTTGAGTTGGTTTTACTGATTTTCCTCCTAGATTCCTATGAGAAGGATCACCCATCTCAGAGCCTAAACCCGAGTCTAAGACAATAAAACTACTACCGAAAATATTCCATTTAACTTCATTAACCAATGAACCAGCTTCTTTAACCATTAATGAACCTGAGAGAGAAGTAGAGACATTAGAATTAGAGTCAAACACTTGAGCTGTGTTTGTGCATAGAATAAATAATGACTTACAGACACGTGAATCCAAGCTAAACCCTTTAATCTTCACCATATCCGTACAGTATGTACGTACAGACAATGGTCTCATAGAATAATGTAGCTTCCTGGATCACTGATGAAACAAAGAACCGTCAATATCAGAAAGAAAAAAAAATTGTTGCGGTTATCAACGTTGATACCCCTTGGACTCTCCATCGTAACTCTCGGAGCTTGCTCAAACTTGAGTCAAAGTAGACATGACCTTTGAATATAATCTTGGACAATGAATTGATTACTTCTCTCCATGCGCATAGGTTGACCAAATACAATTTTAAAAAACTGGAGTTTTAACTGAAGTGGTTGAAGTGTGAAGCCCACCGTCATTCATATTCAGATAACCAAACCAAGTTCTCTATATTCCCCGTCACAGAGCCAACCCACAAAACCCCTCTAAGGAAAAATAAATAATTTTTATTAGAGATACTTACCGAAAGAGAAGTGGTGTGAAAGCTTGTTTACTATCAGGGGCTTTGTCTCAGAAGGCGCGTTCTGGTTTTTAGCATCAACTAAAAACCATAGATCATATCATAAGATCGATGAAGTTAATCACAACAAAGAACAACATATACACAAGTAGGGATGTTAACGTAGGGTAAAATAACCCAGCCCAGCCCAACCCACAAATAACCCAACCCAGTTTATACCCAACCTGCAAAAACCCAGAAACATCAGGGTTGAAATCCAAACCCAGAAAATAAACCCAATATGGTATAGGTTTACCCGTGGGTACCCAAAGTATTATCTTATTTATTCTGAAGTTTAGCAGTTTTGGCAGGAAACCTCGCTTTTGCGGTTTTGGCGGAAAAACTCGTTTTTGATTTTGATGGAAAACTCGTTTTTACGGTTTTGGGAAAAAACTCGGTTTTCGGCTTTGACGGGAAAACTCGATTTTTCGATTTTTGCGGGAAAACTCGATTTTTCGATTTTGGCGGGAAAACTCGGTTTTGCGGTTTTGGGGGAAAAACTCGGTTTCTCATCTTTGGCGGGAAAACTCAATTTTCGGTTTTGGCGGAAAAACTCAGTTTTACGGTTTTGGCGGGAAAACTCATTTTTTGCGGTTTTGGCGGAAAAACTCATTTGCGGTTTTGGCGGGAAAACTCATTTTTTGCGGTTTTGGCGGGAAAACTCGGTTTTTGCGGTTTTGGCGGGAAAATTGAGTTTTACGGCATTGGCGGGAAAACACCTTTTGCGGTTTTGGCGGAAAAACTCGATTTTGGGGCTTTCAGTCGGAAAACTCGATTTTACGGTTTTAACGGGAAAACTCAGTTTTGCAGTTTTGGTGAGAAAACTCAGTTTTGCGGTTTTGGCGGGAAACTTAGTTTTATGGTTTTGGCGGAAAAACAAGTTTTGTGGTTTCGGTAGAAAAACTCGATTTTTCGGTTTCGGCGGGAAAACTCGTTTTTGGTTTCTGTGAGAAATATTAGTTTTAGGTAGGGTTTTTGCGGAAAAAAATCATTTTTTGGTTCTGACGGAAAAAAACGTTTTTGCAATTTTTATATAATTTAATTAAAATAGTAAAAATCTATATATATAATTGAAAACCCATGGGTACACCATTATCCTTTTGTATTTACCCAACATAAATATGGGTTTTAAAATTAATACCCATGGTTGACCCAATTAATTTTAGATGGGTAAAAACCCAGCCCATTATTAGTGGGTTTGGGTAAACCCATGGGTAACTACCCATGTTAACATCCCTATACACAAGTACTTGATAAATTCAACCTAGTATGCTTTCTTAGAGAAGAAGAAAGACTGTGTTTCTAAAAAAAAGAAGAAGAAAGACTAACCTTGATCACATGGACATACAAAGCAGTTCATACAAAGCACATATACCTCTCAGTCCAGTCTTATTGACATATCTAGTCGCTCGCAACAAACTTTGAAACTGACTCCTAGTAGCATAAAAGATTTACATCACATGAAACTGTGACAGAACCAACTTATTGAAGAAAACAAAATTTTACCCTGCCTAATGGTCTCCAACTTCGATGCAGCAGCAGAAAAGCCTTCAAAATATTAAAAACAGCCAGACCCTAAAAGAGAAAGACAAGAAAACAAAAACACTTTAGACGCAACCAAAAATCAGACAACTTTCACTTAGTCTCTTCCCCTAAGCAACACATGAACATAAATAGAAAGGATAAAGAAACATACAACTCGAGCTGCAAATACACTACAGAGCTGTGGAGTTTGATTTATAGTACCGTCCAAGATATTATACGTTAGCCTTGTCGGAACAATATATCTTTTGCTTATGAAAGAAAAACAGGTTTGGCTCAGTAGCATCACTGATCACATACTCTAAAGCCTGTCATCTTCCTGCACATAAAATTATAATCAGAATGTGTTAAAACCAAAAGATAAATCTTTGGATCGTCCAACACTATCCCACGAAACAAACAGAGACCAAAACCCAAAAATTTTGAAATCGAAAATAGCAAGGAGATGATTACCAAAGTTGACAGTGATGGTGAGGGTGAACAGAGACCTTGGAGATTGGTCCCTGTTTTCAAATCCGCAAGAAAGATGAAGGAATTAACCATTCTCGGTTTTGGTAATTAGTAGAGACTTTTCTTCTCAAATTGTGCTGTTCATCCCTTGGAGATTGGAGATTTATAGTTGGAGCTTACGTTGGTTTTTGGAAGAGGAAGAGTCCGATTGCTTGAGAACGTGAGGAAGATTGATGCTAAAACGTAACAACAATTGGGCCTAAAAGAATAATAGCCCAGCAAAAATATTCATCGTTTAAACATCAAAACAAATAAAAATAGATAAGGACGGCTGTCACAAAATGCCCCATCCTCTTTGGTGATGTGGATAGCCTAAGGAGAGAGACAAATCTCCTTTATTGTATAAGATTACAACTTTTTTTTTTTTGCTTGTGGAGCAGGAAACATTGAAACCCAACACAAAGTCCATGCATGAGATTTAATTTTATGATGATCATCTCATTTATTTATTTTAGTAGCGTCCATCAATAGTCATTACAGAGCTTTTCTAGCAGCTAAGGTTAGGACCAGGGTCCACACCAAGCTGCCCACAATAATCTCTGTAGTACCTAATCCTTGCATTAACCTTATCTGGACTCTTACCATTACACTCTAAGTCTCCATTGATGGCCCTAATGGTGGCTCCAAATCCTTGGTTCAGTACCGGCCTTACGTTATTCACCCAAAACCACAAAGCTGTCCTGAAAGCTATAGTTGGATTGCTGCTTACTGTCTCTGGCTGACGTAGAAGATCGAGACCGAGACTCTGACCACACTGTGCGTAATTGTAGTTCCATGATAACTGAATCGGACCACGACCGTAGTAGGTTTTGCCTGGTGCACATGGGTATTGTGGGTAATTCCTGTCGTCGCAATAGTTTCTTGACGCTCCGTTTATCTCTTCAATGTAGCAGAAATCTATACGATATGGAGATGGACACATTAAACAAAATGTTATAGAAACAGCTCTCAATTAATTGAGATAAAGTCAAATGTTCAATTTCTATTTATATAATTTTATCGAAAGGTTTAGTCGTATTTTATTACGTGATTGTTTTAAAACACTCAGGCGCATATAGTATTGTAGCCATATATATATATATATATATATATATATATATATATATATATATCTTATATATTAAAGGAGAAGCATTGTAATAAATGCATTCACACTATAATAGACATGTGACAAACTCACAATGATTTGATAATAAATATGCTAACGCGTTCACACTATATTCATAAATGTGTTCACACTATATACTTTGTATTTTTTGTAATATAAAACTTATATGTATGGTTCCAATAAAACTTTGGATTTTTCGGTTCGAATAAAAAAAATAACGAATCAAAAGCTAAACTATATATATATATATATATTATTTTTATTGTTTACCGGTAAAGTTAGGCAAAATATTTATAAGTTTTGATTCAATTCGTTATCCGTTTTGAATTGAACCAAAAAATATGGATATCCGTAACTCTACGAAGTAAATCAAAAACTAAAATACAATTAAAAAAATGCAAATCACAATACCAATATTTTTAGGAGTGATTATCAAATTCGATCTTTTATATGCATATATATACATATATGTACATAATTATATATATATGTTATATATATTATAGTTTATATAAGTTTTACAATATTTTAATGAATTAAATTTATTTTATTAGGTATTAAAATTTAAAAAGTAAATAATATTTTTTTTGTAATAAAGCGTTATTATTAAATTTTTCAATTATTTTTAATATTTTATTTAAGGATCAAATCGGATATTCTTTAAAATTCTAAATCATTTCGGATATCATAGTCACCGACTATCCAAGTGGCTAAAGATTGAATCGACATGAATGCCTCTAAATACTCGGATATTCGATCTGTGCCCACCTCTATTTACAGATACAGTTGATTTTTTATATGAAAAAAATTCATTAATGTCAAGGCCTTTTTAATTTTTAATTAATTTTAATTTTATCTTTCATGTATTATTTAGAACAAAAATGTCATTTAATTAATTAACAATATCTTTATATATTTGTCATTTATTTTTATATACTTTTACATACACATACATGAGCACCTTGATGTGAGCACTTTATGAGTATTTACCATTACTGAAGTATCTATTTTTTTTTTTGGAAGTTGAAATATTTTTTTTCTTAATGCTTCTTTCACTACCGACCAAATTGTAGTGAAATGATTAGTCTTAATAAATTTTTTTTCTTTTTCTTGAACTATTATCCGTTTACAAACTATTATATGAAACCATTGATTCGACATGACGATTATCTAAAATTTATAACATAAAAATAAATAAATAATAATAATTTTTTGTTTTTACCGAAAAACTAAAAAATCAAACATTCTAACAGAATACACCAAAAAATAATTTAAAATCGAACCAATATCTAGATTAAACAGATTTAATATGTTTTTATTAAAAATAATGAAACTAATAATCACATTCCGCGCAAGGCGCGGGTAATTACCTAGTATCATTTGTAAATTTCCAATTATATAGATTATATAAAAGCGATTTTATGCCTATATTTTTTAGAATTACATTTGCTATGTCAGTATTTTTTGTTAAATTATATATTTTAGAGAAGGTAAAAAAAGTAACAAAATTCTTACATCCGACCTCCTGGGTGAAATGAGCAAACATAGTAGCAATTTCACGCCTAGTAACGGAGTTAGCAAAGTTGGGGAACGTATTAGCGGCACTGATGAAAGAATCACGTGTGTAGAATCTTTTTCCGGCGCAGCCATTATCAGCTCGGTTGATAATATTGTTAAAGAAAGCTTGTGACACAATGCTACCAAGACTACCGCCTTGGGTGCCAGTGCAAGGACCTGAACGGCAACCTGAACCACAGTAGTCTGGTCCATTACCGCAATAACCGTACTGACTACAGCATACGCCCGAGGCACAACCGCAGTTCTGAGACTTGACGGTTTCAGAATATAAACATAAAAGGCAGAGAAGAAGGACTAAGGAGATTTTAGTGAGAGCCATGATTTGGTTATGTTTGTGAGTGATAAGGAAGAGGTTGTGAGGTTTATATATATAGGGGTAGACGGTGGGTAGTTTGGTCATTTGTTTTTCAGGATGTAATGTAGGTGTTTGCTGACTTTTAGTCTTGTTCTTGCCAATAGACAAATGTGGACTTGGTCTAAGAATTGTAATATCTTTTTCAAAAATGACATTTATGTTAGATCTCACTTGTTTATTTTTCTTATGATTTTCCAAATGGGATATCTTATTTGATACCTCAGATAATGGAACGTACCAAAGGTTTGGTACTTGAAAATTGTATCATACGTATAACGGAGCAAATAGCCGCCAGTCGACAAAAAATTAAAATATGTTTTTGAACTTTCTAAACTCAATTCAACTTCAAATTTACTTTGTACAAAAATTATTTGAATCAGATTAGTCTTTCAAAAGAAAACCATGACAAAATATCAATCTACTAATAATAATCTTGGGTTATGATTTATGGCTGCATTTACTTAAGCCGGCCCTAAGAAAGTTATAAGTAGAGAAGTCGCATATGTCACACTATAAACCTTGGTATCCATGTGAGCCGTTGGGTCCATCTATTCAATGCATATCTATCTCAGTTTTAGTTTCAGACATTTATCGAAAAATCAACTTCTGTCCTCATCATCATACCCATAACAAATACAAACCTCAAGTACATGACAAAACTGATTCATAGGGATCATAGCCATCAGTAGATATTCGAGCAGACAAATAATAATTCAATAGACGACTAGGAATGGAAAAAGAAAGTTCAACAGTATCTTTTTCACCAAGACCTGAATAGAAAGGATCAATGTCCTTAAGCTTAGACAGGTCATTACTACTACCCCAGTTCTTTTTTCACTTAAAGACCATTAACCATCTCGATGGACTAATGCCTAAGACGCATTGTTACATTTTGGCTATTGTATACAAAGTACGTGACTGCAAGAAAGTATTTACATTTTTTTTTTTAAAAAATTCCAAACTGTTGAAGACGTTGGAAATGAATAGAACTGACCAGTCTTTTTTTTAAACGAAGTTGGATAGGAATAAGTCTTTTGATTTCTCTATCTTTCTTAATAACACATTGTAAAAATGTTCGTGTTTAGTGCCTCGGAAGGGAGAAAAGTACGATTAAAATTGTTTTCCCACCAGGTCCTTGATATAAACACAGCTAATTTTCAAACTATTAAACGAGCTTTTGAGTCCATTTGCGCCATGTAGATGAAAGGTCATGACTTATCGAGACGATGAATCAACTTATAATCTTGTGTATACCATAACTGAAAATCGGCTCAAGATCAACAAGTAGATCATGTTTACCAAACAAGAAAAGTCTAAACTATAAAGAGAGAGAAAAGCAAGAAAACTTGGTAAACCGGATTCTAAACCGATCCTTAAACCGACTAACAAAAGCAAGAAAAAAAAAACATTCAAATGATGCAAATGAGACATATGAGATGAGGAAGGTCAGAGGAAAATGCTACTGACGGAGCTATCATCATGGACACGCCAAATCGTCTCACCAAGAAGATTAGCCACCGACAAAATTGTCAACTGCGGGAAGTAATTCTTCTCAGCTACTGGCAAAGTATTCGTCACTATCACTTCTTGAAGCAAACCTCCTGATAATCTCTCTATCGCAGGCGGGCTAATTCCATTTGATTCATTACAAACAAACAAAAAATGCTTCAGAAAAGTAATGATTTTAAGACAATCCAAGAAACAAAAAAAAAATGTTTAACAGGTTACCTGAAAACTGCATGAGTGCAGCACGCATATACCTCCCTAGCACCTTCTTGGTGTAACAAAGCTGCTCCTTTCACAATGGTTCCTGAAAAAAAGAAAAGAGAACATGTCTTTAGCATGTTTCTCACAATAATATGATTAAAGACAAACTCTACTAACCAGCGGTGTCAATCATGTCATCAACCATTACTGCCACCTTCCCTTTTACATCACCAATTAGGTTCATCACCTGAAAGGAAGTAAAACATGTGTTGTTGAGACAACAAGCTCTGAGTTTGAAAGAGAAGAGGTATTATTATATTATTACCTCAGCAACATTGTGTCCTGAACGCCTTTTATCAACAATGGCAAGTGGCGCATCTGATAACTTCTTAGCAAAAGCGCGTGCTCTGGCTACTCCACCAACATCAGGAGAAACCACAACCAAATCCTCTGCCGCAATTGACTTGCTAGCAAGATAATCTAGTATCACCGGCTGTAAAAAAATTAAATACATAAATAATTAATGGGTTAAAAGGTATCTTACAAACACACTACATAACAGAGAAGAGGTCATAGCCAGTGTTCTATCCGAACTAAACAATTTTTTTAAACCAATTTTTTCAAACCGATTTAAAAATATTTTTTTTTATCTAGGCGTCCAAAAAATCGGTCTAGTTGTCTGCCTAAACATTAGTCCTCTATAATTCGGCCGCCTAGTCGGCAAATCGAGTCTGAACAAAACGATTTTTTCAAAACGATTTTTTCAAACCGATTTTAAAGAAAAAATCGATCTAGGCATTAAAAAAATCAGTCTAGGCGTTCGACTAAACATTAGTCCTCTATAAGGTGCCTAACCACCACCTATCGATTTCTTGAACATTGGCCCATAGCTATCAAAGAACACGGCGTTATAGATGTACCTGGCAGTACACATGATCCACCGGAATGTCGAAATAACCCATAGACTGTCCTGAATGAAGATCACAAGCAAGCACTCGATCTGCACCAGCTTCCGTAATAAGGTTAGCAACCAATTTAGCAGCAATCGATTCACGCCCTTGTGTCTGCAACCAACAAACAAAACATAAGAAGATGGCTTTTATCAAGCAAAGATATTGTCAAGAACCATCTACTCACCTTCCTGTCAGCTCTTGCATATCCAAAATAGGGAATCACAGCCGTAACTTTCTTGGCAGACGCTCTTCTACAAGCGTCAACCATGATCAAAAGCTCCATGAGATTCTCATTAGTCGGAGTGCAAGTAGGTTGCACCAAGTAGACGTCGCACCCTCTAACGCTCTCTTCCAGCTGAACGTAGATCTCTCCGTCAGCGAACCTCTTGATCTTGATCTTGCCGAGGTCCAAGCCCATGTACCAAGCGATCTCTTGAGAGAGCGCTGGATTCGCGGTGCCGGAGAATAGCTTGAGCCTGGTGTTGTTGTTGCTTCTGTTGGCTGATTTCTCCATCCGTGCGGATTCTAAGAACTTTGGGAGTGTCCTCTCGTTGATGATTGGGATGCTTGGGTTCCCATTCCCAAGATCGCATTTCTACCAGCAAAGAAACAAACAAACAAAAACAAATTCAGACACAAAATCAAACGAACTCATTCACTTATCTAGATGCCATTGGCAAAGGCAAAAACCTTAAGAAACAGAATCTGACGAAAGAGACAAACTTTGTATCAAAATAACAGAAATTCAAACTAGACAAGACATGTAATAGGCTTCACAGGCAAAAGCAAAAACCTTTAAACAAACAGAATCTAAAGAAAGAGACAACCTTTGTGTCAATAAAAAAAAAACAGAAATTCAAACTAGACAAGATGAGTAATAGACGCTATTGGTCAAAGCAACGACCTCGAGAAACATAATCTGACGAAAAGAGACAACCTTTGTGTCAAAATATCAAAATTCAAACTAGACAAGATTGGTAATAGACTCCATAGGCAAAGACCTGAAGAAAGAGACAACCTTTGTATCAAAATAACAGAAATTTAAACTAGACAAAATTGGTAATAAGGCTCAACTAAATCAAACGAATCTCAATAAAGAAGAAGAAGAATCAACAACAACATTTCGATTCTACTATGGAGAGAAGGAAAAAATGGACAGCCACACGGATGAGTTATGGAGCTTACAATAGAAGCGAATACAGAGTTTCGGGAGTGAGACTGGGAGGTAGTGAACGAGAGAGAAGAGGAGAAGACAGTCGAAGACGACGAGGACAAATACGACGGCGTTTTAGCGGCGGCGGGAGGAAAAGACAAAGCCAGCGACGCCATATGTCACTTCAAACAACCTCTCTGGCTCCAAGCAGAGTATTAAACTCCCGAGTGAAGACCTTCTTCTTCTTCTTCTCCGAGAGTTTTGTGAGAGAATCTTTCTGGAGTTTGGATTTTTATTTTTTAATGAAGAAAAGAATAAATAGGAAATGGTTTGGTTGGTGAGTAGTACAAGTTGGTACTAAAACGACGTCGTTTATTACATGCATCACACATGCAAATGGGATTGAGGACGTCTGGCTGAACTTTCTTTGAACAACTTTAGGAATCAATCCGAAAATCATACTGTTGTTAATTGGAATTACCAGATTTTGTATTGACTAAACTTGATTCTAATAGAATTTGAATAGTTAATGGGAAGCTTTTAATTTTGTTTTTGACTTTTATTTATTCGACTACAGTATGTGGAAGGGTCCTCTGTAGAATGTGGAATTATATTGGTACAACTACCATAAACAAACTAAATGGGGTTAATTCCTCGTGCCATCAGTTAACTTCCAGAACCGAAGTTGGTAGATCCGGTTCACAATTGGTTCCCGTAGAAAACCAAACCGGTCCATAAAATAAAACATATCCTTTTGTTTCGTTCTTCTTGTATTGTTGTTCTATCAATGTTCTTCTTCTGTCTCTTACCTTGTGTGTTCTTGTTCCAAAGTCCTTTAGATTCTTCTCTGATGAAGTGTGGATAGGTTAATATCAAATCATTTTAAAGTACCGTTGTGTTGAACTGTCATAGCTATGATTCTCCATCCTCACTATGATGAAACAAGCTTCTATGTTCTTTGTTTTCAGAAAAGTCTCATGGTGGATGATAAATAATTCTTTTCTCCACTACAACTTCCTACTCCTATAGGAGCGAATGGGCAGACCCATCAGTCTTTTTTTTTTGGACAACACCCATCAGTCTAAAGTCTAGCTTGATAAGTGCCAGTGAAACTGAAGATGCTAACACAACAGAACACAAGAATACTTCTATTCAAAAACTGAAGATGGTGACACAATAGAGGACAACAATATTTCTCAAGAAACACACATGGAATGACTCTTATCTTTTCTCAGTTTATTCTTAGGGAGATCTAACTACAGATCTTTATTACTGTTTTAAATGTCTACTGCTATAAAGAACACACAAAAGTATAATGAACTTATTACAGTTTTCATGTCTACTGCTATAAAGAACACACACAAAATGGAATTTATTTGCTAAGATATACGTATCACAAAAATGGAATCACCAAGCCATCCCGTATTCTACACCTTCATACCGAGTAAGTTCATTGAGATACATCGCCTTACCCATGAAATGCCCTGTAGAATGTGACCTCGAGAATCTCCAAGCCGACGCTTCCCTAAGCCTTTTACTTGAACTAGTACTAGTACTAGGAGCGTTCTCCTCTAACATGACACTGTCTCCTGTTTGGTAATATTGTCTTCTTTTGATCTTCACATTAACATCCGTCATCTTCACCATAAAATGCCCCGTAGAATGCGACCTCGAGAACCTCGTAAGCCGTTTGCTTGAGCTAGCGCTACGAGGATTCTCTTGATCATGGTTCAGGTCTTGAATAGTAATTGTAACTGTGCTATGCAAAGACTCATGGCTTCCAGATCCGACCAGACCCGGGTCTAGCTCACACCGGCAAACAGGACAAGTCTTGTGTGACTCAAACCAGAGATCAATGCATATTGAATGAAACCCATGGCGACAAACAGTTATGAGCCTAACGGTGTCTTCATCTGAAAACTCTGAGAGGCAGATAGCACATTCCGTACATTGGTTTTTCATCGTTGAAGATGAATAGAGGAAGACAGGAAACGACTTGATGATGAATGGGTCGAGGCCTATGTTTTCAGGAGGGGTGGTGACGCGGATCAGGTCACCGTAGGGTGTTCTCTGACGGGTCCAAGCTGAGAACAACCGGTGCAGAAAACATTTCCAGAAGAAGAGAGTGATGAATCCGCAAACAAGGACCAAGAGAAGAACGCAGGTTAAGGCTACCGTGATGGGCATGGTAACGCTAGGGAAAACTTCAGTAGCTGGTATTGTTGTTGATGTTGTTGTTGACGCCATTTCAAGATTGATACGGCCTGGCTTTCACCAGTAGCTTGGGAAGGAAGAAAAGGTTTTGTTATGAGAATTGCTTGTGAGAAAAGAAAGTTTTGTTTCTAAGTGAGTAGAGAGAAGTGAGGAGAAGGAAGTGGCTATGGTAAAAGAACACATGAGTGGCTTTGCTTAGCAATTTGAGCGAGTCTTTTGTGACCGGTTAAAATGTTAAAAATAACAGGTAACAAACAATGATAACCCCGGTTTACTTCGGTTTTGGTCTGAATTAGGATTTGGCATAATAGAATCAGATGATACAACAACAAAAAAAAAGAGCTCTGTCTTGTTAAAGTCACAATCTACAACAACGCTAATAATACATCACATAGTTAGAACTCTAAAAAAGATCTTTTTAATCAGACTGTAGTAAAAGGCAGAGACTTTATTCAATATCGTCGATCCAATCACCATAAACCCGGCTGATTCTATCCGGTCCTTTCCATTTCCTTACAACTCTGACCCCATTAGATGCCCGTTGGGACGGGACTCCAGGAGAAGCAAGACTATATTGTCCTGTCTTCTTTGTATCAAGAGTGGAAGATGTTCCGATCTTACCTTCTTCTTCTTCCACAAGTCCCCCACCAAATCTATGCAACTCTACAAAACAACATCATAAAAAAGACATAAACTTTACTCTTAACATTGCAACATATTCAAGCCCTTGTTCAAACATTATCTATCTAAAACCACAGAATACAACACATTCATTGTTACTAGTAAGACTGTAAAGGTGGAGACTTTTACCTGAAGCTCCATGAGCAAAACGGCAGTTAGTACCGAAAGGACAATACCCACTCATCTCCCACTTGTTGCACATCCTTGTCTTCCAATTCGGAGAAGCAGCAGCAGCAATAACATTGCCTCCACCACGATGGCCTAAACTAACGGCAAAGCTCTCTCTGTTCCTCGAAGCCTCGTCGTGTAGAAACGTACAGCTCTCTCCGTAAGGACACCCTTCTCCGCTGTAAAACTTCTTGCAATGCCTTCCCTTGTATGGTCTCACACTCTCCCCCGCCGTCGGACGGCGGAGCTCCTCCGCGCTGTGAGCGAAATGGCAAGTGCTCGCGGCGTACGGACAGCTTCCTGCGCGGAAGTTGCAGCAGAGCTTCGTCTTGAAGAAGGCTTTCCCGATCTCGGAGGAGGAGGAGGAGGGAGAGGGAGAGCCGCGTGTTTTCTTGCAGGGCGACTCTGTGTCGTCGTTGTTGGCCGCAGAGAGACGGCTGTAATCATCCTCAGTGGCGGCCCATACGGGGCTGGGAAACGGATTCTCCGGAGGAGGGTCGTTGGTGGGTATGACGTGGACTGCATCGGTGGTGGAATCTCGGCGATGACTCATCACGTCGACCAAGAAACCCTAAACTAGTAACAGGGGAGCTCAAAGTATCGATTTTTAACTTTTAAAAGGCAGAGGAAGACAATGAGAGAGAGTGAGTGATTAAATGAAGAGGGAAGTAGTAGACAAATAAGAACCAATCAAAATCTTAATAGCATTTAATATTATAAGCATCAGAATTCAGACAGTGACTATCTGAACCAAAGTGTGTTCTGTAAGCTAAAATCTTTTGGTTAAGTTCATTTAAATGGTTAGAAACTGGCGTTGGTTTGGTTAAGTACTTGTGTTTCAAAAAAAGAAGAAGAAGGTTTGGTTAAGTACTTAAAAGGAGTGATGGGATGCATTACCTAGAAGCTCATGAGCATTGAGAGTATGATGAGATTCAGAGCTTCTTAGTTTGATCTGTTCAAAGCCATCTCTCTGTCAATATGGTCTGGCAAACCTTCTCCACATGTATTCTTTTTTCTTTTTCACACTTGATGACCAAAGTTGGTTCTCTGTGATTGAAACATGATAAAAATTTTGATCCCAGCAACGCCACAAATGACCAAATCCTAATATATCACACTCTTACGTCTCCACCCATTGTAGAATACATTGTCGAACAAAGCACTAGTACCATAGAAGCCAGTATCCATGTCCTCTATAACTCTCATAGTAAAGCATTATGATATCAACCAGCAGGTTTCAGGCTTTCAATACAGAAAAGTAGTGCCTGTTTACTAAATTAGTATACATTTAGTGTCTTCGATGATATAAACTCCATTGTTTGCTTGATTAGCTCATACTCATGCAACCTCTCAAGGAAGAACCCATTGTCCAGGGAAGAGCTGCATCAACGTCTTTCCCATGATCCAGTCCATGTCAGAACTTGACAAGGATGCTTGTTTTGCAATAATGGTCACAGCTTCTTTGGCTTCTTTGTATCCACATTCAAGAACCACAAATGGGAAGTCACTGCAGCAGACCCAATCCATATTTCGAATCATGTATTGTTCGTTCATATAAAAAGTTTTCTTTTGGTGTAACGAAATAAAGTTTACCTGCCCCACATGACACGGTTTGCTCCAAAATTGGACACAACTTGAGATAAGAGAGGCGCTAGGTCCTGATAGGGGAAGCCCGTTCTTGATATCCTGAATAGAGCACTGAATTTTACATATACCTGCTTGTTTCAAAACTCTTCCCTCAGACTCATATGATTCGAAATCTAAAAAGTAAGGATTGTCCTTTTCTTTCACCTGTGGGAATCTAGAGAGCTCCATGAGTTGAGAATAAGTATCCTTAGCCTCACCATTTCTGCAGGTTGATGAAACCATGAATTTATTAGTAATATGTTCTTTATGAACTTCAAGGGATCATTATCTCTCAGAACAGCAGAGAACAGCTCACTCTGGTACTTTGCAGAATCCAGCGTGATCTAGTAAAACAGTTGTATTTGGAAACTCTGTGCACAGTTCCTCAATCTCTGCTATGTGCAGATCCAGACCCTGAATAGAGTAAACCAAAAACTTCAAAGGACAGATCTTCGCGTAAACCACACAACTTTGGAGCACACAAAGGTCAAAATTACTACCAGACCTTCATGCACATGAAGCCAACAGGCACACCAAGCTCCCCTGCCTTGGAGAACATAGCTTTTCCAACATCATTCGTCATCTGTGTTGTGAAAAACCATTGATAATTAAAAAAGAGTAAAATGGAAACATGATCCAAGGTCACTGGAATCAATAGAGAGTTGGTACCTTCTGACCCGACGGCCACAAGTAGGGATTGAACCGAACAGCTTTGTAATTACTCTACAATTAACAGTCTAAAAACTCAGAGAACTGTGATATGCTTTTTGAGATATTTTTGAGAAAGAGGTAAAGGAAATACCTCTAGAACAAGACTCTCAAGCTCCTTAATCCCACTGCCATCTTCTGTAGGATTTGCAAGACAGCAGCCAACAAACTTCGACGGGTACTTATTCAGAACACTGTCAACAAGAAAACAAAATTATCTTACAAAAGGAAGCTTAGATTACATAGCTGACATCACAAGCAATCTAAGGTCTGCATTGATTGGAGAATCAGTAAAAATTTGATTTTTCCACACAGAACCAAAAGAAAAAAAACAACTTCCCAGTAATACATTATGCATCCCATTGTGATCTACTGACAAGAAAAAAAGGCAGCGAGACAGATCCACCATAAGTAAAACGAAATGAGAAAAGCAAACTGTTTCATAAGCTTTGGAACATCACTGAGGAACATGAAGATTCAGGAATAAAAGAAGAAGGATGAGACCTTGTAACTAAAGAGTGATCAAACTTGTGATTGATGGGTTGCACAATAAGAGCTCCATCTACTCTTGCATCTCCCATGTTCTAAGTCAACAAAACAGAGGAATGGCGTCAAAGATGATATCTTTCCCAGAATTTCTTAAAACCCATGAGAGTGTTTGAGTTGAGCTGAGCTTAGAACCTTGAGCAAGAACTCGACATCACCAGTCAATGTAGGTTCTTGGCCTGGAAAATAAGGATAAGTCACGGCCTGAAACATACATATTTGATGATCCATCAGATTAGTGATTCAGTAGAATGGATTCAAGTTAAGAAAGTGTGAGAGCACGACCTCTTGAGGAGAAGCCCAGACGTGGAGATGGGAATCGATGACTCTGGAAGTAGACGACGTCGTTTCAGGGTCAGACACAGCATTAGCTGCCATTTTCACCGTTCTGAAGGATGATGTCTCCTTGCCGATTGATTTGATTGCTCGGAACCGTAGGGAAGAGGTTAGAGGGTGAGTGGAGAATGCTAAAGGAATCGTTAATCTCAGAGTCGCAGCTGCTGCCATATCCTCGAAGATATTATACTTCATGTGATTCACACGTATTTTAATATGGTTAACTAGATTTTGACCCGCGCTTTGAAAGCGCGGGATAACATTTTGATTATTTTTTTTAATTTAACAGACTAATTTGTTTTGTCTGAGCTTTAATATTTGAGTTTTGACATCTATAATTGAAAGTAATTTATTTTGACATCTCATAGTAATGTGCGTTCAAGTTTTAGGTTTATATCGGTTCGAGTTTAAGTTTTCAAATTGTTAGGCTTGGGGTTTTCGGACCCATTTAGAAACCATACTTTTTCGGATTGTTCATGTAATGTTGGGTTCGAGTCATGTTTTTATATTTTCATAAAACCCAAAGTGAATCTAGTTTAAAGCATGCGTAGTTAATTATAAGTAATTTTTTGAAATTAATTAACTGAATAAATGGTGAATAAATCCAAATTATTTACATAAAAAATTAAGAGAACTATCTTAGGATAGCCTTGAAAAAGATTTTGTCATAAATATAGTTTCTAAGGATTAAAATGACCAAAATGTTTCATTAAAGTTAAGGGATGGAGTTTTAAAATTTTATAAAATAAAAATAAATTTTAAAAATAGTTAGAAAAAAATTTTGAATTTCAAAAAATAAAATCTGAGAAAAATAGAAAAATTTAAAAAATCAAATAAAAAATGAAAGTTTGAATTTGAAAAAAATAATTTAAAACTATAAAAAATATTTTTTTTATTTTTTATTTGTTGTTATTTTTTATTTAGTTATTTAATTATTTGTATTTATATATTTAGGGTTTAAGAGTCTTTTATCTATTAAATGAAACATTTTGGTCATTTTCTCCTAAGAATCTATTTTGTGACAAAAACCTTAAAAAATGTCTATTTCGGAAACTTTCTCAAAATTTAATGTTATTAATATATTTTATATCTAAAGAAGAGCAAGATCTGGAGTTATTGTTTTCTTTAATCTTTCGATTTTCTTGTTTTTTGTTATTGATATGTGGAAAATTTGTAACTCTAATGATTGGCCGCTAGTTTGTTATTTAGTATATTCGTATAAATGTTAAAGAAAGAGCGCGGAGCCCCGGCCCGAGCCATAGGTCCGCTAACGTAAAGCGAGGAGTTGAGCCTGAACTGGCGAACTGAAGTCACAAAACTTATGATTTTCTTGTTTTATTTTTTATTCTTGATTTGAAAAAAGATTTGCAACTATAATGATAACGCAAACTGTGCTTTACATAGTTAATAAAGATATCGGTATAATCAGAAATTTGAGTATCAAAAATATATTGTTTTTTTAATATATCGGCTTTTATGTAATAGTTATCATATTTATAGTTTGTTGGATTATTTTTAATAGATGAGGAGGAAAATAAATTAAATGATTTGGGGTTTAAGGTTCTGTAAAGTAGAGCTTATTGAGTTATGATCATATATGTTAGGAGTTCATACTTTTGAATACTGCCGAAATACTAATTAACATATTAAGCTTTATTATGTATATATAATACCATGTCAATTTGAAAAAATCGAAAACATATTGAAGTTAGTGTTGGAGCATGATGGTGTAACATATGGTTTATAAGCAATGACAAACATATTGTTTATTTTAGTATCGTTAATACAAATAATACAAATGTGTATGCATGTAAAAATTTACAATTTAAAAATGTAAAAATTAAGAGAAGTAAGCTGGATATCCATAACCCGCATAAACATTTCCCAAAACTTGAAAATCCGAAAAAACCACAATAATATTTGAGAAACCAAACTCCTTTTTATAATACAAAACTTCTTTAGACCTACCCTGATCTCGAGTAAATATCCCGTGTATTCACCTATAACTCCATCTCCAAATTGATGCATAAAGCAAAATCTTGGTACCAGGTATCCTCATTACTGTTTTCTAAACTTCTCCCCAATGATCCAGACGATAAATAATCCTTGTCACTGCAGAAATATATAAACGTCATACATCACATATCCATCTAATCACCTCAGTCAAATAATAGCAACCAAATACATGAAAGGGATAAGTATCGGTAGTATTCTATAATCATAGTTTCCTCTTAAAACCATCCTTCATCCCCCATAGCAAAAGTTTCCCAGTTTTTCTGAAAAGTTAGTTCAAATCCCTCCTCTTTTCAGATAAAGAACCACAGCATCCCTATTAATCCATCCGTCTCCACACTAACAAAACCAGTTGTTTCACCTAAAATCAGATTGTACAAATAGATAGAGATCATACTACTGAATTGTCCAGCTGCTCTCTGCAATCCAAGTTAAAAGAAACCATATTTATGACAGAATCAGATGTTTTTTTTGAAACAAAACAGTAGTTGTTAAAAAAGTATGGAAACAAAACAATATGATTAATATATCACACTTGTTTAAAGTTATGAGACTACGGATCATGTATCTAAAATTAACCATAGTATAGGAGTGGTTTATATAACTAAAATGATGATATCATATCCATCAAAAAACTCAGGTCAGCAAAAAAGAAGAAGAAAAAACTCAAATGTTACATTTTGGAGTTTCCAGAAAACAAAAGCGAAATCTTGTTTCTCTATAATAACATTACACAAATCTTGAGCAATTCTAAAAGAAAAAATAAGAGATAGCAGACCAAATCTGACTTCAAAAAGCACCACAAATATTGTCAATCTTCTTTGAACAGCAATGTCCTTCGGCCTTTCCCATCATACCCACATCCCACTCAGATCAACCAATTTTACCAAAATGATAATCATCATTTTGATTCAAACTTCACCTCTGTAGCCAATTTTTGTATGCCACATGATAATATTAAGATTTTCGTGATGGTACACAATAGCTTAGATGGTAGTATATATATTAAAAGGGATTGTAGGTTGCGATATGAATAGTTTCAAAAAGATTTGGTTAATTGAATTTTTTTTGGGAATATTCCTTATTGTAACTGATTCACAATATTTTTATTTTCTTATTGTTTTATTTCTGGAAAAAGATAAAACATTTAATTAAAAGCATACACTAAAAATATTTCAGTGGCAGAAATCTGTAAATACTTTAAAACTCCAAGGGCACCTCAAAAAAGGCCCTTCAGTTTTAATAGTATTGATTAAGTAAATAGCTGAAATATGAAATTTAACTTTTGTACAGCGGTATTTTTAGTAATTACTACTCCGTATCCGTATGTTTCTTAATATTACATATTTTAGAAAAATAATTATTTTTAAAAGATTTATTTTTTATATTTTCAAGACATATTTTATTAACTAATTTCAAATTTCAAAAAACTTAATTGCACTTACTAAATTTTTGTTGGCTTAAAATTATGGAATAAATATAAACACAAAAAATTATGCAAATTTAATATGTTTTATTAAAATATGTGAAAAAGTTAAAATATGTAACATTAAGAAACTGAGGGAGTAGTATTTATTTTTATCTACAACTTTTTTTTGTCGACTATCTACAACTTTTATATAGTGTAGCTTGGATAATTTTTTTTTTTGGCCAAAGCTTGGATAAATATATAAATGAATAGTAGCTCAAACTTATATAGACAAATAATTGTATGGCGAATTACAAATATTCCAAAACTGGTACAATGAATGAATGAAAAGTGCTTGCTTATGTATCAGTTTGCTTTCGTTATTTTGAGCATCAGATGTTTCAGTTTGCATTTTCTAATTTTTAAGCTTCACATTATTATTACTTTTTATAATTACACTAGGTCCTTGTCCGCGCTACGCGCGGATAGTATTTTGTTTTTTTTTTTCATATTTTTGTACTATTATGTCAATTGTTTAGTTTTATAAAATGTTATGTTTTTATTGTAAATTTGGAATTAAAAATCTAGTTTTTCCTTACTGTAAAGTAAGTTAATTTTTTTGAATCTTACCACAACACATTATACATAAAGAGAATATAGTTGGTCTTTATATTCTTATTTGGTGTAATATTGAAAATTTTGATGGTTTTTTTAAATTATATATATTAGGATTGATTTTCGTGACTATATTCTATAATTGTCTAAAAAAATTGTTTGTCCTATATAGACATCCACATAAATATGGACTTCTGATAAATTTGTTCATTGAGATATTTAGTTTCACTTTTAACTTTATTCTCTTTTTTGACATCCTCATGCTAGCTTGTGGGGCTAGCCAACTTGGTGCAAAAGGGTTTACAAAAGCTGATTGAGATGCGCGTGATCAGACACCTTTTGCTAGGCTATTCATACGGAATTTTAAAGCTCTAGGAATATAAGCAATAGAAAGTTCAGAAAATTCTTTAGATACAGCCTGTATTTCGTTGAGCTCCGAGTCCAACACAGGCCAATCTTTCTCCTTTTGAATAAGCATAACCAGTTGTTCACAGTCGATTGAAAGACCATCTCTCTGTGTCTAAACTTCAGTATCACTTGCATTGCCCATAGCAAACCTTCAGCTTCCGCTTACAGTGGTGATTTGGTGCGTGTATATCGGTCCTTACTCCAAACAGCATTGGAAAGTCACCATCCATTAACACAAAGCCAAGTCAAGATATGTCTCTTTCATTTATCCAGGATGTCTAGCAGGAGCGTTTCTTTGCGAAAGAACAGTTGTGTTCGTTACCTCAACTCCCATGTCAATCTCCATAATCTTGTCTACACGTTGAGTTATCCTCCAACACTATGCTTCAATTTTATTCGCTAATGGGAAAAACATAATTCCTACGACACTATTAATGATTGTTTTTTTTGTTAGACCGATACGGCAAACTTATGTTTTATTTAACAAAACTCTTATTTTAATTTTGTATTAAAGAATCAATTATATTTTATATTATCCATAATTTTAGTAAATTTACTTATTTATCATGTTTTTATTAGGTTTTCGCTAAATCACTGATTTATTATTTATTTTTAGCTAAGTCACTAATTTATTAATTTAAAAATACCCTTAATTAATATTATATATATATATATATTAAAAATGAATTTTTTATTAGTAATATTAAATTTCTATTTTATATTAAAATTTAGTTAGTTATTCTTATTTGTCATATTTTATTAGGTTTTAGACTTTTAGATAGGTTATTGATTTATTATTAATTTCTAACTGATTCGCTAATGTGTTAAATAAAAGAATACCCTTAATGAATTTTATATATAATTAAAAACGAATTTTATTTTAATCATATAAAATTTATATGTTATATTAATATTAAATAAATGATTTTAAAATAATATAATAAAATTATCAAAAAATTTTAAAATAAGATAATTCTTATTTATATTTTGTAGCTATCTGAAAACAATAATTTTATTATAAAAGTTAAAAAGATACAAAAAATTATAATTAAATATTATTCAAGAAAAAAACATTTATATAAAGATATTTTCTAAACTATTTCTAAGATATGAGTGTTTTAAAAAATTTAACACGGGATGTTTAGAACACGGGATTATACTTATGAGAGAGTGGCTCGGGAATGGGCTTCGAGATGGGTCGTCATGAGAGAAAGGTAAATGGGGGAGACGGCGATTAGGTTATTCAGAGGATGAGAAAGCTGTGTGCGCTTTGGCTTGAGTCTCAACAATACGTAGATTAGGGTTAATGGGCTGGGTTGGGATAAAGTGAATTATCAGATTGATGGGATTAATGGGCTGGGCTGGGTGAAAGTGAATTATCTGAGTTTGGCTTCACTTCGGCTGATGGCGCAAAACAAAAATACGGAGTCGGAGAATGAGTTAGCGCACAGGAAGCCCGATCGTGATTTTAATTTGAAGCCTAATCTGGCAGTGACGTGGCAATTTGATTGGCCCTGATTATTTTGAGCATGTGGCTAGCTTTAGGAAGCTTAAAAATAGTCCCTTTTATATAGTGGGAAATCATATAAAATTTATATGTTATATTAATATTAAATAAATGATTTTAAAATAATATAATAAAATTATCAAAAAATTTTAAAATAAGATAATTCTTATTTATATTTTGTAGCTATCTGAAAACAATAGTTTTATTATAAAAGTTAAAAAGATACAAAAAATTATAATTAAATATTATTCAAGAAAAAACATTTATATAAAGATATTTTCTAAACTATTTCTAAGATATGAGTGTTTTAAAAAATTTAACACGGGATGTTTAGAACACGGGATTATGCTTATGAGAGAGTGGCTCGGGAATGGGCTTCGAGATGGGTCGTCATGAGAGAAAGGTAAATGGGGGAGACGGCGATTAGGTTATTCAGAGGATGAGAAAGCTGTGTGCGCTTTGGCTTGAGTCTCAACAATACGTAGATTAGGGTTAATGGGCTGGGCTGGGATAAAGTGAATTATCAGATTGATGGGATTAATGGGCTGGGCTGGGTGAAAGTGAATTATCTGAGTTTGGCTTCACTTCGGCTGATGGCGCAAAACAAAAATACGGAGTCGGAGAATGAGTTAGCGCACAGGAAGCCCGATCGTGATTTTAATTTGAAGCCTAATCTGGCAGTGACGTGACAATTTGATTGGCCCTGATTATTTTGAGCATGTGGCTAGCTTTAGGAAGCTTAAAAATAGTCCCTTTTATATAGTGGGATGATAATATCAAATATCAACCGCCTCTTCAACGAGTTCAGATTCCTAAACGAACAAGGATTAATCCCAATATATATATGGAGATTAGAAAACATTATTTAGCACATACATCTACATAACCCTTTGCCTTGTTGATCAAGAAGACTCAACAAAAAAAAAAACCTACCTCACGTTATACCCTTTTAGATTCCCTCTGAAACCATGGCGGTCGGATACGGACCTCCGATCTATCCTCCTGCACAAACCTACCACAGCCAAGCCCGACGCGGCGGCGAAGTAGGTTGCAGCGTCTGCCGCTGCTTCTTAAACTGCCTCGGTTGCTGCGGCGGTTGCATCCTAAGCATCGTCTGCAACATCCTCATCGGTATAGCCGTTTGCCTCGGAGTCGTCGCTTTGATCCTCTGGTTCATACTCCGACCCAACGTCGTGAAGTTCCAAGTCACGGAAGCTAATTTAACGAGATTCGATCTCGAACCACAGAGCAATAGACTACATTACAACCTCTCGTTGAGTTTCTCGGTTCGTAACCCTAATCAACGTCTCGGGATACATTATGATCGGTTAGAGGCGAGGGGTTATTACGGTGACCAGCGTTTTGCTGAGGTGGATATGAAGTCGTTTTACCAGGGACGTAAGAGTACGAAGGAGATTGGGACGGAGTTGAACGGAGAGAGTTTGGTTTTGCTGGGTTCCGGTGGCCGGAAGGATCTCAGGGAGGATAGGAAGTCTGGGGTTTACAGGATCGACGTGACGCTGAGGTTTAAGATCAGGTTTAAGTTTGGGTTTTTGAACTCGTGGGCCTTTAAGCCCAAGATTAAGTGTCATCTCAAGGTTCCGTTGAGTTCCTCTGGTTCCACCGGAGGGTTGCAGTTTCATCCTACCAAGTGCCACGTTGACCTCTAAAACAATTTCACAATTTATTTTTCTACTTGTTTTTTTTGTTTCTTCTTTTCTTCATTTGCTTGTTTTTTTTTCCTTTTACTATTAGTCTATTACTAATCAACTTTTTATTTTGTCGATAAATTTACTTTTACTTGCTTTGATAGTTTGATTTGTATTTATTTTGCTCCTTTGCTTACTTCATATGTATCAAGTTATTTCAAACAATCTTGGGTTAGTATCTTGGTGTTATATCTTCCAAGCAGTACTTACTTGATTTCATTGTTTTCCTTCTATAGTCCTTGTTATATTCACTAGAAAGTAGAAACATTGTCAGTAGTTAGACACATTGTATTGGGAAATTATCTCAGACTTCCAAACCATAAGTTGAAAACGTCTATCATCATGTGAACTACTATGCCATTGGTATTAAGCTCAGACAAACCAACTCCAAAAGGAATCTTTTTAGAAGTTAGTCAAAAGAAACATCAATGTCATTTGTATCAGGTTGATGCGATATCCTGGATAAAGTTACTAATTACATATTAAATATCTATAAGAAAGCGAATCCTATGACAAAGTAGACTCTATGTACAAACTTATGGTTTAAGTTATTAACTCCACTTAGAAGAAAGAACAAATAATAAGAGGAAACTGCATCACCAAGATAAAAGAAAAGGTTAAAGGTAATTAACCAAATGAGCCAATAGTGAACTGCCACGTATACAGGCAGAGCGTCACGGACCACGGTGATGATGTGGTGGGCTTAAAGTGACAGTCGTCATTATGACAGACCGCGTGGCATCACTATTTTCAGTTTCTCACCAAATGCCTCTTTTTCTGATCAGTTAATCAAAATGTTCATCAAGTGGACCCTTATGATAACGTTGATATGTCGAAACCGTAGACAAAGTTTTATACTTGGCATTAAGCTTTACGTTCGACTCCTTCACTTTATTTGGATTTTAGTTCAGCAATAATGTGATCGGTTTGGATAAATCTTCAACAGACGTTGGTGATTAGATCATCTCCAACGTAAAATTCTATTTTTTCTTTCAAAATGAAGTAAAAGTGAAAACGGAGTAAAATTACTCCAACGCTATTCCATTTTCTACTTTATAATAGAATGATGAACAAACAAAAAATAGATTACTCCATGTATGAAGTAATTTTCATTACGGAGTGAGATATAAAGTTGGATTGAACATTCCTTATTCCATATTCACTTTTATTCCATTTTAAAGGAAAAAATAGAATATAAATGGAAATGCCCTTATTTATCTTCGAGAATCTAAGATTTCGTTTCAGTAGGATTGGTTAAGATTTTAGAGAATATGAGTTAAAGATTTTTTTTTATTAACCGTTTTGAACTTTAGATTTATAATCTCTCACAGATTTTAAGCTAATTTTGAAATTTCGGTAACCAATCATGTTCTCTTATTACTAGGTTATCAACATTTTGGATTTTTTATTTTTAATGTAACAAACGTGACCAAAGCTTAAGCTATAAAATTTGATACATAGATAATGTCCATGGATAATGTGAGAAAATACTACTATTTATACTATTATTGTTGTTCAGAGGAGATTGGTAGCTCTAACTCCGATGTATTAAGCACGAGGCTCTGTACGGTCCAACACTCCAGCTGGATAGCATAACTACTCCTAGGCACACTCTAACCTACGCCTCCCATACAAAGCGCACGCTAGCATGACGGTTATTCCATCGCCGGCCGGTTTTATTGTTAACCGGCGACGCCAATTTCGAATTATATAACAGAAACACGATTCGCGATTTTTGAGTTTGAACGAACGAATCAACATGCAAGTGACGAAGATAATTATTCTACAGGAAGACGATGAAGCAAACAAAATCTAGAAGTCGGCTATTTTCCGGTGAGAAGTTCGGCGACGGGGAAGCGATTCCGACGTCTCTTTTAAGTTCCTTATGCTACTACGGATAGCCAGAGCGTCGGCATTGATCATCAACCTCGAGATTTCGCCATCTTCGTCGGATTCTAATGGAGGAAACAACAATCAGTGAGATACATTTCAAGTACGAGAGATTGGAAACGAATCTGCAATGTCCATACCTAGATGCTTTGAACGACGCATGAATCCGTTAAACTGAGCTAAATCTGAGATCATTTTAAAAACCGATCAGAAAACAATTAAACACATTGAAGATCGTCGGATTACAATTGGTGAACGAACCTGACTGCGACGGAGCGTGAGAAGAGAGGTAGAGGATGATGAAACAGATAAGAGTGAGGACGGGGATGAAGTGAACAAGCTTCTCTCCGTTCTGATGCGTCGACGATTGCAGCGATAACCGTCGCGGCTTAAAGTCCTTGAGCTCGTCATCGTCGTAATCTGCAGCGGACGATGAGGAAGAAAGAGGTGGAGAGGAGAGTGACTCCTTGTGCTTTAAGTCATCGTGATCATAGGTGTCGTCCTTCCGTCCTCCGTAGCTATGAAGCTTCGAAGCTGATGAGTCTATCGAAAGCCTCTGCATCGCGCCGAGAGAGAGAGAGAGAGAGAAATGAATGATACAAGAGAGATAAGTGTAGGAGAGAGAGAAACTAACCAAATAAATAAAAAATGCATATGATTATCGAAATTAATTAGGGAATAATTACTGTGATAATATTGTATTATTTCTTTCTAACTCTAACTAACGCGGAGTTGTCGTATCTGCTACTGATTTAGGTGGCGATTGGTTTTCCCGCTACCACCCGCAAACGCAGCTTTTGCGGTCGGTAGCGGTTGTCGGCGGTTTGCAACAATCACTCAAATCGCCTTAAACCGCTTCAAACCGCTCCGAATCTCATAAATTCAAAAGCTGGCTCCAGCTAGCGTTTGCGGTTGCGGGCGGTTGCGGGAGGGTAAAATTTTTTCTTTTTTTTTTAAAACAATATATATACAAAGAAAAAATATTTAATAAAAAATTTAAAATTGAAATTATGAAAATATTAAAATATATCTATTTTATTTTAATTAATATTATAAAATTTTATAATAAAAACAATTTCAATAAATTTTCAAAAATTAAAATTATAACTTTCTAAATATAAATTTTATATTTATTATAATTTTATGATTTTTGATATTTTTATAATTATATTAAATGTAAATATTGTTAATTTATTATTTGACTGTTACCGCATTTGGTAGTTAACCAGTCATAAGTCACCCGCAAACGCACCAATTTTTAACCGCAGTACCAGTCGTACAAATCTCTTAAAACCGCTAGAAACCGCAACCGCCCGCATCCACAAACTCCCGCAACCGCAACCGCAACCGCTGCGTTTGAACCAGTCAGGCCCTTAGGGTATGACTGATTTTCCCGCTACCACCCGCAAACGCAGCTTTTGCGGTTGGTAGCGGTTGCTGGCGTTTTGCAACAATCGCTCAAACCGCTCTAAACCGCTCCAAATCGCTCCAAATCGCTCTGAACCTCATAAATTCAAAAGCTGGTTCCAGCTAGCATTTGCGGTTGCGGGCGTTTGCGGGAGGATAAAAAAAAATTATTTTTTTTCCAAAACAATATAAATACAAAAATAAAAAAATTCAATAAAAAAATTAAACTGAAATTATAAAAATGCTAAAATATATCAATTAAATTTTAATTAATATTATAAAACTTTAAAATAAAATTATTTTCTATATTTTTAAAAAATTTAAACTATAACTTTCTAAATATAAATTTTATATTTATTATAATATTATTATTTTTGATATTTTTATAATTGTATAAAATGTAAATATTGTTAATTTATTATTTAACTGCTGCTGCATTTGGTAGTTAACCAGTCATAAGTATCCCGCAAACGCACAAATTTCTAACCGCATAACCAGTCGTACAAATCTCTTAAAACCGCTAGAAACCGCAACCACCCGCATCCGCAAACTCCCGCAACCGCAACCGCAACCGCTGCGGTTAAACCAGTCAGGCCCTTACTCTGAAACAAATATTAAAGTTTGAAGTATATTTAGAAAATTTTAAATAACTCGATCAATAATTTTTATTTATCGTGATACAAATCAAACAGAAAATCTTAATTATCCTTATCCAAATACTTTTCGATGGTTATCCAAATTGTTTTTGATAATCCGGGCCTAAAATGGTAAAGAACAAGGCATGTTACAGGGTTACAAAAGCCCATCTTAGACAAGCCCATTAAAACTTATATCTTGTCAAGCAAGGAAAATGGACGGTGAGGATTACATGATCAAACAACCCGGCACTATAAACAAGAAAGACGATCTGTGGTTCCGACGGGAAAGAGACTGGAGTTTCTGGCTGCTATCAGAGGAATGTTATAAAGGTATATTCGAATAAGTAGAGGAAGAAGAAAGTCTCTAGGAAGCAATGGTGTTGTGGGAGTTAGCTCTGGGAACAGCCTACTTCTTGGGACTCAGGCGGAGTTACCGTCTCGCATTGAAGACCCAGCGTCGGATTGTTAGTCCTAATCATCCAAGGATTCGACAGTTTCTCCATAGGTAATGTTTCTTACCAAAAGATTCGTCCTTCTTGTTGGTGTTTTCTTTCCAGAGGATTTCACGATTCCCGGTTTAGGAGTCGGTTTAGTAGTTGATTTGATTCTGGTGTTCAGAACCGGTTCGGATCTAGTTAAACGATTGTTGATTAATAGGACTTGTGTTTTTCTTTATGCAGGAGGACTCATCAAATATTTGATGTGGCACTTAGGGTCCACAAGACCATACAGCAAAGAGACATGGAGTTTGGTCGGAGCCTTGGAAACTGGATTCTCCGAGGGCTCGACCGTATGAAGCCATCAGCTCAGGTTCTACGGCCAAAACAAATAGAGCCAAGCGTAGGCAAGGCTGCGAAGAGGCTATTAGATTCAACGCGTCTCAAAACGCATGTCAGCGCGAAGACTCCTCAGAGTAGTGAAGTCGGTAGGAGCTTGTTCTTGTCCTTGAGGAACTTGAGGCCCAAGTTTTCGCCGACTATCTCGATGATGATGAAGATCAAGCCGCCGAGACCCGTTGGAAGTACCACTCAGTACAGGCCTTATAGTGATTCCAGTCTTGTGAAACCTATTAACGCTAGAGGCGGGTTTGATAGTTTTATCAGGAAGGACATTTTGCAATGGATGAGGCAGAGATGAAGTCGCCAAAATTCACCAAAGCTTTTCAGAACGTTCCAACTGGTTCTCATGTTATAAGTAGCTGACGGATACCAAGAGCAATAAAATAGAAACACTCTTTGAACTAAAAAACAAGCACAAACTAAAAATAAATATCCGAACCGATCCGATATGCATAAATATACCTGAACATCCATATCTACTCTACTTTTTTCGTTCATTCCTTCAACTTTCTCTCTTTACTAATCTTGTGACGAGCAAGTGAGTACAAGATTACAACTTGAGAGTATTTAAGGGAAACCAAACTGGTCCAATGATTTGCATTCAGCATTATTATGATGATGTCTCTCTAGTGAGTATTGTTTTTACAAGAAGCCTGCTTTGCTATATATACCTCGTCAAACATTTCAGAGCTCAAGCAGAGAGCTTCCTTCTCTAGCAAGCACGAAAAGCCCACCGTCTCCTCTCGAAATCCTGAGATCCTTGTCGAGATAAGTGGTCAATAGCCAAGAGCTGCCACGGTTCCCTGGAAACGGAAGCTTGAGAGGTGGCTGACCAGAGATTGCCCTTGAAATGTTAGCTGCCACATCTTGTAAAGGGTTCAAAGACTGCTTCAGGAACGAAAGGTTAATCTCCTGCCCAAAGACACCCACGCTCTCTGGGAGATCCACACTTGACTTGATCTCTGGTGGTTTCAGCGTACCTTCTTTGAAAGAAACCTAACATTACGACAAACAGAATGATGAATATGACAATTACTCAACAAATTTGTGATTAAAAATGTGAATGTTTTTCAAGTTACCTCAATTCTTGAAGGGGTTCGAACTTCAAAAGAAGCAGTAGCACTGAAGGAGAAGTCTGCAAAGGGGCTGGAGAGAGTAGTGGAGTTGTCTATAGAGAGACTCTTTGTGTCTATAGACTGACTTATACTCTTCACCTTCAACAAAGGTGTCGAACCCGCAGCTAGTAGAGGAAGCAACTCAGAGAAGGCAGTGTACCTGTTTCATTAACCCCACAAAGATATACAAACCAACAGTGGCTTCAATCAAAGATTCAACAATGTCTCATTCTCATTCAGAAACTATCTCAAATCTATTCACAGTAATAATCATTTGGCTTCAGTCAAAGATTCAAGGCCTTGTTCGTTTATTTGTTGTAACTTGCAACAACAACAACAGGACAGCAAAAAACGAACAACATGCAAACTGTGATCTGGTCGCCCGACACAAAAACGAACAACAATCTTGCAACTGGTCCCAAATTGAAGCAACAAGTTAACGAACATGACCTAATGTCTCAATCTCATGCACAAAACTAACTCAAATCTGTTTCAGACACAATCTACGGTTTCTACTACAACAAAACAAAAACCAATAGATTCAGTTAAACTTACAGCAAAACCCAATTGCCGTCGAGGAGCTCCGGATTCTCAACCGGAGCCTGAGTGGGATTGAGAGCTTCCAACTGATTCACGATCTCCAAAACCTCCGCGCGGACTTCAGATCCAGCTCGGAACCCTAGTTCAGTTCCGTACACCGTATCAGCCAAACACCTCTTCAGCTCCCAAGTCTTGTCCACTCCATCATCAGCTTCTCTTTCCTCCCACTCGTCCTCGTTCGTCGGAGGATCCGATTCGGCGAACCGGGTCACGGACTCCTCGGGTACGGATTCGGATTTCTCGCCCCATTCGTCTGAAACCGCGGACGGGGCGTTATCCGGGGGAGATTCCGGTTCAGCCGGTTGCTCGCCCCATTCGTCTGTGATGGAATACCCACCTTCCGGTTCGGAGTCTGATTCGGAGGGCAGAGAAGATCGGATTTTGGAAAACCGGAGAGGTCTGGGAGGACGGTGGTGGGTTAGTGAGAAAGAGAGAGCATTGGGCTTTAGGGAGATAGAAGGAGAGAAGGTCTTGCTCGGATTTGCGGGGAAAGGACGAGAGGTGGTGGTGGTGGTGAAGAGCGTAGCCATGGATGATCTCTGTGTTCTTTCTTCTGAAGAAGATTACGTAAGTCTCAGAAGTCACACGATATTTAGATGACCCCACTGACAAATACGGTAATTTAATTTATTTTTCTTTTTCTTTTTCGAACTATACGGTAATTTAAATAAAATAAATAATTATACGGCTTGTGAAAAGCTTCTTGGTACCTTGACTCCTTCGTCCACTAGTATTATCATTTCTCGTGGTTCTAAAAATTAAAGTGTGACTGAATGGTCATTTTGGAGTAAATATTCTAGAGTAAAATTGTTTTACTCTATTTTCTGCTTAATATTTACCAATCAGGTTGAAAAGTATCTTAGCTGAATATAGCTGAAAGTGGTGGAAATTATTTCACTAGCTTTGAGTGGAGTAAACATTTACTCTCGTTTCCTTTTTCTGTTCATTCTCTTTCTTCCATGTTTTGTTTTCTTAATTACGCTGACAATTTACCAATCACACCCTTAGTCTAGGAAGCAACTTGGTTTTATCCGATTTTTTTTTTAACAAAATCTGATTTATACCAAAGTATACGATTCAAATTGGTTTAAATTATTTTAAATCGGTTTAAAACAGTTTAAATTGATCTAAATTTGTCTAAATATGCTAAATTAAGCAGAACTTTATCATAAATACTTTTTAATATTTAATTTTGATAATTCATCACAATAATTTTATAATTAAAATTAAAAAATAAAACATGTCATATAAATATATAAAATAAATCAACAATTTTCTAATGTTTAGGTCTCGCCTAAACCCCTAATAATTCGTCTAGTTGCTAGTCCTCTATAAAGCGTCTAGTTACCGTCTAGCGGTTTTCAGAACGGTGGTTATTCTTGATAGAAAAGTTTGAACCAAACCAACCCAAAAGAAAAACCAATTAAATTGGCTCAAAATCTATACATTTTACCATTTTGGTTTTTTTTTTTAGATATGTGGATCTTGGTTTGGGTATCCAAAACCCAATTGAATATCAAATATCTATAACTTTTAAATTAATTTTTCCTTTTTCTTTATATATTTCAAATACATTTTTAGTATTTCATATATTTTTAAGTTTTAAATTCCGGTTCTCTGTTAAAACTTTATATTCTTCATTTTTTTCGAATATTCATATGTATAAGTATATTTTGGAAAAATGGTCAGCTTTTTTAATTTTTGAATCTATAAATATAAAGACAAATTGTGTTTCTTTACAAAAACGATTGTGGATTATGAATCGCTTTATGATGATTTAGGCTTGTATTGTGTATGAAATATTGTCAAGGAAAGCGAATTAGTTCGTATAATATATTCGGATAGAAACCAATAGAACCAACTGCAATACTCCCATAACAACAAGGAAAGAAAACAACTTCACTTGTTAGTCATGCCTAAAAGGAGCCAAATTTACGTCAAACTGATTATAAATTGGAATGTATTGCGTGGATGTATCATGCTAAGTTAGATGAGTTTACAAAATAAAACTAACTGATAATAAATAGATTAATATATTTTCAGTTATATTAAATAAGTCCCTATCCAGTTTCATATGTGTATATTTTATCTCTAATATTTACAAATATTTATACAATTGAAAAGTTGAGATGACAATATAATCATCTGGACGAAGAAATGAATGCGTTGTGAATGTTATTGAAACATGAAACATCACACGTCAAGATATGAATATGAGATAAACATTTTGTATATTTGCAGTTCCTTGCAAGTTATTAATCTAAAGATGGAGTATATCATTGTGCCGTCTCAGATTTAGCTAGGTATTTTTAGTTTGTAGCGTTGAAGATGTCATGATCCATGTGGTTCGTTCAGGTAGAAAAAGGAACAGAAAATATATCTTCCACCGAATTTGGTTCTCACTTGATGGATCTCAAATGATGATGGCTGCATAACTTTACACTACAAAAATAATGTTTGGCAAGAGCTAGTTTAACTACCTTAATAATCTAGCTATTATTTGTTTTAATAAATATCAAAAGGTTTGAGATCAAAACTCCTAGTCACTAGACCCATACCACATTATATAATATTAGTTTCGTTAAAATAAATATTCGAAACATAGAATTCTCACATAATTACTAGAATCCTTTCTAATTGAGATAACGATCTTTAATGATAACTAGATTTTGATCCGCGCTTTTAAAGCGCGGGATTATTTTTTGGTTGGAAATAATAATGTAATAATTTATAAACTGGATATCCATTCTTGTTAAACTTGTGTACATTATTTATTTTAATTTTTTGTGTGTTAAATTTTTGGATTTTGAAGAAAACTATATTTTGTGATTAGACATTAATTTCTTATTCAATATTTTAAAATATATGAAAAATAATCATGAGAAGTGTAATTTTTAGCTTTGTTAAGTGTTAATTTTTGACCCCAAACTCGCGGTCGAACCGATAAACCCGGTAATCTACGGTGAAATCGATAAACCCGATTACTCGTATATAATCCGGTTCAGATTTAATGAACAAACCCGTTAATTAAAAACTCGATAAAACTTGGTAAAAACCGAAAAACTCGTCATTAACCTGTGATTCAACACGTGTTGACCCGGTAAAACCCCCAAAAAAATCTAAAAATATTTCTAAAAAGCTAAAAAGACTTCTCATATATTTTGAATATTATAGAAAATTAAATAAATTATTTGTAAAACGTTAGAAATGGATTTGATATTAATCTTCATTATTATCCACCGATCTGTTATTATAGAATTTTCGATAAATAAGAATGAGTAATATTTCCTTTATGTGATCCGATCATCCGAGTGTATATAGAAAATAGAAGTTTTTGAACAAACTAATATTTATTGTATAAAATGAATATAGGAAAATGAAGATATTATATATATATATATATATTTTTTTTGTAAAGTAACAACTTTAAGAATTTGCTTGATCGAGGGTCAAATGGATCATATATTAGTTGGCAACCCTGATTATGATATATATTAGTTGCTATATACAATATAACCTCTATAAGTTAATATTCGATAAATTAATAATCTCTATAAATTAATAAATTTTGCTGGTCCCAACTTGGGTCGGTTCAAAATTTGATACAAATCGATAAAATAATAATATAATATTTTTTAAGTAAATCCTATGTAAATATAAAGTCCCTTTAAAAATATAAATTAATAATTTATGTGTATACATATTTTATATAAGTAAGAACTTATTATTATATTGTTTATTTTATGTTCACAATGGAATTATCTTTATATTTTCTTAACACTTAATATTTTTTGGTGAAATTTAGTAATATTATATCTAAAACCACATTTAAGTTATATACAATATGTGTTCAAAAAAAAGTTATACAATATATATTATATACACAATATAATATAATAAATTAATATAAATGTCAAATTTTTAAAAAATAACAATTAATGTCTTTACACTAAAATCAAATATTATTCTTATCTTATAAATATACCTTAAAATAAAAAAATCTAAATAAAGAACCTTCCGTAAATTAATATTTCTATAAATTAATAAAATTTTAAATTCTCAACATTATTAATGAATAGAGGTTCTACTGTATTCGGTTAGATTTACAAACCGAATTTTTGTTTTCACAGCATATATAGGAAATAGAAGATTTGGAACAAACTAAACATAAACTAAACATAACTGAATAAAAAAAATATATGAAACAAAGGATATTATAGATATTTTTGTTCAAAAAATAAATTCTTGGAATAGTTTTATAGATAGTTTTGTTCAAAAAGAAAAGGTTTTATAGATAGCTAAGTTTTGGAATATTTGTTAACATGGTTAATATTTTTTTAGTCTAAAAAGGGATTGGGTAGCTATCTTTTTATTATAGATCGATATGTTGTTTAAATTAATTATTATATTTAATAAATAAAACCAAATCGTGGAATAATTTTATAGATAAGTTATTTTGTAATATTTGTTAACATGGTTTATATTTGGAGTCTAAGTAGGGACTGGGTAGTTATAGATTCATATTTTGTTTTGATTACAAAAAAAAAAGATCCATATATTGTTCAAATTATTTATTGATATTTTATTATGTCTATAAAAAGGAATAAAATTTTGCAATATCCTATCATAATGTAAAAATAACAATACGATGTAAGATAACTATTTAGTAAAATATATGGTAGGTGATCGGAATATTTTTCTGGGTTTAGTGTCTCATTATGCTTTCCCGTGCTTGGTAGATAATGGTAAAAGTACATATTTGTTCGATCCAGAACATCTTATGGGAAGAAATAATTTTTAGTTCATGAACGTTAGTTTTCAATTTATGTCTACTAAATTATTCGTATATTCTATGATTGGATCAAGTTGTTGAATATTGAATGTCGAAAATCACCATCAGCCCCCACAGTTAAACCAAAGAACTGATTATCAAAGTATCTTGAACCCTGTGAATAGAAACCTCAAGCAAAACTCCGTAAAAGTACCTTTGAGTAATGGAGGAGGAAGTTTATCGCGGAACTATGCGAACCTTCTTGAAACCTCCTTTGATTTACCAGAACACGACCTCAAGCAAAACGTCATCTTCATCTTCGTTAAACACTTAGAAATGCTCGGTCAAAAAAAAAAATGCCTCATCACCTTTATAGTATATTAGAAATCATTCTTGAAAATTGAAATCTAAATCTGCCGTGATCTCTTGTAACAGATTGCTAAACTCATGGATAGCTTTTAGTTATGCCAAATTAACGTATTCCTTTATTAATATTGGTATAAATAAAAAGAATTAGGAAAATACTAAATTTAATTAAAAGCATATGTTTAGATAAAGTGAGTGGCAGTATATTGTAATTATTTTCAAAACAGGAGGGCACCTCAAAAAAGGGTCTTCTATTTTAATAGTATTGATGGTTATATTTTCCCTAGCAAACAATCCACAAAGTACAAATATAAACTGAAATTTACATTATATTCGAAACTTAACAAACAGATAATATGAATTACAAGATAAAAGAAACTAAATAATAAATATATAATACATATCACTGGATTTTTTATATTTTAATGTTAGGTTAACTATTGCTAAGAGCACATCTCTTAGAACATGCTACGATATCGTCTCTCATAAACATTTTGTGTTGACAACGGTTTTTGCAGTAATTGCACGATGGTCGAGAAATATTGCTTTTCCAAAGAATTTGGAGCCTGATACCATTTTCTTTTAAAAATTGACCATGCTTCAGATACGGGTCATCACCAAATAAACATTCAACATGAACGGTGATGCAACATTCATCGCACCAATAGATCACATTTGTGTTTGTATTTCTCAAATCATGTTCACACACCTCACACCAACTTTTGTCACATATTTCTTCTTCCCACAGAACTCTGAGAAAATGTTTATCATGCTTATACCTTACCTTATATGGTAAGGTAGTGCATTTAATGCATATAATAAAATTGCAGATGATGCAATTTAATTGCTTCTCACATTTTATTTGGCATACATGACATACGGGCTGTTCTTCAGAGTTTAAAGCTAAGTACAAGGGATGTTCATGACCTTGGTAATCAACCGGTTCAGATATTGAAGCACACCGTATATCCAGATCGAAGTCACATTCCTTTAAATGACACCCATAGATAAACCCACCACATAAACGATCACATGCATCGCACGTGAAGCCAACATATTCATATGGATTCACATGCCTCAGTGTAAGTGGATGAGGATGTAACGCATGTTGTAATTTGCGGCGAGATTGTGCGCATGTTTCATGGAGGATGAAGCCACACTCGATACAAGAATAAATATTACCTTCAAAGATAGGTAGAACACAAGCTTGACAAAACTTATTCTCATCATAAAGTATACTTTCCTGGAGGTAGAGATGATGGTCATGAAGAAAATGAAGTATCACTCCTTCAGATATCACATCAAATGATTCAACACCTAGTGTTATATCATCTTCTTCTGGTACACCTTCCAGATCTTCTCCATCACACACATCCTTCCCTAGAGCACATATTGAATGGACAACATAATCACAACACTTGTCACAACTATAAGCACCATAATCGATCTCAATATTTTGGCGACAAACTCCACATAACCATTCTCCGGAAGGGAGTGAAGATTTGTAAGAGATACGATGGCGGTGACGTGATATTTGGATGATGCGAGGAAAATACATACAATCTTTATGAGCTACAAAGTTGCATGTGACACATATATATGTGGGATACATTTTTCTCAACAAGCCACAAACGTTGCAAGTTAAGGAAGTTTGTCTAGGAAAAAAAGTGAGAGGATGATCATGCCTTTTTGGTAGGTCTATAACAAAGGGTATGGGTTTCATGACACATACTGAATGCATGAAAACTCGACAAATGTCACAATAATATAGTAGACGGCTTATTGTTCTTCCACAGACTAAACATTCGATGATGCGAGCACTTGGACAATAAAAGCAAAGTTGGAGAGAATGCTGAAGGTGATAAGGAGATTTTATTTTAAGTGGAGACTGAACACATTCTCTGTGATACTTTCCATTACAGTAATCACAAAGATAATAATCGGTGCCAGAATTTAAACCTTTGCATATGTCACACCCACCATCTATTTCAAAGTCTTTATTGTTGCACCAAAACAAAGGGAGTAATGAATGGTAAAGATCATGATCTATTGTAGAGAAGAGATACTCTGGAGAAGAAAAGATTGGAGAAAATGTGGATCTATCAGGTGACTCATTAAGTGCAACACGACATCGTGTAACTGGACATACGAAAAGAGATTGAGATGTGTGGTTGTTGATGATTGTTTCATTGGAGGAGGATAAGCTTTGAATTTGGGGTATGGGATGGTATTTTGAATGGTGATATTCAAAATATAGTTTACCATCTTTTTCTATTCGATGGAATTCACCAGCTACATCCATGGATACTCTCTCAGTTTTATCTTTCTATATATATTGTTTTTTTTTTAAGAAAAAAGTTGAACTTTTTGAGTTATTTGGATTTTGGTATACAAAACTAAAATTATGCACAAGTCTCTACAATATATAAGTTTTGAGTCATGAAATCTCTTTCAACTTCTAATTGTTGGATCCTTAACTTGAGACGACAAATAATTAATTACTTTTCTTTGTTGTTTTTATGATAGTATTCTTTTACTCACAAATAGAAAATAATATTTTGTGAATGTGTTCTTTGCACATGGTTTTTGTCCTCCATGAAATTATTCTTCAAATTTTTATTTTTGCTATTACTAATCGAGCACGTCGATCAATTAGCAACCAGAACATAAATCGAGATCTCAGCTGTTTTTAGCTCTATAGTTTAGTTCTTATTAAGATTTCAGTTTAGCTGATGTTTTATTAATAAAAAAAACAGCTTTCGAGAATATGTATGAGAATCTGAATCACACGTGTACGTTTAATTTATAGATCCTTAACGTCAAACGGAAATGGATTTTCTTTTTCTTTGTTAATGTTTAGGAGGTTGCATGTGCGTGTTGCATAGTTTTATTCTGTAGCACATATCAAAGTAGTATTCGTTGGTTTCATGCGCAGAAGATTGCTTCTGAATGTAGATGAAGAATAAGCTAAGAAGAAGCTGAGTCGAAACAAGCAAGAGAGGGAGATTGGATATTCAAACGCAGTCGTGGTTGTTAAGCTCCAAGGCTGGGAGACCCCACGCATGCCAGGAGCTTGGCTCAGGTGACACTAAGTGCACTCAAAGCAACTGATCATCTCAGGTAACAATGTTAGTAACCAGCCACAGTGAAGATTAGTTTCACAAAAGCAAAAGCAGTTAAAGACTCTTTGATTAGTTTCACAAAGAGTAAATTTAACTTATAGCAATATTGGTATTGTTCTTAAGATAGTTGTTTCTCCTAATCTCTAATCATAAAGTTTCACGACAGAACAAAGAAGTCGACGCATTTTCCAACCCCTCTCCCATAACAAAATGTCGTCATCATCTGCAATAGCCACCTGGGACCGGTTTCATTTTCATTGATGGCAACCGTTGAAGAGATGTTATGGTGGTTCTCAGCAGATCATCATCTCCAACAATCACCCGCAGCTTCCTTGAGAATTCCTCTCTAGAAATCTTCTTCTCCTGCAAGATCACACACACATATTCCGACGATGACATCTTGGCATATAGGTAATATAAATGGGCAATGACTCGAAATAGTTTCACTATTATATACCCTAAGTTGTTGGTAATCAGAAGTGATCAAGTCCATCTCTTCCTGAGCAACTTTGCTTGAAATTGCATTGAAGAGCAGAGGGTAAGGCATCAAAGCAGAACCGGCACTCTTGTCTCCATTTGTTACCCTTCCTGTCCCCTGCTTTAACCAAAACAAGGCGCATCACTGTTCTCAAGTCCCAATCAAAGATACACGTTGACTAACTGATAACAAGAATGTTCCTCAGGTACAATAAAAAAAAACTCACATTTGAAACAGAACCTTTGGCTCCTTCCAAGGTGAGCCGTGAGTTCTCAGAAAGCAAACCCCCTGCAAAAACGGTATAGGCAACAAAAAATGTGATGTTCAAAATATTCATATGTATTTTAGCCATGAACATTTTATCAATGTTCTAAAAATCTAGGCGACCTCAACTATTTTTTACAAAATCGGTCTAATCACCTGCCTAAACAATAATCCTCTATAAAGCACCTAAACACCGCCTAGCGATTTCTTGAACATTGGTCATTACTACCCCAGAGGTCACAAGCTGATCTTCAGCAAGATCTATATGCTGTATATCCCATTCAATGCGTCATCAGTAGATTTTTTTTGATGGAAACAGTAACTTTTTTTTTAATGTGAAAGGAGAAATCACCTTCAGCATTGGGGATAGACAACAGCTTGAAGCTAACTACAAATTCTGGATAAACATGAGTGTTCACATTCATGTTCCAGACAAGATAATGCTTCGGACTCAAAACATTATCAACTCCATTATCATACTCTTCTCCACCAGTAAAGAACTGCGCTCTATCACCACAAAGAGGCTCCATGTTCCCCATTATCACACGGCACAAAACCATGTGACGTACACCGTTTTCATCAATATCACAATGTGTAGCACTGTAAAAACATTATCCTCCACACATGTTCTTAAAGAGAAAACATAAAAAAAAAATGAACTAAAGTAAACCTGAAGTAAGGGCAGTTTGCAGCGGTTAAGTGAACCCCAACACCATACTTAGACTTTTTGATGAACTCTCCACCAACACCAAGTCCATGCTTCATGACTGAAGATAAGAGTTTCTTCTTAACGGGAACCCATGCGTATCTAATGTTTGCATCTCCTCGGCGTGACTTAGTGATGTCAGCTTGTTTGTTAAAAAGAGATTGACGAGCTTTGGTGATGTCACCTGAGAAACGATACGCATTAAGCAACTCTACATCTCCTAGAGTGGCCATACCCAAAACAAATTTTTCTTTGACAGCTTCTACATCAACTTCTTCTTCATCAGCAGGCTTGAGGCCAGAGAACATATTAGTCCCAATGCTGCTGCAGCTATCCTCTGACGACTCATCCAAAGATGGCTGAACAACACCATTGACATCAACTTCAAGGTGCAGCTTGATCTCACATTGATCTTCCTCACAGTCCCTTTCATAAACTTCGGGGAAAAAGCATTTTCCAGCTATATCAATCCATGCGAGGTGGGTTCTCACACCTGTTTCCAAGTCTAGGCGATGCATGTGTAAGAAATCAAGAACAAAACAGCGTCCGGACCAGTTTACCTCAATCACAGCTCTCTTTGCTTCAAGATCGTTCTTGATACTGCAAATAACGTGGTCAGGCAAGTCAGTCCATTCGCCGTTCTCATAGAACATCACACGCTTTGGCACTCCCGTCTTCTTGAAGTAAGAGTAGTATCTGACCAAAGACTTGCCAGAGGGATTCTCAGAAGCATTAACTTTGTTTCCACTATTAAGCTTTTCGGTTGGTGAGAGCACACATTGCAGCTTTGCGAATGACCTTCCAGAATCATAGTAATCAGGATGCTTTCTCTTTTTTCCAGGTCCATCTTTAAAACTACTATCCAATACCTTGACGAAGTTTGATTCCATGTCTATCTAGTAACAAAGCTAAACCTAAAACCTTGAACAGAAACTCAGCTAACACGTCTAAATCTCTAGCAGTCCTAGAGATGGCAACACATCAACAGCGTCGAAAAAAACTGCAAGACAAAAGAGGGGGTGTGCATCAGATATTAAAAAAAAAAAACTGCAGTGACCGTATATAAGTATTTTAAATATTTAAAGATTCACAAGGAAACATAATCTCATATAATAAGTAAGGAAGTATAAAAAATAGAAAGACTATTGATATATTATCATGCAGTAAACCACATCACAAAAGACACTGCTACAAACAGTGATTCATGAGTTTTCCAGGCAAAACATCAAGCTTAGTAGAAACAACACTACCGATACAAAGATAGTACGCGTGGAAAGTGGGACAGTGACTCAGAAGGGAAGTTCTTTAAACACACACCGAAGTACAAAACATACAAAGTAAACAGCAAAGAGGTGCAGAATAGTAAGTAGAATAAACTAATCCAGAGTATATATTTTGATAAAACCCATCAGGAAAAAGCTTGAGGACTAACCGGGCTGACATGATTTCATCTTTGGTGCCTTGATAAAAGTAAACAGAGAAGAAAAAGTCACTGTCTTTCTCTCCAGTACGTGTACCTGCACGACAAGCCAAACCAATAAAATTGTCAACCTTAAACGGCGGAAACAGACCAACATACAAACAGGCTTTAAAGTCAAAACAAATTATTTATCTATCAATACAATCTTATCATAACCAAAAACCACCTGAATATGCAATCAATAAGAAGAATTATCGGAGAAGAAACATGTAAAAAAAAGGAACATCAGTTCATAAATCAAAGATTTAAAAAGAAATTGTTCGAAAATTTTGAAAAAAAGAACCTTAATGACTTTTGTTTTTCAGATGGATGGCGGCAAGGTAAGGGTAGAAGAATGCTAGAGCAACGAGAAGCCTAAACCAGCGACGGCGACGAAGAAAGGGTTTAGAAGACGGCAAGCCATTTATATATATATAGAGAATTTAAGAAGGTCGGTCTCTCCGGCGAAGAAGCTATAGGTCGGCGGGGTCTTGCCTTGTAATATTGGCGTGGACAAAAAAGGCTTTAATCCTTTCATTACGAAATACAGTATATTTTTAAATTTTTTATTATTATTTTTTTCAACTATGCCGGTTTGATCTATTACATAACCCGGATTTGGACAAGGCTTTGGTTGTTGTCCAAAACATAGGACTTCGTGGAAACGACGTCGTTTGATAAATTCAGGGTTATAATAGGCTTTCGGCCCAAGTAGTTTCCTTTTTAATCAGCTTTATCCTTGAGACAAACTTGGTTGGTTCAATTCATGTGAGAAGCCTCATGAAGTACTGTCATTGAACATGTTGCTTACATAGTTCTATAATTTTTTCTTTTATAAAGCTATTCGGTTTGCCCCAAGAAAAACATACTTAGTGCTACAAAATGAATTAGCTCAAAAGCGTATCATACTGTCTGATCCGAGTTTGAATATGTTCTAACTATTGCCAAAAAGTGAATCAGTTGTCTGTTACGATCTTCCGTATCCAAAAGTTAACCCAAACTAATAAGTAGCAATAATTTAATTTACAGAAATAGTTCTCTCGAGGAATCGAACTCATAGTTGATGTGATACACACCAAACCCCAAAAAGTTACTATTTGGTTGTTTACATAGTTCTTGCTGGATCGTTTCCTTTCTAGCTCATTTCTCTCAGGAATTCTCTCCTGTATTGAAACGTGAGTATTTATCACTTATTACACACAATTCTTTTCTCTCCCCACACCACCTCTCTGCACATGGTGATCATTAACTTCCTCTTATAAGTCCTGTCACTACATCCTCTTCTGTACTTACAATCTCATGACATGTTAGACAAACGTTACTAGTATTTCTCAAGTGATGGAGCCAGTTCTAGGATCTATACAAAAGTGATGAGACCAAATACCAAAATCAGCAATAACACATTCAAATGAAATTCCAAAAAAAAAATCTAAATTAAAAAATGGTATATTGGATACATAAGAAGTACATTGCCTCAGATACACTTCTGCAACTAGGATTCAAACCACTTTAGTAGCTTACGTAGTACACAGACAGGACCAACCATATTCAACAAGGGCTAAGAAACTATTCCGGACCAATTGATCTCTAATACCTAATATCCTACAAACATCTGTTAGCAAAGAACCGCCGAGTCTTGTTGTTGTGGCTGCTGCCACTTTTTGTAACACTGTATTTCGCTGTATGTTTTTTCTTTCACGTTGAGCTTTTGTAGGTATCATCAGCCTTTCTCTCTGTGACGCCTGTTTGATAGGTCTCTGGTTCTTGGTCGTCCTTGTCCATGTTAATGCCTTCAAGTGAAGGGAATGATAGAAGCTGATCCTGCAAGAACCAAAACAAATATACAAACTTAGTTACTAATTACTGTTTGTTTGGTTGGCTCTAAAAACTTTTGTTTTTGTTTTCTAACCTTGAGAGAGGTATTCTCAGAGGTGAGCTCATCGCACTGGCTTTTGAGCCTGTTGATTTCTGCTCTGAGAGTTGCGTTTTCTTCATTCAGCAACTCAGCTCGTTGTGCCAGTTCATCACATTCCGCCTGAAACACACACACACATAAACAACTTCTTCCATGTCCATAATTTTCTCACATGGACGTGATTTTGGATTTTGAAAGGCGATGTTTAGTACCTGTTTACGCAATCTAGATCTTCGAGCAGACTCCCTATTGGACTGCTTCCGCTTCTGTCGCTTAATTTCTCTATCGTCCTGATTGCAAAGATACGCATTTTTAATGTTTTGAGTATTTATGAGAAGGAATAGAGCAGAGAAATGCAGACGCACACACCTGCAACCAGGGTTGTGAATGGCCACCATCTCGAGAGACTGGAGCAGCGACTCCAGGAACAGGTGCAGATGCTTTCCCGTGCATTCCAGGGATAGCTGCTGAAGTAGGAGCGCCCCAATATTCCATCCCAATGTTTAAATTCGTTGGTGGGCCTGCAGCTGGCATTGGCATGATTGGCACGGTCTGACTCACAGGTGTACCATTCCGGGGGGCATTAGCAGAATCACCATTCTCTGAATTTTACAAAACAATAAAGCACTCTCACAGTGTTAAGTTACATGAATGAAATGAAAGGAAAAAAAACTAAAGGATCATAAACCAACCATCCCTCCCCTCTTGTCCAGATCCCGAGCCCTACAGGGACATCAAAGTAAATCCGAATCACAACTATAGTAACCATAGACAGAGCAAATACCTTAAAGACTATTCAAACGGAACGATCATCCAACATAAACAGCTTAGAGGCAAATTCATACAACTAAATTGTTTTTTTCTTATGTGTGTCAATGTGCAAAACTACATGAGAAAATATACGAGATTGACAGATATGAATAGGTCAATCTAGTGGTTGGATAGAGAGCCTACATTAAGATAAATGCTTTGCAAAACTTACATTTTGAGAGTTCGCATCACTTCCTTCACTTGAACCATCAGAAACACTCTCTCCACTGTTATCTCGAAGCAGTGAAATAATGGTGTTATTATCTAATAAGTCCAGAGAAAGTCTAAATCCTACGAGAATAGCCACATCCCTTAAATTGGAGAAAGTCAAGCAAGTTACCTTTTAGAGTAAGCTCCATTAGCTGATGCTCCTGAGTTTTTCCCAGGCTCATTGTTCTTTCCTGTAATCATGTTCAAACTTCCCAAGCTTCCTCTTGATCTTTTGATAGGCAATTTTTCCTTCACTTCGGATTGTTTAGCATCACCACCCTCAGTGCCGCCTGTAGTATTCCCCTGCATAAAATAATCTCTTCCAGTAATAAGAAATGGTAGCAACAGAAGAAAATTATCAATGAGGAGACGCAAACTCACAGAAGCTTCGGTCATTCCATTGGGAGAAGGCATAGTATAGGGGCTATATGGATAAGATCCCTGATACAGAACGAAATAAGTTAATGAAATAATCAACAACCACACCGTTTCAGTACATAGCCCAGAGCAATAAAAATATCGTACCGGAGGCATTGAAGGATGCCCGTACATGCCACCTGGGGGATACATTGCAACATAAGGATGAGGTGGAGTTCCATAAGGAGGCATCATATTCATATGCTGCAAAAAGTTCACCATTCATCAACCAATCAAAGCTACTAATAGTTGGAGTTAATCTTGACTCAAAAGAAGACCAGTTCCCAAAACAAGCAAATATCAAATCAAAAGCTACAACTCAGGCAACCTAAACCTCAAACCTCCAAGAACTCTGAAAATAAAAGTCAATAACCCATTTGCAACTTCCTAACATGAATACTGATATGCACATCAGTATAAAAAGGCGATGAATATAAGAAACAGTAAGTTTACCTGAACCCCCCACATATAAGGGTGAGGTTGTGGACTTGAAGCCACAAACCCATGAGGCGGCATAGGAGAATATGCCTGTCCAAAAAAAAAAAAAGCAAAAAGCAAGAAACCCATAAAGATCAAAAGAAAAAAGATAGAACACCACAGACTCAGAATCTGTCTTATACCTGAAAGCCAGACCAATCAGGAGTAGCCATGCCAGCACTCACAGCCGAGGAAGGCTCCTGCAAACACATAACGTTGTCAATTATACAATACAGAATCACAACTAGCTGAAAATCGTGGGAGTAGAAGTAGAACAAAACCTGTGAAGAGGGAGGAGGAGGAGGAGGCGTTGTAGGTTCCTTCTCTTTACTAGATTTCTCCATCTCATTGCTAGCCATTATCACCAGTGAGAGAGAGAGAGAGAGAGCTACCTGCAAAAGACGAGCTCAGCTAATACACCACGAGATCTACTTAATGCAAAGGTCGTCTCTTTCTCAATCAAATTGGCGTTGTAGGTAACAATGTCAGAGCTGATAAACACGATAACGACAAAACCCACTACTAAAAAACAGAAACCCTAGAAAAAAACAAGTCGAATTCGGACCAGAAACGCAGAATCTACCCCCCAAAGACACGAACTTTGAGATGCGACAGAGATACCTCACGACCGGGTGATGTCTGAAAACTCTGAAGAGAAACTGGGGATCTAGGAGCTTTGAAATTTGCAAGAGATTGAGGGAATCAATGTCTTTGACCAAAGACAAATTGCTTCCAACGGAGAAGAAGAAGAAGAAGAAAGGAAGGGGGCGTGGAATTCACGAGGAAGACAAGTTGCTTCTTTTGCCTATATTAAGTATTTATTTATATAAAAAACCCTTCCTCCAAACTTACTTATGATTTTACCCATGTACTTCATAGTCCAGAACTATTTACCTTGTTGGAAAAGTTTTCTTTTTCAAATTTTTAACTTGTTATATGATGATATACCCTAAATTGTTATTAACAATACTATGAACTATTTATTAAGGGTTATAATTATCAAGTCACTGAAATTCGTTTTTAATTATATTCAAAAATCAAATTATTCATTAAGGGTTCATCTTTTTAAAAAAAGTTAAAACTTTATGATGTAAATTTTAGATAAACACAACTATTTTTTCGATAACAATAAATAAAAAACTATTGAAATTTGTTTTCAATTATGATTAGTTATATAATAAACAATGAAATTTCTTATTAAAGATACTAGGTGAAGAACCCGTGCGATATCGCACGGAACTCATTTTATAAAAACAAATAAACTATATTTTCAATAAAAAAATTTTTTTTTTTAAACTTGTTATAATTGCTTTCGAAAAAATACATGTATTACATAAATATCTTTCATGCATTTATATTTGTCTATTGATAATATATGTATTTTGCATTAGTAGTTTTGTGCTTAACTAAAAATTTGGGGCTAAACGACCAAAGAAAAATAGTGTGAAATTCAGAAAATACAAGTATTAAATATATTAATTTTGTAAATATATAATATTATCAAATGAATTAAATTACTCAGAAAATATAACAACCATATTATTTTTTATATAAAAAGATTTTTTAAAGATTATTTAAAATATAGATAAATAGATATAAAATAAATGAAAAAGTATTTTTTGAAAAATCTATACAACTTTTAGAATGAGAAGACACATCCTTAAATATTTTGATATTCTCTTCAAACTAATAAAATTTTACAAATTTATATGTTTTTGCCAAGATCTTTAATGAACTTTTAAAAATGAATTTTTATTTTCCTAATTTATTTTGTGATTGTTATGAATTTTTATTTTAGTTGTGATTATTATTTTTATTTTTTTTATTTAGAGGGCTAAGGGTTTCAATGGTTGACAACCAAACATTACAATGGCTAGTTAGTGGTTGCAATAGATAACACAAAAATTTAAAATAGCTCATCGCGGAGTACTACAATCACCAAATGCTACAATTACCAACAATTACAATGGTTCATTACCAAATATTGCAATGGTCCATCACCAATAGTTAAAATCAACAACAAATGTAACGTTTCATTTAGTTAGTTTCAATTGTTCATTTAGATAATTGCAATAATTAATTTAAATGATTTCAAAGAATGACTTAAATCCCCAACAATTATTCCCATTTATGTGTAATTAAATAGTCTATTAATAAATAGTACATATATCAAACTTATGCATAAATATTTCTTTAAACGAATAAATGAAACCGGATGAGAAAAAAATATCCACACCAAAGCATGATATTATTGTAACCGGATGAGATAACATGCTTTATTGTAACTATCCATGGCATTGAAATTCTTTTGCTTTGAATCCAATAAAGCCATATCTTCAACATATCTTCATCGCTTAAGTGTATCAGAAATTCTTCATTCCTCTTCAAATAATGATTCTTCAGCATCTTATGGTTTTTTATTGGTAGTAAGAACACTGAATAACACTCCTTTATATCATACTTCACGCCCCTCCATATCAAAATCGCCCACTTAGCAAAATAATAGCAAGATGACGCCACATGATGTGGGCCCACATCCACATACTCAAAGTTTTCTGTTTGAGATTCTTTCTTTGCTTTTTGTAAACGCCGTGCCATAACATTTAGGGTACTCCATTCGTGGTGATTTTGTGTAGCCAATAAGAAAAAGACCTCTACATCTTTGCTATGAAAAGACACAATTTTTATAATAAGAAAATAAAACTCTTAAAGTTATTAATTGTAAAAAAACTCTTATTAATATATTATAACTGCTTTTCAAAAGAATTTACTTGTTAAGATGTTATAACTAATTAATTTTTTTTTGTATATTAGCATGTTGAAAAAATGCAAAAAAAAAAAACTTATTGTGATATTTTAATTATTTTAAAAAACGTATCTAATAGTTGCATGTTGGAAAAACAAAACTAACCACAGTTTTTATGAAAATACACAATCTATATATAATAGTAAACCCAAATTGACGTCATCTTTTTTTTATAGGAAAATAAAGTGACAATCGTAACGCTCAAGATTTGTTTGTTTTTATGATCTTTGACGTCATCTTTTTTTTATAGGAAAATAAAGTGACAATCGTACGCTCAAGATTTGTTTGTTTTTATGATCTAAGGGTTATAAAGTTTCCATACTCCAAGTGGCTTACATCATCAAAATGATAGTCTCGGGCATCTCTTCGGTGAATCGTCACCTTCTCACACGACACATCGCTTCTCTGAATCATCAATTATTTTCAACAAAAGAAGTCTTATTTCCCTCAATCGACTGATTCTCTGTACGACGCACCCTTCTACATCCGCCTCTTTGCAAAGGATTTCTCATTTGTTTCCTTTTGGATTTAAAGCGTCTCAGCAATTACACCCTTTTGGAGTCGAATCTTTTAATCAATCTATATATGAAAGTTTCAGATTATGTATCCCTTTATATATTCCATCATAGTCATCCAGTTTTTATATGTATGAATTCCCCTCATACCTTTCATCATCATCTTCGTCTCTGCAATTTATTTCTCTCCAATTTCCCCCTCTTATTTCATTTATTGTAGGAAAATAAATCAATTCAGTGGTTGTTTGATTTCAACAGACAAATCTCCTTTTTTTTAATGATTGGGAGTGCGTGGGAGGAGATGGAGTGAATCACGTCTGTTTTGGCCGACGAACAATATTTATTCTCACGTTACTTATTATGCATTTCGACTCTAGAACTGTTATTTTTCCCAAGTAGTTTTGTTTCTGCAATGATTACGTCTTTCTACTCCAATTGCTTTTTTCTATAATAGCTTCTTTACTATTCTTTATCTGGTATTTGATGTTTTTTTGTCCATGATGGTTTTTTCAATGTAAATCATTTTCCTCTGTTCCATTTTCTATGCACCAATTTTCAGGATTTCAGAAAAGTTGATCCAGGTTGTAGGAGAGGTAATTGCAGTATTTTAAGATGGCAAAACAATTTCTAAAGAGTATGGTCCAACACAGCATCAACAACATTTTAAGTGCAGCACTCATATGTCTTTGCGTGCATTGAAGTGGGGAAGGTTGGACTTGAAGATGAGGAGAGACACCAACGGTAAGTTTCTCTGAAAAATGGATCTTTGTGTTGTTTCAAATCAGTGAATTATAGATACTGATAAAAATTCTTCGTAATGTAACGTACGCTCTGTTTCAATGTAGTTTAAGATTGTTCTTTATCCCTCAAATAGATACGGCCAGTAATTGATTTCCCCATTAGTTACTCTGAAACTGCAAACCAAAGACAGCAGAAATTGAATGAATATCATAAGCGACAGTGTTTTATTAAAATTCTTTAGTGTATTGTTTAGTTGGAGACAAACCTTTTCCATCTAGTAACATTGTTTTGTTTAGGATTTTTAGCTATCCAAACACGTAAAACTCGTCCTACTATTTTTTTGTTGACAACGTTTCATTTTAATATTTTCTAAAAATTTGTAAGCAAATAACTGCATAGAAATTTTTTTTTTTCACCATTTTATGATTAGTGAAATTAGTGCAAATTTTACTTTGACAAATGCATGGACATCGACTATTTATAGATTTTGAAAATCTATTTGAATAGTTACAACTTTTCAGTTTAAATAGTCACATCCTTTTGATTTAAAAGTAATTATTTTGAAAAAAAATACTTATATGAATAGTCACAACTTTTCACTTTTTAAAATATACTTATATGAATTTTTAGAAAAGACACAACTTTCCAACATTGAATTTTTTGAAAAGACACAACCTTTTACACATCTTTTTCAAAAGACACAACATTTCAACATAAGTAAATTCACAACTTTTGGAATTAATCAGGATTGCTATTATTAGTAGATGAACAACTGTAATCGTTCTAACTTTTGACGTGATAGCTCGAATGCATGAATTAAACTTAAAAATACTCATGTAACATAAAATTATATATATATAGGGACTTATCTGTCTTTCTAAAAACTTTAAAATTTATGATGTAAATTTTTGGGCAATTCTCCATAATAGCATTTTTGAGTTTTTGTCTCAAAAATTTATAATGTAAATATATATATAGGGACTCCATACTACCCAAATACGCCATAACGCAGCAAAATCATAGTTGCAAATTGATTTCCAGCCAGGGAAGGAAGTGTGCAAAATTTTACGGGATCGGCGTTCCTTCACTCGAGTTTCAATTATGCTACCAAAAGAATTTTACAAAGCTTAAACCATTTCCTAAAATTTCTCCGCCGAACTGAACTGTAAAATTCCATGACGTTCCAGCTGAAGGTGTCTATCAGAGATTTTGGGTTTTGGAGCTTTTGCTCCTGTAAGCTCTAGAGCTGCTTTTCTGGCATGTTTTCTTTGATGCTTCTTAAGACCACCATTATCCATGGTTGTTTAAGGGGTGTTTAGCAATTTTTTAATTAAAAAAAAAAGAAAGAGAAGAAGAAGAAGAAGAAGAAGAGGCAGCGCTTCTGATGCTTCTTTAAGCGTCGTTGTTTTGTTCTGTTTGCGGGCTCCACCGATACGTGGCAGCCCGCGATTGATTTTTTTTTTAATTTTTTTTATTCAGAAAAGAAAAAAAAATTAAACACTCTTAAGACCATCTCAAAGGCAACTCTATTTTTTCCTCTATAATTTACACAAAAATAGAGTAACTCTATTATAGTGTAATTTTTGCTCCAATGGTGTTACTCTATAATGGAGTTACTCTATTATTGAGTGAAATATAGAGGAATGTCACTTTTTCACTCCAAATATAGAGTAAAATATGACATTCCTCTATATTCCACTATATAAGAGTTAGTCTATTATAGAGTAACACCATTGGAGCAAAAGTTACACTATGATAGAGTTAGTCTATTTTTGTGTAAATTATAAAGAAAAAAATAGAGTTCCATTGGAGATGCCCTAATGAGTTGCTAGGGTTTCTTCGAAGTTGCTTCCTCAAAGACATAATCATCTTCCGAAGTAGAGCCGTCAGCTGTATATATTTCTTCTTCTTCTGAGTTTGACTCTTGTAAAGACTCCGATTCTGAAGGTTGCACCTCATTTTTTTCTACTCTCTTTCACAATGTTTCTAGTTTAGACCTTGTCGAGTGTGTTTCTCTTTTTATTCGCTCGTCTACTTGTGTGTGTTTTATTTTATCTATTTCTTTCTTTTACTTGTTAAAACATTTCTGTTCCAAACGTTACAAAAAGAAAGTTTCGTTTCAGAACATTGTATTGTTACTTGGATAATAGTAAACCAGCTAAAAGAGAGTGCAAACGATAGTTTTAATGACTCTTCGTTTCTTTCGACGAAACATTTAAGAAGCCATTCGATAGGAGAATATGTCCAATAGAAATTTTATACTACAAATATAGGGCTGAAAGCTTCACACTTAATATTTGATATTCACTTAGTATTATTCACTTGAGCAAGTTCGTATATTCACCTAGCTTAGTGTCTCTATGAATTGGTATTCTCGTGGCTCATACGATTCCCATCTATTTTCCGCGGCTGATAAGTTATCAGAAAGTTGTATAATCTCTTTTCATTGTATTATTAGTTGTTGTTTGAGAATTCGTTTTAAAGAAAAATCGTAGCTAGGGTTTTGTTGTTGGTTCGTGGTTCCTTCTGAATTATTTAAGAATATTATTACTTAGTTAGAGAGAGAGAGAGAGAGAGAGAGAGAGAGAGAGAGAAGAAGTAAAGTCACGCTTGAGTGTTACGAAAACGAACAAAAGTCAGGAAGTAAATAGATAACTAAACAAGAGACGTCTCTCTTAGGTTTTACTAATCACTACTCGTAGCATAGTAAAGCTCTACTACTCCAATCTGCAAAGGGAAACCAAATCAATCAACTCATCCAAGAATGTAAAGTAAAAGACACTTGGAAGATATTGTGCTACCTTTGTTTCTTGGTATCTTTCTCAAAATCTGTCTTGGCAGCCCATAGTATTCCACTGTCAAAAAAAAAAAAACAATAAATTTCAAGAATCAACCAGTGTCAAAAGAAGAATACACAATGGACAAATGCATAGAAACAAGAAGAAAATACCTCCGGCGTTGGGTTTAGGCCTGCAGAAGACATGCTCGGTGAAGGTATGTTTAAGGTGGCGCACCCTTGCTTGGAATGGTTTGATCAGACCATCATAAGGATCACGAACTTCAAACGTTATGAGAAACATGAATCCAGCAGAGTAGTGAAAGTTGGCTTTAACAACGCTCACAAACTCGAAATCTGTCTTCTGTTTTTTTTTTTATACACAAAAGGTTATTTATTAGAAGCACAATTAAGAAGAGGTAGTAGGAGGAGGAGGAGGAGGAGCTCTCACATATGTTGCATTGCTACCATCTAGGGCTTCCTTGGATAGCCTCACGAGTAAATCTCCAGTGGTGTCTGGCTCATCCACGAACTCATTTGCGTCCAGGTAAGCACGATGGTAGTTGAAAACGCAACGGAAGCTATCGAAATCGATGTCGAAACCCTGTGTATTTCACATGTATAAATAATCAAACATATTCTACTATTGCAAAAGAAAACAAATAACGACGAATAGTTATTATTATGACCTCGCTATTTTCTACTTCTTCCGTAAATCGTTCTTGCTCTTGCTCAGGTGTGTAGATAGCCTTTTTGGGATCATGCTTAGGCGTCTGATAGTTATAATCCCCAGGTCGCCAAAACAAACACGGATCTTCGAGCCATTGATTCCAGCCTGAGTCAGAAGACATGTATGTTTATCCAAATCGAAATCGGGAGAGTAATTTATAAAACATTCGATTCGAAACTAAACTTGAATCGTCGTACCTTCAAATGCTTCAGTCATCGCCTCGTACGTCAAGAGAATCAAAGATATCGCCTCCCCTCTCCTTGGAACCCTAATTTGTTTTGAGATCCGTTCCCCTTCTTCTGGAACTCTCTCTAATATAATAAACTTTAGTTATTTACATTATATCAGTTTGCATATTTTCCGATTCATATTTTCCATATTACAAGTTACAATAAAATATGGAAGATATAATGAAATGTGCAAACTGATATAATGTAAATAATTAAAGTTTCCACGACAAAAATATGAAAGATAAGAGGTTGCGGAAATAGAGCAAATAGAGCAAGAGAGATTTAGGTTAAAGAGAAGACAGAAGGTTAGGTTAAAGAGAAGACAGAAGGTTAGGTTAAAGACAAATCCCCACTTTTCTAAAGTTATAAAATTAGTTAGGTTAATAACACGTTTTTTTCCTGGAGAAAATCATGTTACCTGATCATTTTGGGCTTAGTATAAATTTATATTGGGCTTACACTAACTGAATTTAAAGAATACTTGACCCATTAAATTTATAGATATATAGTATTATAAGATATATAGACTCACCGGAGCTTTCTATAAGAGATTCTGGCATATAGTTGATCCAAGCATAACATAGGAGATACAAAACTTCTTCAGTTTTGCTATTATTCCAGAAGGGTGGAATCATACCCAACTTTGCTTACTGCCCAAGGTACCAAATCCTTTGGTGATGAAAGACATGAGACCAATCAGCTTATGTTCTGTTCAATACAAAATCATTTCCAAGATTTTGTGTCAACGTCTAAAGCCAATACTACCAGAGTTGGTGTCAGACACGCATGGTGCTTTCGTATCAGAACGTCTCATCTCCGACAACATCATCGTAGCACATGGAATGGTGCATGGGCTCCGTACGAATAAGGCAATAGGCAAACAATATATGGCGATCAAAACTGATATGTCCAAGGCTTATGATCGAGTGGAATGGTCGTTCTTGGAAACACTACTCGAAAATATGGGCTTCGATCACAAGTGGATAAGATGGGTTATGAGCTGCGTGACAACAGTCTCATACACTATTCTATTGAATGGTCAGACACATGGATTGATTAAACGAGAGCGTGGTATTAGACAAGGTGATCCTCTATCTCCTTTCTTGTTCATCGTATGTGCTGAGGCCTTGGTTCACGTTCTGAATGTGGCTGAGAAGAATGGGAAACTTCACGGGATCAAGTTGAGCAAAAATGGACCTGCAGTTCACCATCTTCTTTTTGCCGACGATAGCTTGCTGATGTGCAAAGCAGACACAGAAGAAAGCTTGGTGATCATGGATTGCTTGAAACAATACGGTGATGCTTCTGGCCAGGAAATCAATAAACTGAAGTCCTCTATTATCTTTGGCAGGAAGATTCCTACAACAAAGAAGGAGGAGATCAAACGAATACTGGAAATAGATAAAAAAAGGTGGAGATGGATCGTATCTAGGCTTACCGGAGTGTTTCCATGGATCCAAGCAGGAGCCTTTAAATTTTATCCGAGAAAGACTACAAGGCAGGTTGCAGGGATGGTTCCTTAAAGCCTTATCCCAAGGGGGCAAGGAGATTCTGCTAAAGTCGATCGCTCTAGCTCTTCCAGTGTATGCCATGTCTGTTTTTAGACTCCCAAAGGACCTTTGTGATAGACTCACTAGTGCCATGGTTGAGTTCTAGTGGAGTAATGTCTCTAATAAAAAGAAGATAGCTTGGGTCTCTTGGCAACGCCTCTGTAAACGTAAAGAAGAAGGTGGTATGGGCTTCCACGACATCAGTAGTTTCAAAGCGTTGTTGGCTAAACAAGCGTGGTGCATTTTGCAACGACCTAACTCTTTGGTTGCTAGGGTTTTTCAAAGTAAGTACTGGAGAAATGGGTCCTTCATGGATTGTGGGGAAGGCACTCGACCTTCGTATGCTTGGCGGAGCATACTTCATGGAAGAGAGCTACTAGTTAAAGGCTTGGTCAAAAGAATAGGAAATGGTAATGCAACCAAAGTCTGGACGGAGAACTGGCTTCAAAATCCTATTCCAAGAGAACCAATGTACAAGCAGGACATCGTTGTTGATCTAACACTCAATGTTGCTGACCTTCTCATTCCCCAGACATGCTTATGGGACACTCTGAAACTTAACGAGCTCTTTATTGAAGAAGATGTAGCTTCAATACTAAGCATCAAACCGCTGATCCACAAGGAGCATAGACTATGTTGGGGTTTCACTCGAGAAGGTTCTTATTCATCACAGAGTGGATATAAACTCATTGATACTCTAAAGAATATGCAGGTACCTGGCAACGGTTCACTACCACCTATTGAGAAGAGCCTCTGGAAAAACATTTGGAAGCTGCAAACAACACCAAAGATTCGTCATTTCATCTGGCGAGCTATGGCAGGTGCTCTGGCTGTAGCTGAACAGCTACATTATCGAGGGATTCCAGTAGATCGAACATGTAAAGCTTGTGGAGCATGCCAGGAGTCTATTTGTCACACTTTGTTCAACTGTCCAACGGCTAGAGATACATGGTCTGCAGCAGGCTTGCCTCTCCCGGAGAGAGGGCTTTCTCAAAACTCTGTTTTCCTCAACATGCACCATTTAGTGGCTTGCACCAAAAGCAAAAATTGCTCTACTCAACTTCGACAGAGTATCCCGTGGGTGCTTTGGCAGATTTGGAAAGCTCGCAATGTTTTAGTCTTTGAAAAGTCAGAATGGACCCGGCTTCTATACTGAGGAAGGCTGAGGAAGAGTCCAACATTTGGTTTAAGCTGAACTACCCTGACGCTAGCTCCTCAGACCCCAATAATACACTCGGAGCTATCACACCGTCTTGGAAGACACCAGCTGATGACATTTTAAAATGTAACATATCTGCCTCATGGTCTGAATCGTCCCGTATGAGTGGAGCATCCTGGATAGTAAGGAATAGCAGATGAAAGGTTTTAATGCATGGCAGGAGATCTTTTTCCTTCGTGCGGTCCAGAGAACTTGCAGAGCTCTCAGCTATCTATTGGGCTGTCGAAAGCATGAATTCCCTGCGTAAGGATAAGATCATCTTTGAATCTTCATGCGAGCGCGCAAGATCTTGTTTCCTAACCCCAAGTTCATGCAATGGAGCCGTGGAACTTGTGGGGAACATTTGTGATTTGGTACAAAGGTTTCAACACTGGTCTTTGGACCATGTTCTGGAGGCAAGGAACGTGATAGCGCAGAGAATCGCCACTAGTGTTGTAGGCACATGAGGGGTAACCCACGAATTGATAGAGGTTGGATCCAAGCTACAACCTGAGAACAATGAGAACCGATTTTTATGAGTTTTTAGAGTTTTATAATGCAAACAGAAACAAATGTGAATATGAATCAAAATGATAATATGAATAAAAACAAATAGAAAAGGGATAGATTGATGGAGATGGGATCTTTGTTGCTGGATGTGTATCACTCTCAACAAGGATCAATGGATGGGAGATGAATGAAGATGGAACCGGTCTTGCTGGATGTGTATCACTCTCAAGATCGATTAATGGATGGAGATGGGATGATGGACGCCACAAAGCTCTGTGAAAGGAGGCTTTGATAAGTCAAGTTGCTCCAGAGTTGTTTCTGCACACTCAAAAGACTTAGAACAATAGTTTTGACAAAACTAGAAAAACTGAATAATTCATAATACTTTCAAAGATGGGTCATTTACAATGAAACAAAGACTAGAGCTTTATAGGCTCGACCAAGGACTCTCTAACAGTCATAAAATGACATAAGGAAAGAAATAAAATCAAAATAATAAACTTGGAAGCAAAGGAATTGATGACTCCATGAAAACTAGCCGTTGGAGGCTTTATGATGAGAATCTTGGCCAAATGAATGTAGATGGTGTTCTCCTTGTATCTGGACGGTTTGAAGGGATAACTAAGCTTCCTGGGAACCTTCTTGATGGTTTGGAGGGTGCTGAGGTCGTGCCTAATATGAAGGAAAAAGAGCTGTTGGAGCTGGCTGGCAAGAAGCTCCAAATAAGGCAAGTTGGGGTTAATGAGGATCCTCCTGATCCTATTTGGGCTGGTGCATGGAATGAACTTGTCTGACTCTTCTGGACCATTGGATGGACTTCCTGAATGCATAGATAGATCTCCTGGTCGCCAATGTCTGGTTTGAAACTGATTGAACCGGCTAGCTTCCAATTGAGGCAAGTGTAGAACTGGTTTGACCGGTTTTGGAGATTGAATTATAACTTCATAATTCCGGGGCCATTTATCCTGATCTTGGGCTTTCTGGAAACCTGAGAGATCCATCTTGAATCCTATGATGGGCTTTGGTTCAGGCCGCTCCTTCCTTGGGCTGGAATCGCCTTCTAAAGTCGGATACTCGCAGATGGATGGGCTGGAAAACCTCTGACTTGTAAAATTCATAACTTCTTGCTCCGTGAATAGTTTGGCTTGATTCCAATTGGCTAGACTCCTGCTTGAGTTTAGAATCCAATAAAATTGGTTTAATGTTAAAAGTTCTTCTGGTTGTAGAGATATACGCCTGGGACTGGGACTGAACCTCGGTCGCTGGTACCTCCTAGATGGCCGGTTTGGTGAGACTCTGGTTGAACCATGGATTTCGTGACCACAACAACTAGCGTAACTTCTGATCGTAGATATCAGTCCTACATAGCATCTGGTGGACCTAACTGGTTGAACGACCTAATTGCGTATGAAGCAAGGAACGCTGCTCGTCCTCCGTAAATGGAAACACCACTGTCTCACCTCCATACGTGTAGTGAGTGGTTTGTTATGGTGTTATGTCTCTGTGACAACCATTTTTATTCTTCTTATCTTTACCTACCTACTGGTATGGTTTTTTTATTTCTCCTTTGGTTTTGGAACTTTGGTTTGAACGTTTGCCTTGAGGGCTCAATAATATCTAGTGTTATAAAAAAAAGATATATGTTTAAATTAAATGTATATAATTTTCAGACTTAGATAGTATACCTTCATATGTAATTTATTTAAATATTTTTGATGTTAAATTTTAAATTTATATAGTCATTTAAAAAAATGAAATCAAATGTTTAGTTAAATTCTTTATAATATTAATATATGAAGTTATAAGTTTGATTTTTGTTAAAGTTTCTTATTTTTTTGAAATGTTACATTATCTTGGGAGATGACAATATTTTAATATTTTATGAAATTTTATTTCTATTACTTATTCAATAATGAAATACTCCAACAAACAAAAAATATATAGAAAAAGAAACAAACATATGTGAAAATTTAAAGTAAGCTATTTGATGAAAAACAAGTATAGTCTAATATTATTATGTTTGAACAAGTTTAAATATACATATCATATATGTGGTTACTATAATATATACCAATTTAGAAGTGAAAACAAATTGTTTATATAACTATAAACGAAAACAAATATTCGCGAAACCGCGCGGGTCGAGATCTAGTTTAACTATTAAAATCATAAATTTGCCTAAGCAGCATAACACCAACAGTTGACATAGAAGATGATGTGGAGGCTAGCGTTACCATACCTGTTGATATCAGTGCGGAGAAAACAACAAATTATATGTTAGTTTACATTATAGCAGTAAACTCCAAAAAAGTGTAGAGTGGAATGTTAATGGTATGAGAAACATGTTAAGGTATACAAATCATTAAAAATATGCACATGTGTGACATCTAGAAATCATCAACTAAATTGTCTCGAACCCCACATAAAGTAATATTTGCAATATGACAGAATAAAGCGCTAAGACCAACTCCATCAATGGGTTCCTATAGGGTTCTAAACCCAAAAGGTGAAAAAAAATAAATAAAAAAGACCCAAAATTAAGAGAACCGGTGCCATATTCAGGCTTTTTAGAACTGGTAAGAGGCGCCTACGTGTCACTCCCTCGTTGCACCGCTTCTGTTTTGTCCCTCTCTCTCCTTTGGTCGGGGTTTCGATGAAACCAAAGACAATCTAGTCTCTTGGAGTCTCCGTCTCGTTCTGAGCGATCTTCTCTCCGACCGATCCGTTTCGCAAACTCCGGCGACTCCGTCGGCCCATCTTCTCCGTCATCTCCATGGGTCTGTCCTTTCTCTCGGTCCTAGTCGTCTGTGTCACCGCGTCCTCTCTCTCAGTCCTAGTCGTCTGTCTCACCGCGTCCTCTCTCTCACTGCTGATGGACGCGCTTTTGAGAAATGGTACTGCTCTCACCTCTCTCTTAAAGTCTTAATTTTTTTGATTTGTCGATTTGAGTTTTCTTATGGTTCAATCTAGATTTGTGATACTCTGTTTTGGGATTTGATTCGAGTGAGGAATGTGGAGTTATGATCGCTAATCGTCTTTGGCTTCATCCTTGCTTTGGCTTCTTACTTTGTGAGTTTTCATGAAAAATTGTAGCAGAACCATATAAACGAATTCACTCACTTACTGGTGATAATATGCATGCAGATATGGTTAAGGGTCTCCCAGAAGAGAAAGAATTCACTCACGTTAATATTACACACGACCAGTCAAGTGGTGGTGGGTGCGATCGTGGGTTCTGTTTATTCCACCTTATTGTACATAACGTGGAACTCACTTGTTCTCGAAGCTTTTGCCTCATCATTCTCAGTACAGGTAGCTGTCTTTACGGCTGCTGCTGCATCTGCTCTAGGTTTTGCAGTTTATGTGCTACTTAACTGGTTCAAAGATGACGACATATGACAAAGAAAATATAATAATTCCAGGGTTATAAAACTATTCATTTGTTTCCCATTTCACTCATACTGTTTGAGCTGTCTAGCAATCAACATTACCACTTGTGTTCTTCTTGTAAAGGAGCTTCTTGAAATCAGTTTCATTCAAGTTCTTTGTGTTTTCTGCTGCATGAACTTGAGCTAAGTTACAAAAAAAAAAAAAAAAAATTTAAGAACCTCAATGAGGTTCTCCCATTGGATGATGAGAAAATTAATTAGACTAACAAAAGTTCTAAACTTTTAAATTCACAAAATTAATTATTAATTTATTCATTAGAGCCCATAAGGGTCTCTAACCAATGGACTTGCTCTAACATTGTCAGTCCATCAACAAAACAATATCCACAATCTAATCTCAAATGATTTCCCAAATGCACAAAATATATTTTTAAATGAACTAAAACTGATAAAATAATGTAGATCTATATATCAGAAAGTATTTAAGAAAAGGAAATACTAAAATAGGCTAAGACATCAATAGATCTTACATCCGCAGTTAGCAATCAATGGAGCCTGAAGCTTGCATACGATGGGAAGGGTAGCAGCCTAGCCTTGTTTTGATCGAGTAACTCCGAGAGGACGCCTCACAAAGAGTCTTTGTCAGTCTTAAGCACTGTCTCAAATCCATCGCAACACGACTTACACGAACTTGCCAGCTTCGCATTGGACCATTGGTGTCTCCACTCGAGACAAAGGACAAAAGAAGCAGCCATGTTTATGATGAGGGTCTACCAGTCAACTGCCGAAGCCTGTGCCACCGTACGGTGATTGGATGCAGTGATCACGGCTACGGAGGATAGGGAGAGAAGAATGATGAAAAGAAAAGCATGGAGGTATAGAAGGAAGTGGACACTGATGCGGTGGTTCTGATAGGACTGAGCGTAACTACTCGGTATTCGGTTTGGATCTTATTTTGTAACTACTTGACTCATTACTTACTATTCGTTTTTCCATAGAATAATTATACTTTATATTTATTGCTAAAATTTATGTCTTTATAAGCAAAACTAGATATAAATGTTGACATTTACATTTTTTATAAACAAAAATCAATATATATTTGAGATTTGAAAACAAAAAATCTTTATTAAAACTAGAGAATTTTTTCGCGCTTCGCGCGGATTGTGTTGTATAAATTTATTTTATTTATAATATTATTTGTCGGTTTTTTCTTTTATATTAACTTCTTGTTTTTCTAATGTTAATTTTTCTTAAATTAAATTTATATGTTTATAATTTTTCATTTTTCTTGTCGTAGATGGAGAATTATATTTTTTATTGATGGGTTTTTGTATGTGACAGTGACATAAACTTTTTGAAATTTTAAAATAATGTTATATATAGTACGATTAACACATTAAAGAAGAGAAATATATTCAGACACATTTTACACAGGTTTTATATGCATAATTTTAAGCATTATATATGTATATATTATAAGTTTGAAACATGCAAATGTTTTCTGAAGCTAAATACTTGTTCTGAGTTTACATAACTTATCGAAAGTTTTATTTTTTTGTTAAATTCAAATCACAGAAAATATATTAAAAAGTCAGTATAGATGAGTTTTTTGGGCTTTTAAATCAACACTGAAAAATTACATGAATCAGATAACAACAGTTTTATAAACAACTGGATAAAATTTGACCGAGCCAAAGATTTTCACACAATATGTTCTTTCTTCTTCAAATTGCGAAGAGCCTATAGGCACAAGAAAAAAATCATAATTTTTGTTTTCACTTATATAACATTTTTTCTCCTTTACACACGAAGTTTATTACACTGCTATAAGCAATGGAGAATTCTATTCATATAAGATTCACATCTATGCACTTTGACAAAGACGAATTTTAGTCATCTTTAGTTTCGGAATGGACCAACTTCAGTCATATATACTATATTTTCTCTATGATTCAAAACTTACAATTTTAATATATGTGCAGATTTCCATGTGAAAAGGCATGCACGCCATCTATCATTCAACCTATTATTTTTTCCAAAGTAAACACTATAATCCTCGTTTGGTTTGCTTCACAAACTAATCTCTTTGGATCAGTTTACCAAAATATATGAATACTAATGTCAGAAAAAAATATAAACACTATCAACAATAAATATTGGCACAAGACTATTTGGTTCAAGGAACATATTCCACGTAATGCGTTTATATCATGGCTGGCTTTGCGGAGAAGACTGCCAACCAAGGATCGCTTGAGGCGTTGGGGGTTAAATGTCTCTGGAACGTGCGTCCTTTGTAATCTGGAAATAGAGACTCACCATCGTCTCTTCTTTGAGTGCTCTTTCTCTCGCTTGATATGGGAGCCTTTTGCTGCTGAAGTTTGGATTTCTCCTCCGGCTGATCTACACTCTATTGCACCCTAGATCAATCAACCTCGCGTCAATGCAGATGCACATGCTACTCCAGTCATCAAGCTCTACTTTCAGTCAGCCATCTACCTGTTGTGGAAAGAGCGTAATGCTCGTGTGTTCACAGCTGTCTCCTCACCTTCATCAGTCATCATTGCCTCTCTCGACCGTATGATGCGTGACCGTCTCCTCTCTTACCCGGCAAGTTCTTCTTTCTCCTCTTCTCTACTTCTTTTTATCTTTCTTGTATAAGACCTCCTTAAGGCTTTTTTTACCTTGAATTGTTGTTGGTTTTTTTTGTTTCCTTGATGTAATAAGTTGTTTAAAAACAACAGTATAACCTTTCAGAAAATGATAATCTTAATATCTTACAAAAAAAACAACAAATATTGACTTATTTATGTGAATATATATTTTATTTTAAATCATTATAGTGGACGAAGAAAGCACCATAATTTGTACAACAAATTTTCTTAGATTCGCCTCATCATACTCACCATTTTACCATTTTAATTACATAATTTTACATGAGCTTCTTCACCATTTCCGGTTATTTTCTCTTTATTTATAACTACAATATAAAGTTATAAACTATATATATTATAAATTAATAATTTATTTACCATTGAAGTCTAACGATTAAAAATAGAATATAATTCAATATAGATATATGATTCTATTAATAAATTAGCAGTTACAAATTTGAAATTTCTAGAAATATCAATAGTTGTATGTTAGTTAATTATCTTCTAAATGATATTTATTTTTAATTCTTTTTGGATGAGAATATTATCTTCTAAATGACATTTATTTTTAATTCTTTTTGGATGAGAATATTTTGGCTGAGGTGGATAGTCTCAAAAGCCTTGAATTTAGTCCCTTTTATATAGTAGGATATTGAAACCTGATCATCTAATTTTCAATCTAAATATATTGTAGTTCGATTTTCAAATATTCTAAATTCAAGTATAGATTTAAGTCATCAAGTAATTTAGATTTAAGTAACGGATTTGATCAAGTAACGGAACGAGTTAAGTAACTTCCAAGTATTCAAAATTTCAACAATTATTTAGACAAGTAATTGGGAGTCATACACAAGCATACTAAATGTTATAATTTATAATCAAATACACTACGAAATACTATTTTGTAAAAATTTATCAGATGACAAATGACATATATATTTATCATATTACTTTCTTTGTTTGAATATCCAAGAGCGATATAAACAATAAGCACCATGTAAAACAATTAAAAAGTATTGTTAATCTTAAAATGTAATCCATACAAAGATGAAAAAACATCAGCGTGAGCCCCCACATGTTAAACTCTAGTTGTCCATTATAAGAACCAACAAAGTACATATATAAAAAACAGAAAGTTACATTAGGGCATCATTAACGCTGAAACCCTTTGAAGATTTCTAAAAAAAAATTATATTAATATTTAATTATTTTAGTGTTTTGAAATGTTGCAGGAACGACAACTGTCTCAAATATGTAGAACCGGTTCCAAAACTTACTAAATAGGAACCTTTTGGCGGTTTCTCTTTTATGATTTATTAATTTTCATTTAATTTTAAGTTTTAAGAACTCTTATATATCTTTGCGTTAAAGGTGCTCTTAGATTCGAAACTTAACAAATAGTGAAGTCATATATGAATTATGAGAGATACATAAATTACATATATATATATATATATATAAAACAACTCACTGGACTTTTATATATCTTCAGTGAAAGTTAAATATTGCTATAAACACATCTCACAGAACATAGCATGATACTATTTCTCATAAATATTTTATTTTGACAACGTTTTTTGCAGTAGTTGCACAATGGTCGAGAAGTATTGCTTTTGCAAAAAGTTTGGATCTTGTACCCGTATAATTTATAAAAATGACCATGCTTCAGATATGGATCCTCACCAAATAAACATTCAATATGAACAGTGATGCAACATTCATCACACCAATAGATCACATTTGTGTTTGTATCTCTCAAATCATGTTCGCACACCTCGCACCAACTTTTCTCACATACTTCTTTCCCGCACAAAACTCTGAGAAAGTGTTTGTCATGCTTATACCTTACTTTGGACGGTAAGGTAGTGCATTTAAGGCATATAATATAATCGCATATGATGCAGTTTAGTTGCTTCTTACATTTTATCTTGCATATGTGACATATGGGCTTTTCTTCTGGGTTCAAAGCTAGATACAAGGGATGCTCATGCCCTTGGTAATCAAATGGTTCAGATATTGAAGCACATCGTATATCCAAATCGAAGCCGCATTCCTTTAAATGACACCCATAATTAAATCCACCGCAAAAACGACCACAAGCATCGCAACGGTAGCAACCAGATATATATGGACTCACAAGCTTCAATGTAAGAGGATGAGGATGCAACGGATGTTGTAGTTTGCGGCCATATTTTGTGCATGTTTCATGGAGGATGAAATCACACTCAATACAAGAATAGAAATTACCTTCAAATATAGGCAGAACACACGCTTGACAAAACTTGTTTTCGTCATAAAGCATGCTGACTTGGAGGTAGAGATGATGGACATGAAGAAAATGAAGTATCACTCCTTTAGATATCATAATGAATGGTACAACGTCTGGTGTTAAATCATCTTCTTCTGGTACACCTTCGAGATCTTTCCCGTCCCACACATCTTTTCCTAGAGCACATATTGAATGAACAAAATAATCACAACACTTATCACAAGTATATGCACCGTAACTGGTCTCAATACTTTGGCGACAAACTCCACAAAACCATTCCCCGGACTGGAGAGAAGTAGTGTAGGAGATACGATGGCGGTGACGGGATATTTTGATGATGCGTGGAAAATACATACAATCTTTATGAGCTACAAAGTTGCATTTGACACATATGTAGGTGGAATAATTTTTTCTCAACAAGCCACAAACGTTGCAAGTTAAAGAAGCTTGTCTGGGGAAAAAGGTGAGAGGATGGTTATGTCTTTTTGGTTGGTCTATAACAAATGGTATTGGTCTCATTGCACAAACAGGATGCATGAAAACTTCACATATGTCACAATAATAAAGTAGACGACTTGCTATTCTTTCACAACATAAACATTTGATGATGGGGGAAATATTATATATAAGATAGTTAAGTTGGAGAGAATGCTGAGGGTGATAAGGGGATTTTATTTTAAGTGGAGACTGAACGCATTCTCTGTGATACTTTTCATCACAGTCGACACAGAGATAGTAGTCTGTGCCAAAATCTACACCTCTGCATACCTCACACCCACCATCTTTTTCAAACTCTTTATTGTTGCACCAAAATAAAGGGAGTACTGAATGATAAAAACGATGATGTCTTATAGAGAAGAGATAATCCGGGGAAGTAAAGATAGGACAAAGTGTGGAAGTATCAGGTGAGTCATTAACTGCAACACGGCATCGTACAACTGGACATACGAAAAGAGATTGTAGTGTATGGTTTTTGATGATAATTTTGGAGGAGGATGAGCTTTGAATTTGGGGTATAGGATGGTATTTTGAATGGTGGTATTCAAAATATGGTTTACCATCTTTTTCTATTCGATGAAATTCACCAGCTACATCCATAAATATTCAATATGTTGTTTTTTTTTTTTTTGGTTGAGAAAAAAGGTTGAGCTTTTTAGTTTAGTCGGTATATAAAACTAAAGCTCTACACATTTCTCTACAATATATAAGTTTTGAATAATGAAATCTCTTTCAACTTCTAATTGTTGGATCCTTAACTTGAGAAGACAAAGCAGTTATTCTTTTCTTCTTTGGTTATTGTGATAGTGTCCTTTTACTCACAAATAGAAAATCATCAACTTTGTGGATGTTTTCTTTACACATGGTTTTCGTCCTCCATATTCTTCAAAAAACTTTATTTATTTTTGCTATTACTAGTCGAGCAATTTTTAGCTCTATAGTTTAGTTTTTATTATATTTCAGTTTAGTTGATGTTTTTTGAAACTATTAGTTTTACAAGTAAAATTTTTTTTTTTAAGATATAAAAACGTTTAATATGTAGATCCTTAACGTCAAAAGGAAATGAATTTTCGTTCTTCTTTGTTAATGATTAGGAGGTTGCATGTGCGTGTTGCATAATTTTATTCTATAGCATATATCAAAAAATATTCGTTGTTTTCGTGTGAAGATTGCTTCTGAATGTAGATGAAGAATCAGCTAAAGAAGAAGCTGAGGCGAAACAAGCAAGAGAGGGAGATTGGGTATTCAAACGCAGTCGTGGTGGTGAAGCTTCGAGGTTGGGACTCTACTCATAACTCATGCCAAGAGAGTGGCTCAAGAGACACTAAGTGCACTCAAGCAACTGATCATCTCAGACAAGGGATTTCACAAAAGCAAAAGATGTTAAAGACTCCTTGACTCAAGTTGAGGAAAAAACATCAGGCAAAATGAAGATTAGTTTCACAAATGAGTATATTTAACTTAACGGAATATTAGGACGTTCTTAAGACAGCGTTTTGTCCTAATCCTAATCATAAAGTTTCACAGACAGAAAAAAGAAGTGGAGACATTTTCCAATCCCCCAACCATTACAAAAGAAGATGAAGCTCTTTTGTCATCATCATCTTTTACAGCCACCTGTGATCAGTTTCATTTTCATGTCAGTGATGTCAGAGTGTGGCATGCGTTAAAGAGCTGTTATGGTGGTTCTCAGCAGATCACCCTCGGCTTCTTCGAGAAATCCTCTCTCGAAATCTTCTTCTCCTGCAACATCAGACACACAGATTCCGACAATGACATATTGGCATATAAGTAAAAAAAAAAGGGCAAGGACTCGAAATACTTTTACTTCCCGAGCATTTTTTTTCTTGAGATTGCATTGAAGAGCAGAGGGAAAGGCATCATCGAAGCAGAACCGGGACTGTTGTTTACACTTGTTACCCTTCCTGTCCCCTGCTTTAAGCAACACAAGCCGCATTACTGTTTTCAAGTCCCAATCAAAGATACACATTGACCAACTAATACTCACATTCGAGAGAGAACCTTTGGCTCCTTCCAAGGTGAGCCCTGAATTCTCAGAAAGCAAATTCCCGGCAAATAATGTGATTGATGGTCGAAACATTCATATGCATTTAGCCATGAACATTTATCTCACTAGACCCATGGGATGATGAAGTGTGACACTATCAGTATTCTGAAAATCGGTCTAAGCAGCAAATCAGATCAAAGAAAACTAATTTTTGAGAACCAGCCTACGCGTTCAAATAATCGGTCTAAGCACCTGCCTAGTGGAATTCACATCCCCTATATATTAATTGAGAAACATTTGAAAAGATGTAATTTCAATTTTGTAATAATTAAAAATACACCCCATTCTATGTGGCATTTCTAAATGTCTTCTAAATCATGGTGATGATTGGTTCGACTGTGACTGTGATTGGTTGTTACTGTAGACTTTTTCTGCATAGACTTTTGCTTTAGTTAAATTTGTTGTAGCTGTCAGCTGTAGGCTATAGATATTTTTAAATAAAATATATGAAATATGTGTTGTATATATAAAATTATTATTTTATATCAATTAAAATAATTTATATTAATATTTTTAAATAAATTATCAAAATTTATTGTAATTTAAAATGTGATGTGTAAATAATATTTATATTATTTAAATATAATTTTAAAACACTCAAATTCAAAATTAAAATATTTATAAAAGTTTTTATTATGATTATATAATTTATTTGATATTATAGATATTTTTTTCATTTACAGATTCTGCAACCTATAAAAAGAAGATGTAGGATACATAAGAAAAAGTTTTGCTTTATTTTTTTTTGCTGTAGCTTTAAAAATAAAGATAAAGCATGATTGGTAAAACTAAACAAAAACTTGATGTAGACTTTAATTTTAAAAAGTAAAGCTACAACATGATTGGTAAAATTTAGTGATTTAAAAATAAATAAAACTAAATTAGGGAGATAAAGTCCAACCAATCACCCCCATGTTTCTAAGAATTCTAGAGCACCTAATATAAATCATATAGCTTAATATAAGATTGTCACATATTTCTATAATATAATGTTATCTATTCTTTCTTTAAATGAAACCTACGGAATTACCTAATGTGATTAAAATATAGGATTTTTTGCAGAACTGACTTATAACTTAAAGTCAAACACAAAACTAACATCCTTTTTTTTGGAAATTGGTTTTGACCTATTCACCCCACAAGTTCATATAACTCACAAAAATGCCATTAATTTTTCTTTTTTTTCGAAAAAGACATTTTTACTCTCACATCCTCATCATCTTCAAGTAATTACAAGATTGCCATTGTCATCAATACCCTAACCACCATGAACAACCAATTTGAAGCTCTTAATGCTCCCAAAATCGAGTTACCCTTCTTCTTTTTTCATTCTTATGAACTAAACACAACATATCTCTCACTTTCTCTCCACATTGAGCTAAAAAACCCAAGATTTTGATTCTACATTTTTTATGGTTCATAGAGTCATATAAGCTAACGATTCTGGGTGGGTCACATTCGTTTAAGATTTTGTGTGCTTGGAGAAGTCTTATGTGTGCTACGGAAGTTATCTCACCAATTTAAGGTATGAAATAGAATTTTTTTTCCAGATATGTTCGTCAGACGACTTACATGGGAAGTCGTCTGGCAGTAGACGACTTACCTCGAAGTCGTCTGGTCAACGCAGATGTTATTTTTGCAATTGACTTAGAAATTTGTTATCCGAGACGACTGAAAGTTAAGTCGTTTGATTTTTTTTGTTATAAAAAAATCTCCAAAGAACCTAGACGACTTACATTTCAGTGATCATAGGTTAGTTTTGCATTTGACTGAATTATTTCAGAAGTTTGACTTTCCCGGATGACTTACATTTCAGTCGTCTGGTAAAAATTGAAATATCAATATTTTATTAACAGTAGACGACTTACAATTAAGTCGTTATAGGTTAGTTTTGCAATTGAAAAAAACTTCAATATTTAATTATACCCAAACGACTTACAATTCAGTCATCCGTCCGACGACTTACTTATAAGTCATCCAGGATTTTATTCCGAGATTCTGGTCAAACCTCGTAAATCCTGGATGACTTACAAGTAAGTCGTCTGACGGACGACTGAATTGTAAGTCGTCTATATATAATTAAATATTGAAGTTTTTTTTTCAGTTGCAAAACTAATCTATGACGACTTAATTGTAAGTCGTCTAGTTTTTTAAAAATATTGATATTTTAATTTTTACGAGATGACTGAAATGTAAGTCGTCAGGAAAGTCAAACTTCTGAAATAATCTAGTTAAATGCAAAACTAACCTATGACGACTGAAATGTAAGTCGTCTAGCTTTTTGGAGTGTTTTTTTTAACCAAACAAAAGTAGACGACTTATTTTTCAGTCATCTCAAATAACAGATTTCAAAGTCAATTGCAAAAATAACCTCTGCGTTGACCAGACGACTTATATTTTAGTCGTCTGGAATACTTAGATTGAAGTCGTTCGTGTCGACCTAAATGGACGACTTCTGTGGAAGTCTACTAGATGACCTCCGTGGATGTCGTTTGGTCAATGTTTAATAAACTTGTATTTTCTCTAAAATTATAATGACTTTTTAACATTTTCTTGTTAATTCATGTTTATTAATGAATATTTGGGCTACTGAATGAAATTTATAACTTAATTGGTGATATTTATGAGGTTACCAACATTCACGTTAATTAAAGTTTCTAACTGATCCGAGAAGACTTCCGTTAGATTATGTGAATTAAGGGAGAAAAAGATTTACAAGAGATCTGCAGCATGGCACAAGAAGTACCGCCAAATGTGGATCTCGTAGGGTGACTCAGGTGATGCAGTCAGGCGTGAATCTTCATACGACAAGTAAAATTGTCGGCTCTAGAACCGTTTATAATATTTCTCATAATTGTAATAGCATAATTATCTAGAATTAAAAAAAACTCTAAGATTAATTAATTAAGATTAAGGTTTAGAGTGGAGGGGTATGGTAGGGTTTTGAAATGTGAAATTTATGATTCTAAAAATATATAAATAAATACTTAAAAAATATAATAAAAAATTAAATAATTTTTGACCTTCAAAAAAAACTTTGAAAAAAATTCAAAAAAAATTCAAAAAAAAATTCAAAAAAATATAACTCAAAACATAAATTTTTTATTTATTTTTATTTTTTTATTTATTTAAATATTTATTATATATATAATAAATTTATAAGAGTTTTTTATCACTTAACGAAGAAGATATTTTTGAAAGTATATTTTATAGTAAACATGAATAATGATACCAAAAAGTGGTAAATATGAAAATTTCTATTTTTCTTCATCAGCGATCAAAATTTTGAAAAAAATTGTTTTCCTAAACTTTAGAAAAATCTACTAGCAATTCTCTAGAATATACCTAAAAAGTTTTTGTCACAAGTATAGTTTTTAAGAATCAAAATGACCAAAAGATTATATTTAAGGGTATATTTTTGGGTTTATGGTTTAGAATTTAGGATTTAGAGTTTATGATTTAGAGTTTAGAGTTAAGGCGTGGGATTTTGGGGGTATGATTTCAAATTTTAAAAACTAAAAAATATTAAAAATTTTAAAATATAAAAGTCTATTTTGATCGTTTTATTTGTTTAGGTCTATTTTTGTGACAAATTTTTTTAAAAATGTCTATTTGAGAGAATTTTTCAAAATCTATTTGTGAAAAAAATTGATCGGCAAAAAACCGAGTTTTACAAAATCTAAAAATTTTGATTGGATTAAAAATAAATTTTTGGAAAAACAAAAATGAAAAACTAAATAAACTAAACACAAACAAAAAATCAACACCTAAGTATAGATAGCAATGGCAGCTTCAGGATCAGACCACGGAGACACTTGTAACAACGCAATACACCACAAGACCCTAGCGGAATCGAAATTCAACAGCGGCTACTTGACTTCAGCTCTGAATCACGCGCGTAAAGCTCTCGCCTTGTCTCCGGACACGGAAGGTGTATCCTCCATGGTCACCGCCTCCGACGGAGATGCGCCGGAGTGGTACAAGATTCTAAAGGTAGAGCCTTTCTCTCACATCGATGCTATAAAGGAACAGTATAGGAAGCTAGCTTTGGTGTTGCGTCCTGATGAGAATCGGTATGTGGGGTGTGAGGAAGGGTTTAGGCTTGTGAATGAGGCTTTTGAGGTTTTGTCTGATAAGGTTAGGAGGAGTGAGTATGATATGAAGTTGAGGATTAGGGTTCAGGGCGAGATTGGTGCTTGTGATGGTGAAACGTCGACGGTTTCGAATGGAGCTTGTTCTTCCAAGATTATAACTTATACGAGGAGGAAGAAGCGCGTTGGTGAGGGTGGTGTGAGTCTGAGAAGAGGGAGTGAGGCAGGGGAGATGAGAGAGGAGGAAGCAGAAGCTTTAGATAGACATGAGAGGTTGGATGAAGAAGATGAAGGGATGATGACTCTAGCTGAAATGCAATCAGTTTTGAAGAGAAAGAAACCGAAGGTGAAGTTGAAGATCACTGAGGAAAATAGCACTAGAGTCTCTAGAGAAGAACATGAGCTATCTTCCGGTGATGACACTTTGATGGAGATGAGTACTAACAAGGAGAAAGAAGCTTTAAAGAATAAGAGTAATAAAAAGAAGAAGAAGAAGACGAACAACAAGGAGTTAAGTGAGATAGTGGACTTAGAATACGTCCCACGGGTTAATAGGAAGAGGGATTGTGGTAAGTTGAACCAAGAAAACTACATGGCAGACGAGGATTGTGAATTGTATGATTTTGATAAAGACAGGATGCCTAGAAGCTTCAAGAAAGGGCAGGTTTGGGCGGTGTACGATGGTGGTGATGATGACAGAATGCCTCGGAGTTACTGTTTGGTTAGTGAAGTCGTCTCTTTGAACCCTTTTAAGGTATGGATGAGCTGGTTAGATTTTGAGAGGGAGAAACTGATCTCTTGGGTGAAGATCAGTTCTTGTGGGAGGTTCAGGGTTTCAGAGAAAGCTTTGGTTGAACAAGTGAAACCCTTCTCTCACGTTGTCAACTGCGAGAGGGTTGCACGAGAAGTATACCAGATATATCCTAGGAAAGGCTCGGTCTGGGCTGTTTACTCTGAGATAAACTCAGGTCTTCAGAGGAGAAAGACCAGACGCTATGAGATTGTTGTGTGTTTGACTATGTATAGCGATGCGTATGGCTTGAGTGTAGCCTATTTGGAGAAGGTTAACGAGGAGTCTAGCAACTTGTTCAAGAGACGGGATTACGGGTGTAATGCGGTCAGGTGGGTTGAGAAAGATGATGTTGCGGCCTTGCTCTCTCATCAGATTCCGGCTAAGAAGCTGCCGGAAGATCAAGCTCGAGCTGGTTCGAGAGAGTCTTGGGTGCTTGATCTTGCTTCTGTTCCTCCTGATTTGGTTGCTGCCACTTAGTAAACATAGAGGTGCTTCTTCTTTTCTTTTGTTTCTACTTATCATGCAGGATAGTAAGCAAAAGAGGATGGTGTGTAGACCATTTTTGGTTTCTCTTAAAAGATGTGAAGATTCTGATCAATGAGGTAAGAAAAAACAATTACAAGAAAGGGACTAAGATCTAAATCATATGGATCATCAATCATGTTGTTGGATAAAACTCTTATGATGATTTTTCGATGTTCATTGCGGACTTAATAGACTGCAATTCATGAAGAACATCTTGAACTCCTTGGCTCAAAACTTCGAATTGTTGTTTTGGTATTTGATACATCACTTCACCCCCTTCACCTACGTGTTCCTCTAACTTCATTATCTCGCTCATAGCCTTCAATGTGTTCATCAACGCTTCGTCTCCTCCTTTGCTGCTGAGTCGAGTTTCTTGTTTGGTATGAGCTTTGATTCGTTGATCAGCAGCATTTCTCTTCTTAAGAGCAGGTGGGGCTTTAGATATTGAACTCTGATGCGAGGTAATAGCTTTTGGGGATGACTTTTTGCTTGTTAAAGAAGGAGAAACAGAAGAAGATGATGAACCCTTTGGTCCTTTTGAAGCTTGTGGTCTTGGTGACTTAACAGGTAATGCTTTTGGTCTTATTACATGAGAACCTGCACTAGCTAGTAACAAGTTAGAAACAAACAAAAGCGCGTCATAATGAGTCAATGAGATAGAGCAGTTATAACATAATCATTTACTTTTAGAGGTTTGCTTTTGAGAGAGTGACTGTTGAGTCTTTGGTGAGCTAGCAGCTGAACCGGGAAGTAGAATATTCACATGGCTATGAGCCTTTATCTCCTGCGAGACCCTTGGTCCTGGTCCTCCTTTACGTTCTTTGGCTTCATCCACTGATCTTCTTGGAGTCTTTGTCAACTTAGACAATGGCTTCTTGACCAATTCAACCTTCTTCAAAGGCTTCGCTTTCTCCGAACCTGTGAGACTCTTTGCAGAGCTGCTTTTATCACTCACCGTCTTTAAACTCCCTCCCTTCAACTCTGCTTTTGATCCTACTGTTTTAGAGGTTCTTGGAGGAGAAGATTTAACCATTGTTGTTGTTGAAGTTGTCGTCTCTGTGGGTTTCTCTTTCAGAACCTTATGTGTACTTCTCTTAGCCATGGCCTGTAGAGTAGTAACAGACTGTTTCCACCATCTTATATACTTTACCGTAACATCAGCTCGCCGGAGCCTAGACGGAATGTAAATCATTTCATCTGTAATCGGCCTTATATAATCCTTCCAAGCCAGCTCCGGCGACTCCGTCAGCACCACGGGGACTACTCCAGGAACATCTTGATCATAACCAAACTGCAACGCCACACGGTGAGGATAATAAGGCTCAATGCAGTTCAAACCCACCAGCTTAGAGCATCTCAAACACCGACCAAACGCTACAATGTCTTCATCCTCCAAAGACACCCAACAGTCATCTTCTAAGTAGAACTTAGGAGACTTAAAGTTCTTCAAAGGTTTTGTGTACGGACGGTGATGGAAACTCTCTTTAGCGGAATCAAGAACGGTTCGGATACTTTTGAGACTCTGGTTTGCCTCTTGACCACCGCCGTGATGGTGCCATAGAGCCATTCTTGGCTCGTGAGGCTTTAGCTGGCTAGGCTGGCCAGGTGGCCGCACGTCCATGAACCTCTCCCAAGCCCACACTTGCACAAACTGAAACGGGGATGTAGCAGTGACCACCGTTTCTTCCTCTCCGGAGCCACCAACGAGCTGTTTCTTCAAAACTCCAAGACTGCTGTAGATCCCGGCAAGAACCGCAGGAGCAAGCGCAAGCCTAACACCTCTAGCGAGCTGAACCGCAGCTGCAAAGAGCTTCTCCCTCACGAGATCACCTGAATTAACAAAGTGGAGTTAGCCTAGTGGTTGAAAGTTGAAACCAATGTTCAAAAAAAAAGTCGCAAAAAGGTAACTAGGCACTTTGTAAATTACTAGCTATTATACAAGTGTTAATGAAATATTGATTTATTATATTTTTCTTACATAGATATAAAATATTTTAGTTTTGTTGTTTAATTATAAAATTATGTTGATGAGTTATCAAAATTAAATATTCAAAACTAAAAATTTGTACCAACCATATTACTTAATTAAAAATATTTAGACTAATTTAAATCGATATTAACGGATCTAAAACAATGTGTATAAATCAAATTTTTAAATAAATATGATTGAGTTACCGATTTTTTGAACCATGGTTAAAACTCATATATATATTTCATAATAAGGATTTAAGGGATCATGAATTTAATTTTGGGTTTTTCCTCCTGAGGAGAATTAATTTAAAATAGTTCTAGAATATGTACATGCTTTTGGATTTAGAACCTCTAGGCATTTAAAGAAAACCTGAATTAGGGAAGACGAAACGTGAAAGCCAAGAAACCAAGAACGCCTCATGCTCAATCTCATTCCCAGAGTTCATCATCTCCATCATCCACAAACCAACGCAACACCTCTTCATCGAACTCGCATCGATCTCACGTTTCGCTCTCTTCAGCTTCTCCTCAACCGACTTCATCGAGTCTCGTTTCACCGAAGCCAACACGTTGTTCCCTATAGCCGAGAACCCGCCGAGAACGATCATATCCTCCAACGTCACCGTCGCTTCTCCCCAAGGGAACACGAAGGAGTTAGTCTCTATGCACCATTTCTCCACCAACGCCGTCATCAGATCGTCTTGCTTCGTTATCTGGTACCGCGACGCCATGATCGCGTCGTAGACTCCTGATCTACGCCACATCGTGGCGTTGGACTCGGCCATGGTGTTCACCCACTCTATCCAATTCACCGAGGGAGAGCCCCATCCGGAGAAGGAGAGTTTCTCTGGTTCTGACGTCAGGAAGGCGTCGAGAGGAAGCTCGAAAACGTCGTCGTCTATGGAGGTTGTTGTGTGATTCAAGAAACGTGCCGTTCGGAGACCTTCGAATTTTCCTCCGTCGGGAAACATCAGAGCTTGTCTAACTTGGACGATATGTTCATTGTCTTGATCAGAAGAACCTCGAGATTCCATGTGGTCGGAGAAATTTGTTTAGGGCTTTGAATTGGTTTTGGTATATCAGGGGACAAAGGAGAACAGAGAAAGGAGAAAGACAAATGTGGAACAGGTAGAAAATTTGCTAACTTGGGACTTAAGTTAGGGCTAACGACGGCAGACTCTGACTTTCCCGCTTACAGCGTTTATTTTTAGAAAACGGTTAAGTTTTACAACAGAACTTCATATATCAACGGTTGTAGATTTGGCTACGTTCATCCAAGGCTACTAAACTGCAACAGAGTTTTCAGTTTGTACGTGAACTTTTTTCTTTTTGATATCTTTGTGGGTCTGGTACTTTAATTAGTCCATGAAACTAAAGAACAAGACGATTGATCAACTTATATAGAGGTTATTTTCTTAACAAAATCATAAGTTTCCTAAACTAAATTATATACAAATAGATATAATACATTTCACAAATGATGGAAAGTTTTAACATAAAAGTATTTTGATAAACATCAGCAGTACTATTATTACTGAATTTTGATCTCTAAAGAAATTAAGATACATTGGTAACAAGGTTGGGACCATCGAATATCAGAACATAGTACATGTTGCTGATACATTGGTAACAAGTTTGGGACCATCAAATATCAGCAACATAGTACTGTTCTATCAGGTTCAGTTTAAAGTTTTAGCTTTTGGCCATGTTCGTTTCTTCATTCAACTGAATCATTTGGCTGAAGCTGAGCGCGTTGTTCGTTTGGACACAAAAAACATCACTCATTCGAATGGATCAGTTGAATGATTTTCGAAAATTAGGTTGGATGGAGATGGTTCAGTTGAATGAACCGAAACGAAGCAGTTAGATGGAGATGATTCAGTCGAAATATCTAAATGTCGATTTTGCCCTTGAGAAAACTCAAATATTACAAACCTAATTTCATTTTTTTTTTCGTCGTAGCTTTCTCTCTGCAATAAACTCAAATCTCAATTTCTCTCTAGCCACCATGAAAGGAGCTTGAAGCTCTCTCTCTCTCTCTCTCTCTCTCTCTCTCTCTCTCTCTCTCTCTCTCTCACCCTCTCGCCGTCTCTCTCTCTCTCGTCCTCTCTCTCGTCCTCTCTCTCTAGCCACCATGAAAGGAGCTTGAAGCTCTCACCTCACCGTCGCTCTCTCTCTCGCCGTCTCTCTCTCTCTCGCCGTCTCTCTCTCTCTCGCCGTCTCTCTCTCTCTCTCGTCCTCTCTCTCTCGCCGTCTCTCTCGCCGTCTCTCTCGCCGTCTCTCTCGCCGTCTCTCTCGTCGTCTCTCTCACCGGTTTGATCTTCTTCTTCATAGATCTATGCTTATATGTTTGAATTCGTTTATGGGTTTGCTTCTGTTTATGTTATGTATTGATTTCCCATTTGAATTTGTCATGTATTACTATGGAGATGGCAAGAGGAACTAGACTTCCATACTAGACATTTTTTAAATTTCAGTTTTATAAACATTATTGTTGGCATTTGAATATCTACTTTATTTGAATATTTACTTTGAACTGTTTGAAAGTTTATTAAAATTTGAATATCTACTTAGAGTTGTTTGAAAGTTTATTAAAAAATTATTAAAATTTGAGTCTATTTTATAAATAAAGTTATATGAAATTTATATGAAATAAAAATTTATAAATGTCAAAATGCTAATTTTAAAATAATTTCAGTGTAAATATATTTTAGAATGAATAATAAAATTTTCTGTAGTTAAAATTGATATCAAATATATGATTAAATCAAAACATGGGTATATATGTAATTTGGTTATTAAACTCATTTGAATGATTCATCTAAATGGAGAAACAAACATAAAATTCATTCAAATGGTTCATTCAAATGACTCATCAAATGGAGAAACAAACATGACCAAAAATTTGAATGGATCATTTAGATGGAGCACATAAATGGATCAGCTGAATGGATTCATCTAAATGAAGAAACAAACAGGGCCTTTGTGTTTCCCTTCTATCTCTGTTTAGTCTTTACATTTTCGTATAGAAGAAAAGTTGTTCTGTTTGGGTGCCATATGTTAACCTTGGACTGCGTTTGAATATAGTCTTATTTGAATTTTGGTAACATATACTCTTTTGCAAACCCAAAAAATTTCAATACTCAACGTAATAACATAACAGAGAGTATGTCTTATGCCACTGCCACTACTAACCAAAGAACACAGCACCACATAGTACAAAAAAACACAACAGAGTAATATTGCAGACAAGTGCACAAATGGTAATTACAGTAGTTGCAAGATAGTATAGTACTATAATCAAACCATCTAAGAGGGCGGTATTGTAGGAGTAGGTATTTGCTCTAGTATATGCATTGTTTACTTGTTTCCCCTGAAGTAGATGTATATTTTCTGCAGAAATCCCAATAATGGTGGAAACACATTTAAGGCATGAACTTGGCTTATATGTTGGTTTTGTAACCATTAGCAGTTATATAGAAGAAAAAGGTAAACTTGTATCATATTACCTGGAGAACCCAGAGACTGAGAAGCGACTCCAAGCAGAACAGACCACAGCCGACAAAGTAGAAGATCTGCAGTAAGAATCAAAGTTAAGATAGGTTAATAGTTGGCTACAAAAAAACTGATCGGTGGTGAATATAGAAAGGATGCCAAGGTTAATACCCCGGCTAGTAAACTGTCTCTGATTACATCAATTGCTGCCAGCACACCCCTACAGATTGGAAGACAATGAGGATCACTTGTCGCAACACAGGCAGTCAGTTATAATAAAGAGACACATACTCTTGGACGAGGCCTCATGAGCCTAAGGGTTTAGTTATAATAAAGAGACACATAATGTTTCCAAATGACTGGTTAGTAGTCACACGACTACCTAAGATTCTTAGCTTTTCTAGTTCTCATCCTAAGTCATAATCGGCCTTTCTAATCTATCAGAACAACTTACAACTTCCCATGTGAGACACTTGTCAAAATAACTATACATGAAGCACTGCAAATCTTGAGAATGAGAAGAAGTAGAGGAGCTATGTTTGAGACTTACGTAAATGATTGTCCACGGAAAATGATCGGAGGAGCAATGGCGGCAAATATGCAGAACCCAATGTGAATCTGTTAAGAGCAAAGTTCAATTATAAAGAAAATAGAAGGTACAACTGCATATAGTGAAGACGAAATGCGAATCTAGAGATGAGAGTTCATTTCAATAAACTCACCAGGTAGAAGAAGAAAAACCAACCGAACTTCAGAGCGCTGTCAGTCCTGCAAGTTGATAAGAAAACAATTCAGTTATAGGTACAGTGCAATATGTTCCAGTCCAGGGAATAGTCAGGTATAAGCGAGGGCATTACCTCATTGCTCGGTAGAGAGGCCTGTACCATAACAGATATGAAATTGGACATCCAAGCAGCGCATAGATCGTGGCAAGAAAAAAGATTTTGACACCTGCCATTAGGATTTTAGAACCAGCATTCCAATCACAAACTTCATAGGGTGAATTGTTAAGAGTAAAAAAAGCTCACCTCCGCCTTTAATCCAGCAGACTATCACAGCAATGACGTTGAACACGAGACACAAAACTATACCTGAAAACTCGAACAGTAACAAGCCCATTAGTTCACTGTTTACGCAGCTCCTAAACAGGATACAGTTGCTACCAATGAAACATACCCAACCAACTAGCAAATGCCAGATACTGCAGTTTCTGTGCATGAACTGGTATCTCGTTAGCAATGTCGTGGTGTATGATAGGGAAAAACGGTGGCCAGTTTTTATCGCTAGTCTTCACACCAGCTACGGACACAATTCGATGTTGTTTCATTAGCAAAAAAATCAGCACAATATTAAAAACAAATGAAAAAAAAAGTAGAGAGTGAGTCTCATGAAGTCAACTCATGTTGACTTACACTTGGCAACAGCATCTTCTCTTCGTTTAATATCCTGTGTGAGTCATGGATTAAAGAGTTTCATGAAAAAAAAATCAAACCAGCAAAGAATAAAAACTATTTATAGCATGTGCTACAGACTCAGTCAAACTAACGCTAATCTGGAACCAATTCGTCTATTTCAAAGATTGTTTTTCTATTCTAACTATTTTTGCTTTGTGATTTTCAATCAAGATCTTCGCGGTTTAAACCGATTGAGGTCAGGGATACTAACCGTTTCTCTCTTCTTAAGCTCAGATTCCCAATCAGAGAGCTCTCTCTGTTTCTTTGAAGAGTCCTGCACCAATTCACACATTAGATTCCAGAGAAACGAAAGTGAGAGTGTTCACTTACATTCACTGTATCCAAAGGAATATCGACCGTAGCATCAACGTTAAACGGCCTAGATGCCACAGGCCTTCCAGCGCCGCCAGCTCCTTTCTGTAAAGCACAAAGATACACTCAGAGCCAATTGATACATCTACAAATTCCATTTCGAGATCTAAGATCATTTAACACTCTCGTGATTGAACATATGAAACTCAAATCTACATAACCAGCACGCGGATCGTGAATTTGAAAGGCAAGCTCATCCAGAAATAGAAAGGCTGAGAGTAGGGAAGATGGAGGAGGAGGTTTACCGAGAAGGGATTGACGATTTCGTCTTCTTCTTCATCGAAGGGATTGGGATCGTGGTGGCGATTCATTTGTTCAGTTCGGATCCGCTGCAGCAGAAGAAAGAAAGAAAGAAAGTATAAATGAAGCAAACAAAGTCCCACCACCAACCGACCGACGACGAAGACTCTTCTCTTGTACGCTTTCCTTTCACTCTCTTTCTTCACAACGCCCGCGGTTTCAACCCACCTGTATTTACGATATTGCCACCACACACAGGCTTTTCGGATCCGTTTAGCAGCCCAACTACCCAAAAGAAAAGGCCCAACTTTACTTAGCCATCTCTAACCTCACCTCTCAAATAAATTTTAGAATAAAAATACTCTAATGGTATTCTATTTTCTATTCTATAATAGTGTAAACATTTTTTTACTCTATATATAGAATAATTTTTTTATTTTTTGTTCGTCACTCTATTTTTCACTCTAAAATAGAGTACCACAATTTTTTTATTTTTTGTTCGTCACTCTAGAGTACTACTGGAATAATATCCAACTTATAGAATTGCTCTAATCCAATGATGGTCTTACGCGCAGGGTCAAAAGTGGGACCTGTTTCAAAACTACGGTTCGTAAAAATTTTAAAACTGTAAAACATTATAAATTTGGTCTGACCACCATGTGCTAGAAACCATCTCTTCTTCCAATGCCAATACTTGGAGGAAGTATGGAGGGCTTGACGCACAAGTACCGAATGTACTCAGTACGTGAGACAAGATGTCACGGTTTTTGATTTGTTGCGTCTTCCAAACTACATTATTCTCACTTTAATACCAAAGGACACATGAGAAAGCATGAGGATGATCTCTTCAACTATATTAACAGGAGGAATAGTGTTTGAAGGTGCTCTACAAGTTTAGTTCGCATCAAGATGAGGCCAACAAAAGTCACTTGGGTTTTATTTTTAGTTTAAACGCTTTGATAATTCAAAGTTCGATAGCAAACAAACAAATCATTGTAAGAAAATGTTCTCGATTTGTATTAATCTAACACTTTCAGAAAAAAAAATCTTAAAAAGATAAAAACAAAAAAAGCCAGAGAACTAAGTAAATTTATTAGTTTCAAAAACCATCCACCAAAACCATTTCAAATAAACATGCAAATCTGAAATGCTTTGGACACATATTAATGCATTGAAGGATCAGTAACTTGACCAAGGAACAGGACCAGTCCGCTGAACTCTTCTTTGACAAGGAAGAGAAACGGGTGATCAGCCACGAAGTCATACTTCTCTTTCGGAGGCATACAAAAACCAATACTGATCTCAGCAGCAGCCGCTGCAGCTTTCGATCCCACTTCATCTACCTCAATGCAAGACTTGTGGATGATCACATCCCCCGGCAGCTCCAAACCCAAACCCTCGAGAGCTTCCGTGGCTTCAAAACCAAACTCGAATTTAAACCTCGGAACCTTGAGTTCTCCGATATATGCAGAGTGTCCAGGAATATCTCCTTCGCCACTCAAGAATCCACGAGAAGAAGCTAACCTCTCCAGCATTGCATGCAACCCATCTTTTTCATCAGGCAGATATATTTGCATAGAGAAACGGCGACGGTAGTAGTCACCACGTCCTCCCCTATAAGGTAGGTTAAGGACTTTGAAACCATCGTAAACTACGAGATCGTATCCTAAAGAGCAGCCGGACATGAAGGGAACGCCTACTGTAGTTCCATCGAGACGGTGAAAGTCTGAATCTTTTGTAAGAGATGGATCGAATTCTTGATCCCATCTTCCGTTGAAGAACAATGCATTAGCGAATATGAGATCGGTCGCAGGAGAAGCAAAGTTTTTGGGGATGAGATCAGTGATGAGTCCTTTTGTCTCCTTCTCAACCCATGAGTTCACTTCTTCAACCACTTCATGAACCTATTAAATAAACAAAACAACAAAGAAGTTGTTAATTCTAAAGGATTACAAATTAATTTATTAATATAATCAATATACAAGCCTAAACGGATATTTTGCTATCTTAAGTTTTTTTTTTACTTTTTTTCAAAGTTAATTCAAGCAACATTTGTGATTTGGATTCAGACAAAAGCCTTGTGGAAGTATTTAACTTGTTGCGAAAGTCAACTAGGTTTAAAAAAATATTTACCTTGTTGCGAAAGTCAACTAGGTTAAAAGCAGCCTTATACGAGTTCTCTATAATATCCTTGAAAGAAGGATCGACAGGGACAGATTTTTCGCTCCAGACGCCGTTCGCTGCCGCGATCGTCGGACCGCCACTTGGTGTACTGTCGGCGAGGACGGTGGTTACGATCTTGGAGGAGACGGTGTTAAGCTCGTCGGTCGAAGAAGCCTGTAGTAAAGAGAGAATCTTTTCTTCGATGTCTCCGGGAGACTTGGCGGCGATGAAGCTGAGGATGACATTCATTAACGCCGGGGAAAAGAGTCGGTTAGAGGGTTTTCCGGCGGTGGTGGTGGCGATCACGTGCTTAAACAAACTCAGAACGATCTCGTTTTGCTTCCGCAGTGATTCTCGCAGGTCCATATTTTTACGGCGGGTGAAAAGGTGAATACGGAAGCCAAGATGTGAGATTGATTAGGACGCAAAGGTGTGTATGCCAAAGTTTACGTTCTACAATCTTGTTATATAGAGGCTGAAATATCAAATTTCCAAAATTCAAAACAGATATACGTAAAACTAGATAGGAAAATCTTGTTAAAAAGGAATAAAACTTAAATAAAAATCACTTTTATGCATTAATTAAATAAGGTAAATAATAGATATATTTATACCAGAAAGGAAAAAATCGTTAAAAGAAAACAAATAACAAAAAAATCACTTCCTTTTTTATGCATTGGATATGGTAAATAATAACTATATATATACTAAAATGGAAAACTAATATATATTATTTTACATTACGAAAATAATCGAAATTTAAATCCTAGATCTTCAGAATATTGAATTATAAACCCTTTCAAAAAAAATTACGTTCGAAATAGCCTATTTTGAGTATTTTCTTAAGTTGAAAGAATTAGTCAAGTTTTGATAGATGCTTTTCTCAATTAATTATTCTAAGTGTTATCAAGTAAAACAATCCTGCTACTAGTATGATTAGTGGTTTTCTCGATGTGAATTGAATTAATACTTTACTCTGTTAAGTTTAATAAGCTGAAATGAATCAGAAAACATCATTTTTTATAAGCTAACAAGGGGAATATTTCATTTTCATATTGCCAATAAATCATCCATAATACATGTATGAATTTTCAAAGCAAGATAAGTCGAAAGAAAGCAAGAGTGAGACAGAAACAGTGCCGTGCGAAAGTTGTTGAGGGTCCGAGGCGAGTTAAAAAAAATTTACATGATATCTTTTTTTTGAAAATAGTTCTATTTAAATTCGAATTATATAAAATATTTTTTTTGAAAAAACATATAAACATAACACTAAAAAGTTTTGATTTATTACCTAAACATTTTCTAAATTTTCTGCACCAAACTTTTATAAACCAAAAAATAAAATAATGATCAAAAATAGGAATTAGTAATATAAAAACAAAAATATAAATTTTGAATTGAAATGTTGGTCGCTGTTAAAAAACTAAATCTTAGCGTTTAAATTAAATACAATAAACTATATATTCAAAATATTATAATTTGTTAATCAAATTCTATAAATATATAAAATAAATCTAACTCATAGCATATACACAAATGAAAATGTGGATCAAATATTTAAAGTTAATTAGAAATAGAATCTTTATAATTTTACATAAAATATAGTAAAATTGATCATAAATTAGTTTAAAAAAAAACAAAATTCGAATTTAGAATCAAATAAAAATAAAAATCTAACTAAAAGAATACATTAGCTACTATGTAATTTTTTTCGTAATTAGGGACCCTTAAAATTTTACAAAATTTGGAAGGCCTAGGTAAATGTATTTTTCATTAAGTTGTAAGCACGGCTCTGGACAGAAAGAAGCCATAACTGAGAATCTGTTGAAGCCAAGCAAAGCTTAAAGTTTTAAAGAGCTAATAAACCATTTAATCATCAGTCCACTGCAATATTCTTGAGACTTAAAGAAGCCATCTTTGTGGCTGCTTTTGTTATTCTGCGTTGGTGCTTTGGAGAATCTATATACTCATCGGACAAGGAAACCAATTTCAAAGACTTAAGAGCATCTTTATCCCTAGAGTCCATTAAAGACTCTTAATCATTTGTTTAATAATAAATTTGTGTTAAGAACTTTAGTTAAGAGATACAAAAATTTGTGTCCTCCATTGCAAGTTTCTTAAGTAAAGATTCTTAAAAAAAAGTTGAAAGAATTTGAGAAGGAAGAAAGAACTAGAAAAAGAAGATTTGATCTTGTGAATACACTTTTATTATCCATATCATTTATACAAGTTTCTGATAATACAACCTTTCTCTAACTCAACGTACAAAGGCTATCCATATCACCTAACTTCAAAGTTTTGCAATTCACCAAAGAACAATTCAACAAGACCTACACACTGTCTAAGTTCCGATGCACAAAGAGTTCAAACTACCACCATTGCTATGTTATTAAAGCTCCACTCTCATGTAACACTAGATAATTACCTATCACGCTGCTTAAGAACATACCTCAATTGTGTAGCTTGAAGGGTGGATTTGCAGCGAGAACACTTGAATCAAGACTTCTGAAAAGGGACACCATCAGCTGAGAGAAGCTCCATAGCGTACATTGTCTTCTCGCACGCCCTGCATTTCTGCTGCGTTCCTGTAAACGACATCGTTTTTTGGCTCTCTAGCTCACTACACACCAAAACAAAACCCTGTCTACATATCAGAACTAGAACACAAAGACAAACCCCATCAGTCCATCAAGCATTCTTAACTTATCGACATTGACAATGCTTAGCTGTTTGCATCAAATCAAGATACTCAAACAAGATGAAGCAGTAAAAAGACATCAAATTTTAACCGGACTGTAACAAATAACCAAAGGTTCTAGCCATCACATGCTATTGCTATCGCATATCAGGTCAGATACTAGGAAACGATTGAAGAAATACTATACACGAACTTGATCAGTGGTGCTTGTGAGATTTATTTTCCTTCTTCTCACTTCTCCTCTCATCTTCTTTCTATGTTCCTCTATGCCTCTTAACTTTTTCTTCGCCTGCCCATTCATAAAGACACAAACTTGAACATACAGTCTCAATCTAAAAAATCATGTCATCCACAAACACAACGATTCAACACTAAGTAAAAGTTTCGACCTTTCAACCGACTCAAAACTACCAATTAAAAACTGAGTATGATCTTTCACTTACAAACGGAGCAATTCAACAAAGCCCTAGATTTTATCGGGAAACAAAAGAGAAAGTATTATCAAACAGAGAAGAGAGTACATACTCTCGGAAGAAGAAGGATCTTCGCTCCGTGCTCTGCTTCTCTTCTTCTGCATTATCCTTCCCTCTATTGATTCAAGGAAAACATCAGAGAGAGCATTGATTCAATTGAAACATACAATACCCAAAGGGCCTCTCTGCTTGTACTTCCAATCATGAGTATTATCAATCAAAAGTGAGGAAGAGAGAAGACGATTCATCTGATGCTGGGAAGCTGACTAGAGATTCCAGAGGAAACAAGAGAGAACGAAAGCGTTCGTAACCGAAGAGAGAGTGTCTCTACGCTTGACGCGTGGCAACGAAGAGGCGGGCCTTCTACGCCTTACGGAAGAGGCGAGTCTATGCTTTCCTTCTTTTTTTATTATTTTTTTAAAAAAATTTGCCTTAAGAGGCGTCATTAAAACTTGCGTTAATGATGGTCTAAGAATATATAGTTTTCCACAAAACTGAAAAATCAGAGTTCTAACCAAAAGAAGAAAAAAAAACAAATCAGTACCATGGTTGGCATTTTCTCCATATTTTCTGTTAGTAGAAGCGGCCATAGGAGAACACAAAGTGGCATCGTAGGCTCTCTTTCCTCTATTTGCTTGTCTTATTCCAGTATAAGTTTCATGTGTCTCTTTTGGTTCAAAGAAAACTTAAGCCTTTTTTTTTGTTCCATCTATTGTCTTTTCATAGTTTGCTCTTGAAGGTGAAGTTTTATGGAACATTCTGCTAGATTTGTTTCTTGAGTTCGGTCTCTCTTTGTTATACGCCTTTGAAGTTGTTACCGCCTTATTGTCTTGTCTTGATGCTATCTGCATTGTGTTGATGTCAAGCCAGAACTCTGATGTTAGGAGCTGTTTTGATCTTACTTGTTATATGTTACTATTGCAGTCAATCTTTTAATGTAGTTTGCAATCAGTTCTGTATGTTGTTGAAACCATTTTCTTGTGGTTTTACTTACCTAATAGTTTGTGTCTGAACTACCTTACTAAAACAAAGAGTTCTGATAAAAGTTTCTGTATCTTTGTTATAATTTTGAAGTTTTTAAAGTTTGCTTGACTTATGTTTTGAAGGGCTTAGCCTTAGGTGCAGCTAAAACGGCGGCATAGAATGTTCTTTCAGAACACTAGTTTTACTTTAGTTGATCATATAAAAATATAGAAAAAAAAATCATTTCATAAATTTACTAATTAATTTAAAAGGTCAATTGATGAGGGTTGTAGAATAACACACGGCAGTTAGCCAAATGAACTACTACCCATCAATTGACAATCAAAAGATGAGTTTTACATCTTTATATATTAAATCACAATTCCGATAATTACCGACGTGGGAGTTTCATTTATCATATCATATTTTGGCTCACTTTTGCTGTTGGGCCTCAGTCTATATCTCTGTTTTTTTCAAAGTTTTCGTTTTCGTCCTCCTCTCTAGCATCACGAATTCTTAGTATTCTGCTTTCTTCTTGAGATGCTAATTAGTTTGGTTCAAATTGAGTCTTCTGAACTCCTCATCATTAGTCTAAGCCAAAACATTCTCTGTGTTCATAATCTTTTTCTCAGTTATATAATTCTCTTTAATAGATTTTAAGCTATTCTTGAATCTGAGATTATTCTTTATTTCACCTTAAAGTGTTTGCTTCTTTCAAATAACAGTTGACATGAACCTTGTCTAATCATCAGGATGACAGGGGAGCATTGCCTCCAAATACTGATCTTGTTGCTTCACTTAATAACCTAGCCGATTCAACTCATGGGATCGAAGTAGCAACAGAGTTCGAACCGCTGGAACACCCGATTGAGCCCTTGGACAATGATCAACCCATCCAGTGTCCACTCCCTGAGCCATCCATTCTCAATGTATGATCTTTACCTCATCTATTCTCTTAACTTCCAAGAAAACGAAAAGGAATGGTTATCTGTTTCTCTTAAGCACAGGATGGGAGAATATGGAAAGAGAGAGTGTTGGCTTCAATGAGGAGACGAGGCGAGTTGGCCATTGCTCAAGATGGAGTAGATGTAGAATCTAATGGCTCTGTGACAAAACCATCGCTGACTAGCCAATGCAATCTCAACCGTCGGTTCTCACCATCTCTTAGTGCTCCTGAACACCACATGCTTAATCTACTAGAAGAATGCAAAGCTTCTGGTACAATCTAAAGACCACCAATGCTCGTCAAAACCAAATCATGTTGTATGTTATACTCTGAAGAACTAAAACTGATGGTTACTTCGATTAATCCCATGTCAACCAAAAATTACTTATGAGGTTAAGATCATCAAACATAAACCTTATCAAGACATAGTTTATCACCGTGATAATTAGTACTAGTTTTAAAAACATAAATAAGATTATGATATAAGGCCATCATATATCAGTTTCTGAGTGCAAACTTGTTTATGCCATAGGCCCATAGGTAGAAAAAATTAACTTGTAAAAACATGTAGAAAATTATAACACGTATAAAGCCATCAATTTGCTCCGTTTGCATAAAAATCTCACATGCAAACTTGTTTAAACAATTGCTAGAGGACATTGTTTAGGCGACCTCATCTCTAAAATTATCACCAAAGCCGAGCAATGTCAAGTGGATTGTTTGTTATTTGTTAAACGTATACTACATAGAGATAGAGACAGTGCACATAATATTTTCACGTTTCCATATATTAATGTGATGCTGACTATATTGGTTTTTAATTTTTATATCAAATTAAGAATGAAAATGATATTCATATATACCCCACAATTATCTGATCAAAATTATTATTTTTATCTCATCAATAATAAATGACACTGGCACTAGTTGTAATTAATATTCTTTAGAAAGTCAAGGGTAAATTCAAAAAAAAATTCTTGTTATAATAGTATTGATATATAAATATGAAAACATATTTTCATAAATTTTTTTAATTAATTCAAAAAGCCAATTGATAGTGTAGAATAACCCCAGGGATTAGCCCGAAGAACTACTACCACCAATTGACAATCTGATAGAAGGATTTACACCTTTATATATCAAGTTAAATTTTTGATAATTTTCGATGTGGGAACTACAGTTATCATATCAGATTTTGGCCCACTTTTGCTTTTAGGTCTCTATCACCACGATGTTACCACAATCTTTCAAATCATAATATGCTGCTTTCTTCTCGAGATGCCAACGAGTTAGGCTCAAAATCTAGACATGCGTGTTTTCTATATTTCAAGTTGAATCTTCTGAACTCCACATCATTACGTTAAGCCAAAACCCGATCTCTGTTCATAGTCTTTTTCTCTATTATAATTCTCTTTACTAGATTTTAAGCTATTCTTGAATTTAAGATTCTTTATTTATCCTTAAAGTGTTTGCTAACAGTTGACATGAACTTTGTCCTATGATCAGGATGAGAGGAAAGCATTGCGTCAAAATACTGATCTTGATACTGAACAGTTGACATAAACATCGAGCCAAATCAAATCAAATCATGTTGTATGTTAATTATATACTCTACAGAGTTAAGTGTTGTTCATTTGCTTATCATTGTGATCCATCCGGATAAAGTTGCAAATCGATGTTCATTTAGTGCAGTTAAAGGCAACAACCAGAAGGATCATGCTCTATGGATCATAAAAGATCTATCCTATACTAAAAGGAGCAAATAAAGCCCTCTTAAGGCCTCCACGTCAGACTGAAAATTCAGCCAATCACGTTGCAGCATTTCCTCCACGTCAGACAATAGACTCGCGGTTTGGGCTTTTGTGGTCTTTGGTTTTGTAGTTCGAGTTCCATGCTCTGCACCGATGATCGATTTGTTCTTCACAAACAAACGATTGATGGTCAATTGACTTTCACGATGTGGAGTGAAACGAATCGTCATGGAAAATCTCTTGAGTTAAATTTCCATTGCGTCGTTTTGTATTTCCTTTAATTAATGTAAATGTCTTCATCTTCTATATTTTCTCTCTCAGACCTTCAAACTCTGCAACAATGGATTCCACGGACTCTCATATCCTCCCAATCTCCACTTCCCAAACCGTTCCCTCCGCCGCTCCTTCTTTCGTAGAATCTCAACCACATCGTAACCCATGTGTTCTCGCCTTCATCAACCGAGTTTCAGAAACTGTCACAATCGGATCTTTGTGCTTTTCCTCACTGATGTTGGATCTTTTGTCTCGGCTGTTATGGTCGGAATCGGTCTTCCTTTTGTTTTTCTTCATCGTTTGTTTATTTTTAAGTTTAAGAGTCAGAAAATCTCATTTTGGTTAATTTTTGCTTGATTCCTGGATTGCTGATATAAGCTGTGAATTGAAATCTAGGGTTAGCTTCCCTGAAAATATATGGATTCTTTAGATAGTTTTTTGTTCCTCTATTGAAGAATAGCATGGCTGTATATGTTTATTGACAACATATGCTACTGTTTTAGGTTCCCTTTGGTAAAATTGTCCGATGTAGGAGTGTTCGGGTAACGATCAATGATCTCTATCTTTTCGATCCTCATTGTTTAACCTATCTGGATATTTTGTTTCATGCCCTAATTGTGTATAGCAATATGTGCTTTAAAAGAAGTCACTTGCAGTGGAAGTTTGAGTTCAGGCTGGATGCAAATTTAATCAAATAAGATATATATTTTTCTCTGCAGGGAAAGAGTTTGTTTACCTCGTGAAAAAAAAACAAATGATCGGTTGACCGGATGGGTTCTGCATCGACGGTTCTACACTGGGTGCATGAGAATCTGAGCAAGATAGATGAAAAGAGTCTCTCTTTCTGCAGCCGGAGATGGTTGTATTGCAAAGGTAACTTCCACCAAGGAAGCCCATTTATTCATTCATATAGAGAAAAAAAATTTCATAGGCTACATCTTTGACCTTATGAGTCAAACTGTGTACTTCTCAATCCTAGATGATAGAAAAATGAAGAACCCGAAGTAGCAAGGAAGGTGCGTATCCAACTTTTTAGTAACCTTTTTCTTAAAGACATGAGATACATTTTGACATAGATTGCAAGAACAGATGTTGAGCTACAAGAACACTTCAACACTGACTCTGTCTTTACTCTTGCTCATCAAAAAATTCCTTCCACTACTCCGATTCTCTTTATGTAAGCTATTTTCTTAGTATTTTTGAGTTTCTTGCTAATCGTTATAAATATTATTGATTATCCCATATTCTCCCAACATTGTCATGTTGCGGTACCACCACTCGGATTATTATTTCCCCTTAACCTGCAATGCTTTCTATTTTATTGTTTATTTTTACTGATTTTATTGTGTCTTTGTATTTGATTCACATGTAATAAGAAAAGAGTTTTGGCTACCTGGCTCAGGGCCTGATTTCGGTGTGCCGCCTTTCTCCGGTATCATTGCTGTTATCCTTTTAAAGATTTTATTAGCTCTTCAAGCTTTGTTAGAAACCAACATGATCAAAATCAACCAACCGTGACCAGGAACCAGTTTTTGGCATCAGCTTATTTCAAACCCTGAAACTGCAAAGTTTTCTTTTGTCTTGGACTAATATTTTCATGTAATGACAGTCTTAGCAATGTGGATTGCAGCTGCGCTTTGGGAACTTTAAGTTTGTGTAAAGATCAAGAAGTTGCTTAACTCTAAGCCAAAGCTAATCTTAAATTACACAAGCAAAGCCAAGGCTATCACTTCTCATTTAGTCCTCTTTTCAGTTTTCATATGTAGTGGTTTCGAAGAGATCAGTGTATTCATCTTCTAAGCTGGGAAAAGACTGATACAAGCTGAACTAAAGAAGTATGTTCCTCTTATAGCTCCAGAGGTTTTGAATGCTTAAGATAAGGATGAAAAGATCTATGAAGATGCATGTGTCTATGAGCAAGGTTTCCATGATATATACCATAGTACGGCTGAGGACATGAGCCAAGCCATGAACAAATAAATCATTCTTGAACTGATGAAACTCTCTTTTTGTTTTTTTTTTAAACAACTTATCCTTTTCTCATTTGGATAGAAAATATATTTTCTCAGCTAATTTTGGTCTGACATGCAGACTTGAAAATGATAGTCTACAGACGAGAAAGAGCTATAGGTACTAAGAAAGAAGACATGAAGGAAATCTTGTCTTAAGATTAAGCTAAAGTGATTCTTTGGTTAAATCATTGTCACATGAAAGATTATATGTTCATATTATATGCGGTCTTGTATTTCTTTGTCGGACATCTATATGTCATTTCAAATACTAACAAAGTAAAACTTGGAAGCTAGGAGAAAGATTTTATATGCTCTAATTCAATAAAGCATTAACTGTTATCCATTATTTATGTTTTTCTTATCTCGACATGCATTTGCAATGTAAACACAAAGTCAAAATATTCCATTACTGATCTGGGTGAATGGGCATCATATCTTGTGTTACAAACACTAGTGATGAAATAAAAGACACGTGGTTAAAAATTATGCAGATATAGTAAACAATCAGCATTAACTTAAATAAAAACAATCAGGATTATTAACTTAAATAAAAACAGTAGAAACGCTTATTTTTAAATTTTTATAATATTATTTGAGAAGTCAGTTTCCTATATGTCGCGCTCACGTTACCTCTCATGGTGGTTGATTACGATGATACCCTTAATGAATCAAATATAGATACTGTAAATATAATTATCATTATTAGATATTTGTTTTATTATATTTTTCCCTTTTATATTGGTTTCCTTTTTCTTTTTCTTTTCGAATAACCTATATAATCAAGAAAATTTATAAATTTAAAAAATGGTTATATCTTTTATATATAGTGTAATTCATAATAAGGAAAGTTCACAAAATAATATTGATTTTAAAGTAAAGAAATAATCTTCCCTTTTAAAAATAATCTTAAACAACATAATATAAAATATTAAGCATTTTATTTAAATCAAATAATTTAAAAACATAAACTAAGATAACTTTAATGAAGAAAAATTAATTTAATCATTTTTATGTTCTCTTTATATTTTTCAAGTAACATATATGATAAATAAAATATTTAAAAAACTTTAAAACGAAAATATTTTTTATATAAAAATGATTGCATTAGTTTGAATACAATAAATATGATTTGGTTGAATTAGGTTAGAAATATTTATACTTCAGTTGGACAGAATTCCCTTTCTATTATTTAAGGAGATCATTTTAAAACAAACATTAACTTCATGTGTGATTTACAACTATGCCATTGCTTAGGTGGCATCCTCACACTCCACTTCATAGCATTATTTTAAAAGTTAGAACATTATTTTAAAAGTCCATCCTTGCCTAGAATATTTACCTTTCATGCCACTATAATGTTCATATATTATATGCCTCATCATTATATCTCATTCGGAAACTGTTTTGAATAAATAGTTTCAAAATATGTGAAGTTGAAGGACACGTTTACTTATATAACTATAAATACTTGAAATATATACACTTAAATAACAATAATCCTTGCTTTGTCTACATATATAATGTCTCTATCTTCCTCAAGAACAAAACTCTCACCTATTTCTTGCAGGTCAAATAGGTATTTTGATATCAAGGTTGTCTAAATAGTTTTTTTTCCTGCCGTCTAAATAGTATAATCCCTGTTACAAACTTAATGATACACGTACATGGTGGAACACATGATTTGTTGTATTCTTCTTTTTTTGTCAATGAATCCTTTTATTCAAAAGTGCAAGACAAAAGCTTGCTGGGGAAATAACAACCAGGTACCAGTTTGAGAAAAACAACAATGAGAAAGCAAAAACCATCAGTAGATGCCAAGCAAGAAACCTTCACGGGAAGGAAAAAAAAAAGGATAGAAGCTCAACCCTTCTTTAACTAACACTCCACGTAGGAAGACTCGGTTATGGCATCTGAGAGCTTTCCCTCACTTGAGCTCTAATGGATTTGTTGTATTCTTACAATGTAGAAAATAATTATTATTTCAACCTTTCGTTCTAAAAAATTTCGACATATTAAGAGGTGCTTGATTACGTAACTTAAAGTTTAGTCAAAGGTATCTTCGGATACACTCATACACGTAAATGGTGAAACATATGATTTGATCCTCCTCTTAATATATAGAAATACAACAAATCATATGTTGTTTTGGATGGAGAAACGATATACAGAAATACAATCAAATCATATGACTTTATGGCGTCTTTTAATATCAAATCCGATAATATTTTTTTCTTTAATTTATTTGATTTTTTTGCTAATTTTACGTTTGACCGTAATTTATGCAGTAGATAAAATTTAGGAAACTGATATACACAATTAGTGCAATCTGGTTTCGGTTAATATAGGAAAGTTAGTATTAATTTATAGACAATTTTTATGACCAATTTAAAATTATATACGATATTGTAGGGATTTTTCCTCTTAATTTCACCATGGAATATATTTGATTGACTCAATTCTTTGGCCTAAACCCTATCAGTTATAACTATATATATCATACATAACTGATTTGTTTCCTTAGAATTTGTTCCTTTTATATTTTATTATTATGTCACCTATGTTTCGTTTTATCTTATATTCATCATTTATTTTATGAAAACAATAATTCTATTGTTTATGTTTACTTTTATCTTAAATTCATACCTAATTTTATATAAGTCTTTGCTTACTCTTATAGATTTATTTCCACGAACTATATTTTTAATACACCTAACCAATAATATATTTTACAATGGGATATAGTGTACCACATTAGACAATAACGGCTAACAGACATTTTAAAATTTCTGTTCATAAAAAGTAAAGAAAGTTTTTTAAAAATAGTGTTTGAAGTTTAACAAAAAAAATATTAAGGACATGAAGTAAGAAAAAAAAACAAAATCACTATTTTAAATGTTTTTACTGGAAATGAAAAAATAATAAGAAATTAATGTTTTTGGATCATAGTTTTGGTCTAAAAATATATTGAAAACTCCTCTAATTAGTATAAAAAAACTCCTCTAATTAGTATACAAAAATTCATGTTTGATAACAGCGTAATAACCTGATTGTATTTAAAAAATAGTAATTTTAAATCAACTAATATATAATAATAAAATTTAAATAAATTGTGAATATATATTGAGAATATTTTGATTATCATTTTACATTGAGTTTTAATCCAGATTAATATTTTAGCTATAGCTAGATTGTAAGATTTGTTTTTGCTTATAACTAAACAAATAATATAGTAATAATAATTGCTGGAAAAAATATAGTAATAATAATATTTTCATAGATTTTTCAGTGTATTTAACACATGCAAAATTTTTAGAAGTTTTTTTATTTAAAGCAATGAGTATTTAAATAAGCTTTACTTAGTACAGTTGTAAAAATAGATTATAATAATAATAAAATATATTATAAAATATTAAATAACATAAAAATAAAAAAATAAATATGATATAAATAATATATATAACAAAGAAATATGTGATGTGGAGATTACAAATATATTTTCCTACTAACCTAAATATGTAAGAAAAAATATTTTGGATTAAAAAAAAATTGTAAGTTTTACTCATTTCTGATTCAATTTCTATTTATATTTTTATAACATAGAAGTAATATATTTTAATATAGTTATTAAATACAACATTATTTGTAATATAGTGTATGAACTTTAACAAAAAATATTAAAGACACGAAGTAAGAAAAAAACTAAATCACTATTTTTTCAATGGAAATTAAAATAATGAGTATGACTGGTAACCATCGCAAGAACATTAAGAATGAATAAGAAAATAATGAATAGGAATAAAATTTTGGGAATGATGAGAAATGATAGTTTTTTATCAAAATTATCAAAATTAACAAGAAACAATTTTGTATTATAATTCTCTACAAAAAAAAAAGAATGAAAAGGAGCGAAGATGCACAGCTATACCTCATAAATGGTAATTTTTATAAGGAATGTTGTGTTATTCTCCTCATTCCCTTGGTCACCAGTCACCCCCTAATTGACTAAAATATATTAAAAACTCCCCTAATTGATATACAAAAATATATTTTGGATAATCCCATACAATTTTAGATAGTAAAAAATTGTAAATTTTACTCGATTCTAATTCAATTTTATAACATATTAGTAATATAATGTAAGAAATATTAAATTAAATGTTATTTGAATAAACCCGGGCGTAGCCCGGGCAAAATCTCTAGTACTATTAATTCGTTTAATTAATAGGCTGATGCTCACAATTCCCATAATACCTTGCATCACAAACAACACAAGTTTCCTTCCGTTCCAAGCTACCTTAACAGCATAGATTACATTTTGATCTCCCATTCTGTCTTAGCAAGTACTAAGATCACAGCCTTAGTTGAAGACTTGAAGCCCAGGAGGTGACTACAAGTCTACAACAAAGCCATTACAGATTCAAAGCTATCTGCTAAAAAAGAATTGAACAGAATCTATCATTTTTTTAATGAATCAATAAAATAAAAAACCTCATCTCATCTGTCTGAAAAATTGCTTATCTGTCAAAACGCCGAGAACTAAACTAACTACAAGCCTCTAATAACAAAAATTTCTTCTCATTTTTGTGTTCATTTCACATTCTGATTCTGTTTTGTGTATACCGATGTTTTGTTAAAGAAGATTAAACATTGGTCTCTCCCTTTCTCTCTCTTCTCCCCCTTAGAGGTATTGTGTTTGTATTCTGTCTCTGTTCTGCTCCCACCATGTCTTAGCATGCACTTCCCCAAACCGTTCCCGACTACAAACAGAAAGAGACTGGTTACTTGCTGTTCAAGTTACAGATCAAGTTACTAACTAAGAGAGATTAGTTTTACCTGAATCTGACACGGCGTAACTCTCTGGTTCCATCAGGTAACTGTCTAATGGTAATGTGAACCCCAGGCTCGTCTTCTTCGACCCACTCTGCTTGCATTTCACTAGCGTTACTGATAGAAGGTGGGTCGTCCCTAGATGAAGTGGTGATTCTTGCTGCGTCCATTGGTGGTCCATAGAAGTGATGTGGGATGCTGCTTCCTCCTGGAGGTCTGTAGTTGTGTCTTGGAGTCCAGTCTCTGCTTTCTCTTGCTGATTCTATTCTTGTATAAGTTGAATCTCTCTGTGACTGAAGAAGAAACAAACACATGTCAATGTTGAGATTACTACTCAAACCCTTCTCTCTTTGTTTGGCTCAAGAGAACAAGGCATGTAATCTAGAGAATGATGCTTTTACCTGATCTTCAGATCTACCAGGGGTTTGAAGGGCTTGCCGGTTAAATCTCTGAACATTGTAAAGCTCAACTATTCTGTCGTAGTTCTCACCCCACCACCTCTGAGCCTGCCACTTGTCAAATACCTCCCGGCTTCAACAATGACACAAGTAATGTCTTAGCTTCAGTCTCATGTCATGAAGTGAAATATCTAAATCACTAGTGACACACAAAACTAACTAAACCGGCTTTCAAACTATCTAAATCACTAGTGACACACAAAACTAACTAAACCGGCTTGTAACCGTCCAATAGACTTTTTGAGTGAAGAGAGTGGCTTTCATATACCTGAAACGTATCCGTTTAAGATCATTTCCCCCACTGGGAAGTGAGACGAATGTAATGTGAACACCAGGCTCTACTTGAGCCATCCACTCCTTTGGCTCATCATCTTCTAGCACCACATCACAAGACTGAGCAGATATGGATTCGCGTTCACCACCATACATTGATGTGAATTTTGAGTCTGCCCGTCCTCCTTGATGATGAGAGGAGCTTGTGAAGTCCCAAGCAGGAGTAGAACTTGTGCTTCCACCACCCATATAAGGGTATGGAACACTATCTGATGCAGCATCGAAATCCGGATACTTTCTCAGCTCTCTCCTCAAGTTGCTGCTTGAGGAGCCAGATGGTGGCTTGGATTGTTTAGAAGCACCAGAGAATTTTGACGCCATATCTTTGATCTGCATAGCATTCATACCCAAGAAGTGAACTAAAGTAAAATCATAAGCACATAACATAGTACCAGGACCACCACATTGAATATTTTTGGACAGAACATGTAACAAACAGTCAATAAAATCTTCTGCCATGAAAAAAATGCGTCAAGAAGATATATTTTTTCTTTATGCCAACTAAGGAAAAAAAGGAGTCTACTATAATCATTAATAAAAAGAGCATCAATAAAGCTAGGAGATCTGATAATAATTTGAAACATATAATATAGTTCATCTTGTCTTCTCCATGAATAGAAACATAATCATAACACTCTCTGTTTATTTTTCTTTTCTTTGTGTTCTTTTGATTTATACTATATAGTTGCCCCACCACAAATTCTTTCTTTTTTCTCATGTCTAGATAAGAATCCACTAGAGATTGTTTGTTATAGGAAAGTATATAAGATCAATCTTCAATAACAAGCAAAAATCATGTTACAACTAGGCGTGACTTCATTAACCTTTTTCAAAATCAATTTTGATAAAACATCATCCACACAAATCGTCAGCCGTAATCCTTGAATGCATAGTTCTGAGATTTTACTAGATTTATTTTAATTATTGTACTAATTGTTGCTTCCTTTTATGTCAAGTCACATATAGATGAGAAAAAACACTGACACAACCTATTAAAGAGAGTTGTGTAAGAGGTTCCAGGGGGGAAGTGATGTAGCATCAGCATAAGATCTTGTCTAAAGATCCTCTATTTTGTCTGTAACCTGCAGCCTTAACAACAGTAACACATCTAACTATCTTGTGTACTCAAAACTCTATACTTTTGTACTTGATAGTAGCCTAATTTGAACTGTTTAACATTTTAAAAGAAAAAGGATTTTCAGACACTTTATTTTTTTCACTACAATTGTTAAACAGTTTTAAGGACCAAAGCAATTAGAAGAAAAAAAAGCAGCAAAGATAAAGTGATAAAAGAGGGCATAAGAATAGATCTTGAGAAAGATAAAGAGAGAAAGACCTGTGTAGTTAGGCTTTTAACGGCTTCTTTAGTGTTGGGAGTGGTGCTCCCACGCGCTCCATCTTCATCCTCATCGTCTCTGTCTGATGTTTTTGTACAGTTTATGCAAGTAAACATCTTTGCACTCTTCTTTATGCGCTCTGCCTTTTAAGCCCTACAAACCATGTAAACAGAGTGTTAAAAAAACATAACAATTTAAACCAATGGTCATCAAATAAGAGTAGTGCTTAATTAATTCATCAAATAAGCAAAAAGTTGGTGAAAACATAGGTTACATGAACACAGAGAAGAGAATATATTGTTTAAGGATTTCTACTCGACACAATGAGTTGAGAAATTTTTGTTTTTTCATGTTGTTTAAACCCACAAAGATTAAGAAATAATAATATTGAATTTTTTTCAAGAAATCAAGGAAAGTAGAGACGGATACAAGTTATATTATTTAAAAAAATCAAGCAGTGAAGATTCATAATTAGGGGCAATAATCTTGATAAAGACAAAAGTGTTCAAAGATTAACTTAGGGATCAGAGAGGAGAGGGACCCTAGAGAAAAAAATAAAGTATTTTCAAAGGATTGTCCAAAGCACCTGATAGATCCAAACTATAGTCTTTCTAGAATAATAAAAATATTTTGAAATGTGAACATGATAGAGACAAGCATTGGTATCAGAAAAAAAAATTATAAAGAAATTAATATTTATATTTTCTTTAGAAAGTGGTCTAAATAGAGAGGCTAAAACTGGTGTGTAAATGCTTTGTTGTGCAGCAATACCAAGTAAAGACCCATTCCCTTGTATATTCTCTTTTTATTTCTCATGCGAGGTGCGAGCCGAAGTTTCTGACATTTAAATAAACATTTTTGGGTATGAAAATTTAAAATAAATATGTTTATAGAAATATATAATTCTATAAGTAGTAAGAAAAAAAACAAAGTTAATATCTCCTGATCCCCTCGTGTCCATCATCTAAAACTGAAAGAGACAGAGACACACGAATTTATTTACGTGACTGCAACAAAATGGAATCTTTTAACAGTCACATGTTTGAAGAAAACGAAAGAGCTAAAACCAAGAAGATGATAGGCCCAATCTAATGCATGTCAAGAAAAATTGAATATAAGTGTCACGAATTACAAAGAAAGGTTATACTAGTAGCTACCTTTTGTATCGATGTCTGCAGGTTAAGCGTGTTTATCTGAAACTTACTTGAGGATTTGCTTTTATAATGATGCTATTGAGCTCTGTTCCTATAAATAGCCCATCAAAGGCAACAGAGATTTTAGCAGCGTTATAGGCAGTGAGTAGTAAATGCGGGAGCAAAAGGACGACGTAATTGATTATGATGATTGATGAATGTCTTTTATTTATTTTTATTGGAGATTAAAAATAAAAATTCGACAAGTTTTCCTTTATTTCTGTCGAGTAAAAAAGCAAAAGTAAAGTAGTATGAATAGTAGTCAATACCAATGAAACTTTTGAATGACGAATTTTAACTCAAGTGGTATGGTATTTTTTCCAGGAAACTCTAGTTTTTCGATTACAATGGAGGAAAGGTGGACTAAGTTTAAGGTAATTGATCGGCCATTAATTCAGGAGAGTAAACAAAAACAATGGAATGTAAAGAAAAGAAAACCAAGACTCAAAATCAGTGAATTAAGATATAACAACAAAGGAGAATGCAAGTTTTATATGGTGAAGCAGAGTAAACCGAACACATACCTTAGCTCGGTTTAGCGATGAGCAAGAATGGGAGAAGAAATCACAGACTGAACTTAACCATTTCACCGGATCACTCCATCTTCTTGGAGCAAAATCAAAAAAAAAAATCTGAAAATATTTTGTCACTCTCTTGAAGCAAAGTTGCTCTAAATAAAAAAATATCAAGATGGAGAAAGAGAGCAGCAATATTCTCTTCTTGGAGAGGACCTTTAAATAGTAGAATAAACCCAAAATAAATATTCAAAACATCCGGGGCAGGAATCCGGGTAAGCGGGTTACCCGGGAACTGGTACGGAGCTCCGGGTTTTGTTTTAAAGGACGGAGAGACAGAGAGAAGACGGACCGTGGGTCATTTATATAAGTGGAGAAAAATAGGTACTTGACGGCGTTTATGTGCTTTCGCCGTGAGTTGACGGAGATACCTTTTGAGTAGTAACGATGAAATTTGGTCTCGAGAAGAGACGGCAGCGAGGGCCCATGGTGTTTTGCCGGTGACGGAGAAAAGAGAGAGAGGGGGATCTCTTACGTGACCAGGAAGTAGGTTACGTGGCCATTTATAATTGGTTGATGTTGGTTCAAACGGGTCGGGTTACGGTTCGCACGAATCATAAGACTTTGACAGGCCCAGGGAACGGTCGCATCACATTGGTCTTTTTTGTTCGTCTCTTCATTCAATTTTTTTTTCTCTTGTTTTTTTACTTTATTTTATTAAAGTTAATTTAAAACCGATTGTATCATTAAAAAGTTCATTAAATAGATTTTAAGGGTCCAAAAAATGAAAATTTAAAGTAAAATCAACTACTTTTCTGCATCAGAAATTAGTTAAGACAAACAAAACATCTTTTAGTGACACATTACAATTTACGCATAGAGTATTTTTATTTTAAGCCTAAAATAAACAATTAGATGTTCATGAAATAAAACTTATTTTTTCTTTTGACTAACATTATCAATTTTATTTCAAATTTGCTTCAGTGAAACTACCATTCAACTGGTGAAAAGTCTACAGTTTTCAAAGTTAATATTCGAAACAAATTATTCTTAATGGGTGAAGATAGAGTTTATAATGACAGAATGGTCAGTCTGCATGTTTCACATGGAAAAGATTTAACAATGTAAAAACTTCTCTCAATTTACAATCCAACATATTCTAAAAGCAAAGAACACAACAATAGACAAACTTTTTTTTAGTTTTCCCTTTTTTTACAACAATAGACAAACTTATACAAGATGTTTGAAGTTCTCATTCTAATGTACAATATGTTGGTCATGCAACACCAGTTTGGATTTATGAATTGTTGAGTAGTTGACAAAATAGTTTAGTTACTGTCGAAAAATAAAGCTACCATTCAAACCACAAACCAAATTGACTAAAATTGACTAAAATTTAAACACTTGGTGAATTTAATAAGTTGGACGACTAAATAAGATATTTGTTGGAATAAAATAGAGAGAAATTATATAGAAAAAAAAAACTATTTTCTTTGTGTCCATGCCTAAATTATGATTGTACACTAAGAGAACCAGTAGATAGTAACAGTTTTACAGTAGTAAAAGGCCGTAAAAAAAATAAATAAAAAGCTCTTTTAAGTCTCCTTGTGACCCAAGAAGCCGGTATAGATTCTTCTCCTTCTTGGAGTCTGTCTCTTGTGGGTTGGTCACAGCATCAGACAGGAGGATGATCTTCTTCTGGTGTCTGTGGAGGAACTGGTTTCCAACCAGGTTTCTCGTCCCAGTACATATCGTAGTAAATATGCCCCGGAGTCTTGTTCTCCTCACAACACCATATGCCCACATATCTCTTCACCCGTCTTCTGAATCTCTCTTCTCTCCCCTGCACACAAACCACAGATCATCTCAGAACAGATTCTACATGTCTGAATATTTCACGGTTCAAAGATCTACTTGCCTTGTCTGAGAATCCGGTGAAAGCATCTTCAACTGAAGAGAACTTGATCACTTTGACATCGTTGAAGGAAGAGAAAATCGCCTTGAACTGAGTGTGACCACAAACACAAAGCAATGAGGCTAAAGCCAACCATAGCAATAGAGAACGAAACAAATATGTAGTTACCGTATCTTCATTGCTCCGTTTTGGGAACTTAAGAAACCCAGAGGGGCTTGTGATATTCGATGCCTCGCATCCTTCTTTTCCTTCTTGACAGAGCTGAACATCAAGCCATGACTCTTTAACCTGTAACAACAATGTCATTCCTTAGATTTTATTTATGTAATGATTGATTAGTAAAACAACAATACATAGGAAGGCTTATGCTACTTGTTTTGGCAATGCTGGGTTATCTAGGAAAGAGTATTCTCTGATACCAATCCCAGGGCCAAACTCATCTTCCGGTAGCTCCTTTAGCATGATATTGACCTGTAAATGAAATACTTCAGTGTGTTATGAGGAGGCAGTTTCAGAGAAAGAATATTGACATGCTTCAACAATATTACCTCAAAGACATGATCAAGAGGGCAGATGAATGGTTGCCTGGTCATAGATCCAACAAGAGTACCGGGATGTCCAAACCACAGCCTATCTAACCTGCACCATATTGGTGGCATCACCTGAAAAACATTGTTGAGAGACCAACCAATCAATCAGCAGCACCAGGAAATATGCATTTAAGCTGTTGACTAGACTCACTAGTGTACGGTTTAGTAGAGACGCAATGGCTAGAGCTGATCTGATCTGTTTCATCTATCAAAGTAGACCAAAGGTAGATGTATAGTTAAAAGGTGGTCAAGTTAACATATAGCTCCCAGTGACGATGCTAGGTTAGTAGATGCGTACTTGGTGGTTAACGAGGGTAAAGTGTGATTCAATGGTATGCTTCCCGTCTAGTAACAAGCTCTTTGGAATAGATGGTTTGAACGAAATGAAACCTCCTGCGTTGAGTTGGAGTTTACAACATTGGTTTTAGCTTTACCAATCAACAAGATTAATGGTATTTTATTTTACCTGGAGCATCGTAATATTCTGGTGGGTCAAAGAAGACCATCCCCTCTCGAAGCCTATGACGTTTTCCTTCAGTACCCGCATACTGGAACGTTGTATGCAACGCATATGGTTCTAGCCTGAGCTGTTGATACATAGCCTATACAACAGAAAAGATAAGTAAATTGGACTGTCCACAAAAGAAGAAGATTAAAAACCTACCAAAACATGAACTTGCAAGTAGAGAAAGGTGTACCTGAACAAAGTAAGTGTGACCACTGCAAAAGATGCTAGCAGGCAAAATCCCAACCTTGAGATTCCCATCATAAGCATAGAAGAGTCCGCTGTCACCATCCACAGATGGACCAAGCTGTTTCCTCACAATCTCATTGAAACCATTTTGATCCCAAACCTTATCATCAGCTAAGAGCATTTCTTTCCATTCTTTTGCCAACTTTTTGGCAGGTTCTGTTGGCCGCCAATGGAATATTCCTATGTTGTAGGCAGCACCAACTTACAAAGTCCAAGAAAAATAAGGAACAGTTAGTAGCCGTGTGAGCAGATTAGAGAGCAATGCATGTCTCTACCTAAGATCTTACCTTGTTGCCATATATCCAAACTGTCATCTACCACTGTAGGTACAACTTGGTCGCTTGATGTCAAAACATCAGCTTCAGGGTACCGAGCCAAATAAGGGAGAGGGTTCTGTCACATAAGTAATTATCAGAAGAGAGTCTATCAAGGTCCAAGGAAGTATTGATTGTGTCTTGAATCAGTACCTTGAGCCACACCATGTCAGTGTCACACATTAAAAGCTCGTAACCAAAAGGCAAGACAGAGTCTATGAGAATAACTTTCTCTCTTCCCATTTTGTGAAACGTTGGAGAGCCCCACCCAACATCCACTGTGCTCATATGGCTTCCCATGTCAAACACCGGAACGCCTTTCCAGTACAAAGCCTCTAATAACTTTGTATCCATTGCACCTATAAATAATCCCCACATAACATAAAGTTACTAACTTAGTGAAAAATTGACAATAACACATAGGAAAGTGAAAAAAAAAACTCACCAACTAGAAGATTGGAGATATCTAAATCAGTCAAGTGTTTAACCCAAGTCAAGATGAAATCCATAAAAGCATAGTTCCCAAAGGTGACTATTATGACATTGTCCTTCACTCTTTCCCCAAACAACTCTTTCGTCAGCTTAAAGGATTCAAGAGGTGGCATCTTCTTGTCTCGAGGAGGAGACACCCAGATTTTACCCAATGATTTGCCTTCAGCTTCCTCCGGAGATGGCAGTGGCAGTGCCCGTGGTGGTGGTGGTACAACTGGTGACTGAAACGTCACATTTTCTTGTGGATGTTGGCGGATTCTTCCAGCAGCTACAAAAAAAAAAAAACTCATGAATACATTGTACATAATAAACCAAAAAGAAGAAAACTTGAAACTTCTTGCTGCTCAAGCAAAGCTTATCTAGCCTGATACCATAAGAACATTCAAATGGCAGAACACTAGACTTAAAGAAAAAAAAAAGACGAAAACTTTCGCATGCTAGTAGATGCAGATCCAAGTACAGTATTGATCATATACAAAAGCTGCGATGAGAATCAACTAAAGTGATCAAAACTCAATACCCATCTCACATTGTTTCAAACGAACATTGAGATTAAAAGTCAACGGTGAGCTCGAATCACAATCAGAAGAACCAATGGATTAGAGCACCTAACCTCAATAAATCTAAGCTAGGCATCAATTATCAACCTAATAATCGAACCCATAACAAAAAGTTTTCAACTTTAAATCGAACAGAGAGGTTACTGGAGAGAGGAGGAGAAGAGAGCCAGGAGGTGGAGCCATTGGTGGGAGAGTAAATGGCGGAGAAGACGTAGAAGGAAGAGACGAGGACGCCGATGATCACCGTCGCGTAGATCGTCACGAACAGAGGCTTCGAGTTCGTCGCCTCGCGAAACCCATTTCGCCAACCCTCCACCATTCTCAATCAATCTGCTCTTCGTTTCTCAATTCTCCATTACAGAAAGGTTTAATTCGTTTTGGGGTTTGTCTTCTTCTTCGATCGATTTGATCGTTAGGTAGTGTGGTCAACTTTGTTTTCGTTGTTTTCTCTTCTTCAGCCTTACTGTTGAAAATTATTAAGGTGTTTGTTTATTATTAAGCTTGATCATTGAACATTGAGTCCCCACAAGTAACATAGTGGACATGTTGTGTATAAAATGGATACATAATAAAGTGTTACAAAATGAAATCTAGGATTTAAAATTAACAAATACATAAAATTTAAAGGAAAATTGGGTTGTATGACAATGAAAAAAACACTAATTAGCTACATAACCAATTTCCCTAGTACATCTATATACGGATTCACTTTTGTATAATAATTCTATTTTTGCTCCTCAACACCATCGGTGAAACCCGAAGGAAAAAGAAAATAAAATTTCTTAATATTTGGCTCTTTGATATTCAATCACCATCTGCAAGTAATTTTTTTTTTAATTTGGAGAAGGTGAATATGTTTTTTCTCAGATTTGTGAGATTGTTGATGAAATTGTCTATGTGGGATTTTTGAGAGTATTTTGTGATCAAATTTTTTTTCCAAAATCTTAATCTTTTTTGCTTCTGAACCCGCCAGCTCACCGCTGCAGTTACAGCCGATGCGGCGAGGAGTATCACCTGGGTCGACGACGTTTCGGCTCCGTGCATCCATCTTCTCAATTGAGTGAAGACGAAACGTTAAAACCTGTAAGTTTTGATTTCGCGTTCAAAGACGAGGAAGGAGATGAACAAGGAATGTATTTCTATACTATTTTATGAAATGGAATATATTGTCTTTCTTTCAAATTTGATTGTTCCCTTATTTGCCATGTTTATTAACATTGAAATATACTATATACAATGTTATATTTCATTTGATGCTTAAAAAAGAGAGTTCAATCTTGTTCGTTATTGTTTCATGTTCTGTTGATATGAGTTTTGTATCGGTGTATACATATGTTTTATATTGATGTGTATAAAATTTTGTAAAGAAAAATAATATATTAAACATAAATAGAATATAATTTATTATCACATATCAAATAAAACAAATATAATGTGATGTGATGTTGATGGAATGATATTCATACAATGTTGTTTTTTCTACCCTTTTTCTCTAATGTCGTTAATCTTCATCTATTTATCTACAGTCAATCTGAATTTGGAGACATCATTAACTTTTTATTTGCAATTATAGACATTTCATAATTTTACCAATAAGTATTATTCTATTATTTTGTTCCATTCTATTTAGATTTAAATTTTATATTTGAATTTGGAGTTTATAATTGGGTTTAGGATTTAGTGATTGAGATTTAGGGTTTAGTATTTAGAAGGTGGAGGTTGAGGTAGGGATTAGCATTTAACTTCTTTAATGCAAGCATATTCATTTCATAATTTCACCAATATGTATTATGCTATTTATTTTGTTCCATTTTATTTGGATTTAAGGTTTATATTTTTGTAATGAACTAGCATATTGTTCAAATTTTGAAATGTCTATGATTACATGGAATGAGATAATGCTTACACTAAACGTCAACCCAAACCGTACATAAAATAAACCTAAAAAACTAATCACTAAATCCTAAAAGGAAATATAAACCCTAACTCATCAAAATATGGATAGTTTTATTTTACTATTCTATTTTAATAATGTTTTATAAGTAGTATTTGCACATTTTGATATTTAGGTTATAGTTTATATTTTATTCTAGGGTTTAGTGATTAGTGTTTTGAATTTTGTTTATACAAGATTTAGGTGAACGTTGGGGTAAGCATTATCTATTTCCATGTAATCATACACATCCTACTATATAAAAGCTACTAATTTTGAGGCTTCTTAAGAGTGCCACATAGGACAAAATATTCTCCACCAATCAAACTGCCACGTCATCGCGAATGTTTAGATGATGGGTTTCGAACCATCCAAACCCATCAAAATAGTCAGCCCATTGTATAACTTATCGCTTCCTTTTCTTTAGCCTATTTGCCTCAGACGTCTCCAGCGAGTCCAAATCTGTTCGTCTACCCAACTTCACCGGTGTAACTCCTACGACTACAACAATGGCACTTCAATGCTCCATTATAACTCATGAAGTGAAGACTCTTTGTACCTCTCCACATCCCTCCTCTCAATCTCTTGCCCAGTTCCTTAAATTTGTTTTGTCACAAAAAGTTAGTGCATCACGTAGTTTTTGAAATTCAAATAATACTAGGTGTTTTTCTGCAACCATGTGCAATGATAAATTTTTTAAAAATTAAATTATATTTAAAATGAAATTTATTAATATTATATATTTTATTATTTTTAACTAATATTTAATATAAAGTTGACTATTTTTGAGACTATAATATTTGCTATTGTGATCAACACCTTTTTACAGTACTCTGTTTGTATCTTTTTTTATTAGTCATCTTCCTGTTCTTTTTTTCTTTTTGGTAAAATGATTAAAAAAACAGACTGAAGCTTAAGTTAATCTTTTTGTTCTTGATCATTCACGTTATCTTCAAAGTTAATAACATGGCCAACGTAAATAATCGACGTTGAGATTTCAGCTTTTCTGATTTTTACTATTCTAATGTTTCAATATAATTTGAATATTCTCTTTGTTTTATAATATAATCGTTTAAAAGTATTTTTTGTTTCCCTATATAAATTGTTTTTATATTTCAAAGTAACTTTATATTTATTAGATATTGTGTAGCCAATTAAATTAAGTAAATTACTGTGTAATTGATTAAATTTATATATTAAATAACAGTTTTGTAAAGTAATAACTTTTAAATATTACATATTTTATTTAAAATTGATTACATTGTGAAACAGATAGAGTAATCTATAAACTAACTCTATATAGATATGAGGACAAAATTGTAAAGTGGTCTCATCTTGAATTTCTCTCATTCTGTGCATTCCTAATTGGGAGGAGATAATCAACATCTAATTTTATGTTACTCTCAGTATATTAGAAATAGTCCAACCGTAAACCAATTAAAGATGATGTAAGAAAGACATAAAGATGTATTTCCAGTTATCACAAATATAAAATCAATTGACAACAACTTAATTATGTCGAGCGTAGGACAACATAGAAGAGTTTCCATACCTTCTAATATTATAATATCTCACTATATTATTGGTTAAATCAGTTTTCTCTAGCACAAATACTCACTCCATTCTTAAAGTTTAAGCTTTTCTATCTGATGATATTAGTAGTTTGATCCAAAAAAAAAAAAGAAACGGTCGAACTGTACATTATAATTGGAGAAAAAAAACAAACAAAAATCAACCGAAGACTTTTAAGATATATGAAACAAAAATTGGAAATATCAATTCTCTGCATTTAAAGAATAATGCAATAAAATTGTAAAAATACAAAATAAAACCAAAAAAATACACAGAAAGAAAGATTTAATAAAATAAAATCATAATATAATTTCTATAATTGATAGTGCTCAACTACACTAAAAAGTCTAAATTTACAATATACACAATTTTATTTACATCTTGAAACCTATTATCTAATTAAAATGATTCTAAAAAAAGTGCCAGCACGAAGAGTTAAAAAATATACTGAAAATATAATACATAACGTTAAAAATACATTATCATTGATCACTAAAAAATCATGTTAGTAGTAATAAAAATGAAATGACAACACATTTATTAAAACCATATAACGACACGCAATAAGGTGTTATTAAATATACAAATTACAAATTAAATATGCTCAACGCAAACACACATAAAAATGAGACATCATATTTGGATATATTTAAATAAATAATTTTAAATATATTATATTCTTGATAATTTTAAAATTACTTAAAAAGAAACTAAATTATTAAAAAAATAATATACAAATAAAACTAAAGCAATATTTTGTAACGTTAAAATAATAAATGAATAAAAAATATAGTATGTTAATAAAATAGATTTTAGATTTTAAAAACTTCCAATTCATGTAATATTACAAAATTCAGAATTTGTTTATTACAATTAATATTTTAGATTAGATATATTAAAATAATATTCTAGATCGATATTCAATTATCAGTTTTCAACTATTACACGTAAAAAAATATTATTAAGTACGCTTTTTTTTTTAAAAGGAGGTTTTATAATTTAAGTAGATTATTGGAGTACTTTATTTTCGTAAATTTATTCGAGATGAGATTCCGATCTTTTAAACTAAGATAATTTGTTTTCTATACATAATTATATTTTTTTTACATAACTCTAAAATCTCGAACTTGATTCTTCATATTTTATTAGTTAATTGTGTTACATATAATAGAAATATTTACTTCAAACTAAAAAAAATCAAATTTAAAATTTAGTTATATATAATTTAATATAGAAAATTTTGCATACAAATAAAAATGATAAATATAACAAATTTAAATATATTATCCGCGCGTAGCGCGGAGAAAGGATCTAGTTTATGTAATATGTTATTTCGTTGGTACTAAATCATTGCAATGGTTGTTCTATACTATTTTATTTATATGGAATGTAAACTTTGAAACTTTCAAATTTTCACATACATTCACAGATATTACGTACTTTGAATATTTTTTTTTACTTTAAAACGTATATATTTTTTTTAAACTTTGTTAAAATTAAGTGGTAAATAAATCTAGAACATGCACTTTGTTTCCATATGTGATTGTAAATATACCACAAAAAATACGACATCATCTACTCTCTCACTTGTAAGTGGAAACTTGTTAAGCGCATAGACAAAACGATACAGTTTGGAATATAAGTATCTCACATTGTATTATGTCAATCATTGTCATTCACCTAATTTGTGTTCAAAATATGACTATTCCACAAATAAGCCCAAATTTAAATGTAGTTTAGGATTTAATAAACCCAATATTAAAACGAAATCTACCTACCTATTAATAATTTTTTTTTTGCATTCTTAGAAGTTAAAAATTTAGGATATTACGTGAGTTTGTGATAACTTCTTATGGTTTCAGAAAGAGATTTTTTTTTTTTGACAACGGTTTCAGAAAGAGAAGTGAGAAAAATCATCAGTGACTCTTAACATTTACACCAAAAAATAAAAATCATCAGTGAAATCGAACAATAATTAGGATATACAGTCAATAGACTCAATACAATCGTCCAAGAAGAAGAGCAATCAGGCTTCAGCGATAATGGGCTAGCATCTACCGTAGTTGACTTACGGCCCATTGGCGTTAAATTTGGTTATAACTCAAGTCCAACAGTATCGAATCATGTTTATAGTTTTCCTATGTTTGTGATTCTCTCTATCAGGATCATGGCCCTTCAAGAAAGATTATATTAAGTAATGGAACCTTCTATTTTGAGAAAAGATGACTCTATCTTGAAGTTCGCACTTGAAATTTTAAGGATGATCGCAAAATGATTGTTCAGAGATTTGTTCTTAACAATCATTGATAGAATAGTGCATGTCAATAGGATTAGTCTGGCTGATATCCACCAAAAATCAACAGAACCTGCATGATCTATAGTTTTGTTTAATCTGATTCCACTATTCTCTCTCAGCAAAGAACCATGCACATGCGATTGTATTCACGATCATTTATCTACACAAGTATATTCACATAAATATCTACGTAATGTTTTATTATAATTTCTAATTCATGTTGTGTATCATATATGCTTCATGGATCCATCAAAGAAGCTAGGTCATCATATTCAAACTGACACTAATCATTAGATTTCAATGGGTACTATAATAAAACAGATTGTCCATTATGTAGTTAAACAAAAAAAAATCAGAAATCTTGACAACATTTTATCCAATATGTCCATTATAATTTTATTTACAAAAGATGTTTCATCGCATAAGAATCATATTTCTATAAACAGATGACAAAAGAGAACATGGATTTGCTACATGGAAGATTATCATGTATAGAGCTTATGAAGATTTTGGACTAATGAATGTAACAGCTTTTTTCTCTATTCCATGCAAAAGCACACCACAAAAATACATATAATAAATTTTATTTATCACTTTCAAATACAACAACATAAACAGGAAAGAAATTTCATATGAAAAATAAAGTTTATGAACAAGAGCATTCCAATTTTGTTCTACTTCTCTTATATACCATTCCAGCCGATAAAGTTTCTTATCTCATGCTAGATTTAGAAGTTTTAATTAACTTTACTGGTCTACACTCATGGTTTGTGACAAAAAAACTTGGCCAACACACAAGGTTTGCCGGTGAAGATTCTCTCTTGCTGCTGATGGTGGTATTAATGTTACATTTACGTACCTGATACAATGAGTAGAAGTTAGAAAATAAAAATAGAAACTATTTACATAAAGTTTTGAATGAATAATTGATATCTCATTTAGTTCGAAATAAACATAAAATTTTGGTTAAATATTTACATTTTGTTAAAAAGTGATTGTCAGTTTTTAAGGGGTTTAATGAATTGTAAGCACTATAAAAGTGTTTAGAATAAAACAAAACTCTTCAAAAATATTTATATGTGTAAACAAACATTTTACATATTATATGAACAACTAGAATATTGAAACTAACCTTTTGTCAGAATATTATAATATTTGATATTCATATTGAATACTAAATATGATATAGTTGTTTTACTGTTAATTAAACTATGACATAGTTGGCACCAACTTGTTAATAACCTAGTACAAGTTCCATTTATGTATCATATCATTACCAACCTTTTGCCAAATCCAACATCAAAGAAAAAGTGTTATGTCCAACGTCCACCTCGATCCACGATAGTTAATCTAAAATATCTTATTTTTCAACCCTAGATTATATTTCCAATTGTATTGCACAGAAAGAAGGTACCAACTGGTATAACAGGTTGGCATTTTAAACATGAAGGAACAAAATAATTGAATCGCATTATAACTCAAATATAAAATATAATCACTGAAACCAGATACTTGAACATAATAAACTAAAAGTAGAGTTGTAAAAAGTTGACCAACAAAAATTACTATTAAAACAAAAGAATTCTCATATAGTCTGGCTATAAAAATAAAACTGCGAGATGAATTGAAATATCAATTCTTAGTTTCTACGTTTTGTTGTAAGTGTTCTTTTTTGGAGGAATTTTTTTCCTTAAATGCTAAAGTGTATATCTTTATGTACTTTTATTAATTCTTCTACTAGCTAGTGTTCTTTTTAGTATTGATGGTACACTCGCATTTATGTATCATTTTATATGTTAATATGCTTGTTGTATAACCACGATATTTATGTTATACGAATCGCTATCAAACATCTACACAAGTACTACATGTAAAGATACAGCTCAATTTTGTCGAGAATATTACCTTTTCTAATAAAACAGGTTCTGCTAAGAACCTTTTTAAGATAACCTTTGTTAACCTAAAACTCGATCGAATAACAGCAGGCTGTCTTTTAGCACGTGCAATTGAAACGGTCGAATAGGATCCAAAATTTTAGAGGGTTCATAATTTTTTTTGTTTTAGTAATAGTTATAAATTAAAAATTTAAAAACATATATTTATAAAAAAAGTCAGAATAAGTATATTTGAATTTAATTTTCGTATTTATAACCAATAAATATATATATTACAACTCTTTATTTTGTTTATATAACCAACTAAAAATGCAATAAATTAGGAAGTAATTAGTATTTATGTCAATTATATATTTTTGAAAGTAAGAAATAGTTGTTGATGTGTGTTTGAATATTTAATGGTAGTACGGGAAGTTAGTATTCTAATTTGATTATGTTTAGGAAACAATTATCAATTAGTGATTATAAATTGGGCGAACAAGATATATTTTTTTCACTATTGTTTGATAAAAAAATAGCACACAAAGAAAAAAAACTAGTCTACAACTTTTGTCGACAAGCAAAAAAGAGTATCTTGCCTAATCAAAGAGTATATAGCTTTTTGTTTAATTACTATTCAGATTTTGTTACTCTATTTAATTTATAGATTATAATTTCTGATTGTGAATATAATAAACGTTAAAAAAAACTGAAAAAAGTTAGAAGAATTTGCATTGAAAAATGCCAAATAGTCAAGTTCAATGATTTTGTATTAAAACTAGAAAATAGTATTATTTAGATATAAAATAATTAAATTGATGTATTTATTTTATATTATAATGATAGTTTGTAAAAAAAGTCTAAATTATTTTAAATTATTAAAAAAGATCTTATTTCTTTTTTGAAAAGGGTCTATATAAAGTTTGAAACGGCCCTGAATAACACTAATAAATTTTACTAAAATTTAGTACATAAGCTATCTAGGACTGAATGTTTTGGATGACGCGAGCTAAGAGGCCCGAGCACGCGAGCAATGCTTCAGCTTCTATGAAGTAAAGGATCCGATTAGGCTAGCTATAGAGGCTAGCTTGTATGAATCCTTTTAAGTTTGGAATGAATGTTTTGGATGACAAAAAAAAAAAAAAAAGCTATCTAGGACTGTATATGATGATAAAACTATGATTAACCTGGTTCAAATTTTATCCAATACATGATAATGGTTTTCCTCATGACGTAACCGTTGTATGAAATTGTTCTTTATAGTTAATCAAAATACAATCGGATGATTTCTTCGTGAAATCATATTTTAATGTAACATCAATAACTTGGGACAAAACGAATATTATAAAGATTTGTGATAATTATCAAATCTAGACAGCAAACCTTTTATTATTAAACATGTATATGATGCGAAACTATTCATAACTTTTATTTATCAAATTTATGTAGCTATAACATCAAAATGCCTATGATAAAGCTAAAACAAATATTTAACTGTTAGGTGGCTAAAAAGATTAATGCAATCAATTATTAACTTTATTTGAAACCGAGAAAATAACTACATATCGACTAAAAAGAATGGACATCTCAAGTCTCAACGTAGAACAAAAAAACACCGAAAAGAAAAATACAAGCAAACTAAGAGATGTCTTCATAGCCTTTCATAGACGACGTATCACTCTGAAAAAAAAAATCTGAAATTATTTTCTTGTTCGATTCACGGTCCTCTCCATCTTCTTCTTCTTCTTCTTTTCTTTTACCCCAACGTAAAACGGCACACAAAATATCCAAAACACACGCGAACTCTAAGCGAAAAAGCGGTATATATCTCCAAATCCAAAACAAATGGGTATTAAGAAGCTCCAGGAGGGCTCTTGTGTCCGATACCTTGACTAGGGCCTTGGTGAGTCGGTCTGAACGCATCTTGTTCGATGTTCTTGAAGCGATTGATTTTGTGGTACCACACAAAATCATCATTTGGCGGCTCAGGTGGTGACCAGGAAACAACCGGCGCATGTCGAGCTCCCGTTGTAGTCTCAAAGTGTAGTTGTATCACCAGAAGAATTATAAGAAAACCAGACAAAACCTTAGTTGAAAAACCACGATTCACCATCACAGAGAACTTTGGGTTTTGATTATTATTAAGATTTTAAACCTTATAGCATTTAAAGCGTATGCTTAAGTGGTTGAATGCGTCTCACTAAAACAAAAGAGAAGTATGAAATTTAAGAAGGATCGAAGGGTGGAGGACCCTTATATTTAGCTCGTTCTTAAAGTAAGACTATTCTTAAATGCCTCTTTTGAAAGTAGGCACATGCACTAAAGAATTGACCGTTATATTTACTGTCTACATATAGACACACATAGGGTCTCCAAACAATTTTATGTTATTTTATTCTTTTTATTGGATTTAGCACATGTATTTAAATTCTAGTTAAACATTTTTCCCGAAAGTAAGATTTTCTATATTTTATTTTTGTTCCACAAAAATAGATTTTTTTTATATTTTTAAAGTAATTTAATTTTATATTTTTTAGAAACATTAATTGTGAATATTTGAATTGATTAAATTTTATTGGTGGATAGTTATTAGAAATTATATTAAAAATAAATTATAAATTAAATTGTAAACATTTATTATATTTTTAATAAACGTAAAAACTCTAGAAAATCTTATTTTCGAGAACAGAGGGAATGACTAATTTTGGAAGTTTAATATGCGCATGGCTGGCACTGAAATTTTGGAGGCGGTAAGCGATTTAATCAAAAACTTAATAATATTTTCTTATAAATTTGGGATCATATGTATATATGTAATTTCTTTAAAAAATTTTGAAATTAGAAACCAATATTTTATTCAGATCTACCCATAACTGATCATCAGTATACGCCTTGAATATAAGAAGATTTTTAAGCATTCTAACCACAAAAAAACACCCAAAGTCAAATCCGAATGATCTATGTGACTATGTTTGTACTTACTTTTGAAGAAGTTATATATATGATGTTATGTTATTTTAGATTAAGAAACATTATATTTTTGTCAAAATATATTAAGACATATACCCCGTACGTATCACTGAATTGAGCTAAATTGATCTTCTGTATTAACACCTGGAACATTAGTTGTCCGCCGTAACTTTGCACGCTTTAGTTTTTGGCTGGAAATATAATATTCGCCGTCGAATATTTTCCAAAAATGGAAAGTTCTATGCTCCTTGATCGCATCTTTTCTAAGCCATTCATCAAAAAGAAACGCAGGCATTGTTCTTGATAAGACAGCCCTATAATCAATATAAATATATTGTTAATGCTAATAGGTTCGTACGGTATGTATCTAAACTATTAAAAAAAGAGTATATTTTGTACTTAACCCTGAGTTTTCCTCAATAATTACAATGGAATGTCATTGCTTTTAATTCTAGCAGCAAAATTATTGTTCCATATCTAACCAAATTTAAACGTGATGCATAACCAAATATATCTCAGTTACATATTATTTAAACAATCCGATTATTTCTATCTAAAATTCAATTCAATACTTATATATACCATTTGGTTTTGGAACACGTACACAATTGGTTTAGATTATTTCTCGGTTTAGTGTTGTCAACAGAATCAGATCCAACATTTACAAAATCAAAATTGACTACTTTTGCATACAAAGTTTGTAAAACGTACCACAATAAATCGATCCATTATATAACATCGTTCTTCGAACATGCCATTATACATCAGTAGGCCATAAAGAATATAGTAAAAACTAATCTAATAACCAATTAAATCTCGGTTTTAATTATTATCTACACAGTCCAATTAATCTATTAAAAGCACAATTAAATATTTTTATATACCGATTGGTTTTGAAACACGTACACAATTGGTTTTAATTATTTCTCAATTTATTTTTGTCAATAGAATCAAATCCAAGATTTCCATGAACACTCTTTTGTATTAATTATATCCAAAATATATTGAAAATTCTAAATTGGTTAGTTAATATACAAAGATATCTTTCTTTTCCACCAAATCTAAACTAATAAATTCGTATCCCAATTAAATCACGTAACATTTAAAAAACCATACATATTTTTAATCAATTATTTATTCTACTAAAACTAAAATTAAAGTACAAAATAATACTTACCTATTTTAAGTTGTTTCTTAATTTTTACAGATTTTAATTTCCTTTTAACTAATTATAACCATTTCACTGATTATTTTTTCTAATTTATTCGATAATATTTATTAAAAAGTATAAAACACAACTTACTTATTTTTAAGTGTTTTATCACTTTTATAATTATATAATTAATTTTATTTACTATAATAATTTAACATCATTTATTTTATATGTTAGCAATAATAATTTCACATGTATGAATGAATTGTTTCATTCGTAACAAAAATTCAAACGGGTTAACAAATAATTTTTATTTGTTACATAATCAACACATGGACATTCAAGTACTCCGTCGAGTACAAATCAGTTTTTTTTTGGATATTAGCTTTTTGGTTTTAAAATTAAACTTCATTCGGATATTACAAATTTCCTATCAGAATTTAAGTCAAATCCTTCTAGGTCCAAATAAGTTTGTAATAACTTAAAAAATATTCAAATAATCTATTATTTAGAAATGTCATTAAATAATTTTAAAAACTTAAAAAATAAAAACCCGTGCGGATGCACGGGTCCAGCTCTAGTATTTGTTTATAACTCTTTAATAAATTAAATTATTTATTTTCCCCTTCAACTTTGATTAAAGCGTTTTATTATAGCATTCTACGTTCTCCCTATATAATTAAACAATTTGATATATATAATGAATTTTCAAATAATATATAAAAGTTTAAACACAATTAATTACATGTTAAAAGTTTAATTAAAATGACTTATTAATGTGGTTACTCGCGGGTGGCACCTTTGTAACCTTCGACATCTTATCAAACTTTTCTAAGTTTGTGTCCTATTTTTATATTGCTTTGCTCTTCATTTTCCTAAAAGGACTGCACATCACTGTTTTAATGTTGCCTTAATCCATGTAACTGTTTAAAATATGAATGAAAAGCATTGGTTTCACAAAAAAAAAGACTTATTAATATATATGATTTGATATTTTAAAATCACGTTTAGGGAGGAGATCTAAACGTTTAGTATGATTTATTAGAGATTTTAAAATTCTATAAAAGTTATGTGTTATTCAACTTTTGCATGCTTTTTTTGTTGGTTAACAAGTTTTGTATATTGAATGAATTAAAATAAATTTCAACATATTTTCTCGTATAATTGTAAAAATAGAAAATTATTGCACATACGATCCAGATTCTACAGTTTTCATCACACATAAACTTTTAAGAATACAAAAGATTACAAACATGCATGTAAACATTTTTTTTAAAAGAGCATGCATGTAAACATATATTACAAACAATTATTTCTAAGCAATCTTACATTGAAAGTCTTAAGTAAAAAAAAAAGAAGAAGCAATCTTACATTCATGTTTGTAATCTTAAGTATTACAAACATGCATGGTGGCTGCTTGAATTCTTTGGACATATTTGTTTGCATGATGTTTGAAAGTCCACTCCTATTCCTTTACATTACAATAAACATGTATTCTGAATTGGGCGTCGAAACTTATTTATCTAATTGATGAATACAACATCGGATCATGTCCATATTATTTTCACCGCAAATATTCGAACAGGTAAATTTTCTGAGGATCACATTCTTTTTGTCAAAGATGCATATATACATATAGTTGTACATAGGCTAGACATCACTTCGAGATTTGAAAATGATTAGCTTTTGTACGACAAAAAGAAAGAGTCGAACATAAAGTTATCATTATATATATAAACACACACACACACACACACATATATATATATATATATATATATATATATATATATAGATATAAATATATACATACTATAAAAAAACATCATGCGAACTTTGAATTCCAGCCAGTCAGAAATTCAGAATAGAAAAATAATTATTAGGAGTCACCATCACTAAGATTAATGCTTTTTCGGTTAAGGAAACCCTTACCTCAAACTCAAATAGTCTATTCAAAGGAACCCTCGCATCAAAGAAAGGTCGAAATACATATCGATCATATATTCGATTTCATGTACGTTTATATTCACAAAAGACTACTTTAGTTTCTGTATCTCGAATCTTGCAAACTCAGACTGTAATTGTCATTCTTCGTTTCTCTGTAATCAAACCATAACTTTATTTCACACAATATGAAAAATACAGGCTGTTAGATTCGGGTTTATTATGGACTTCCAACTCAAAATCAATTGGCAATTAGTGGATTGACCCTAACCCTTTATATATTACTTAATGTCCCATTGATTTTCCAATGTGGGATACAAATCTCTTATTACCCCTCCTCGAAATGATGGCTCTTATCAGCCAGAAATATCATAAACTTTTTTTAAGACAGTTATACTCTGTCGAGTGAGTCAATTACGATCTATATACCCGGTCGGGTAGGGTTAATATTAATTAGGGATTTAACTTATTAGGATCTGGGCTCTGATACCATGTTAGATTCGTGTTTATTATGGGCTTCCAACTCAAAACCAATTAGCAATTAGTAGATTGGCCCTAACCCTTTATATATTACTTAATGTCCCATTGATTTTCCAATGTGGAATACAAATCAAATCCCTTATTATAGGCTAACAAAATTCATATTCGTACCCTTTTTCTCGAAAGCTAGGGATACTCATAGTCACATAAAAAATGGTGTGGTCATATTCTTTATGTTTTAAGAAATCAGGTACCATGATTTCATTATATAAAATCTCTTCTAAACAAAAAGAAGACATGGTTTATTTAGAACATCAATGTGAAGTACTGAAGTATGTGATATTTTCTGAAAACAAGTTGAAAAAAAAAAATTCGGAAAACGTCCCAAATAGAATGCTTAAATCAGCCTTTTTACCTTGAGATCTTGACCTTGGTCCTTAAATCAAATAGCGTGACTAATTTACGTAGTGTTAATGGTTCAAGTAAGACATGATTTTACCCATCATGTTGGTTTGAATCTTTGTAGAAAACAATTCTAGAGCCGGCTGAAGAGTTCAATAGTTAAGATAAATGGCTACAAAGTTCTCGAAAATTAAATTATACGTCACACTACAGATTCGTTTAACTAAAATACAAACAACATTATGAGTGATCAGTCTTATAAAATGATTACCTAGCTCAAACACTTGTAATATACATTTGATTAGTAAATATGTTATTGAAAGTCACTTTGAAATGCTAAAGCGTTTTTTTTTTCCAAGAACGAAATATCTTAAACTAGATAGTTTGCGAAATGAAATTCGTATCAATACATTACAGTTTAAAGGATAATTAACATTCCTACAATTAGTTTAGTCATTTTGACTACAAAATAGGCTCACAAGATTGAAAAGTAGTTGTCTGAATAAAAGGAAAGAGAGAGAGAGAGAGAGAGAGAGAGAGAGAGAGAGAGAGAGAGAGAGAGAGAGAGAGAGAGAGAGAGAGAGAGAGAGAGAGAGAGAGAGAGAGAGAGAGAGAGAGAGAGAGAGAGAGAGAGAGATGGGCCAACTATATTTCAATAAATGATGGTCAGTCACGAAAGCCCATTATATCAATCATGGCAGTTTTGAAACTGAAAATCTTACAGCCATAGATTTGTAAAGGTGCTACACACCCATGGTCTGAGACCAGTAAGCCGAAGGTCTACTGATTCCCACTGGTTATGAAAATTTGTAAAGATGCTAGCCAACCATGGTGTAAAATTAGTAAGCCAAAGGTTCCCTGAATCACCAGTTTTAACTTTGGTCTGTGAGTTAAATATATTCCTAAAACAGACTGTTGGTATTTGAACAATAAACAATGTGATGATGTCTGTGAAGGGTTTGAGAAAATGCTATATAGTAACACTTGATAAGACTTATATTGGTGGGTCCAATTCAAAGTGCCAGCACATGGAGGGGCTAAACATATCCTTTTGTGACATTTTAGCCAAAAACTTTGCTCTATTTATGGCAAAGTTACAGATTCGTGGAACACAGCAACTTTTGTTGGTTTCTGACATTTTTTTTCCTTCTATGGTAGCTACCTTAATCTGCATACAAATCTTGTCTGTTTCTTTTATCCCCACTTCCACTTGGTAAAAGAGACAAGAAGAGGATTGTGTGAGGTGCAGTTTCTTCATGGTCACAGTCTGAATGGGGACCTCCTCTCTGATGATAACATTATTCCTTAAATGATATACATATATTTTTTTCTATTTGTGGTCCATTTTCTGATCTTTTTATAAAATTGATATGGCTTTTAAGATGCAATATACCAGAAGAAGCTTGTATACTTTTCTGACATTTGTTTCATATATGCAATCTAGTCTAGAGGCTCAAAACAGGTGTGAGTTTGAGTCCTGATCATTGATTATGTTTATGTTTCAGTATTTGAAAGAACATAGAGCTAGTGCTAAAGTTTGTAAATCTCAATATTTTCAGGAATGATGACATATGATGGCTTAGAAGCTTGCTTCAACAACAATCAATCTTTACAAGAAGAAAGTGGAAGAAGCAGAGGAAATGAGTGCTTGACTGATTCATTGGATGATGATGCATTTTCAAGCTGTTCATCAAGCAAAGATACGTCTGAGTCATTTTCTTCCAAATGGTTACCTAAGAAGAACGGTAAACACATTTCTAATGAGTGGGACTATGAGAGAAGTCCTAAACATTTCTACTCCAAGGAGGAGAGGCCTGGCTATACACTCTGCTCTTCTGACGTTGAAGCTATGAAGGAGAAGTTTTCAAAGCTACTACTAGGTGGAGATCTCACCGGAGGACGCAAGGGCGTGCAAACCGCTTTGGCTTTATCAAACGCTATATCTCATCTTGCCAGTATGTTTTAAAAAATTTCGCGAACTATGGTATCATTACTTCTTTGCTAACTGTTGGATTTGCAGACTCAGTATTCGGCGAACTATGGAAGTTGGAGCCTTTGTCTGAAGACAACAAGCAGAGATGGAGAAGAGAAATGGATTGGTTACTCTCTCCATGTAGTCACATGATTGAGCTAGTCCCATCTAAGCTAGATGACAAAAATGGAAGGTCACTTGAGGTAATATAGCTAACTTGTTTTAAAAAAACATATGCACTCCATGTTCCAATCAAAGAGCCTGAAACTAGATGTCCTGTTTGGTCAGATCATGACTCCGAAACCCCGTGCAGACATTCATATGAATCTCCCAGCTCTCAGGAAACTGGACTCCATGCTAATTGTACGTTATCCTTCTCTTTTTATCAGAAGCTCAACTTCTTGTTTCTTTCTCCTAACTTGATGAAAGCACAGGAGACGCTAGACTCTATGGTGAACACAGAGTTTTGGTACTCAGAAGTAGGTCCTAGGGTGGAGGAGAGCAGAAGATGGTGGCTTCCATCGCCTAAAGTTCCCAAGCCAGGACTCTCTAGCTTAGTAAGAAAGAACTTGCTTGAGAAAGGCAATGTTGTTTATCAAAGCTTTAAAGCTGCAAAGTCGATAAACGAAGAAGTGCTTCTTGAAATGCCAGTACCTACCATTATCAAGGATTCGTTACCTAAGGTAAAAAAAAAAAAAAGCTTGGTCATGTTGTTATGTAACGATTTAATATGTATTTTTTTTCCACAGTCTGGAAAGACAAGCCTTGGGGATGAACTGTTCAGGATGTTGGCTTCAGAGTCTGCCTCGGTAGATGAGATCTTTGTGTCTCTTAGGCTTAGAACCGAACATTCAGCTCTAGAGACAGTTAATAGGTTAGAAGCAGCTATTTATGCATGGAAAGAGAAGTTTACAGAACAAAGAAGCAGTGGTAAGTGGTCATTAGTTAGAGATTCATTGTCTGAGATTACTCGCATTGAGCCGCTCATAAACAAGGCAGAGAGGCTTAATGGTCAGATTAAATCCAAATACTCTAATCTCCCTCACTCGTTTCTTGATGCCACCAAGATTCAATATGGCAAGGTGAGTGGAATGTCATAACTAGTAGTGTTACTATAACTTCATATCAGTTCTTGAGGCTTTTTTCTTCTGTTTTCACTTTTTAGGACATTGGCCATGCAATTCTTGAGGCATACTCACGTATACTTGCGAGTTTAGCGTTCCGCATCCTGTCCAGGATTCGAGAAATCTTGCAAGAAGATGCTCTGAGTAACCCTAGTTCACCTGCAACACCAAGCTGCTTCTCTGGCTCTAATGACCTATTCAGAACCCCAGAGAGGCTCCTTGTCTCCTCTCGCTTACGGCATTCTCTCATTCACGACATCAATAAAGCTGATGATGGTACAAGGAATAGTTCTGACTTTCTGAACACTGATCCTAGAGGCAGTAGTTTCTCATTGATATAAGAGGGCTCCATAGTTCCATTAACTTCCATGCAATGCATGCCACCTAAAGCTTCTCCTTCAGTCAGAGGATTTCCTCTTTGATTCTGTTCATGTATTAACTATTAACATAACACCATTTTGAAATCATGTATAACTTATGAAGCAGAACAATATGATTCACAGTGTAATCTTATCTTCAAAAAATAAAAACTAGAAACTTAATTACACTGTTTCAAAAAAAAGAAAAAAAAAAGAAAAAAAAAGAAACTTAATTACACACAGAAAATAAAAGTTCAAAAATTTGTACTTCAAAATAAAATTTCAAAATTTGGTTTAGGATCAAGTTTAGCAATTGTTTAGTTTTTTTTTTGTTAAAGTTAGCAATTGTTTAGTTGATTAACTTATTATTTGTTGGAAAAATGAAAACATGTAAAATTGAAATATTTTTGTGGAGAAAAATATCTATAACTATTATTTGATGAATATTTAGATTCTAAACTTGATGTAAAAGTAAACTAATCTATATGGGAAAATATATCGTCAACCTCGTATACATGCTCAAAGATGATAAAATATCTAAATCGCCCAAGTCTTTAAGATATGTTTTGCTAAATCAATGATATTAATTCCCTCACATCCCCACTACTCTCACGTTAAATTATCAGCCTTAATGAAAAAATTAAAAGCTAATCAAGTCGCCTTTCAGACTTACACCTCCTGCTCACGTAAGCTCTAACTCCTTACCGTTTCAATCTCTTCACTTTCTCATTTTCTTTGTGTATAAATAATCTTCTCCACATACACTCTTTACACCACAAACTTTCTGAATATCAAAATGGCAAACACTATTCTCCTCGTCACTCTCTTCTTCTTCTCGATGACTCTCTCTTCATCGTCTAACCCAAAACACTTCACCGTCGAGCTCATCCACCGTGACTCTCCTCATTCCCCTCTCTACAACCCACAAACCACCCTCACCGACCGTCTCCACTCCTCTTTCCTCCGCTCCATCTCTCGCTCCCACCGCTTCAACAACCACCCCCAAACCGATCTCCAGTCCGGTTTAATAGGAGCAGGTGGCGAGTTCTTCATGAGCATCACCATCGGTACACCACCAATCAACGTCCTAGCGATAGCCGACACGGGAAGTGACCTAACATGGGTCCAATGCAAACCGTGTCAACAATGTTACAAAGAGAACGGTCCAATCTTCGACAGTAAACAATCCTCTTCTTACAAAAGCGAGCCTTGCGACTCACGTAACTGCAACGCTTTGTCTACCACCGAACGTGGATGCGACGAAGCTAAAGGCGTTTGCAAGTACCGTTACACGTACGGAGACCGATCTTTCACGAGAGGAGACGTTGCTACAGAGACAGTCTCTATCGGTTCTGCTTCAGGCTCGCCTGTTTCTTTCCCCGGAACTGTGTTTGGTTGCGGATACAATAACGGCGGTAACTTCGACGAGACTGGCTCAGGGATCATAGGTCTCGGTGGTGGTAACTTATCTCTAATATCTCAGCTCGGTTCGTCGATTTCTAATAAATTTTCTTATTGCTTGTCGCACAAGTCATCTACTATGAATGGTACAAGCGTTATAAACCTAGGAACCAGCTCGATTCCTTCCGGTGCAAGTAATGTTTCCAACGTGGTATCAACTCCTTTGGTAGATAAAGAGCCTCAGACTTACTACTACTTGACGCTCGAAGCTATCTCCGTCGGCAACACGAAGATTCCGTACACGAGCAGCATGTATTACCCTAACGATGACGGAGTATCCTCGGCGGCGACGAAGGGAAACATCATCATCGACTCAGGAACTACACTGACGCTACTAGAGTCTGGTTTCTACGACAAGTTTGGCGCGGCGGTGGAAGAGTCCGTGACTGGAGCCAAGCGTGTGAGTGATCCTCAAGGGCTTTTGTCGCATTGTTTCAAGTCCGGGAGTGCGGAGATCGGTTTGCCGGAGATAACGGTGCATTTTAGCGGCGCTGACGTGAGGCTCAGTGCGTTGAATGCGTTTGTGAAAATGAGTGAAGATATGGTTTGCTTGAGTATGATTCCGACCAACGAAGTTGCTATTTATGGGAACTTTGCTCAGATGGATTTTCTCGTTGGGTATGACTTGGAGACGAGAAGGGTTTCGTTTCAACGTATGGATTGCTCTGCTGATTTGTGAATGTAATAATTTTATATGGAGATATAAAATCATAATAAAAATTTAAATAAATTGACACCATTCTCTATAGTTTCTCTTTGATATTTTTTGACTGAAACTAGCTCCAAAGTACAAAAACATGGAAAATAGAAAAAAGAAAAATTTATTTAGATTCTTATAATAATTTAAGTGTTTCTACAATGGTCATATACATTATAGTTTCATATTCAGATCAAATGGAAGGGTTTAAACAATCACAGGAACATCCTAAGAAAAAAATCAAAACCAAGAGGGACCGAAGATGAATGTTATTAATCGGAGCTGGAATCGTAGAAGTCGCTAGGACAAGGAGACATTACTTGGGATTCTAGTAACTGGACTACTCTGTGCATTGTGGGCCGCTCATCAGGACTTGAAGACACACACTTTGTTGCTATAGATAGAAGAGCATCAAGACTCTCTGTCTCTACTCCTTCACAGCTTCTATCAACAATCTCCCGTGGACGATTCTCGCTGATTAAGAAGTTTAGCTGCAAAGTTTTATGAAAACAAATTAAAGCTATTATTTAGTTAGCAAAGCTGGACTTCATTATGCTTACCCAACCGACAACGTTATAGCCTTTCTCGATGTAGGAAGTATCCGTAGGAAGTTTACCACTCAGGACTTCAAGAATCAAAACCCCGAAACTGTAAACATCCGTTTTCTCAGTCGCTCTACCACTTTGCATATACTCTGCAACCACAGGTTAGGTTACGTTACATGACAGAGGGTAACAATTAAAAGGCTACTACAAAGCATTATTGCTGTTACTGGTGCATTTGAGTACCTGGAGCTAAGTAACCAAATGTGCCTGCAACAATGGTTGTGATATGAGATTCTTCGTCTTCTAACAGCTTGGCAAGCCCAAAGTCTGATACTCGAGCCTCTAGATTTCCATCGAGTAAAATGTTGCTCGACTTTATATCACGGTGTATGATCCTAGGAGAACAATCATGATGCAAGTATGCTACCCCTTTTGCTGCTCCTATGATAATATTCACTCGTGAATCCCAATCCAGTTGCTCACCTCTCTCTGCAGATTACAACATTTCACTCAATAGAATCATACTTCTTATGCCTGTAAAGATGGAGTTGAGGATTTACCATGAAGAGCTTGGTCAAGGCTACCACCAGGAAGGTAATCATACAGCAGAAGCTTTGATGTGGGCGAGTTGCAGTATCCACGTAGATTCACGAGGTAGCGATGTTTGATGCTTCCAAGAATCTCAAGCTCCCTTTCAAAAAACCTATCAAACCCTCCATTTAGTTTTACAATTCTTTTCAGCGCAAAGACATTGCCATCCTCCATGTCAAGCTTGTAAACTGTTCCAAAACCTCCACAGCCTATTATATGCTCTTCATTAAGGGCTTCCAGTTTCTTGATAATGTCTTTAGAAGCATATGGCAGATCTCCATGGAACATCACGATAGACGCACCTGGAAAAAATAAAACAGTCTCTCAACGTGTCAAGTTTTGAGAGTTAAATATCACATTGAGTTCCAAACTTTTCTAGAGATGATATACACAAAAAGTCAGCATGGCTCACCTCCACCGACCTCTATAGCAAGGCTTTTACTCTCATCTCTACCAAGCTTTTTATAGAGAAAGCAACCCCAAAAACACATGAGTGCCACTAGGAGCAGCCCACCCACAGTAGCAGATGCACTTATAAGTAGCTTACCAGTTTTACCTCCTGTCACAACGAATTATATTGTTTAGAAAAAAAAAACCTAAGCTATAACCATATACCCTGACCAACAAATTGATTAAAACACAGCTGATTTACCTCCTGTAGAACGAGAACCAGTAGAAGAGTTTTCATCTGGGCATTCCATATCAATTTTTTTTCCACACAATTTAAAATTTCCGATGAAGCTGCAAAGAATAATGCATCAGTTCAAGGCCCCGTTATTTTCAGCTACGCATTGGTACAAAGCTAGCAAAATGGTGCTTTTGTGCATAGCGTCAAGAAAATAAAACTGTTTTGCCAGATCAACAGTTGAGAGATTTCTCCATCTTCAGCACCAAAATCTGGTGGAGAAAGAGGTAAAAGATGAAGTATACTTACCAGTCCTTCGAAAATTGGGCGAGTAAGCCATCAGAAGGTATTTTCCCCACCAGAAAATTGTTTGAGACATTGCTTCAAAAGAAGAATCAACTAGTTAGCAACAATGACACTCAAAAAATACACACATGGCTGCAAAAGAAGATACACAAGTTAGACAATAGCCACTCACAAACTAGTAAGCTTTTCTAACTGCCCAAGTGAAACAGGGATAGCTCCAGTGAGATCGTTGTTTGATATGTCCCTTTAAAAAAGAGAGAAAAAAGTCAGTTTACTGATTCAGAAGAATTCAAATAATATGTCCATCTGATCTGAGTAAAACCCTAGAGCATAAATTCACAACAATCATCATCATATTCGAGAGTTTTCCACTCATCCCAAAGTTCACGATAGGTATTTTGGTTATTAATTATGTTACTAAACGATTTTCTACCACTAAAAAAATACCATGATGCTGTCAAATCCCCTGTACTTTCTGAGGTTTACCACAACTAAAGGAATAAGTACTTCCAACAATATAATGTTGTTGCAGTTTAGAAGGTGAGAAGAACCTCTTGTGGTTCAGTATGTGATTACAGAAGATACTAAATTGTTCAAGTCGTTAATGGAATGACAAATAGCAGATCTTGCAGAGGTCAACAAAATAAAATATATAGAAGATTAGGGAGAAAGACTGCATACAGATTTTTAAGCATTGACAGGTTTCCCATTTCACTTGGGATTGGGCCAGTGAAGAAATTGTTGTGCAAGTATCTGCAAGAAAAAAATTCAGACAGGTTCTTTTAAGCCAGCTAAACTTTTAATTGACAAAACCATTTGGATTATCATCGCTCACAAGACAAATGTAGAAAAACGCAAACTTGTTTATTTTGGGAAAGCACTTACATTTCCTCCAATGATGTGCAATTTCCCAATGCTGTAGGTATTGAGCCATATAAATTATTGTTGTGAAGCATTCTGTGATACCAAGGGAAGAAAAATAAGTCATCCATGAGAGGATACTCTAATAAGCAATAAAGTTTAAATAAGGTTAGTACATACAAAATCCTCAACTGATCCAGCTTTCCAAGCTCAGGGGGTAAAGGTCCAATTAATTTGTGATGAGTAAGACTCCTGCACAAAAGAAACTTTAGGAACCAACAAAAGAAGAAAAAGAGGAGCTTAATCCAAACAAGTTTCAAGCTTACAAAGCTATAACTCTTTTTGTTTTCGCATCACAGGTCACCCCCTTCCAGTTACAAGGATCAGGATCCTCTGGTCTCCATTTACCGACAACACCATCAGCACTAGAAACTACACTTCTAAAGCTCATAAGCGCCTCACCTAGAGAACGAAATGAGCAAATAGGATGTAAACCCCACAGCAGATTGGGTACAGGTCATAAATATTCAAACACAAAAGATGGGCTATACCATCTGGACTAATCGCTTCATTTTGATTCATTAGTGCACAAAACAATGAGAGGAAAAGAAGCCTTGAGCAGCAGCGCTTCATCAGACAGATGCCCATCATGGCACCGCTCAAGCGTAGTATAGTTACTACCAATCATCTGAAAAAACAGCCTCCGGAATATCTCCCTCGAAGCATATACTCAGCTGCTCGGTAATGCCTTGTCTATCTTCAAGAAACAAAAGAGACTCCTGCCTGAATATAAAGAAAATTTATATTGTTTAACAAGAAGAGCTCAGTGAAACTCAATCAAGATACTAACCTACACTGAACTATATAAGCTTCCAGATTCCAGAATCTTCAATTGAAAGACAACAACCATCTACCAAGAGTTCACTCCATTCCAAATCACCCACCAGCTCTAAAAAAAATCAAAAGATGTGGACTCCTTAGAAAACACACTACCGTTGTCCGAGTAAACTCGATTCCAACAAACATTATCCACAACAGGAAACAAACAATGGAGATACGGAAACACGCTTCAATCTCGTGCATTTAGCTAAAACTAGACTACCAAATCCTCAATTACATATCACACAAAACCTTTGCATGGCTCTCATCCACATTTACAACAACCAGAGGTCGGATCAAATCCATCCCCCAATTTCCAATTTCCAAAATCCGAAACCCGAAATTGAAATCCCCTTCCAATTATATCGAGCAGCTAAATCCTAAGTGAGGACATCATCATTGCAGTCACATTACAAGAACTGAAGAGTCAAAGCCGCCGTACAAGTAAATCTTAAAACGAAATCGAAAACGATTCGTTCATAAACCAGACACAAAGAAAACGCGAAAGAGTGAAAATGAGAAGGAGATGGAAAATCACACGAACCTCAAAATGGATCCGCGAGGAGGACGATGAAGAAGAATGTGAACAGGAGGAAGAAGAAGACGTACTTGAGCTGTAAAGCAACACTTAACTAAATAAAGCAAGTTTTTTCTTTCCTTTGCAAAGTTTACCCTTAACTTATCAGTCAAACCTATTTAGTCCAGGTCAACCCCTCCAGTGTGTGTATAGAATTTTCAGTCCGTACATGACTGATCGAACTACGTCGTTTCGAACGATCTTTATAAGAAAAGACTAGATACTATGCGAGACTGGGCTAGATCTTGTTGGGTCCGTTAAGTATAAAAAATGGCCTTAAGAACCCCATAATTCAAAAATGGTTCCAGTAGTTTTATGGTTGCTAGATTTTGACCCGCACTTTAAAAATGCAGATTTTTAAGATTATATTATAATATATGAATTTATATTATATTGGAAAATGAATTCTTGAAAATTATATATTTTCTGAGTAGTTTATTTGAGATTTTATATGTACACTTTTATATAACTTTCTTTTATGCCTGGACATTTTATTCGGACTAAAAATCAAACCGAAACCGACTCAAAAACATAGGTTTGGTTTGGGTCCGGATTGAGAGAAAATTACCTAGTAGGTATTTCTTTGGAATCCAGGTTTTTGTTTGAGTTAGGGTCAAACCTAAGACATGATCAAAATTATTGTGTATATTAAATATATTTGAGTATTTTGAATATGTTTCCGGTAATACATATATATTTTTTAAGTTTTGGGTTTGGGTTTGGGTTTCAGTAAAATTTCTTTTTTTTTTAAGTTGGGTATTCAGATAACTTTTGGGTATTTTCGGTTCATTCAAATAAAATTTAGTATTTTAGGTATTTAAATATTTCGGATATTTGTTTGGAGTTTCAAGTATATTTTTGTGTTTCGAGTATTTTTCAGATTTTTGGATATTTTGAATTTTTTGAGTCATAAATACCTGAACTGATATGTCCTAAATACCATTTGAGTTTGGAAAATATTTGGAATATATACTGCAAAGCTTTATTTATATTTATATGTTATAACCCGTTTTATGACGTGATATTGTGAAAATTATAACTAAAGAAAAAATAAAAAATTTAGCATCCTTGTTAGACATGGAACTATAAACCAAGAACCAACTGTGAATCATAACCAAAGCAAAAAAAAAAAAAACTCAAAAATAGATTGATATTCACAAATAACTTAGCGGTTCCTATATCTATAAAACCAAAAAAATCAAAATCGAACCTTTAAAAGAATTTTTTTTTTGATAAATATAGATTTCAAATATAGTGGTTCATATGATTGAGGAGATATACAAATTTTAAAGATGTGGTTTTTTTTCAAAATATAGTGGTTCCTATATCTCTGTTGAAAATGTAATATTAACCTACTTATGTAAAATATTCGAAATTTAATAACATTGTAATTTTTGATAATCATTATCATAAAGATATTTAACAAAACTATGAATTGTTTTTTAGAACTCATTTCTGAAACACTTAAAGAAAGAGACAATCATACTTTTCTATCAAAGATACACTTAATTATGTACATCATGAATATGTTTGCATGTCACATAATTGCAATAGGAGGTGAACCTGAGAGGTTATAATATTGCATATCTAACCTGTTACATAACTAAGAGCATTAAGCGCAATTATTTTGGTGTATGTCATTGTAAAATTTGCATTTATGATATGTTTGGTTTTGGAAATAATAGTCGTTGGTTTCTTATCTTAGTGAACATTACTAGGGTCGGCCCGCCCTACGGGCGGGAAGTTATAATAAAAATTATTTATATTAATTCATGAAGTATTTAAAAATTATTATAAATTAAAAAATATTATAAACAAACAAATAATGAAAGAAGTATGAGATCATTATAATAAATATTTTTGTTTTGAGTTACAATGACAATAACCTTCACTATTCTTGATAAATAACATTATATTTTAATATTTATTTTAGCTTTAAATGTTTAGTTTTATAATATTCTTTATTAAACTAACTTATTAAAGGTTTTCTTTTTGCGAATATGACTCAAAACTTCAAGTCATCCCGAGAATAATTCATGCTTTTTTAGAATTTTCTTTGTGCTTTATATAGGTGATGAAATTGTATTTTTTTTTTGTGTGTGTGTTTTGTAAACTTTTGATAAGAGAAGTATATAATAATGTTTATAGTTTTTGAGAATGTTAGGGTGTTGAAGGATTATATATGTTAAGATTAGTTATATTTGAGTTTGATGTTTGTGTCTATATTAATAGATTACGACGTATAACATTATTATATTGAGTGAATGAGGTGTATGTGGTGCTCTCCTTTTATGGTTTTTGATTATTTTGAATCCAAAATTGGTTGGTTAACTGTGGTTTACTATATTTTAAGTTCTTAAGAATAAGTTTGTGGTTCTCTTGATTATCATTTGTATGAATATTGGGTCAACATGATTGCATTTCGTTACGGTAAATGTTAGGCTAGAAATAATTTATAAGAACCGAGTAAAATAGTGAAATTATAAATCTAATTGTTTATATTCTAAATAAACAATTAAATATATAACTATAAAATTCTGTTTCAAATATTTTAATTCGTTAAGGTCGTTGCATAGGTGTAAAGCAGATATCTTTGATGCATATGTAATCTACGTCTTTGTTTACTATTACATAAATAGTTTAGTTTTATTTTTTTTTCTATTAGTTTCTTAATTTTTACAGTTTTGATTGAATATTTTGTAGTTTTTTGTAAATGAATAAAATTATTTAATTTATTTGTGCTAAGTTTAAGTGATTTAATTTAGTAAATTATTTTCTTTATTATTTTCTTTATATATATATATATTACTTCATTATACATTGTATTGTATTTATCATTATATTTAAAATATGTTTTTTTTTGAAGAGTTTCAGTATTTATAATATTTTGTTTAATTTATTTATATAGATGAGAAAAATAATTATTGTAGCATGAAATTTATGATATTGTAAAATGGGTTTTGTAAACAAAAAATGGGTAACACCATTCACAAATGATAAAAAAAAAAACTAAAGGTTAATTTCATTTATGATTTGCGTAACATTTTTTATGATTCATGTAGTTAATTCTGAATGCTATTAATTAATGTACATGTGCTCCAATGAATACAATTTTCATTTTCTTATGTCTTTGATTCATTCATTCAAAACAACCTTGAAGAAAAATCTAGTAGCCTATTCATATACTTAATGGTCAAGCTATCATGACTGAATTTATTTAAAGTTCATGAAAATAACCATGACCTTTTATCTATACATTGAACAACAAATAATAGTGACAGAAGGGATTAGAGGGTGCAAGTGAGCCTGAAGTACAAATATATAATTAGTGCGAGAGGTTCACACCATGTAACCATAAACTGATTGTATAATTCTTCAAAAATCTGAGACAGTCTCTGTATAATCTTCTGAACTTAAATACTATCATACATGCACCATTGAGAATCTAAAGACCATGATTTTGTTGCTTTTCATGATCGTAACTAACACACTATTATTTGAGCATCTTACTTACTGAGGAAGCATTGACCAGCACCAGTTTCATAGTCAACCTCTGCAAACACATAAACCTGAGCATCAAGTTTAGAACGCTTCTACCGCCGCCGCCATCAGCTCTTGTCCAGAGAGGTTCGTTTGTGTTAAAAAAAGCCTAAGCAGTTCTTCCATCGCAGTTCTTCCATCGCAGTCAAAGCAATGTCGTTCATAAGAGGCTTGTCCATGTCTGATATAGTAGCCAAATTATTAGGCTGAGAATGCATAGAACTCCCTGGAAGAAGATCAAAATCCAGTGAAGCACCAGTCATGGACAGATCCAACGTTGAGATGTGCATTGGGTGTAGCGTTGAGAGAAGGGAGGAGATTGGTCTTCCCATGTACTTTCATGCAACCGTTGACATACTTTCAAGCTGTGCAATAAAGATCAGATTCAGAAATGAGGAGGGGGCTTGAATGATTAAACCATAATCGATAAACAAAACCTCGTCTCTAAGATGTGCATTTCAATCCGGAGCTTATGCTCATCGAAGTAAGGATCTTCACTAACGGGAGGACCTCCACAGTTAAGGCATATAGCATGCTTGAGTGTTTCTCTAATGGCTATGTTCTCACATCGAATCTTGTCGTTCTCTGCCTTTAGTGCATTGTTATCTGCTCTCTCATGTTGGGCCTACAGAAACAGTATCAACTTATTCAGACAACATTTTAAACACACAAAAGGGAGAGAGATTAAGACACATAACCTTAAGCTGAGTTCTTCTGTTCTGGAACAGAACTTGATTTGTCTTGGAGCCAAACCCAATTCTCTGCTAAGTTGGTTCATCTGCTTATCATCTGGATGAGGACATTCCTTGAAACTCCTGCAAGAGATTCAAACCATTATAAGAGTGTCTGAATCAAAAAAAAAAAAAAAAAAGAGAGAAGAAAATACGATTCAAGTCGTTGAATATGTTGAGCGGTGTGACGATGGTAACGTTTCTTCTTCCTATCAGTTTCAGTGCCGTCATGATATTGGCTACCACCACCACCGTCTCCTCCACTAACCTTTTCAAAACACCCTAGTCGGTGTCAATCCATATAAAAAAAAATATATTGAGAAATTTCTATTGCTATTGGAATGTGAAGATGATTTTCAAGGGATGAGGCTTACTTTTTTATAAGTGGAGATTTACTGATTGATGAGGGATAAGAGTCACTGAATGAGCTATCGTGGTTCAGTGGGTTGAAATAGCCAAGACTTCGTTAATGACATGAATCAATGCAAGTTTTAACGCCTAAGAGAAGATGAATTGAAAACCAAACAACGCTAAACGACATAGACATACAATTACTGATGAAGATCCATAGCTGTGAGATTTTCAAAACCTTCACTGACGTTAAACCTAAACAGAAGTCAGTGAAGATCTAATCAGGAACACTTGGTAATAAAAATTCAACTTAACGGAAATGTAAAAAAATATAACTAAAAAAATTTCAAGCTATGAAATCAAACGGAGGATCAGAACAAACCTGTGGGCATCCATTCCATGAGTTCAATACCGCGTCTGACGTTCCCGGCCTCCCAAAAACGGAGCAATCACACTTGAACAGTGGAGGAGCATTATCCCGTCTTCAAATCAGAAAGAAATACTGTTTCTTTAGCCAGTTTGATGAAAATAAGATTACTGGTTTGTCTCAACAGAATGAGGATATGGTTCTCATGGTACTATGGTAGGAAAGCTTACCCTTTTATAGTCGCAGTTCCACCTCTTTGCATGTGTGAAGATTGCATTGAATGCTTTAATAAGTAAGTTTTCTAGTCACAGATAATAGGAGGAGCATGTCGATAAAGATACCGAACTTTGACGGTGGTGTTACAACGTCCTGCCTTCAACGCCGCAAGCAGATGGGAAAAGGTTGCCATTCCGGGTCGATCGGTTTGCGAAGATCCCAATGATTTAGAAGAAAGTAACGATCTTCCCATCTCTAACAACATATTGTCAGCAATTTAAAATCAGCAAACACAACAAATGAATTAGCCATTGTACTAAAGGAAGTTTTTCTAGTATTAGGAATGGTGAGGATGTTGTTCAAGGCATAAGGTCTAAACCTTTATATATCAAGATTCCACCGACTGTGAGGGAGATAAGGAGCAATGAATGACTAATCGTGGTTTGCGTGGGTCCAAAGAGTTAACAAAGATGTTAATGGCGATGATTCACCTCATCCCGTAACGAATCAGAGGAGATGAATCGCAACCGAAACTACAGGAACGGCAATCGACACAAAGTATCCAAACGAATATTTGTCTCAGACAACACTCTAGAACCTCCATGGTAGCCTGACGTAAGAAGATACGTTAATCCTAGAATCTGCAGTGGAGACTATCGAAGAAGACAAATAAAAATTGAGATATATTTTTGTATTTTATGTGAAGCCCAACTATTGTGATTAATATTTTCTGTATGTTATGTGAAGCCCAATTAATATTATTTGTAGGTCACAAAGCAACAACTCATTAAAAGCCCATAAAAGAAGAAGAAGAAACATTATCGTTACGGCCCAAGAACTAAACGAAAGAAAGAAAACGCGAAAAGAACTGGCCACGTGTCAGCTTCTGATGCTCTGAGTTTATGACATGGAATCCCATGTGGCATGCTTAAGAAGGAGAGAAACATATCTTTATATATAAAGATATACTATTAGAAGAGAAGGATTCTTACAAAATCTACTTATGTAATGTTGTTGCACCTATTTAGTTTTGACCCAACCTATTATTCACAACCAATTTTATATTTATAAACTTAATGCATTATAATAAGGCCTACCAAGATAAGAAACTAAGTGGGAAACACCATTATCAAACGTATACGAGGAACATTGCCTCGGACTGCATATTCCTTTACTTAATGCATAAGTAAAAACTTTTTTTCTTACATTTTAGATTCTTTTTTTTTGAAGGAACATTGTTCACCATGTATTAAAAAAATTCTTTGACTTGACTTGCATGTGATAAATTTATGTTGTAAAAAGCCTGTATGACCCTCGCCAAAACAATAACCTAACATATGGTTTCATAAAAAAAAACACAAAAAGTTGTTGATTAGTATTTAACTTGACGCCATAATGCAATTAATCAGATGTAACTTGAAGATTTTGATATATGTATATATAGTATATGGATCTGATATTTGATTCCAATTTTATTCTTTGTTTGTGTTTTTTTTGTGCACTCATCCTTTGTGTTTATTGTATTTTGCTTATGTTTTGCTTATTTTGAGTTTGTACATGAATAAAGAGCCAAAAAAACATAACTAAATCTAAATCTGACGAAGAAGGCAAATGTACTAATGGACTCGACAATTGTTTTGTTTGTTATGTTTTGCATCTTCATTTATGTTTCATAAATGTTTGTTGGGTTAGACTTGGATTAACAAAAATAAGATTTATCATCTTCAAGACCACTTCTGATTCAACGATACACATATCCAAAACCTTGATTTCCCCATCATTTACCGTACGAGCATTGGATTATCCAGTATGGTTGACTGAACTCATCGAATCCATACCCCACAATGAGGATTTGGTGAAAACTAATGTCAACATGTCTCCTAGGTGATCTATAAATCCTCTGAAAAGTTTGAAATAGTTTACTCATTTGCAAAACAAAATTATTATCGCATGATAATGCTTATGGACTTGTAAATAGTGAAACTTACACTTCCCATATCACTGAATTCAGAACATCGTTCCTCAATATCCATATTACCGGTTGCTGTGACACAATTACTTTGAGCTCATCATCATTAACAGCCGGAATATACTCAAACTCATCTACCTCATCAGTGTGGATCTGTACAAATAATGTGATTTATCTTATTATTAACATTTTCTAAAGATTGAAAATTACAAATTTTGTTGCATACTCACAGTATTTCGATGTCTGTAACGAAAGTTTTGGGAAACATTATTATCAAGTGTATATGTAAGACAATGGCTCGAACTGCACATTCCAGTTTTTGATGCAAAAGCAAAGGCTCTCTTTACATTTTAGATTTCATCCTCTTTATTTTAAGGGACGTTGTTCACCACATGTTGAACTGAAACTAAATAGGTGCAACAACCTTGCATAAGTTGATTTTTTAAGAATTCTTCTCTTTTAATAGTATGGACTAGAGTTTTGACATAAATGTATAACTTTGATATATCACTATAAACGTTTAAAATATATGATTTACATTTAGTATTATATATTGTAAAGTTCTATAATCTTATTGTTTAAGCATAATATTCGTAATGATTAATACACAGTGATTTGTTTTTTTTTTTTTTTGTTTTTTTTTTTTTTGTCGTCTTCCCATCTAAGCTAGATCAAGTGGAGAACAGACGAGTCGATTCTCCGAGGAGCATCTCCATCTGTCCGGGTCTGATCTATATGGGAGAAAATATAATCTCTGGATCTTGCCTCTTTCGCTAACGCGTCTGCCCGGCCATTCTGACTCCGAGGAATATGAGATAGTCTCACATCCTCGAAATCATCTTGTAACCTCTGGATTTTGCCTCTTTCGCTAACGCGTCTACACAGTGATTTGTTTATACATTTTAATTTGTTACTTATTAATATATTTATGAGTTCAGCACAATAGATTCACAATTTGAAATAATCAAATACATAGTCTCATTTAATATAGCTTTTAAATTTCTATAGTTTGTATACAATACATTTTAATATTATTTAGTTACACTATAGATGAATATTTGTTTATGATAATTTATATATATATATATATATATATATATATATATATATATACATTGTGTTTAAGAAAATATAGTTGAACATCGATCATTTTTGGTTTTTGCGAAAATATAGTAGTATTTGTCATATTATTTTAGTAGATTTTATCAATATAGGATACTTTTGGATGTTATGGTATTAAGTTTTCTGATTTTAATTATTATATTAAGATTTCAAAATATTATATTACTTTTGATTCTTACAACTTAATTTGTTTTTTCATGTTACTTTAATAAAAAATATATTTTAGCATCTATGATTTTATCTTTTATAAAATTTGGAATATTATCATTTTGAATTTTTAATATTTATTTTTCAGTTTGTATACTTGGTCAAGAAAATTTGGAATATCACACAACTATTTTTGAGTTTGGAAGATTATATGATTTTTGAATTTTTTTTGTTACTAAATCAATTAATTTTTTTATTACAATATAATTGAATTTTTTATAATTTTTAAAAAATATTTTTCTCCAGAGATTATAATTAAAATAAATATTTAATTTATAATGAAAATTAATTTGTCATTAATAGCTTTAATTAATTATAAAATTTAAAAATTTCTAGTAACATAGTTTGTAAATAATAAATGAAATAAATGTTAGTTATGTACTATTATATTTTGTATATAATCATTTTAGATAAAATATTGTTTTTTGTTTCAAAATAAACAAAAGGAAAATATATTGTTGTAAAAAAAATTGACATATGTTAATTAATTTTATTTTTGTATAAAAAATTATATAGTTTAAGATGTTTTATCAATGAATGATAAATTTATTTAAATGATTTTTTTTGAAGTAGGTTAATCTACCAATTTGATATATTTTTAATATTAAGTTCATAGAACACTTATTTTAATACAATATAAATTATAATCATAAATTTATAAAATAATATTATTTTTATTTCACGGTACAAGTTTAATTAACATTAATTATAATAATTTTATATTTTTAATTACGAAATTAATTAATGCATTATATTTTTAAAGTATTATTAAAATTTAATATAAATAACTAAATAAGTTACATTTTAATTAAATGGATAAAAAATAGGACCATAAATTAATAGATTAGATGATAAAATAAAAAGTTAAGAGTAACTCAGATTTTGAATCTTTGGATTTTGAATTTTAAACCCAAATCTATCAAATTCATAATACTTAATTTTCAATATTTTAATTATTAGTACTTATAAATTGTTGAGCGAATATCACATCATTTTAATACAATTTAATAGCATTTAATGATTAATGATCCAATGATATATAATCATATTTAATTTTCTAAAATGCTATGGCAAAATTATTTTCTAAAATGTCTTATAAATTTCTATAACATATTCTAATCGATGAACTATTACACAATTTAGATTAATAAGAAATAAGATTTATAAACCAACAAACCCTCTTCAACTTAAAGTACAAATTTTCTTTTGAAACCAAAAGTACAAATTTATTTTCTTGTAATAAATAAAAAATTTAAATCAGTGCGGCAAAAATAGGAAAAATTTGTTTTCGGTGGTGGCCTAAAATAGTTTTAAAAGGCCCATATTTCCACGTGGAAAGAAAACACTCGTTAAGAAGATTCGAACTAGTCGCGCGTGGTTCACTTTCAATATCTAGTCGCGTGAAATATTTTGATAAAAAAATCACACCGCCGATTTAAACGTAGAAACCAAAACTCCTCTCTCTCTCTTGACGGCACGAACAAGACGAGCAACGAAAAAAATTTGAAAAGAGAGAGAAAAAATCTAACGGAGACGATACGAAGACGTCTGGTACATAGATCGATAACATCGGCGGAGATTTGATTGATTGATTGATTTTGTGAGAAAATGGCGGAGGACGAGAAGATATTGAAGGAAGCGAAGAAGCTTCCATGGGAGGATCGCCTCGCGCACAAGAACTGGAAAGTTAGGAACGAGGCCAACGTCGACCTAGCTTCCGTCTGCGATTCTATCACCGATCCTAAGGACCCTCGCCTCCGCGATTTCGGTGAGTTAGGGTTTTTGATTTTTCGAGGCTCAGATCTGACTGTGGCGGTGTGTCTCGCTGCGGATCTGCGAATGTGAAGTTCGATTTCTGATTTGTTTCTGTTTTGCAGGTCACTTGTTTAGAAAGACGGTGGCGGATTCGAATGCGCCGGTGCAAGAGAAGGCGCTTGATGCTTTGGTTGCGTTTTTGAAGGCAGCGGATGCAGACGCTGGGAGGTATGGTTTCTGAAAAGCGGCAGAGCAAGTGGTTGTTTGGATGTGAATGTTATTTATAGCTTGTTTCTGGTTTTGAAGGTATGCTAAGGAAGTATGTGATGCCATTGCGGCTAAATGTCTCACGGGTCGGCCCAAGACTGTGCAGAAGGCGCAGGATGCTCTCTTGCTTTGGGTGGAATTAGAAGCTGTTGATGTTTTTCTGGTATGCCACTCATTCTTCGTTCTGAAAGGTCTATCTAGTTACATAGGGGTTCACCATCTAGTCAACAAGCATTGCTTGCTATAGATTGACGATGCTGGTGTATTGAAAACTAGATAGGTGAGCTGACATAGAAATGATAGTGCTTTATGACCCAGAATGCAACCATGTGGCTCTGTTGCCCAGTTCTGTGTTGTGCTAGGTTCTAGTGTGACGGAATAAGAAAGGAGCATTTTCCAAAATTATGGCTGACATATTGTCTTCAGCTTTCTGTATTTAAGGTCAAGAAACGGAATCTTATGTGGTCTGTTCCACTAATTAGCCTTTCCAGTTTTGAGTTTTTGTTACTGTGTCTCGATCTGTTTAGGGTCATCTCTCCCACAATCATAGTTTTTTTCTGTAGGAAGAATAGATCTGGATACCTTCTTCAGTGTTGTCTTGAAGATGCCTACTAAAGTGTTTTGTTCTAAATATTATTTCGTGCAGCATTTTTAAATTTTTGGCCCGAGTATTAATTAAGATCCCGGTTAAGGCGATAACTCCACTTAATATGCATCGTTTCCGTCATTTTGATTTTTTCAAATGTCAAGAAGATATTTTCTGGGAGTTGTGTCGTATCAGGAGAACATCGTACGTATACAAGTTAACATATTTGGCATGATTGTAGGATACATTGGAGAAAGCTATAAAGAATAAAGTTGCAAAGGCTGTGGTACCTGCAGTAGACGTTATGTTTCTTGCTATCAGGTCTGTTTTCAAGTTCTAGTTAGTTTTATGCACTGGTTCTTTATATCTTTGATCTGAAATAACACACTAGTTATTTTTCTATTTTAGTGAGTTTGGATCGAAGATTATTCCACCCAAAAGGATTTTAAAAATGCTTCCTGAACTTTTCGATCATCAAGATCAGAATGTCCGTGCATCTGCCAAAGGGGTGACTATTGAGCTATGCCGTTGGATTGGAAAAGACCCTGTAAAATCTATTTTGTTTGAGAAAATGAGGGATACAATGGTAAGATTTATGTTGATCTGTACGTTTGCAGCTTAGCCGTTTCGCCAAGATGATATGAACTGGATTAAAATTGCTTTTGTTTGTGGAGTTGGAAACTGAAATATGAGTTTCTAGTCAGAACATATAGAAGATAGTTTACAAATCAGAACAACACCCTTGGCTGAAAATCTGTTTATGCTTGAAATTTTTACTTGCGATTGCCTTCTTAGAGTTATGCAAAAAATGTTTGTAAACTATAATCTTTGTAAAATCTTCCTTTATATTCGATTTTATTGTTATTATGTAAGAAAAAAGAGCTGGAGGCTGAGCTTGCCAATGTTTCAGGGGGTGCTAAGCCTTCTCGAAAGATAAGGTAACTACCACATACTAGATCCAGTTTTATCTTCATGAAGCTTATGATTTGTGAATGTTTTCAATTTGCTTTGTAAAGTTTCTGGATAATTAAATTCTTATACATGAGTCTTATTCGATTCATGATCACTTTGTTCGCCTCGTGAATTTTGTTAGTTCAAGAAGCTACTAGCATGATTATTGAAAAGCTGGAATTAAAATATTTATGTATTTGGCTTTCAAGATCTGAACAAGATAAAGAGCCAGAGGCAGAAGCTAGTTCTGATGTGGTTGGTAATGGGCCCACTGAAGAACCTGTTGCTGATGGTATGTAGCTTGTACTTCAATGAATTGTTTCTTCATTAAGTAATTTTGAGAAAGCTGCTAACGTTAATTCTTTTTATCGACCCATTACGATCAGCGCCCCAGGAAATAGATGAGTACGATCTTATGGATCCTGTGGATATTTTGACTCCTTTGGAAAAGTCTGGGTTCTGGGAAGGAGTGGTGAGTGGTGGATTCTTAATGCCACATTGTCATATTTTATGCTCCATTTCTTGCGATGGTTCTCTATTGAAAGAAGTTTCTATGAGATACTACTCACTTTGCATTTTTGATTGCATGTCACACGTTACATAAATTACGTTTGCCTCTCTTTTAGAAAAAAACAAAGTGGTTAGAACGCAAGGAGGCTGTTGCAGAGCTAACAAAGCTTGCTTCGACGAAAAAGATAGCTCCCGGTGATTTTTCAGAAATTTGTCGGACCTTAAAGAAGGTAAACTTTCCACAATAAGAACTTTAGGCGCCATTATTTGTTATTTTTGTATTATAAATCTTTGTATGTTTTAGCTCCCTTGCTGTATTATCTGATTGGTGATGATGCATTCTGCAAACATAGTGCTTATTGATTAATCTGTAGTTTGAAGTTCATGGCAAAATGTTTGCTGATCACAGTTTTAGTGTGTAGATGCTGCTGTATTTCGAGGTTTATTACTGCTCACCTATTTATACGTGCGATTTGATAGTATTTGTAATTAACTATAATCGCAGCTTATCACCGATGTGAACTTAGCTGTTGCAGTGGAAGCTATTCAGGCCATTGGAAATCTTGCACGTGGATTAAGAACACATTTCTCCGCTAGTTCACGGTTCATGCTACCTGTTTTACTTGTGAGTCTTGTAGAATCGTTTATCCAAAATTATTATCACTGGAAGATTGATTCAGTCTTTGGAGTATAAATATTCTTTCCTCAGATAAAATTGGGCTTAGGTTTCTGACTGGGTTTTAGTCCATCATTTGATCTTAAACTTGGTGGCTTTTTGTTCCTTAACAGGAAAAATTGAAAGAGAAAAAGCCAACAGTCGCAGAGGCACTTACACAAACATTACAAGCAATGTACAAAGCTGGATGTTTAAATCTTGTTGACATTATAGAAGGCAAGGGTCATTTTTATCTTGGATTACATTATGAAGCTCTATTGATTTGCTTATGATTATCTTGTGTTGAGATACTTATATTGTTATTCAGACGTTTGGCGACCGATTTGTTTAAACATTTCTATATTTCATCAGTTTTTAAATTAATTTTGCTCTCCTTTGCAGATGTAAAGACCGCAGTGAAAAACAAAGTGCCGCTTGTGCGTTCTTTAACTTTAAATTGGTTGACTTTCTGCCTTGAAACAAGTAACAAGGCTCTTATTCTAAAGGCGCACAAAGAATATGTCCCATTATGTATGGAGGTTAGTATTTTTGTGCCTAATGGCTCCTAAATTCACTTTCAGTTAACAGAAGCATGGTACTGTTAGATAATAGCAAAAAGTTGCTCAATCATGCAAGCATGGTTATATGCAACAGCCTAGTGATGAAAGGACAAATAACGTGAGAAATGTTGCAGTATTAGTGCGGCTGAATTTTGATCGCTGTTACCACTTCTCCGTCGAAAAATGATATATTATTTGAACTTATACTTTATTGAATGCCTGGAATTCGTAATGATGTAGTGTCTCAATGATGGAACTCCTGATGTGAGGGATGCATCATTTTCGGCTTTGGCTGCAATAGCGAAGGTATAAATATTATATTGTGGATGAACAGCAACCTATTCTCTTTATCGTCAGAATATGTGGATAAGTGACTCTTGTACTTCACGTATTTCTATTCCTTATATGTTATCTTTTGGTTATGTTAGTCTGTAGGTATGAGACCTTTGGAAAAGTCGTTGGAAAAACTTGATGATGTTAGAAGAAAGAAACTTTCAGAAATGATTGCAAGCTCTGGTGGTGAATCAGCTAGTACAAGCTCAGGTATGTAGACTTCTATTCCACACAGCTGTTAAGCTGAACAACAAGTTTTGCATGTGGTTTACTTCCCATTCTAATTGGATGTTGTTTTCTTATAAAAGTCACAGTTCAGTCTTCAGTTGGGGGCACGGCCACCGTGGTAAGTTCCTATTCAGATCTCCAGTGTTACTTCGCACTTAGTTCTGTAAATACTTCTTATTTTTTCCTTATGATGGGAGAAGGGTAAGCCAAGCCATCTCGGATGTTGAGAGATGGGATGTTTGACCCAGTTAGTACTAAATGCCATCCTGTTTTTCAGAGATGAGTTTATGTCTTATATCCGTTCACGTAGTTATGCCACTTCAACAATTTATGCAGAACTCAGAAGCACCCGTTGTAAGGAAATCAGCAGCAAGCATGCTGAGCGGGAAAAGACCTGCTCTTTCTGCTGTGAGTTTCTTCTTACATTCTTTTTTTTGTTTTGCTGTTACGGTTTCACCTTGCAATTTTCTGGGGGTTTCAGTTACAATACTTTTCTTTTCCTCAATTCCACCATGACTTGAAAGTTAACCCCCTGGTCAACAACATAATGAAAAGGGACTTGATGAGAGATTTGTTTTACTTTGTTGTCTAAATACATGTGCTCCCATTAAATGCTGATTTTTATAGCCTGCGAGCAAGAAGGCTGGGACTGCCAAAACAGGTGGAAGCAAAAAAGATGCTGCTGTACGGAATGAAAGTTCAAAATCTGTTGAACCTCCTGAAGATGTTGAGGTATATATTAGTTAGTATACTTATAAAATTAGATTCTTCTTTACAAAACCTGTTATGACAGTGACTCTTGAAGATGCTAACATCTAATTCTTCTTTTTCAATTTTAGCCTGCTGAGATGGGTCTTGAAGAAATTGAAAACAGATTAGGTTCTCTTGTAAAAACAGAAACTATTTCTCAGTTGAAGAGCTCTGTATGGAAAGAAAGACTTGAAGGTTTGTTGAATGTCTTGAGGACTCCTTTATTTAGTTCTATGTTTTTTCTTTTATTTTGAGTTTTGCTCGAGTGATTAAACTCGTTTTTACTACACATAAGATAAATCGTTTATTGGTTTGTAAGTATTTGCCAGTTTGGTGATTTTTTCATAACTTTGCCGCGCAGCAACTTTGTCTTTGAAAGAAGAGATCGAAGGACTTCAAGAACTAGACAAGTCGGTGGAGATCTTGGTTCGGTTGTTATGTGCAGTTCCTGGTTGGAATGATAAAAATGTGCAGGTGTACTTTCAACTCCATCTCAAATCTTTTTATTTGTACGTCTTAGAATTGTTCCCCTAACATAATTCTGAGAAGTTCACATGAGCATATTACTTGGAAATGCAGGTTCAACAACAGGTCATTGAAATTATTACCTACATATCTTCGACTGCGGCAAAGTTTCCTAAGAAGTGTGTCGTACTTTGCATTACGGGTAAGTGTCATATAACGAAAAAGCTAATTTCATTTGATGATTGCTATACTCTGAGGGCAGTTCTGTTATTATCTGAAGTATTAGTTCGTAGCTCATTTGCCTGAGTTTTCTCTACTAATTCGCAGGCGCTAGTGAACGAGTTGCAGATATAAAGACACGAGCCTCTGCTATGAAGTGTCTTACTGCTTTCTGCGAAGCAGTTGGTCCTGGATTTGTTTTTGAGAGGGTAGGTGCTGCTTTGATCAATGTTCTTTGGCTTACAGATTAATTAGAACAGAATGATAATTATGGTATTTTGCTTGTAGCTTTACAAAATCATGAACGGGCACAAGAACCCCAAGGTTCTTAGTGAAGGCTTGTTATGGATGGTTTCGGCAGTTGATGACTTTGGCGTCTCACTTTTGAAACTTAAGGTTTTGAATTTTTTATAACTTGAAGTTTCTAGCTCCCAATTTCTGGGTTAGTTTAACTGCAGTATCTAGGTTATTTTCTTACTTGACAAAGGAATATTTTTTTGTCTATTTGACAGGACTTAATAGATTTTTGTAAGGATGTTGGGTTGCAATCTAGTACAGCTGCCACCAGAAATGCTACAATCAAACTTTTGGGTGCTTTACACAAGTTTGTTGGTCCAGGTAGCTACAAATTCCTGTTGTGTTGCATTTGATAGAAGAACGTCTCCTGATAACCAAAATAAACTGTGTTTTTTTCTGTCTGCAGACATTAAAGGGTTTCTTAATGATGTCAAACCTGCATTAATCAGTGCACTTGACACCGAGTATGAGAAAAACCCTTTTGAGGTACATTTGTGTGGATTGCCTTGATTGGTCGAATTCTTGTTTTTCGTGCTGTTCTTATATTCTGTTCATCAGGGAACTGTGGCTCCAAAAAGAGTTGTTAAGACGTCAGTTTCAACATCAACCTCTGGTGGAGGGTTGGATAGTTTACCTAGAGAAGATATCAGTAGCAAGATTACCCCTGAACTTATTAAGGGCTTTGAGAGTCCTGATTGGAAGGTGAGCTACGAATTCGAATTTTCTTTTAGTACCTACCTAACAATTCTTTTGTAGAATTTATATTAAACGCTAGACATGAAAATGAGTATTTTAAACTTCTGTAGATGCGTTTGGAGTCAATCGAAGCTGTTAATAAAATTCTGGAAGAGGCTAATAAACGCATCCAGCCAACTGGAACTGGTATGAAGTCAAGATTTTTTTCGCATTATCGTTGTTTTTTGTCACTCCAAAATTACTCATGAGTTATTGTTGTTGTCTACACCATTTTCATTTCACGTTCAATAGGAGAATTATTTGGTGGTCTACGAGGACGATTGTTGGATAGTAACAAAAATCTTGTTATGCAAACATTGACTACCATTGGAGGTGTTGCATCAGCTATGGGACCAACTGTCGAGAAGGCGAGCAAGGTTGGTGAATGTCAAGCACTGAAAATATTTTATAACCTGTAACATATCCCTGCCTACCAGTGTTACCAAATGCTTGAGTGATCTGTTTCAGGGAATTCTATCAGATGTCTTGAAATGTCTCGGTGACAACAAGAAGCACATGAGGGAATGCACCTTGGCTGCTCTGGATTTGTGGCTTGGTGCTGTGCATCTCGACAAAATGGTTTGCGATCATCTTACTTTAGGCATGTATTCTGGTTGTAAATGTAATTTCGTCAACTAACAAATTTTTGCTCTGTTAATGCAGATTCCATACATTATAATAGCACTAACAGATGGGAAAATGGGAGCAGAAGGACGTAAAGATCTTTTTGATTGGTTGACAAAACAACTTGCTGGACTAAGTGACTTTGTGGATGCTATACATTTACTGAAACCTGCAAGCACCGCAATGACGGTAACTCATCGACTGTCATAACTCCTTATAAGCTTTAACCAGTGTTATGTCTTTTTGTAATAATTTCAGTCTGTTATGCTTGTGTGAATGTTTCCAGGACAAATCCGCAGATGTGCGAAAAGCAGCCGAAGGATGCATTTCTGAGATCGTAAGAGTCAGTGGACAAGAAACGGTAGGTATACTTAGATTAGCTTGTTCTATTCATAGCCTAAATTATGATTTGTTCTGTGCATTTTTCCTCAGCTTGAAAAGAATATCAAAAATATCCAAGGCCCAGCATTAGCGCTTGTGCTTGAAAAAGTAAGACCAGGATTTGTTCAAGGTACTTGTCCATGACCTGTTGTCGAATCAACATGTTTTCTCCTCTTCGTTCTCGTTTTTGTTCATGCGAACGATGTTGTTTTCAGAACCATTTGAATCATCAAAAGCTACGGCGGGACCAGTGTCGAAAGGTGTTTCCAAGGTCTCAAAATCGACTGCTAATGGTACCTTGAAGCAAGGAAACAGATATGTAAGTTTCTGCATCTGAACATATTTTTCTGTATTCAGCTCGTAACGTCTGACTGGTTTTTGTGTTTATGAAGAGAGCCTTACCAACAAAGGGTTCAAGACCTGATCAAATCACGTCTGTCCATGATATAGCTATCCAGTCACAGTCTTTGCTAAATACTAAGGACTCTAATAAGGTGAAATGAGTTTTGCAACGGTGTAAGATTTTCCCACATGTTTTATTTAGGATGACACAAATATTGGTATTTGTGTTTAATCTGCAGGAGGACAGGGAGAGGCTGGTGGTTCGTAGAATTAAATTTGAGGAGCTGCGGCCAGAACAGATTCAGGATCTTGAGGTCTGTTTGCCGGAGGGATTAATTTTCTTCTGCCTTTTGATCGTGTTATATAACTAATGTTGGGTGGTTGGTGCAGAATGATATGATGAAATATTTTAGGGAAGACTTGCAAAAACGATTGATGAGTCCAGACTTTAAGAAACAAGTAGATGGGCTGGATATCCTACAGAAGGTAGTTAAATGCATATATCTTGAGTCTTATTCATCTGCTAGATTTTCTTATTTATCTTTTATTAATGTTTGTTTTTTCCTCTCACTGCAGGCGCTTCCATCTCTTTCGAAGGATATTATAGAAGTACTAGATATACTTCTTCGGTGGTTTGTGTTGCAATTATGTAAATCCAACACAACTTGTCTGCTAAAGGTAATTTGTCATTGTTTCTTTTGTTATTCTAGTTGCAATTTGTCACTGTTTTTAATGCATTACTAATGGAATTACATTTACTCTGGGTAAGAATAGGTTCTTGAGGTTCTTCCAGAACTCTTCAACACATTGAAGGATGAGGAATACTGCTTGACAGAAGCGGAAGCTGCTATATTTCTGCCTTGTTTGGCAGAGAAGGTTAGGCATCTTATATTAAGCTAGTTTCTATTGGTGTTGGCTAGTTTATTATAATCCATTTCCTTGTGCTTCAATGTCTTTATATTTAATTCCTGTCCTTGGTGGCTTGGTGCAGTTGGGGCATAACATTGAAAAAGTAAGAGAAAAAATGCGTGAGCTGATGAAGCAGATTATCCAGGCATATTCTGTAGCAAAGACATATCCCTATATTTTGGAAGGTTTACGTTCCAAAAACAACCGTACAAGGATAGAGTGCACTGATCTTATCGGATATCTACTCGAGACTTGTGGAACTGAGGTAGTAGCGAGACTTGACAAATTATGTGACATCTCTCTCCCGTTTGAATTCTAATTTGTCTTCGTATGCAGATAAGTGGACTACTGAAGTACTTGAATATGGTTGCAAGCTTGACAGCAGAAAGAGATGGTGAACTCAGAAAAGCTGCTTTGAACACCATGGCTACGGGTTATAAGATTCTCGGTAGGGCATGAAGCGATAGTGTATTTTTTTCAACACGATGATTAGTGCACAATTTTACATCTCATACTCTGTTCTTTTTGTTCGTGTATGTTTCATAAACATCTAGAATGAAAATCATGATTCTGAAATTTTTTACCCATGTCCTTGAGATTTTTTTTTGCATTGTTTCTCATTGTTTGGCTTGTTGTTGTAGGTGATGATATCTGGCGATATGTTGGGAAGCTTACAGATGCTCAAAAGAGTATGCTTGATGATAGATTTAAGTGGAAAGTAAGCCCCAAATGCGAACTATTTTGTCTGCTTCCATGTTTTGTTTGTGAGTTGTGTTTTCATCGTTTTGCCTGCATCAGGTCAAGGAAATGGAGAAAAGAAGAGAAGGGAGACCTGGGGATGCACGAGCAGCACTAAGGCGTTCTGTTAGAGATAATGGGTGCGTAAATTTGTTGAAGTTTTAGTTTAACCTCGCGTTGCATTGCCTTTGTAGCATTAAGGCGGTCTTGTCGGCTTATTCGTCCTCAACATTACCGATAAGCTGAAAGTGGAGGCTATAAACATATTCTTATAAATGCAAATCCTAATGTTGCATTTAGAGTCGCAAAAGTATTTCAGTGTTTTGTTTTTTTAGTAGCCAGAGACAGAAAGGATTTTACGAAGTGTTTAGTTTCTCTGTTATTTATGACTTTCTGTTTGTGTCCAGACCTGAAGTGGCAGAACAAAGTGGCGATCTTTCTCAAACAGTCCCTGGTCCTTTATTTCCAAGGTAATTCTTTCAACTGGTATCTGAAAGTTCTTTCAACATATATAGATTTCTGTTGTTCGTAAACTTAATCTTTTTCCTGCCCAGGCAAAACTATGGTATTTCTGAACAAATTCCGGAGAGGAACCCAGTACCTCGGACAATCGCTGGAGTTAATGGACCGGCAGACTGGAATGAGGCTTTGGACATCATTATGTTTGGCTCTCCGGAGCAGGTATATAGCGTGTCTGGGCTGATTTTAATATCAATGATTGGTTTGTTATGGAATATCTTATTCAGTTTAGGGAACATTGCTTTATACATCGTAGCAGTTTTTTTTAGTCACTAACAGGACATCATCCAAGTGTTGGTTTGGTCTTTTATTTTCGTTTTTCTTTATGTGGCAGTCGGTTGAAGGGATGAAAGTTGTGTGTCATGAGTTGGCACAGGCTTCTAATGATCCAGAAGAGAGTGCAATTGATGAACTTGTGAAGGATTCAGATGGGCTTGTTTCATGCTTGGCAAATAAGGTTTGCCTGACAAATTTTCTTTTACACTTCCATTTGTCATGCAGATTAACCACGATTCATATATATTTATTTTTTTGCTAGGTTGCCAAGACATTTGATGTCAGCTTAATGGGAGCTTCATCGAGGTCTTGCAAATATGTTTTGAACACACTTATGCAGGTAACAGCATAAGTGAATTGATTTTTTAAAGTGATGCTACTTTTCTTCATTAGCTTTCTAGCCACTGAGGTTTGTTTATGAAGCTCACTACTCACAAGTATGTAATACTGCAGACATTCCAAAATAAAAAACTTGCGCATGCTGTCAAAGAAGGGACTCTAGAAAGCCTTATAACAGAGCTCTTGCTTTGGCTTCTGGATGAAAGAGTTCCACGCATGGAAGATGGCAGCCAGCTTCTGAAAGCTCTGAATGTTTTGATGCTTAAAATCCTGGTTAGATATTCCTCCCAATGCTAAGGGTTTTCTTCCTATGTGACGATGAAGTTCTCTGATGTTCTCTTTTTACTATTTAATTCAGGATAATGCAGATCGGACGTCATCGTTTGTGGTCCTTATTAGCTTGCTACGTCCTCTAGATCCATCTAGATGGCCTTCACCTGGTACGGCTGAAGTTTATGCTGTCCGGAATCAGAAATTCTCTGATTTGGTAGTTAAATGCCTTATTAAACTTACAAAGGTAAAATTTCCATTAAAGGTATTTTTGGACAATCTTAGTCTGAAATTAGATGGTTCCAAAGCAATCGGCCAAAAGATATGCATCATATAGTTTGGTATTATATATCTGATAATTACTTGTCTATGTTCAGCTTCTCCAAAGCACAATATATGAAGTTGAACTTGATCGACTTCTTCAGAGCATCCATGTATATCTGCAAGAGCTGGGAATGGAGGAGATACGTAGGAGGTACATCTCCTTAAATGCGCACTTAAATGTTTTGCAAATCTTAGTCTGATTATTGTGTGGAGGTTTTCTTACACAACCTTATCAACTCTTTTTTATTTCTCTGTTTATCCAATGAGAAGAGCTGGAGCAGATGATAAACCTCTGAGGATGGTGAAAACTGTTCTACATGAACTTGTTAAGCTCCGGGGAGCTGCAATAAAGGGTCACTTGTCTCTTGTCCCTATTGACATGAGGCCACAACCCATCATTCTCGCTTATATCGATCTGAACCTTGAGGTAAAATCTCAGCCTTACGCTTCCTGTTCAAAGTCCTTGTTAAATGTGCTGAAGCGATGTTTTCTCACCGAGCACATCCTGACGATAGTAATTATTTAAATGCTTTCGTTTCTTCGTACAGACTTTAGCTGCAGCAAGAATGTTAACTTCAACAGGGCCTGTGGGCCAAAACCATTGGACAGATTCAACAGCTAACACTCCCTCACCTCCTCCTAACTCTGCTGATGTTCAGTTGAAGCAAGAGCTTGGGGCGATTTTCAAGAAAATCGGCGATAAACAAACTTCCACCATTGGTCTTTACGATCTCTACCACATCACTAAGTCATATCCAAAGGTAATTGATATGGCCTTTCAAGTGTTTGTCCTTCTGCTCATCAACATACGAATTGCATAGATGCGAACTCATGTCAATGCTTGTAGGTTGATATCTTTTCCCAACTTCAAAATGCAAGCGAAGCATTTCGTACTTACATCAGAGACGGGTTGGCTCAGGTCTGTAACAAATCTCCTAATAGCTTGGACAAGCACAAGCTCGAGGTGTTTTGTTGTGTATTGAAGATTTGAATTCGGTTTTGTAGGTGGAGAAGAATGCAGCTGCGGGAAGAACGCCTTCAAGCCTACCGTTGTCGACTCCTCCCCCTTCTTCCTTAGCCCTTCCATCTCCCGACATCCCTTCCTTAGACGTGAAGCCTCTGATGAACCCTAAATCTGATTCATACACTGACGAGATCCGAGGCAGTAATATCAATCCAGGGACGCTAGATGCAATCAGAGAAAGGATGAGGACCATGCAACTGGCTACATCAGGAAGCCTAGAGTCAGTAAGCAAACCGCTGATGCCAACAAACGATAACAACATACCAGTGGACGAACAGAACATTCCACCGAGCCAAATGGGAGAAGAGGCTCCACACGCACACCCACACCCACACCCACAGCAAGTGGTTCTGCCAATGGATGAGAAAGCATTGTCGGGTCTGCAGGCACGAATGGAGAGGCTCAAAGGTGGCTCACTCGAACATATGTAGAAGAAGTCTTAAGTGCTTGGGAGTCATTTTTGTTACTTTGTCTCATCTATTAATGCTAGTGATAGTAGTAAAGTACCTTTTTCCATATACATATATATATATTTATGGGGAAGATGATGGTATTGGGGCCAAAAGATTCCATCGAGTTTAGTATAGTGGTGAGAAATGATGCATGTGTGGGGTATAAGATTCTTTTAAGATGAGGCGATGTATGATTCTTTCTTCCTATGTTTACAAATTATATTTTCATGTGAGTGATTGTTTTGATGATCTTTTGCTAGCAGCTATCCCCTAACATGAAGTTCTAGCAAATTGATGATATTTTCTCCTGAAAATCTCTCTATTGGGGCGTTAAACTTGCACCTGAGAGCTGTACAAACTATTTGATCTACAATAGATTCAGATTTTGACAATCTAGTATTGTATCAAATCAAAATGTTACTGTGGTATTATGAGGATGAAGGAAAAGGTGGAAAGAAAGCTGATAAAAGTATAATAATAATAAACATAACTGGGCCTTCAGAATAACAAAGGCTTGGCGTAGCCTTAACGCTTAACCAGAGACCGACTAAAGTGAATCTATATATATATATGTTTCACGATCACGCAGACCCGCTCGAGAGATAAATTAGACTAAAGGAGGAGACGAAGATTTGTAACACTCAGGGCAAAAAGAAAGAGAGAGAGAGATGCAGATCTTCGTGAAAACCCTCACCGGAAAAACGATAACCCTAGAGGTTGAGAGCAGCGACACCATCGACAATGTCAAAGCCAAAATCCAGGTTTCAATTTAGGGTTTCTTAGTTCGTTTTCAATTACGAAGCTCTTGCTTTCTTGAATCGATCTGAGTTATTCGATTCGAATTGCTTGAGAATTAAACCACTAAAGATCAACAGTATTCATCTTAGATTCTGCGTGGAAGAGTAGTACTGTGTATTGAAGCTAACCTCTGCATATGTTAACTTTGAGACAGGACAAAGAAGGTATTCCACCAGACCAACAAAGGCTCATCTTCGCCGGTAAGCAGCTTGAAGACGGCCGAACCCTAGCCGATTACAACATCCAGAAAGAGTCTACTCTTCATCTCGTCTTGAGGCTCCGTGGTGGTACCATGATCAAGGTCAAGACCCTCACTGGCAAAGAAATCGAGATTGACATCGAACCAACTGACACCATTGATCGTATCAAGGAACGTGTCGAAGAGAAAGAAGGCATCCCTCCTGTCCAACAAAGGTCTATAAAAATCACTTCTTTTGATTGCATATGTTGTTGTCATGTGTTTCTTGTTGGATTCTAACTCTTTGAAGTGTTTGTTTGCAGGCTTATCTATGCGGGAAAACAGCTTGCTGATGACAAGACGGCCAAAGATTACAACATAGAGGGTGGCTCTGTTCTTCATCTGGTTCTTGCTCTTAGGGGTGGTGGTTGTGTTCTTGCTCTCTGATTGTGTTTGAAATCAAAACATGTATCTCTTTTTTTTTCTATCTATTTTACTCCTATGGTGGTGGAAATTGGAATATTATCATGTTTTCTCTGATTCTGTTTGGACTTCATATGAACCCTCATTTTGATATGATGATATTGGCTTGTTGGTTATATTGTCTTCTGGATAATTCATCTTTCATAGAATAAATAACACATCTATTATCTGTGAAATAATTTATGGACTACACAAAACAAAAGAAAATTCGCATGAAATATATTTTTAACTTTGGACTATCACATCCGAAAAGCATCGGCCTCTCATAGTTTTCTCTAGGACTGGGAAAAAAACTTGAATCTTAAGAACCAAATCCGATCCGAAAATCCGAAAAAGTAGTACTGAATTGAAATTGATTAAATATTTGAATGAGTCCAAAATATTAGTATTTGAAAAACCGAATCTGATCCAAATATAACCGAATGTATCTGAAATTGATTTATATACCTAAATATATTAATTATTTTTAGATTTAATAAATATTAAAAAAATATCCAAAATATAGACACTTTTAAATTGTCCGAACCACTTCAAAATATATACAACAATTAAATATCTAAAATAGCTAAAATATACTCAAAATACTTAAAATTTTTCTATTGATTCTCTATTCAAATATTCAAACCAAACTAAATAAATTTTGTTTATAGATTTTGAGAGTATATAATGAATTTTAAAATTTTAAAATTAATTTAAAAACCCGAACCGAATCCACAAAGATTCAAAGCGAACCCAAACCAAAATTTAAAAATACCCGAATGGAGCTGAAATCCGTAACTCCAAAAACCCAAAATTCGAATATACCCGAACCAAATTTGGATTGATACCTGAATGCCCACGCTATTTCTCTATAATAAGTAGCGATAAAGACCGACCTGAAACACAGTCGTTAATAAGTAGATATACGGGGATAGGTGCTCATACAAGCAAAGAAGACTGTGATCCACATAGATGTAGGTGATCATACAAACAAAGAAGACTTTGATCCATATAGGGATGGGAATTGGACGGCGGGTGAGACTTTGGTGCTCATAAGTTTAGAAGACTTGGCTTATCGCGTATGACTGTAAAATATGATCACTCAAATTAAACTTTTTTTTGATTAATAGGTATCTCAGTTCTATGGGAAGATCTAGATTACTCTTCAAAAACATATGCAATCTATAGATAAACTTTTGTGCAGGTATTCAAATGAATCGAAAGCGAAGACCTATATCGTGTGGATGTTTAAGAACAATTTGACTTAAGTTTACGCAGTAGATAGATCTAACAAAAATCGGGATAGCTTGACCGGGCCGGTTCAAAACCCGCAAAGTCCGTCAATATTTAGACCCGCAAAATCATATTATGGCCAAAGTAAAAACAAACAATATTTAAATAATGAAATGCAAATGAGAATTAAGTATTTAAGAACAAACTTGTGTTACGTTCCATACTTTATATTTTCGACAAAATATGCTCTAAATTATTTTTGTTGAACCACTCTAAAATATCATCTAAAACCATGAGCTTTAAGTTTGTAACTTTTCAGCTAAGAAACTCTATCTAAACACTTTAAAATCACTTGAAAACTTTAAGGGGATGTATTCAATCTAAAGTTTAAGGTGATTGATCTTTTAATGAGGTTTCAGATGATTTTAATAAACTACAGAGTTTAAGGTGATTTTTGTTAAACCACTCTAGAATATCAATTAAAACCCATGAGATTTGATTTTTATTTTTTTAACTAAGAAACTTCATCCAAACACTCTTAAATCACTTAAAACTCCACAATTTAAAATATTTTCAATAACATTAAGTTTTAAAGTACATTAAAAACTCTGTAAATTAATAATGTTGGGACTATGATATTTTTTTAATTTATAGTTATTATTTTACAAAAAAAATTATTTTCTGGCTTTTGTAAAATTTTAGAATATAATTGATTTTATTGTATATACACTAATTAAAATTTTGAAATTGACTTTCACGTTATTATTATTGTATTATCCAGTATATATAAAATATATTTTATAAAATTTAAATGTGGTTTAGATATAATTTTACTAGATATAAGCAAAATATATTGAAATGTTAAGAAAATATAGAGATAATTATATTGTGAAATAAAGCAACTAATAAAATTTTTGGTTTGTACTTACATAAAATGTATATATACAAAAATTATTAATTTATGATTTCAATAGAACTATATATTTACATAATATTTTCTAAAATATTATTATCTTATTATTTTATCGTTTCTGTCATATTTTGAATCGCCTAACTCAGGACCGAAGAAATTTATTAATTTATCGAGTATTAATTTATAAAATTTCTACTGTGCTTTATAAAATATCAAATTAAATAACAGTGTATATTAAATTAGTTTTTAAAATTCATATTTGAATAAAAGTGAATTTATTATTTTAATACAAATCACCTCAAACTTTCATTTGAATACACCCCCTAAGATCCACAACTTCAAATATTTTAATAACAGTAGATTTCAAAATACTTTATGAAGTATCAAATTCAAAAACAATAAATTTTATATGAATTTTTAAAATTCATATGTGAATAATAATATAATTTTAGATTTTTTATTTTAATACAGATCACCTAACTCTCAATAAAATACAAGGTTATTAATTACTAACCTTGTAAATTATTTGATGTAGAATTTGGACTGGAGTACTCTCAATAAAATACAAGGTTATTAATTACTAACATTGTAAATTATTTGATGTAGAATTTGGACTGGACTACACACATACATTTTTTTGTAATTATATATGTTATAGATCTGTAGCTGTAAAAAATAAATAAATAAAAAGAAAAATATTTCTACAACTATATTTGTTCCCCTACATGTTAAAATTAAAGATTTAGCAGATTTCTGTAGTTAAGCTTTTATTATTGTTTGAAAAATTAATATAAAACATAATTAATAATTTAAAGGTTGTAAATAAAAATTAAGATGTAATATGAATGGTTTTGTTTGATTTCTGTTATGAAACTTATATTTTTCACTTCTTCATTGAAACTTAAACGTTTTTAAGATACATGGAAAAATAAACATAAAACATCCTACTATATAAAAGGGACTAAATTCAAGGTTTTTGAGACTATCCACCTCAGCCAAAATATTCTCATCTAAAAAGAATTAAAAATAAATATCATTTAGAAAATAATTAACTAACATACAACTTTTGATATTTCTAGAAATTTCAAATTTGTAACTGCTAATTTATTAATAGAATCATATATCTATATTGAATTATGTTATATTTTAATAGTTAGACTTTAAGGGTAAATAAATTATTAATTTATAATATATATAATTTATAACTTTATATTGTAGTTATAAATAAAGAGAAAATAACCGGGAAGGATAAAGAAGTTCATGTAAAATTATGTAATTAAAATGGTAAAATGGTGAGTATGATGAGGTGAATCTAAGAAAATTTGTTGTACAAATTATGGTGCTTTATTCGTCCACTATAATGATTTAAAATAAAATATATATTCACATAAATAAGTCAATATTTGTTGTTTTTTTTTGGTAAGATGTTAAGATTATTATTTTCTAAAAGGTTACACTGTTGTTTTTAAACAACTTATTACAACAAGGAAACAAAAACAACCAACAACAACTCAAGGTAAAAAAAGCCTTAAGGAAGTCTTATACAAGAAATATAAAAAGAAGTAGAGAAGATGAGAAAGAAGAACTTACCGGGTAAGAGAGGAGACGGTCACGCATCATACGGTCGAAAGAGGCAAGGATGACTGATGAAGGTGAGGAGACATGACTGAAAGTAGAGCTTGATGACTGGAGTAGCATGTGCATCTACGTTGACGCGAGGTTGATTGATCTAGGCTGCAACAGAGTGTAGATCAGCCGGAGGAAAAATCCAAACTTCAGCAGCAAAAGGCTCCCATATTAAGCGAGAGAAAGAGCACTCAAAGAAGAGATGATGGTGAGTCTCTATTTCCAGATTACAAAGGGCGCACGTTCCTGAGACATTTAATCCCCAACGCCTCAAGCGATCCTTGGTTGGCAGTCTTCTCCGCAAAGCCAGCCATGATATAAACGCATTACGTGGAATATGTTCCTTGAACCAAATATTCTTGTGCCAATATGTATTGTTGATAGTGTTTATATTCTTTTCTGACATTAGTATCCATATTTTTTGATAAACTGATCCAAAGAGATTAGTTTGTGGAGCTAACCAAACGAGGATTATAGTGTTTACTTTGGAAAAAGTAATAGGTTGAATGATACATGGCGTGCGTGCCTTTTCACATGGAAATCTACACATATATTAAAATTGTAAGTTTTGAATCATAGAGAAAATATAGTGTATATGACTGAAGTTGGTACATTCTGAAACTAAAGATGGCTGAAATTCTTCTTTGTCAAAATGCATAGATGTGAATCTTATATGAATAGAGTTCTACATTGCTTATAGCAGTGTAATAAACTCCGTGTGTAAAGGAGAAAAAATGTTATATAAGTGAAAACAAAAATTATGATTTTTTTCTTGTGCCTATAGGCTCTTCCCAATTTGAAGAAGAAAGAACATATTGTGTGAAAATCTTTGGCTCGGTCAAATTTTATCCAATTGTTTATAAAACTGCTGTTATCTGATTCATGTAATTTTTCAGTGTTGATTTAAAAGCCCAAAAAACCCATCTATACTGACTTTTTTATATTTTTTCTGTGATTTGAATTTAAAAAGAGATAAAACTTTCGATAAGTTATGTAAACTCAGAACAAGTATTTAGCTTTAGAAAGCATTTACATGTTTCAAACTTATAATATATACATATATAATGTTTAAAATTATGCATATAAAACCTGTGTAAAATGTGTCTGAATATGTTTCTCTTCTTTAATGTGTTAATCGTACTATATATAATATTATTTTAAAATTTCAAAAAGTTTATGTCACTGTCACATACAAAAAATCATCAATAAAAAATATAATTCTCCATCTACAACAAAAAAATGAAAAATTATTAACATATAAATTTAAATTAAGAAAAACTAACATTGGAAAAACAAGAAGTTAATATAAAAGAAAAAAATTAACAAATAATATTATAAATAAAATAAATTTATAAGACACAATCCGCGCGAAGCGCGGAAAAAATCTCTAGTCAATTATAATGAAACAGAAATAGTAATAGTAACAGTAATAGTAATAAAGACCATATCAATTTCCATATAGTTGAAAAAAGAAAACTTCTGTATATTAGTAGACAGATATTAACTTCCATATACATTATTTAAGACCTTTAAATCTCCAGTACTAAATCCAACATAAAATGGAAAGTGACAATTCATTTCCTGTAAATTAACACATCATTTAAGGAAAGAGATATAGAAAATATTTATAATTCAAGAACAAAATCCTAACGTTCCTAATTGTATATATTTCCATATACGTCACACCGAATTTTGATGTATAAAAGAACTAACGCAACTAAGAAAAACAAAATATCTAATTAATCACACAATTCTTCCTCCTCAACAACCCAAAACATTGATAACCTCTGTGAGTTTTGCAATGATGAGAGGTGCTGCTTCGACCGAAGTAGTAGCAGTCATGGTAATGATGCTAGCGGTATTGAACCAATTAGAGAGTGCTGCAGCTAATGATTCATTATCATCAAACAAAAGTTTTTGTAATATTTATAGAGGAAGTTGGGTCTACGACAATTCTTACCCTCTCTATGATTCCAAGTCTTGCCCTTTTATCGAGAGACAGTTTAACTGCAAGTCCAATGGTCGCCCCGACCAAGATTACCTCAAGTATCGTTGGCAACCATCCGGTTGCAATGTCATAAGGTTTTTAATTACTCTTCTTTTATTTTTATACATTTAAGACATTATCGCTACATAAATCTGGTGAGAACGATTTGCGGAGTCATTAGCATTGTCACACATGCATGTGTCTCAGTGTATGTCTAGAATGAAGCAGAATTAGTCATGTCTAATCAACCATAAGGGGACTAAATAAGGATTTTTTTTTCTTTTATTATCGTTCCTAGAAATATTTTAAAGTTGAGAAAAATTATTATTTGACGTGCAGATTCAACGGCTTAGATTTTCTGGAAAGATTGAAAGGGAAGAAACTCATGTTCGTAGGCGACTCACTGAGTCTAAACCAATGGCAGTCTCTCACGTGTTTGCTCCACAACGCCTCACCAAAAGCTAAATTCACCATTACTCGTTCCCCTTCTGGCCTCTCCGTCTTCTCCTTCCCCGTAACGTTCTAACTCCATTATACTGTATATCTTTTTTTACTCACAAGGTATCAGTCCGGTTTAGATTAATTCTGGTTCGGTTTGTATAAATTGCATGCAATTGCAGGCTTACAATGCAACGATTATGTTCTCAAGAAACGCGTTTCTGGTGGATATAGTCGGAGCTCCACCAAAGCGAGTGATGAAGCTCGACTCGATCTCAACCGGTTCGCTGTGGAAAACCGCAGACGTTTTGGTCTTCAACTCTTGGCATTGGTGGCTTCACACCGGCAGAAAGCAACCGTAAATTTTCATTTCATAAACATTTTGTATATCTTCTAGGATCTAGAGATCATTAGTATATAACTAATGTAATTATTTGGGGGGTGCAGATGGGATGCAGTTGAGTATGGAAATGTAACGGTTAGAGACATGGACCGATTAGTGGCGTATGAGAAAGCCATTAGGACTTGGGGTATGTGGATTGACCAAAACATTGATCATTATAAAACTAAAGTGTTTTTCCAAGGTGTCTCTCCTGACCATGCCCGGTAAGTTCCTTCTTCATACATCTCCTTTTCTATTCCATATATACTGGAAATCATCAATGATAATGCTGACATCAACTATAAAGATTAAAGACTTGGATATAATCATATAAGATTAGAATTCTAGACTATGCTTTGCTTATAAAACAGTTATATAAATATACTTTTTAGGATGTTATATAACTATTTTGATAAAGGCTTTGAAATTATATTATTAACATGGCTGATATTACAGGTCAAAGGATTGGTCGAAGCAAGGTGGTAATGGCAGCTGCATTGGAGAAACAAAGCCGGTTATGGGATCAAACTATCCGGCAGGGCCACACCCAGCAGAAATGGTGGTGGAGAAAGTTATCAAGACCATGAAGCATCCGGCGCGGTTAATGGACGTGACATTAATGTCTCAGTTAAGGAAAGACGGTCATCCTTCGGTCTATGGATTCGGTGGTCACAAGAACCCGGATTGTAGCCACTGGTGTCTTGCTGGAGTTCCAGATAGCTGGAACCAGCTACTGTACTCTGAGTTATTTCATTCTTGATTCCTGATGGATATAGAGAGTCTCGAACATAGCTCAATTCATTATTGTACTTTGGTTATTTTGAATGAATTATGGCCCAAGTCATTCCGGCTTATGACATAGTTTTCCGTAGGTACATACAAGCAATCAACAAATAATTAGCAAGGTAACATCTTTAGACGCATTGTATTTTATCTCTTCAAATTTCCATATACATGAGAAATTCTATAAATTAATACTCAATATATTAATAAATAAAATAAATTAATATTTTTTTCCGGAATTGAATCAATTCAAAATATAACACAATTTGACAAAAAAATAATAAGATAATAAATATTTAATTTTTCTTATAAGCCCATGATTCTAATAAAACATAAATTATTAATTACTAGTTTGTATGAAGTTTATATAATATAAATAAATATTATAGTATCTATATTTATTTACAGTGAAATCTATTTCTAATTTTTATTAACATTTTGATGCTATTTTGTCAGATAATATCTAAACCCCATCAAGATTATATATTGTATATTTCAATATAACCAATAATCTAAAATATAAATAAAATAAAAATGAGTTTATTAGCGAATACACAACATCATAAAATTTTGTTCTTTTGTTTGCATAAAATATACACTTAAATATATTAATTTTATCAATATTTTCTTCTTTTTAAATTAATTTTTTATAAATTTATAAATTAATAAATATTAGAATCTCAGAATTATTAATGAATAAAGTTCTCAAAAACTTCATCATATAATAAATATATTTTATTATGAACAAAAATATATATTTTATTAAAAATAAATTTAACACAATATTATACTCACTTACTAAATGATAAATTCCAAAAGAGTACATCTAATTTGTTTGCTAAATAGATAATTGCTTCTCCTTTTTATTTATTTTCTTTAATAGTTGAAAGATTTTGTGAGAACTCTTTGATAATGATGTTTTAGCTACATAATAAGGCACTGTTTGTTTCTGTATTTGATGCAGCATCTAGATGTATCTTGATATTGCATCCGGATGTTTTTTTTATAATTAGTATTTGTATTCAGATACAACATATGGATGTTAAGTTGTTCGTTTTTATCATTTTAACTAATAGTATTTGAATCAAGTAAAGTGGATGAGCTTCAAAAAGGTTGGCTTCACTGCGAAAATTTTGAGAGTCAGCTATATATATGCATATAATTAAAGAATAAAAACAGTGACAAAAAAAAATTAAAAAATTAAAAAAAAAAACGTTTCCATTTTCTATCTTTTTACAGTGTTTGACAGAGATTGTGGTAATCATGTCTTCTTTGAGACAACTAACTTATTACCTTCCCCTTCGCTAACTAATATGAAGATGTCGTCATGAACGTTGCCACTTCCCCAGATCATAATAATAGAGAACTTTAGTGTATCATTACGAAAGTAAAAAATAATTATTTGGAAGCTGTTTCCTGCTATCAAATTTCAAGAGAATTCTCAAAACCTAAGAGAATTATTACGAAAGTGTATCATTTTTTTTTTGTAACACTTGCTCATTAAATTAAAAATGAAAAGGCTTCAGGCCCAAAGTATTTTTAGCCCAAAGATGGGTCAGATACACGAGACGAAAATAGGGAGAGTTTTGCTAATCGATCCGCTTCCACATTCAGCGATCGAGAGAGATGAGAGAAAGATATCTCGACAAACGCAGATGAGATCCTTTGGATATCTTTGACAATACCAAAGATCTCTTTTACCTGCAAGTCGTTGTTGATGGCTCTGATGAGCGTTAGGTTGTCAGAGAAAGCTTTGAGCTTTTGATGCTCAAGTTCCACTGCAGAGAGGAGACCGGATCGGAGCGCAATTGCTTCCGCTACTAGTGGTGAGGTGATCGATTCAAGCGTAGCTGATCCACAAAAGTGTATCATTCTCAAAACAAATTCACGTTTTACTGATGTGCGACTAAAAATACTCGTTACGAGATTCTTGACTGCCTGATTTTCCATACCGAATACATCCATATATCAGTTACATATATATATGAATTTTGGACTAAATGTAATAGTAGTCTTGGTGATTTTTATCTCATCTTTAACCCTAAAACTCCCATGGTGAACTTCAGTAATGCAAAGGAAAATAAAGGGTTTTTCTTTTTGTAAAAGGGCTTTCAGAAATAAAATGTCTAGCGGTTAGGACATTGGACTCTGAATCCAAAATAAAGGTTCGAGAGAAAGTTTCTTGCGATCCATTGTAGTTTTGGCTCGTCGGATATATTCAAGCATATCCTTTTCTAATCTTTGTCCAAAGAGGGAACAAAACATAGCCAATTAAGTTTCCCCATCTTGATTTTAAACCTTTCTCCATCATTTTTGCCAAATCCTGTGTTTATATTATTCGTTATAAAATTCTCTAACGTATATAATATTAGATTTTAACTCTTTACAAAAATTATGAAAAGTTCAGATGAGTTTTTATACCTCAATAATTCTGTTTGGACGTAGGTTGAAAAAAATAACGCCATGGAGACTTTGTTCTTAACTTAGATTTTTTTTCCATATCTGCTGGATTAGTGAAGTTAATTTGATGGTGTAAAATATTATCTCAAACGCGAAAACAATAGGGAAAAAATTATAGTGACTTACCGTATCTTTGATTCAAATATCGTGAAAGGCCAGCTTGCACAATTCCAAAAAGAACATCATTCACCGTCTAATTAAAAATGAGACAATCAAATCAATCCATGAAAAGATTATTTAAAATAAACTATTAAGCAACGTACCATATTCATCGCATTCTTCACCACTTTCACATCATCCAAACTAATAATTAGATGAATAAACTTATTAATGCTAACTGTAGCACCTGGTTTACCCTTAAGAGGTGTTGCTTCGTCTCCAGGAAAGCATACGATTACCATGGATTTAAAAATTTCAATGCAAGTGTGAAACATTAGTCTTACTATAAACCAAAACCAAGTAACCAATGACCAACAAGCATGTGTCGCATTACCAATGACCAACAAGCAAGTAAACAATAAATTTGATAATTTTTTTTAACTACTGATAAAAAAATTTAAAACACATAATTCTTGCAAAAAGAAAACTTTTCCTTCTCTTGCTTTCGTCGCGTAACACGATCGAAAGTAACAAGGGAAGCTCCATAGATGAAAACTACCCTTTCGTACGAAAAACAACAAGATGGTTCGAGGTGACTCTGATTGTTATAGTGACGTTTATGGTGGTTATCGTTGATGACGACAACAACTAATTCTCTGAAAAACCTTACATGGATCGTGAGAAGAACAATATTTTAGGAAATAAGATCTTGTAGAAGATGAAAGATGAGAGATGCAGCTGTTGCATTAGTCTCTCACGTTTAAGGAGATACATATTCACATATATATGTGCACACATTTAGGTTAGAAAAAATAGTGATTTGGTATTGATTTATAATATTAATTAAACCAAAATCGGTTAAGAGAAACCAGTCATTACATATTGGATGAAAGATGTAGATTTGGGTTAAGGTATACATATGTTCGAATGACTTCGGATAGTACTTGTTCATATTTCGGATATACCCAATCGGGTTCGGTATTCAAACTTTTTCAATACAAAACTCATTCGTGTATTTTGCTACTTCGGTCGGGTTTTTCGAGCCGGGTGCGGATTTGTGTTTGGGTATCGGATAAAATGTCCAGTCCTACTTTAGACCGCATAATAAGCATGAATTTAGAGCAAACAAGTGTTACAAACATTTCCTCCTAACAATTATGCTTTGATGAATGCATTTGTAAGGAGTTTTTGTTTAGTTTTCTACTGTTTGAGCTTTATTTTATAACGTTTATTTTTAATTCTTAACTTAAAATGAGAAATCGTAAGTCAAACTTGGTTTTAGTGTTTACGTATTAAAGAAAAAAATTTAAACAGCGGATCAGAAGATATGAGTAAGCTTCTGTATTTTTAGAAAAATTAGAATTTTATTTAACTTGAGCAAAACAAAATTGGGGTCATACCAGTTAGGAGAATAAATACAATTGGGGGGGGGGGGGGGGGGGGGTTGGGGGGGCAGTATATGTGCAGCATTATTTGATAGTTGTCTATCAAAACTAAAATAGGGAAAGTTGAAGCTGTATTTCGTAGTTCGTAAAGCCAAGATCATAACAAAAATTCAATTTATTTAATATCTTTTGGGATAATATTTTACACTTAACTCTCTCTTTTTCAAAAGCAAGGTTTTTGGACTATTTGATTTTTTAAGAACATGTTATTTAATTGAAATTTGTTGTAGTTATTTTAAAATGTGAATTATTTTTTCTAAAGTATGTGCTTTATTTTGATAAAACCAAATATTTTTATTTGATATATCATAATATAGTTAATAGTAATGTGTTAGAAATTAAATCTAAATTCAGGAAGCTTGAGTTCATAGCCGACTCTTTGTTCTATGTAATTCTAATAGTTTATATTGGGCCAAATTAATATTTAATTATAAAATTATAAGAAATTAAGGTCCAAACACATATTGATATAAGGTTTAGGTATGTCATTATGTCTTATTATATCCTCTATTGATATGCAAAATCCACCGTACCAACTCTTTTTAGCGGATAAGAGAAGATCTCAACCTTACTAGTTTTTCGTTCGTGTGATAAAAACACAACATAAACTGCTCTAAACTGTGTAGCAAGATCGGTAAATAAATCAAAACCCTTAACTTATATATTCGTTTTAATGGATACATATTTTTGCAGATTAAATCCATATGAACATTTTTTTATTCTATTGTCTATCAAAACTAAAATAGCGAAAGTTGAAGCTGTATTTCGTAGTTCGTAAAGCCAAGATCATAACAAAAATTCAATTTATTTAATATCTTTTGGGATAATATTTTACACTTAACTCTCTCTATTTAAAAAGCAAGGTTTTTGGACTATTTGATTTTTTAAAAACATGTTATTTAATTGAAATTTGTTGTAGTTATTTTAAAATGTGAATTATTTTTTCTAAAGTATGTGCTTTATTTTGATAAAACCAAATATTTTTATTTGATATATCATAATATAGTTAATAGTAATGTGTTAGAAATTAAATCTAAATTCAGGAAGCTTGAGTTCATAGCCGACTCTTTGTTCTATGTAATTCTAATAGTTTATATTGGGCCAAATTAATATTTAATTATAAAATTATAAGAAATTAAGGTCCAAACACATATTGATATAAGGTTTAGGTATGTCATTATGTCTTATTATATCCTCTATTGATATGCAAAATCCGCCGCACCAACTCTTTTTAGCGGATAAGAGAAGATCTCAACCTTACTAGTTTTTCGTTCGTGTGATAAAAACACAACATAAACTCCTCTAAACTGTGTAGCAAGATCGGTAAATAAATCAAAACCCTTAACTTATATATTCGTTTTAATGGATACATATTTTTGCAGATTAAATCCATATGAACATTTTTTTATTCTATTGTCAATTGTTTTATATCAGTTTAAAGAAAATATCAATTAAAGATTGCATGTTTAGGTTCAGTAAATGGTTTATAAACATGTATGAATTTCAACAATATGTCTCTCTCTTTTTTATTTTCCATTATCTCACTTTGCAAGTAATTCATATCATTTAAAGTTATATATCTTATTTTTGTACAGGTTCTTTTGCCAATTAGTTTTTTGGTTTACAAATATCCACACTATTTGGTACCTTTTTTCAGCATATGTGCAGCATTATTTGATAGTCCTCTAACAAAACTAAAATAGCGAAAGTTGAAGCTGTATTTCGTAGTTCGTAAAGCCAAGATCATAACAAAAAATCAATTCATTTAATATCTTTTGGGATAATATCTTACACTTTACTCTTTTTTTTTTCAAAAGCAATGTTTTTGGACTATTTTATTTATTAAGAACATGTTATTTAATTGAAATTGTTGTAGTTATTTAAAATGTGAATTATTTTTTCTAAAGTATGTGCTTTATTTTGATAAAACCAAATATTTTTATTTGATTTATCATAATATAGTTATTAATGTGTTAGAAATTAAATCTAAATTCAGGAAGCTTGAGCTCATAGCCGACTATTTGTTCTATGTAATTCTAATGGGTTTATATTGGGCCAAATTAATATTTAATTATAAAATTATAGAAAATTAAGGTCCAAACACATATTGATATAGGGTTTAGGTGTGTCATTATGTCTTATAATATCATCTATTGATATGCAAAATCCGCCGCACCAACTCTTTTTAGCGGACAAGAGAAGATCTCAACCTTACTAGTTTTTTCGTTCGTGTGATAGAACCACATCGTAAACTGCTCTCAACTGTGTAGCAAGATCGGTAAGTAAATCAAAACCCTTAACTTATATATTTGTTTTAATGGATACGTATTTTTTGCAGATTAAATCCGTATGAACATTTTTTTATTCTATTGTCAGTTGTTTTATATCAGTTTAAATATCAATTAAAGATTGCATGTTTAGGTTTAGTAAATGGCTTATAAACATGTATGAATTTCAACAATATGTCTCTCTTTTTTATTTTCCATTATCTCACTTTGCAAGTAATTCATATCATTTAAAGTTATATATCTTATTTTTTGTACAGGTTATTTTGCCAATTAGTTTTTTGGTTTACAAATATCTTGTTTGTTTATCAGATTCTAAGATCTCGGTTCGTCTATCTTAACAAATTCTATGGTGTTTTACAATTGGGAACATATAAATCGGTCACTATTTATGTTTATTAATGATTCTTTGCAGCATATGTGCAGTATTATTTGATAGTCGTCTAACAAAACTAAAAATAGCGAAAGTTGAAGCTGTATTTCGTAGTTCGTATAGCCAAGATAAAAACAAAAATTCAATTCATTTAATATCTTTTGAGATATTATCTTGCACTTTACTCTTTCTTTTCCAAAAGAAATGTTTTTGGACTATTTGATTTTTTAAGAACATGTTATTTAATTGAAATTGTTGTCATTATTTTAATATTTGAATTATTTTTTCTAAAGTATGTGATTTATTTTGATAAAACCAAATATTTGTATTTGATATATCATAATATAGTTAATAGTAATGCATTAGAAATTAAATCTAAACTCGGAAAGCTTGAGTTCATAGCCGACTCTTTGTTCTATGTAATTCTAATGGGTTTATATTGGGCCAAATTAATATTTAATTATAAAATTATAGAAAATTAAGGTCCAAACACATATTGATGTAGGGTTTAGGTATGTCATTGTGTCTTATAAATATCATCTATTGATATGTAAAATCCGCCGCACCAACTCTTTTTAGCGGATAAGAAAAGATCTCAACCTTACTAGTTTTTCGTTCGTGTGATAGAAACAAAACGTAAATTGCTCTCAATTGTGTAGCAATATCGGTAAGTAAATCAAAACCTTTGACTTATATATGTTTTAATGGATAAATATTTTTTGCAGATTAAATCCGTATGAACAGTTTTTTTTTTATTTTAATGTCAATTGTTTTATATCAGTTTAAAGTAAAAATCCATTAAAGATTGCATGTTTAGGTTTAGTAAATGGCTTATAAACATGTATGAATTTCAACAATATATATGTATCTCTCTTTTTTTCGTTATCTCACTTTGCAAGTTATACATATCATTTAAAGTTATATATCTTATTTTTTGTACAGGTTTTTTTGCCAATTAGTTTTTTGGTTTACAAATATCTTGTTTGTTTATCAGATTCTAAGATCTCGGTTAGTCTATCTTAATAAATTCTATGGTGTTTTACAATTGGGAACATATAAATCGGTCACTATTTATGTTTATTAATGATTCTTTGTTGCTGCTAGATAGCTTGCGTGGCAGTTTCAGACTCATCAAGCAGATGGCTGGCGTAAGGCCCTTAACGGAGGAGGAAAAGGAACTTATATCATTATATGGCAAACCAATTACCGTATATGATATTCTTCAAGCTTTCTCACAGGACAAGGTATGCACTATCTTTCTCTATTTTTCCTATAACATTCTTCAAGCTTTCTCACAGGACAAGGTATGCACTATCTATCTACAAGCTTTTATTATTTGTCATGTAGCCACGTTTCCTTCCAAGGTGTTTGAGCTACAAAATACAGGCGAAGAAAAATAAGATGTATGAATCTCTTCTCTAACATTAGTTTACCACTGTTCTAATTTAGACTATTCTAAAACGCTAATACATATGTGTTTTCTTTTCTAGAATTATCATTACAATCATAGAATTTATGAACTCTTCCTAAAATTTTTGGAATAAATTTTAAGTACCGATTTTCAAACAAAAAAACTTAATTTATGTTGTTGCATTTTAGATCTTTTCTCTTCTATTTCCTAGATAAAATAAATGACTTCTTCTCTTCACATGGCACACTTTTATTTTTCTTAGGGCAAATATAGGTGGAATAGCAATTTACAACTATATGAATTGTAACAACATAATACTGAAATCCCAAGGTGATTCTTTACTTGGTTTCGCTTCAGAAAATGTTTTGTTTTCTTCTAACCATTGTATTAATTATCTATACACATTTGAAAATGTAGTTGTGAAAAGGACTTCTTGCCCATTTTGCCCAATGAAGTGTGGAAGCCTCAAGGTAGGCCCTAGAACCAAACTTTCTATATCTTTCATTTTTAAACAATAAGGATCTGAATATTGCATGCTATGTGCAGGGCGTGAAACATCATTTGATGTCATCGCATGCCTTATTTGATTTTAACTTTCGGGTACGTTGTATTTTTAAGGATACACAACTCTTTTCAAGTTTTCTTGTGATATATTATAAGTAACAAGATAAGTGCTCTTTCATGTTTTAGCTGTCGGAGAATGGTCATCCGAATTTTGATGTCTCCGTGAAACCTGATGCATTCACAAATGGGGTTAGTATATGTGAAACTTGATACGTACGCAACATTTTAAGTGGGTTCAGAAAATAATTTATTTTTGTCATGATTATGAACTTTACCATAATGTTATAACAGGTACTAACTTATGATTTAGAGGAGCACAATCGTGTTAATACCTACCTTTATCGGTAAGATCTCAAACTATTTACTCTACTTCTTAGCTATGACTCATCATCATCTTCTTAGAGCTAGTCAAACCATAATTCGTGCAGCTCGAAATCCCGTATGCGAGGCCAAAGAGGTGTTCCTAAGGGACGTAAATGTTGTAAGATTTTTGAGAAGTATTCAGAAGATGTCCCTCGTGACAAAGCAAATGAAATTTCTCATGTGAACGGTGATAATATCCCATCCTCCCTAGCAAGAACTCGCTTGTCGGGACAGACTAGCGACATTCAGACAAAAACTCAACCAGAGATAGGTCGGTCTTCTAAAGCTAAGGAGCCTCGTGCTATTGGGAGAAAAAGGTTAAATCCACAGCGGGTCGGGGCTGAAAGGTTATGATGTTCTCTGTGTTACTTTTTTTCTACAGAATATTCGTCCTTATGATTTTACTAACCAATATTATCATACATTGTTAATTTCCAGAACCGATATTAGGAGTCGGCAGTTCTATCACTCTCAAACATTGCAGGTGGTTCAGTTTCCTACAAATTCTTGATTTTCTTGAAACCATGCCGTCTAATTTTTTTTATTATACTAACTAAATAAGTTGCACTTTGAAGCCAATGACTCTGGAAGAAGTACTGTCTGATGCGGACAGCGATAATGAAGATGATCAAGAATTTAAAGATTTTCAAGAACGCATGGTATTTCATTGTTTTTGATTTTTTTTTTTTTTTTGTAATTTTCATTGAATTGTTATGATGCGGACACTAGAGGCATTTTGTGTTCTTCTTTTTTCGCAATTTCACAGAAGATTGATCGGTTGGTGGATGCCAGCGATGAGGAGAAGAGATTTATGTGGCTTTGGAACACATTCATTAGAAAGCAAAGGTAGCAATATGATTCTATTTGCATCTTTTTCTTTAAAGAAAGACACCAGTAAACTCACTTTTGTTATGCCATGATTACATTTTGGGCAGGGTGTACGCGGATAAACATGTTCCTTGGGCATGTGAAGAGTTCGTAAAACTTCATGCGAAAGAGCTGATCACTCCTAAACTTCTCTGGTAATAATCTTGTATCAACTCATCATATGATGCCCAAAATGGATTATCACGGTTTTTTTCATAATATTTGTTAATGCCTCTGAGCAGGCAATGGAGAATGTTCGCAGTTGATACGCTGTGTTTAAAATACGGTCTGATATGCGCCAAGACCATGGACAAATGCAGTATCATCCTGCAGAAGGCACAGGAAGCAGAAGAAGCACCAGAAGAAGCGGCCGCAGCAGCAGAAGTGGCGGCAGCGGCAGAAGCGGAGGCGGCAGTGGCGGCAGCAGAAAAAGCAGCAGCAGCGGCAAAAGTGGCAGCAGATGCAGCGGCAGCAAAAGCATCCGCCGCTAAAGGCACAAGAAAAAGCGCCAGAACGCAAAAGAAGAAGAAGCAAGAAGCAGCTTCCTCTTCTAAAGCTAATGCTAATGGCAACGAGCCACAGCCAATGGAACTTGATGAAGAACAACATTAGCCAGATCTTCATTTCTGAACTGAGAGATCCAAACTATTTTAAAACTCCCGTACTCAGATACCATTTCCTTCCTTTCAAATTATGTTAAACTAAACTTTTAATTTTATCTCTAATAATCTCAAGGAGTTACAAACTCAAAAGACTGATTATGATACTTGAAAATGAGATTAATTCATGGTTTTTTTTCCTCATCAAAGATTAATGAGGGACAGGTTAGTATTTAATTACAAATGTTTCCAGAATTTACAAACCCTATCTTTTCTGCTATATCTAATCTGGTCCCTTTTTATTTATTAACTATTGTCACTGGAGAGGCACATATTCACCAGCAGACTCACCTGCATCATTCTTTATTTATCATCATTAGTAGACAGAAATGTCGACTCTTATACCACTCATGGAAAGATTTTTCCGAGAAAGCTTGTGGTCGTGACGCAAGCCAAGCCACAAGCATGAGATCCTCGCCAATGCAGCCTGCCCCACCACTTTCACCCATAACTCGTTCCCAGCAACATTCATTGACCTCTTTGAGTCATCATCATAGCCCTCTACATCCGAGTGGGTCACTACCACCATCGACCCATCCTCAAACACAACCACATTCCCAGAACAAACCTGCTTTACATTACTTGGGATCAAAGCTGAAGTTGCATCAGTTAAGGAACTCTGAGTATTCAGCACCTTGACATGGTAGTACTCAAGAACAGCCTGCAGAGACACATTTAGGAATCAGAGGATGAAGAATAAGAACAAAGAAAGAACGTGTCTTTGTCGGTTACCTTCCATTGAGCGGTGGCTAATTTTACTCTAGGCCTGATTGACTTCACGTAGGCATATGCTTCTTCAGGTGTCATGTGTTTGTGTTGCACCTGCATTGCAAAGATATAATCAGAGAGAGCTGAAGCAAAAGAGTTTTATTTGATGAATTGCAACACAAACCAAGTAGCATATGACGACGGTTGTACTGCGGCCACGACCCGCCTTGCAGTGAACATAAGTCGTCTTCCCAAGTGAAGCATTTCCTTCAACGAGACAAAACAAATATCAAATGAATACAGCTAACAAAAAAAAAAAGCAAGAGGATAAAAGTATAAAAAGAGAAGGTAAACTTACTATGGATAAACTCTACAGCTTGGCATATGGCTTCCATGGAAGGTGCAAAACAATAATCCCTCGTGGCAATCACCAGATGGTCAATGCAATAAGACTTACATAACAGTAAGAAAACAAAACAAAGTTAGTAAATAAGAAGAAAAACAAAAACAGAGCATTAGTATATAGAGAGAAAAAAGAAACAGACTTTGTAGAGAGACGATGGAACCAAAGTCTCATAAGGCTCATTCAGAGTGATGACTCCACAAACACCAAGCTCCTTCAGCCGCGGAACATCAGACGGAAACGGAACAGCTCCAAGTAATATAAACTGGAGACAATAGCCAAAGCCAATTAACATACATGAGATTGAGACACAACAAAACAGCTAAAAGGAGGAAACTTTTTAATAATACCTGAGCGACCCTATCCCACCAATGAAACTCAGCCTCAACCTTATTCCTAACAACGTTGTAAACCAAAGTTGGATAGAACAAGGCACGCGCACCTACACCAACCAGTGCCATCTTCGTCGTCACCACTATCGCCTTATCTCCATCCTCTACGCTAACCTCCTCCGCCGATCTCTCTTCCTTCTCCGTCACGTCTTCGATATACATCACTCCTCAATCCAACAGACACAGAGTTGACGATCGTCAAAACACACAGCCACGAAGAAAATCTACAAAGAAACTATGAAGTCAAGCGGAAGCGACCGGAGAAAAGCTGAATTCAGAATCGATCAGATCAAACGGCGAGGCGGAGAGCAGAGTGATTTGGGGATGAAAGAGAAGAATCAAAGTTTCTACGAATTTGGGGATCGATGATTTTGCCTAATCTCTCTTCCTTTCCTACTCGACCTATCTTTTTGGTTTCTCTTTTAAAGAGAAGTTTTAAAACCGGACCAAAACACTTAACCGGATTCCTTTATTAACTTTTTTTTTTTTGTTTTGAACTTTTTATTCATTGGATCGATTATAACTGAACGGTAGATCAATAAACTAATATATTTGATATCAAAATAGTAATTTTACAATTAAAATTTGATAAATTAATAAACACGATAAATTAATAAATTTTTTAGACCGATTCAAAATATAATACAAAACAATAAAATAATAATTTTTATAAATCTTATGTAAACATAGTCTCTTAAACATATAGTCTCATTAAAATCATATATAGTTTATCTAAGTACTAACAAAAAAATTATTTTTATGTTCGCAATATAATTTATTTGTATGTTTCTTAACATTACAATATATTCTGATCGATAATAGTAAAATTATATCTAAAACAACACTTAAATTCTATGAAACAAATTTTATATACACCAAATAATATAATAATTTTAAAATTTATTAATATCTATATGGTAAAATTTTAAAAAGGAAAGTTTTGTAAATTAATAAAATATTACAATCCTAAAATTATTAATTTATAGAGTTTTTACTTTGTAATGATATGTATATTAATTTATAGAAATCAAACTTTGCATTTTATTCATCAAGTATAATAAAATATTTCACATTTCTATTTTTATTTTAATTTTTTACTTGACATACATAGTTTCAAAAAAAATATTTAACTAATTTTGATAACAAATTAAATTTAGAATAAAAGTAAAAAAAAACTGAAAACAGGTTTTACCAAAATTTTAATTAATTAATTTTTATTAAATCAGAACCAAATTTTATAAAATTGTTCGATTTACTGGTTTGATTCGGATATGGAAACATTGGGAGAAACCAAAATAAAGAAAATGACCTCAGTGTGTTCAGAAACTTAGGTGAAAATCAATGGATTCTTGAAACTTGTTATCCAGCTTTTGTTATACGTAAAAGGATGATTGCTATTGTCGACAGATATCAATTAAATTCACTGAGGTGAGATGAAAATAAGATTTTCACCTTTATTTTGTGACTAAAGTTCTTAAAAGTATAGTAAAGGAGGCACAAGCGATTTAAGCAGCATGGTACTAGACTATGATTTTTTCATCTCAGGTTATCTTGTGTTTGGAGGAAGATAATAGGTATTTGTTTTATGATCTTTACTTGTTTTTGAATTATTTTGATTTAACCATCGGAGTTGTTATGTTGTTTGACTTAAGAGGATTTCAGGAGTATAAACATATTTTCAAGTCTTTTCACTTTTAGTTAAGAACAACACATGGTGACAGGTTTTTTTGCTATTGGTCTAGTACGATGATAGGAATGGGCCGACAACTAGAGGCCATGTTGAATGAGGAAGAGGAGGATTCACGTTTATAAATTTTAAAGATTACATACGAATGGACCGGACCAACACATGAAAGTTGATCGATGTCCATATGTCCAATGTTTATCACTCGCCCCAAAGTCCAGACTACTCTCTCAAGCATGCGACCAACAATGATTGATCGCAGTGGATTGACACAAATATCCCCTTAATGAATAAGGTGTCAAACTGTTTGTGTTGATTTATTCATTCAATCGACTTGAGTCTTTATACAACATTAGAGATAAACTCTAGTCCTAGATCTTAGGAGATAACTCTTATTGAGCTACATTCAGCGTTTTCACAGCAACATGTGAAACCTTTGTCCAAGTCAGCAAGGTCGTCCCACATGACTTTGAGTTGTCCGTAGAAGATTTCAACTGTGTCACCATCTTGCTTGCATGCTGTTATATCTGCGAGGAGTTGATGAAGTCGAGTGTCGTCGTTGACTGAGAACCGTCGCTGAAGGCTTGCCCACATATCTTTAGCACTATCAACGAGAGAGATGGAAGGTCGTAGTTTTGGTTCAATGCTACTGTATATCCATCCGATGATCATTGAGTTGACCATGTCCCACTTTTCTGCATCGTCAGAATCTTTGGACGGTCGTTTTAGAGTTCCGTCAATGAACCCTGTTTTTCGTTTGGCACGAAGAGAATTGGTCATCAGCTTCGCCCATCTTTCATAGTTTCCACCGTTGAGGAGGATCGGTGTCTGTACTTGCCCAGTGTTATCGGCTGGATGCAAGTAATATGGCGACGCTAACTTGTCAGTTGCTGCGACGCTAGTTTGTTCACTGCTCATGATTTCTTATCGAGATCGAGCAAAAGAAAGGAGAGAAAAAATTTTGATATTAAGAGTCAAGAGGAGGCTCTGATACCATGTCAAACTGTTTGTGTTGATTTATTCATTCAATCGACTTGAGTCTTTATACAACGTTAGAGATAAACTCTAGTCCTAGATCTAAGGAGATAACTCTTATCGTTACAAGTCTATATTTATCTCAAGAATATTCTAGCTTATCGCTAATATAAGGTGAACATTCAATATCATCGAAGGATCCAACCAAAGGCCAAATTAATATCTTAAGCACGTTGCCTACCATGAGTGATCGCAAGGCGATGACACGAGTTTCTTTGTAGGGTGAACACTTCAACCTTATCAATAGTGGATCTTAAGTTTGTGAAATAAGTGTTTTTGTTATTCATCCATCGATAGATCTGTAAAGACATTGTTAGTTAGGTTAGGACTACTTTCATTTGTATTTTTTTCTTAAAACTTTGTATATGTGTTGTTCATATGGACGGAGTACGTGAAACACAAATGTTTCTTAAAATTGACAAGTAACAAAACTAGCCAAATAATTAGATGATTATATTTCACATTGGATACGAATTGACCCCTTATCTAAACTTATAGAGCAACTTTTTCTTAATTAGAAACCATTAAACCACTACCTATAATTATTAGCCTTTTCCCAACCCTTAAAGATCCCAGCCGATTTTAATTTGTGGTGCGTCTGGTGCCACTCACTGCCATTGATAACTGAATTGGGCAGTTACATACTATATATATGTGATTTATATTATCTTTTTTTTGAATTACCGCGAGGTTGGGCCGAAACCTAATCATCCATGCCCGAAACCACAGCATGTAAAATATTATTTTCAACATGTTATAAGTATATTGCATATACAATTTTCGATTGTGATATTGTAACTTTGTAAGTACCAACATGTTGTCTTCTATCTAGATCCTCCAACATTGAAAAACCAATTAAACAAGTATGCATTTAATTTCATTTCAAAAAATGTTAGTTGGTTGTTAATGAAAGAAGTAGTTACAACGACATCCTAATTAAAATTACTTTTGATAGATTATGACTTTAATCTTGATTAACCCAAATACGAAAACAAAGTTTGACTTGACTCTTTCGATATATGCATACACATGATATATATATATATATATATATATATGCATGTCGTAAGAGTATCATATGTATATACATGTATGGAAAGCGGATGAGATCCTAAAGTTGGCTTTTTGCAACATCTTGTGTACTTTGTAGCATATTTTATCGTTTTTTTTTTTTTGTCATCCGTGAAATTTTATTAATGGGCCAAAACCCAACAGATAAGACCCAACAACAAAACCATACAAAAAGCCTAACAAACGGGCTAAACTAAACATTACAAACTATGGGCCGTAAGCCCATAGGCGAAACCTGTTGAAGAAGGAGAAACACGTCACCCACCACGTGTCCGATCGCCCAGCGATCAATGAACACGCATCAAGGCACGAAACCGCTTCTTCCACCGGAGCCAGAGCAAGACGCGACGGAGCTCCGCCGTAAGCGAAGTCGAACCAGAGGATGAGCCGCTCAAAGAACAACATCACCGAAGTTCGAACCGAAGAATCAAACTGGCGGATCTACGATTCACCGAAGGAAACATCAACCGCCTTCAATCGAACCAAAGTCTTCGACTTCTATCAATGATTCAGATCGAAAGGCAATTGGACGAAGAAGAACTAGAACGTAGATCAAACGGAACCCGGAAACAACCGGGAGAAAGCCGGCAACGGCGGTGCAGAGGAAGCCACCGCTTCCCGGAGACCAAAAGCCGGCGAAGCCGGTGCTAAGAAAGCCACCGCTTCCCGGAAACAAAAGCCTTACACTAGGGAGACAACCAGAAGAATCCGGCCGGCGAAACCTCTCTTTCTGAAAGATCCAAAAGTGATAAGAAGGAGAAGATTCGAGAGAAATCTCTCTCTAAAATTAGAGAGAAGCCGACCTTTTTTTATTAGCATATTTTTATAACATATTTTATCGTCAATTGGGTTATTGTTTATAACATCTTTTGTACCTTGTAGAAACGTGTTCTTACGCAGTTGCTTATACGTGCTGTCTATATGACTAAGGTTGTAGTCAGATTGTTCACTTAAACACACATTTTCTTCAATTTTTTTATCACAAATTTTCAAACTCACTAAACATCTTTCTGGATATGCTAGACCAACGGCTTCAAATCTGTTTGACCTGATGAACGCGTTTTATCATGGGTCAAAACCAACAATATTTGTTGCTTGATTAATTTGCCTTTCCGGATTTCCAACAGAACTGTTGTAGATAATTGTGGATCTCTCCTTATTTTCAATGTCTTATATTCTCTTTGTTTCTCAAAAAAAAATGTTATTTAACATTTTGTTCTTGTTATACAAAAAGTATAGTTATAGATTTACAATACAACTTTAACTTAATATTAATTACAAATGAATTGATTTTATAAATAATTTTATTCATCTCAAATCATATTGGTTGAATATGTGTAATTAATAAAAATTTAAATGCATTTCAATCTTTTTTAGTATGAAAAATGTCAAACTGATATTTTTACGAAACGGATGAAATATTTGTTTTCCGTTGTAAATCAATTGTAATCTTTTATTGTTTTCAATCCCTGCTGTGGCTATTTATTCCTTAATATAGCTAACTAAAACACTGTAATTCTTAAGCCATATGATCACTATTATATTCACCATCAATGTAGAATATGACTCTTGACTGTAGAAACTCGACAAACTCGGATAATATGATCCTGAACTTCTCACCGAAAAAAAACGGCTCTTTTTCTCTCTCTAGCTGCGATTAATGGGGGATTAGGTTTCTAACCGTTACTCCGCCGCCGGAGGGCATCACGCTCACCGGTGAGAACTCTTTGCCTCCTTTCTTCCGCTCTTTCTCTTCTCTTCTCTCCTCTCATGTCGCCATGCTCCTCTCCAAAAGAAAGCATCGCCCTCCGTTCTCCCGTTCGTCTAAGGCTTTTCGTCGAATCCTCTCCGCCAGGATGACTAAGAAGAAGTTGTCCTCCTCCCTCGTCATTTCCTCTGAAATCGGCGCAGCGGCTCTGGGATCCTCGATCTCTGGGACATTCAACTCGGCGCTTGCTTCTTTTCCTGTCGGTTCTCCTTTGGTCCCTTCTGGGTTTTTTCCGCTGAAATCTGTGGTGGTTTCCTCTTCTCTGGTGGACTCTGTGGTGGTGGCTTCTGGTCCTGCGCCACCTGGTCAATCTGGTCTGCCTACCTCGCCGGGGATCCCGTGTGGCTCTGGCTCCTCCTCGGTGGAGATCTCTCCATCAACTCCTCTATCTTCGTCTCGCCAGGCCTCGGAGGTTCGTTGCTCTGGTGCTGTTGACGGAATCGCTCTGTTCACAGCTAAACCTCCTGTAACAGAGGTTCCTCCGGTGAAAAATTACGCAGCTTTACTCAAAAGCTCAGCGCAGCTGCAGGAATTAGGAACTCCGGTTGATCATATCTCGGGGGCTCCTTTTGTGCTAATACCGGATGAAAACATTGAGGCCGCAAAGCTAGAGTTTAAAGACTTCATATATGCGCGCTTCCATGGAGACTGTCCTTCGATGGGTAAGATTATTGGAGTAGTGAATGCGGTCTGGGCAAAAACTGGCCCAAGGATATTTGTTCATAGCATTGGACATGGTACGTTTCTCCTCAGAGTTACAACTCCAAGAACTCGGGAGGTACTATTATCCCGCACTTGTTGGAACATTGGTGGGTTTCCTATGTTTGTGGCCCCATGGTCTCAGGATTACTCACCTGATGAACCTCCTCTTACTAGTGCCATTGTCCCAGTGGAGATGAGAAACGTCCCCTACCTGCTTTTCAACCAAGAGAGCTTGAGTCGCCTAGCCACAGCTATTGGTAAACCTGATTCGCTAGCACCGGAAACAGAACGCAAGGAAAATTTCGAGGTAGCAAAGCTATATGTAAGGGTCGATCTTACAACTCCTTTGCCCAGCAAGATAGTGTCGGGTTTCTCTAATGGCAAGGAGGTTGAGATTGCTGTAACATATCCCTGGCTGCCTGTCAAATGTGACCTTTGCAAGAAGTTCGGCCACCCTTCGATTAGATGTGACGCTGTAGCTTCAGAGAGAGCTTCAGGGAAGGTTGGTGTGCGGAAAAATTCAGATGAAATGTCCAGGAGGCGATCGCAGTCAAGGCCGGGCCGCTCTACTGGAAAAATGGTAAAGCAGGGGAAGCTTCGATATATACCTGTGGTAAAAGATTCTGTAGAAGCATTCAAGGAGACTTGCAAGATCGATGATATTCAAAAGGAAGACTTGGAAGAGGGCGAAATCCCTCAACAGAATATGGAGGAGGCCACAGTCGCTTTGTCTCTTACTGAACAGGTTGCTCATGTCAACAATAATTCTGAATCTAAAGCGCTCTCTGTTGTGACTAACTCACTGCCTAGTGTTGAGGAGGTGGATTTATCTCACATTGATGCTTTGTCCAACGGAATTTCTACTGGTGCTTTTGATGTATTGGCCAGGATTTCATCGGATGATTGCGGCGATGATTTGTTTTTGGTGTCTGTTGATGAAGCAGAGCTTGAGGTAGATAGGACTGATCCCACTTTTTTGGACGCCTCTGGTGCTGTTGTGAAGGTTGCCCACGTTGAAAGCTCTCCGGAGGTTACAGCTGATGCTACTCTGGCTACTGACAGTACAGGGTGCAAAGGTAGCGCTGAACAGAAGCATCTGTTGGACAAGGGTCTAGATAGCGAGCATCTTATTCATCCTGTGGAGGATCAGGATCGAGACAACCCCTTTTTCCTGGTTAAAAACAGGAAGAGTGGCCGTAAGGTCACAAAACGCCACTAAAATTTTTAGATATGTTTTTTGCGTGGAATGTAAGAGGACTGAATAGCGAAAGACGCCACACGATGACCAAAGATTGGATTAATATCCATAGGCCTCTTTTTGGAGCTTTTTTGGAGACTCATATACTAGAGAGTAATAAAGAGAGAGTATTAGGATCTATACCCAGGGGGTGGAAGTTTTTTGGCAACTACTTGGATGACGTCTCGGGGCGTATCATTATTGTTTGGGACCCGAAGGTTACCATGGTTATATACGACACATCACCTCAATCAGTTACTTGCGGAGTCACCATTCTTTCCGAGAATGTCACGTTAACGGTTACTTTTGTTTATGGTTTCAACTTGGTCGACGATAGGAGGAGTTTATGGGATCATCTTCGTAATCTTCAGGCTACAACTCCGGTTTCTGCTTATCCATGGTCAGTTTTGGGTGATTTCAACCAAATGCTGCGTACATCCCATCACTCCAATCACCTTACCTCCCGTGTTGATGACTCGGGCATAGATGATGCAAACATTGGTCTTCAAGACGCTCAGTTGTTTGAGGCGCAGGCAAAAGGATTACCATTCACTTGGAGGAACAGTCAAGATGATAATCCAATCTCCACAAAAATCGATCATGCTTTCATCAACCAGCCTTGGTCTACAGCTTTTCCGGATTCCTACGCTGACTTCTTGGACCCGTCTCAATCAGATCATACGCCTTGCCTCCTTCGGATGCCTTCTATTAGACGGCAGGTTATTAAACCTTTCAAGTTCTTTCACCACGTTATAGATCATCCTGAATATGCAGAGAAAGTGACTGAAGCCTGGAGCTGGGATCAGATAACAGGCACAGATCAATTCAAGCTGGTGCGTTCGCTTAAGTTGCTAAAGAGACCTTTGCGTCAGCTTAATAAAAAACACTTCAGCGGCATTACGCAGAGGGTCAAAGAGCAGCAGGAAAATGTTAGTGCGCTACAGAGAATATTGCTTACTGCACCGGATACTTCAACAGCCCGACAGGAACATATAGAAAGAGAAAAGCTGAATGTGCTTCTAAGGGCAGAAGAGAAGTTCTATAAACAGAAATCACGAGTTCGCTGGTCTGCGGTTGGGGATCGGAATACACCATTTTATCATCGGACAGTATCATCTCATGCCTCAAGGAACCATATTCACTATCTTAAAGATGCAGATGATCATACGTTCTTCACGATGGAGGATATCAAGGCGCACGCGGCTGATTATTTCCACGGTATCCTTGGTTGTACTGATCTCCCATCCTCGCCTACAACAGCAGAGGAACTTCAGTCTTTACTTCCTTTTCGCTGTTCGGATCTCCAACAGAACTATTTGAAACGCGAAGTGACAGCAGCGGAGATCAAAGCAACCTTGTTTGCAATGCCATTGGACAAGAGCCCAGGCCCCGATGGTTATTCTGTTGAGTTTCTAAGAGCATCATGGGACACAGTGGGTGAAGGCATTACTGCTGCGGTGAGAGAGTTCTTTAGAAATGGGAGATTGCTTAAGGATATGAACACGACTGCCATTGCCTTAATTCCAAAGAAGCCGGAAGCTTGTAGTCTCACTGACTATAGACCTATTAGCTGCTGCAACATAGTCTACAAGCTTATTTCAAAGATCATAGCTAACCGTTTGAAGCCGATTCTGTCCGAATGTGTTAGTCCTAATCAAGCGGCATTCTTGAAAGGGCGCAGCCTGGGTGAAAATGTTTTGCTGGCAACTGAGCTAATCAAGGACTACAATAAGTCTTCGTGCCTCAGAAGCGCAATGCTGAAGATAGACATTCGCAAAGCTTTTGACACGGTTTGTTGGGATTTTGTTCTTAAAGTGTTGGAAGCTCAGCAGTTTCCTAGTATGTTCATAGCTTGGATCAAGGAGTGTATCTCCTCGCCTAGATTCTCAGTGGCCATTAATGGGGAGCTTGCGGGCTTCTTTGCGGGTAAGAAGGGCCTGAGGCAGGGGGACTCAATCTCTCCCTATCTCTTCATTATGCTTATGGAGGTACTGTCTCGTATGCTGGACAAGGCCGAATCCGATGGTGCTTATAGGTTACATCCGCTATGCTCTTCTCCCAAAGTCACTCATTTATTGTTCGCAGATGACCTGCTGGTCTTCTTTGATGGGTCTCGAGCCTCAACTGCAGGGATCAAAGCCGTAATGAATCATTTTAGGGATTGGTCGGGCCTTGATACTAATGAGTCCAAATCAGAGATCTTCTATGGAGGCTACACTGATGTTGAAGCTTCAGTTCTCAGCGACTTATCAGGGTTCAGGCGCGGAGCCTTTCCTACGAGATACCTTGGACTGCCTCTCAGTCCTAAGAAGATCTCAGCGGCTACTCTTCAGCCGTTTATTGATCGCATCACTGCTAAACTTCATTCCTGGACGGTCAAGTTCTTATCATTTGCTGGGAAAGTTACCATGATCTACACTGTTATTTATGGAATGGTTAATTTTTGGAGTTCGGTGTTTGTGTTGCCTAAATCTTTTTATGCCAAAATAGACTCCCTCTGCTCAGGGTTTCTCTGGAAGAACAGCACAGTATCAGCTGCAGGAGCAAGGGTCTCATGGGCAAGCATTTGCAAACCGAAAGCAGAGGGCGGCCTTGGGATTAGAAACCTCGAGGAGTTCGAGATGGTCTTCAGGTTAAAGCGGATTTGGTTGTTCTTCTATGGTTCGGGGTCACTATGGGTTCCTTGGCTAATTAACAATCGATTTGGTGGGAGAAGTATTTGGCTAATAAATGATTCGCCTAGATTTTCCAAGACTGTTAGAAGTATGCTTCAGCTCAGAGATCAGTTACACTTCTTCCTTCGATGCAGCATTGGTGATGGTAGTACTGCCTTGTTTTGGTATGACTGTTGGACTGAGTTAGGTCCTTTATGCCTTATCTTTGGCTCTTCGGGGCCTCGGTCGTTAAGGATTCCCCGCTCTGCGACGGTGTCACAGGCAGTACGCAATGGGAACTGGAACATCCCTCCCGCACGCTCGGAAACAGCGGTGACTCTCCAAATTGTTCTATCAACCATGGCAGTCCCGTTAGAGGACAATGGTCCAGATTTTTATTCTTGGAGAAATCGCTCGGGTGGTTTCAGCAAATCGTTCTCCTCCCGAGTCACTTGGGAAAGGATCCGTAACCCATCGCCACCGGTCCATTGGCACTCGACCGTATGGTTTAAAGAGGAGATTCCACGATGCTCCTTCATCACCTGGACTGCCTTCCTTGGAAGGTTACCTACAAGAGACCGCTTAATATCCTGGGGATTGGTTGTCCAGCCAGGTTGTGTTCTTTGTGCTAATGCTGATGAATCTATCAGTCATTTATTCTTTCAATGTCCATTTGCGGCTGCTACTTGGTCTCGTTTCTGTGGCAGGTACATGGCGTCTTCGCCAGCATCGCTCCAGGAAGTCTCCAGTCTGTGCCAACAGCTCCAGCAATCCCCAACTCCGCGAGCTGTTCCCGTCTTGAAGCTCTTAAACCAAGTCATCATCTACTACCTTTGGTATGAGCGTAATGCCCGTATCTTCAGAGGAGAGTCTTCGACTCAAGAGGCCTTCTTTAGAGTGGTGGATCGTCGTATGAGGGATAGGCTTCTATCTCTGTCTCTTCGGTCTAGCACTGCTCCGTCGCCTTCTTTGCTTGAGTTGTATTTCTGCTTCATCTCCCCCTATAGTTAACTTCTACTCTCTCTTTATTTCTCTAAGTTCTCTGCTCTTTTCCTTTTGTAATAAGCTGTGTTTTCCAGCAATGTAAAACTCAAAAAAGTGGTATAAATCTTAACATTTAGACCAAAAAAAAAAAAAAAAACTCGGATAATATCGTTAACCATTGTTTATTTTTGTAACGGATGGTTTGCAATTAACATGTGCTGTGAGTTCATCAATTTAATTCGACTCATAGTACGAGGCAAAATGCATTATTTAGAAGAAGAAACCTCATTCTTTTGGTTCTCAATAAATGTCAAACGCCAAGCTGTAAGGAGTAATCAGTTCTTAAATGGAATCACCAACAAATGATGGCTAAATTCATCTTAAATTAATTCTCGTGATTAGAGCAACTCCAATTATAATTTTTATCATGAAGATTCTCAGTGTATGTATATATAATAATTATGATTTAATTAAAGGTATAATAAAATTTTGCAAACCCAACCAATAATATGTCATGTGAGATAGTTCGTTGGGTTTCTAAAATTTTTAGTATACTCTTAATCATATTATTATTATTAAATATACATACACTAATACGTAACTTTTGATACAAAGATTTATCTTAGATCGTATCATACAAGTTTTTCATTTTAAATTAATTCTCATTTTCAGAAAAGGAGTGTTAGGAAATAAATATTGTTTTATATCTTTTCAATTGATTTATTTTTACCTCTAATAAAATTAACATTAACTTATAAAAATTATAGAATTTTAATAATCGGATAAAAGTATAGTCATATCAAATACGAATTATCGGTTCCAGACATAAGAAAACAAAAAGCTCATCCGAAAGGTAGATTGCCTTTTTATACAGTGTTTTTCTTTTCTTTTTTCTCTTTTTCCACAGGTATAGAGGGTACGCATAAATATAGTTACAGACTGAAAATCCAGATGTCTAGGTATAAAGTGTATTGAATACGTATACACATATTTTAGATATAGCCTACAAAAGAAAATCAGCTTCTTAAATTGGATGTATATAATAACAACCACACCGACCTATTCTTTTTTGGTCTAAAAACCGACCTATTCTTCTCAAACAAAACTCTCACACTAAACCAAGAAAACCACATTTCTTTCCTTCTCTACATTAACCATCTCCTTCATTACATTTAATCCCTTCTATATTTTTATAAGAAATGAAAAAACTCAAACTCATGGATCACTCATCCTGCCAGAGGAGATATCACGATCCTCCGTCACAGGCGACGGCTAGAACACTGAATAATAACAATAATAATCCGAAGAAGAAAAGAGTCGTCAAAGAAGATCTTGATGATGAAAAGATTGTTTCAAAGCATCCAACTTATCGAGGGGTGAGAATGCGACAATGGGGAAAATGGGTCTCCGAGATAAGAGAGCCAAAGAAGAAATCAAGAATCTGGCTCGGTACCTTCTCCACGGCGGAGATGGCGGCGCGTGCTCACGACGTGGCGGCTTTAGCCATCAAAGGCGGCTCTGCTCACCTCAACTTCCCTGAGCTAGCGTGCCAACTCCCTAGACCGGCTAGTGCTGACCCTAAAGACATCCAAGCCGCAGCCGCCGCTGCTGCAGCTGCCGTCGCCGTTGACATGGAAGTAGAGACGTCTACGCCCTCTCCTGTAAGCTCGGAACCATCGTCTCCGGCTACGACCGCACTAGCAGACGACGCGTTTTCTGACCTCCCCGATCTCTTGCTCGACGTGAACCACAACATTGACGGCTTTTGGGACTCGTTTCCTTACGAAGAGCCTTTCTTCTCGGGAACTTACTAGAAAACAAAGACACTGTAGTTGTGTACGTCTTGTTCTTTTGTCATGTGAAAACTTTTTAACGTTAAAAAGTCACCGGTTGATCCAAGTTGTATGTTAATAACGGTCTATGATCGATTTTTTTTTCCTTTTTCTAGAACTTTTAAGTGGGGAAGTGTGTGACATGTATAAGCGAAAAGGCTCTTTGTTTTTGTAGAAATGTGAACGTCAGTCAGTGACAATTGAAAAAAGTCCCATGTTTATTTGTAGCTCTGTTGTACCTCTACATTTACTTTTAGGTTCTGCACAAGAAATAGATATCGACATCTTTTTCTCTGTAATATTAATGTATCTATCTAATCCAAAGATAAGTTTATATTTCAACTTATAAGCTATACTAACAATAAGCTTGAACATATGTTACAAATAACTTCAGCTGTATATTTGTTATATTTGAAAATTTGTACAACAAAATTGAGCGAGAGACAAATTTGTTATATTTTCTATTAGTTTTCTCCTTTTCTTTCTGTCATTTCCAGTTTCCTAATTATTCCGATAAGCTTATTGGCCCTCATAAAGTTTGAAAAGAAATGACCATTGGTCCATTTGATTTAATGCCATGAATTTAATGGCCTTTTTGTTGGGACTGATTTTCATTGAAAGGCTATATTTTTTTGTTTCTATTAGGCCTCTGTTTTTTTGGGTTAACGATGTCACTTTCTACTAAAATAAAATTCACACGGGCTGAATTATGTTGAATTTTTTATTCCTTAAAATTTATACCAGTTAGATTGAATTTTTTTTGTCAAATTATTAATAGATAAGTTCTACTATTTTCTTCTAAATTTTTAATAAATAAATAAATTTATAAAGAAAAGTTTTTCTGCAATTATGATGAAGTCACTTTCTACTAAAATAAAATTCACACGGGCTGAATTATGTTGAATTCATTATTTCTTAAAATTTATACCAGTTAGGTTGAATTTTAGGTCAAATTATTAATAAATAAGTTGTACTATTTTCTTCTAAATTCTTCATAAGTAAATAAATTTATAAAGAAAAGTTTTTTTTCTGCAATTATGATGAAGAACAAATGAATAAAATTTTCTATTTTTTTAATTTTTCAAATAAAATTTTATTTTTCATTTTGTTTATTTTTTTCATTCATCTGATGGTCGACCAACAATCAAAGCTATAATGTTCGAGAATTTAAGTTTTTTGTCAATTTTAAACATCTATCTCGAATCTTACTCTTGGAAATATCCAAACTTTGTTCTGGATCCACTTGATGATTTTTCCAAATGTTAAGCTAGATATATTCAAAAAAAAAAAAATCATGAAAACATTTATCTAAGGTATTGAATTTTGGAAACATCAATATCTTCAATTTAAGTAATTATATGATTTTGTAACAACAAAAATTGTTCACTTTAAGTCTATAATCTAATCTATTAATTTAGGATCTTATTTTTATCTGCCATTAACAAGTCATTGTAGAACCACTTAAATAATTAGCTAATATGACATATTTAATATTTATATTAATAATAAACTAAATATAAATGTGAATTTTTTTAGTTATAACAAAATGTGTCGAGAAACAATATAACAAAATCTTACTTAAATTTTTAAATATTTTTATAAAATAACATATCAATTAATTTCTTAATTAGTAATATGATATTTTTATAAATCAATATTAACTAAAACTTTATTATATAACAAGAAAATAAATACTATTTTTATAAATTCTATAATTATATTATATAAAAATAGAAGTACTATATGAATTAAATATAAAAAATATATTAAATATGTAAATTAACAAATTTTATTTTTTAAATTGTTTCATTTAATAAATTATCACTCATCATTAAAATGAGTTAAAATTCATAAACTTTATAATATTTATACAAAATAAATTAACTAACATAGGTTAAAACTTTTATATCTACAACTATATGTTATTATTATTTGTTAAAACTCTCAACAATATATTGTTTAAAATGTATTAGAAAGAGCTATTTAAAGAAATTTCTCTTAATTATTTCATATTGTCATTTTATTGTACCTAACTCAAAAATATATTAGTAGGTAATAAAAATTAATAACAAAGTAAAATATATTAAACAAATCACTATATATTAATAATGCCAAATAAGAAATATAAACAATAATATTATAGAGTTACAACATATATAATACTAAAATAGTTATTATATATTTAAAACTTTTGTAATAATATCAAATATATTTATAAAATAAAAAAAATTGCACAGACGTACGGGTTAAAATCTAGTTATTATTAAATTTTGAGTTTTTTTAACAGAAACTTAAAGTTCCTTTTCGCTAATTGATTTAAAGCTATGCTTTCACAAAATCATTTTAGTTGTGCTATCCATACATTCCTTATTTCAAATGTATAGAAATTATAAAGACGATTTCAGGTACTACCACGAATTTTCGTGAACCGATGTATTTTTTTATTACATTTATATGTGGAAAGAAAAAGTTCTGTTATGTCAACAAAGAAGTCATTTATACGAACTCAGACAACTTTGTTTAATTTAATCAAAAATATTAATAAATGTTAAACAAATTTTTTAAAATATTCAAAATCTAAGAATTTTAAAACAATTTTAAATTTTATTTTAAGTTTCAAGAAATAAAATAACTAAATTATAGAGAAAATATTAAATTTAGAAAAACTTAATTTTGAAGGGACAAAAAAATTTGTTTCATATTTCAAAAAATAAACTAAATTTAATATTTAAAACTTAAAACTATATTACATAATTTAAAATTATCCAAAATTTAGTTACTTTTATTTTTAAAACTAAAAATTAGAATTTTTAAAAATATTTTATGAATTTTAGATATTTTTAAATTTTATTTAAACATTATTAATACTTTTGATTAAAATTAATACATTGTGTATTAAAATGAGCACTGTTTCAAAAGTTTGTGTATTAAAATGAAAAAATAAATACTTAAGGTGTTAAAATGGAAAGTGAAAAAAATTGAGTTTTAAAAAAACTTAACAAAATTTAGTTGAGTTATGTTTATGAATTTTTTCTCGTTAGAGTTTTCTTATGATGGCTTTAAAATTGAAGGATTGAATTGTTGATTTACGATGAAATTATCAAATTTTAGTAAAAGTTGAGGTATTTTTTTATAACCGTAGAGATCTCAAATGCTTTCTAGTCGCAAAGCTTAATCTTAAAAAGTTTTGCATCCGAATATACAACTAATCCATCTAAATGGCATTACTGGGTAGCCATGAAGAATTGAACTCAAAACAAAAATTCCAGCTGAAACCTTTTACCAAAAGGCCAAAACAACTTGGTTACAGGTCCTAGGTCTTATGAATGTGTTCCATAGATATAAAAATATATGTTCGGATATTTGAACTCTAGGCAGAAACAATAAATTACAATATAGATAAGTGAATTGATCTAAACTCCAGATTCTATATGTTAAAAGTTAAAACTACGATTATTAATGAAACTAAATCCTCGTCGTTCAAAGAAACACAACATGTTCTTAAGAACATCTTCAATCCTCTTTTGTATTTTCTATATTTTTCTCTAAAAAACTTATATTTTAATGGTTTATAATAGCTTTTTTTTTATATATAAAAAAATATAGAAAATATTAGTTTTATTAAAAGTTAAACTTTTACATTTTTTATAAAAATATATAGCATTATTATACGCCATAGCCTACTGGTTTAAACGTAGATGTTGGTAATATTGTATTTCTAATTCGAAACCTGATGGAAAAAATATTTTAGGCCATATAAATATTAGTAAAAACGGGTTTCACACTTATGAAAGTTGGACTTATCCTAGTCTTCTTCTGATTGAAAAATTGTGTAGTAAGAAACATGGTCGTCTAACCGCACGCACAAGTGGAACGGTCGAACATGGCCCCAAAATATAAAAATAAAAAGTTTAAGAATTTTTAAAATATATAGATAATTATGGTAAAAAAATTTAAATTTTTAGATATAATGCTAAATTTAGAACTTATAATAAAATCAGACAATATTATTAAATTTTAAAATTATTTGATAAAATGTACAATTAATAATTTTTTTGAACACGGTCTAAAATTAATTTGAGACGGTTCTGGTAGGAAAAAACATTAATATTATCATATTCGATAATATTCTCTTTCAAAGTTTTTTTTTTATATATATGTTGTGTATATATTACTAATCAAGTTGAAACATGATGGACGAAAGTACCTTAGTAGGGTGAGTGATTTTATGAAAAGTCATTTTGTTATATATGCTTGGAAAACATTCATGATTAAAACATATAGATGTGATATATCCCACGATGACGTACACAAGCTGGAGAATCCTAGGTGACTTTGACTTAGATGTGTAGAACTAGATTTTGCAAAACTGGAGTTTTTTTTTTCTTCTCCACCTACTGGTTGATTATTCACGCTCGTCTAGAGTTCGACAATAAAAGTGGTACTTTATGCGAAGCCCGGTAATAAAATCATTTATTCATTTCACAGGCTATCTCTAGATGTTCAACAGTAATCATTAGCTTAGAGAAAAAAATGCCTTGACAAAAAAAAAACAAACGGGAATGAAGATAGAAATGCTTCTCTTTACAGTAGAATTGTAGAAACAATCAGAAATATCATAAACAAAAAATATATATATATCATAAACAAAATAAGTAAAAAAGGAACGTCCAAAAGTTTCAGAGAATCTACAGATGAAGTTAAAAATGGTGGGCTGCTCAGCACGTGCTATGTTATGAACGTATCATCGCCATTACGTACGAACAAGACGAAAGTGGAATATGTAAGTCTTTTAATACTATAATATACAAATTACACAGCTATACAAAATTCCAGTATGTGGTCTATAAAAGGTAAGAGCATCCGCAATGGTGGACTCTTTCGTGGAGTCCTTATTAGGGGTGGGCACTTTACCCGATATCCGAAGTGGCACCCGAACCCGATCCGAAAAAACCGAACCGAAATCCGAACCGAAGTAGCAAAATACCCGAACGGGTATTGAATAAGGAGAGATTGGATACCCGAACCCGAACGGATAATACCCGAACCCGAATGGATATCCGAAGATAACCGAACATATGTATAATTAACCTTATGTTTCTAGTTTATATCTCTCATTTTATATAAAATATTTATATTGATACTACACATAATTTAAGTTCATATGATATACATACAATTCCGGAAAAAATGATTTGCTACTCACTTAAAATGCATGTCAAGTTTTTTATTTCAAAAATTAACAAAAAGTTATATCCAAAATTAAAAAAAAATAACTAAATTAGTGCCTTTTTAGTTTTAAAATGTTATGTCCAAATCTATTAACCATTCAATCTATTAAAAATAAAAAATTAGTTAACTAAAAGTTATATTTTAAAATACAATAAACTTGAGAAATGAAAATTTTAATATTTTTTTTCAAAATCTAAATATCCGAACCCGATCCGAAATAACCGAATCCGAACTAAAAATACCCGAACCCGACCCGAAGTACAGAAATACCCGAACGGGTTCTAGACCTCTATACCGAAATACCCGAAAATCCGAAATACCCGACCCGAACCCGAACGGGTACCCGAACGCCCACCCCTAGTCCTTATCATTATTATATTAATTTTTTTTTGTTTGAATAGTTAAGGACTCTAGTCAAAATAATGTGTCAAATGGTGATCCTCAATTAGGAGTTCTTAGAAATAAAAAAATAATTTTTTTTAAATTGAAATTGAAATTTTATTAATTGCATGATTAAAAATAAATATACCAGAAAAGAGAAGTTTAAAAATGTATAAGTTTAAAAACTATAAGTTTTTCAATTTCAATTTAAAAAAAAAATTATAAATTATAAGCTAAAGAATTTCTATTAGTTTTTCTTATCTTATGTATAAGTTTATCTTCTTAAAACTATAGGTTTCATTTAATATAAGTGTGATAGAGTTTAAAAATATCTATGTTTGATACAAGTTTAAAAATGTTTACAAGTCATAGTTGAACACGCTAGGCCCTATAATATCAAGAGCCAAACTCGAGAACTCTGCTTCAAGATCCAACTCAATCGTGTCCCCTCCTCCGCTTCAAACTTCTTTCTCCCTTAAGAGTTTCTCAGATTTCAGTATCATTTTCTCAGAACAGTTGCTGAATACTTTGACCATGGCCTCCAAATGCAATGCATGGAACGCATGAGTTATAGCTGCAACACAGATCATCATCAATGGCCATAAACATAGAGAGAGTAACAAAAACAGCTTTACTTACCTCTTCTTCTTAACTTCCAGGTATCAAGGTCAGCAGGTATCAACCCTTTTCCCATGACGGGTTCTAAGATCTCAGCAAGAACTCCCTAAAGAAAAATACAAAGGAAAGTTACTTGATGGTGGTACCAAAAGAAAACAAAACAAAGACACTGACTGACTCCATTACCTTGTCATAAGAAAACGCGTTCTCTCTGAGGACATGCCGCAACAATAGGATCAGAGATGACAACAAATGCCTTTGGACCAAACGCAAGTTTGTAAACTCCTCCATGCTTTAAAACAAGAACATCACAGAATCAAAACAACAAAGTTCTCAACTTTAAGATGTAAATCAGAGTAAGTCTTAATAGCATATACCTCCATGAACCAGTCGTAGAGGGATAAGAAGAGAGGCTTCCCAAACAAATCAGAGACAGCTCCTTCAGCAGTGGACATTGAACCCAAACTCCATTATTACTAACAACACAAGTCTCTTACTTTGTGTCTTCTCTAGTTCTGTTTTTCACATATCCACAATAAAAATCTACTAAAGCTATCGACTTTAGCCATCATTACCACAGACATCTATAGATTGAAGCAAAGAGCTTCAAAAATCTAATCAATCTATAACTAATCGAAAGTAGAGAAACCCACCTGATGAAAAGAGAGGGTCTCTGTGAATTTCCAGTTTGAGGGTAGAAACCGAAGAGACAGAGATCGCTCCTACCCACAGGAAGACCACCACCATGGAAAAAACTCGAAGGGACAGCGGAAAGGAAAGACATGGCTGCCATCTTCAGATGAAGCCGAAAGGAAAGACATGGCTGCCATCTTCAGAGGCAGCGGAAAGGAAAGACATGGCTCCACATGGCTCGATCCACACAGAAATCAATCAGAGAGCTACAAATCTAGCATAAAATCAGAGGAAAGGAAACGAAGAAGGAGATGGACAGAAATCAATGAGAGAGTCAAGCCGCCACATAGACAAGGATTTGATCCTTAAATTCCTTATGTAAGGATCAATCCTTGTATTATGTTACTCAAATAATAGTTTTTTAATCTGATAAACATTGGATATGGAGCTAAGGATCCTTAACGGACCTCCATTGCAGATGGTCTAAGGGGCCCAAATAAAATATCAGTCGGATTGAGGCGGTCACAAAATATTTGGAGCAAAACATTTTGGTCTAAAAGTTTTAAATCAGTCGGATTGAGGCGGTCACAAAATATTTGGAGCAAAACATTTTGGACTAAAAGTTTTAAATGCGTCCAATTTTTACTTCGGTGCATTGATCTTTCATAGTCTAGGTCTCACATGTCGATAGAAAAAACAAGAGTGTATATATATATATATATATATATATATATATATATATATATATATATATATATATGTATGGTTTTATTTTAGAGTTAATTTAATAATTAGCAATTTAATAATTAGCAATGGAAAGTTTTATATATTAAATGACATATTGAAAAGTTGTCTTCAAAATTTTAGCAAAAGGGAATCAGAAGGATTTAGATAAATATTAATTTGTTGTTTTATTGAATCCACCCTTTAGTCACTCAAGTAAATACAGTAGAACCTCTATAAATTAATACTCAATAAATTAATAATTTCTATAAATTAATAAATTTCGTCGGTCTCAATTTAGATCGATTCAATATTTGACATAAATCGATAAAATAATAAGATAATATTTTTTTTAGAAAATTCTGTATAAATATATGGTACCATTAAAATATGTATACATATAAGTAAGAACCTAATGTTATATTGTTTGATTTATATTCACAATGGAATTATCTTTATATTTTATTAATACTTAATATATTTTTGATGTGATTTAGTAAAATTATATCTAAAACCATAATTATATTCTATGCAATATATATTATATACACTAAATAAAATAAATGTCAAATTTCAAAAAAATAACAATTAATGTCTATATACTAAAATCAAATATTTTTCTTATCTTAGAATAAATATATCCAAAAAATAAAAAAATTTAAATAAGAAATTTTTTGTAAATTAATATCTTTATAAATTAATAAAATTTCAAAGTCCCGACATTATTAATTTATAGAGGTTCTATTGTAAATATATCAAATTTAACACACGTTTATGTGACTGAAACATAAATTTATATGATAAATTAGATGTCTACATCGAAAATATATAATATTAAGATAGTTCTTAAACATACATGATCTCAATTACTCCTCTTTGATCAGTTCGTAATGAGAATTACGTTACTGAAGAATGTATGGAGTAGTCATAGTACTCAGATTCGTTGTATTCTTTTGTACCTCTTGCAGCCACAAAGATGGTAGTTGTCAAATATAAACCACACTCGCAGTCTGTACTCTGTAGTACATCACAGCTCGCTTCACAATATAACCCAAGCGGCTATATGAAGTTATTACACTACTAAAACGATGGCCAAAGTGAAACATTATAGAGCATTAAGGAGTCTAGGGAGGCTGGAGTTAAAGAATAAGCGTGCTTCTGTAACGAGAGAGGAAAAATCAGTGAGGGACACAAAGAACTGAGAGAAACAGAGTGTCCTTGCTCAGTCGTTGTTACCTCAAGTTCTAGTGGATTTTGTGATGTAGACTAACCATCCTACTTTTCTAAACTCGTTCATTAACTTTGTTTTCTTTGTGTGCTGAACCCAAGAGAATGATTTAAAAAGACCAAACGAGGTTCAAAGAGCAAAATTGAAAATTTTGACCAGGTTAAAGAAATAAGGTCAGATTGAGTTGATATAAAATGTAATGTGAATGAAACAATAATAATCCTTTATATACAGAACCAATATAAGTCAAAATAAACACTCCTAATACAATTTGCTGAACCCAGAAGTGGTCCCTGAGTCTCCCAACCGCGGAAACAACACCTCTTTTTCAATCAGAACCTGGAGATGCGACGTGATCTTGAGAAATGCAACCCACACAAAAGGTGCGCAACAAAATGCGTATCCGAAAACAGACAACGCCCTCACCACTCCATCAGGGTACCAAGGGAAGGCCATGACAAGCAGCGTCCCGAAAATGCCGAACCATGGAGTGAGAACAGGGAGCGTTGGCAGTAGAAGAGTGTTGATTGGAATGGAAGAGAGAGCAAAAGATGCCATCAAGTAGAGGAACCAGCCGATGAGTGGGTGTATGGTGTGAGGGATGGTGAAGAACGGGAAGACGTAGGCTGCGACTACAGAGAGAAGTGCTATGAACTTGAAACCTGCTTGGATCGTTGTTAAGTTGCGGTCCGAGCGGCGATAACATAGCTTAGTTATGGTAGGACGAGCTAGTCGTGTGACTACTATGATTCCAAGGTAGAACACTGCTTGGATAATGGCCAAAGGCATCTCTGCTGAGTACCCTAGAGTGGCGCGACGCTGCTCGTGCCATGAGAGACCTAGTGGAAGAACAGGCCATGACCACCAGTACCATGGCTTTAACCAAACAGCTCCTGGGAATGTAATCACACTGTTTGGTCCACAGGGTATGTTCCATCTTAGTTTAAGATCTGAGAGTAAAAGATCATAATGTTATTACATTAACCTAAATATGTTTTATTATCAAGGACTGTTCAATGGGGCCAAAATATTGCAACCTCTTAAATTTTATGTTTATTTAAATTTTAAATAATTAAAAACTCAGTATAATTTGTGATGAAAAAACACTATATATATATATATATAATATTTGGGGAGGTTTAAATCTAATTTTTAAAAACTTTAAAAATTCTATATCAAAAGATGTATATTTATAAATTAAAAAATCAAACCTCTTAGCTATTAAAATACGCGGAGACAATAGAATTATAGACAATAACATATCATTTGGGACTGAAAAGAATGTGACTTACAGAAATAAGAAGCGTCCATTTGGTAGCCTAACGGAAGTCTCAAATGGCCACTGAGCACAGAGCCATTACTTGGAGGACGAAAGAGAGGCTGGTCAAGAAGATCAGAGAAGTAACTAACAAGAAAGCCTTGATCAGCTCCATCACGATTCTCTCTTCCAACTTGTAGCTCATGGACCATGTCCTTGAACACTTCCACAGACGGTTGCAAGACAAAGAGGCCAGTGTGGAAGATGCAAGGGTTTATGAAGACAGCACAAAAGCGTCCGCACTGGAACAGCTCGTCGGTCTTTTTAAGAAAGAGATTGTCGGCATCGAGCATGACCACACGGTCGTAATCAGACAAAGCCCAAGCGTAGAGCTTGTTGAGAGTAAGCTTGAATCTACTGTTGAAGTTAGTTTGTCTCCTGTACGGATTATCCAAATTTTCAACTCTCACCACTTTAGCTCCATCTTCCGCTTCCCTGTTAACACACACACACGTTAGTATCCACACACAATGACACACACGTTCGGTTTCAACAATTAATATGTGCATGCATGATTTTGAGCGTATATATATTTATGTATTGTATTATTTGTGTGTAAGCATGTAAAGTCATTGTATTGTTAAAAAAAAAATTATTATAGCTTATGAGATTGACATGTAGACGTTATTGTATGATCTATCTAAACAACTGATCGGCCGGCAATAAATTAATAACGTATACAGAGTTTGACCAAGAAGATATGCGCAGCTCTTCCTGTTTCCAAAAGGTTTTTCAATCAGGATACTAAAGTCAAACAACTCTCCTTATAAATCCTTTCATTCAATGTAACAAGTTTTTATTGTTTTCGATCGTTTTAACTCCCAGTTCTTCTACGCATGTTTCAACTTTTATGGATGAATAAATTGTTGATTAAAGGTTCTTACTAAGATAGTATGGTTTATTTCAAGAACTGAGAAATATTTTCCTAAAGAATTTGAAAATACTTAATACAAAAAGCATAAAAGATGAAAAGATAAAAGAACTATAACACGTAACAAGTTCGGCTTAAAGTAAGAAAATGTAAGATAATAGAAGCGCGTAGTATCGACTCATCATAGATGGAGATGATATAATAAAATGGACTTAAAAGCGTGGGTCTATAAGTCTCAACAACATATATCTACTCAAAGTTTGATTCTCTCCAACTTATATGCTTAATTCATATTTTAATTCATTACAACAAAACAGTAAGGTACAAAAAATAAAGAACGCTTCCATAATGTTCAAATGTTATTTGAATTCGTGAATTCGATCAACAAGAAAAGAAATCAACCACCATGTCCAAGACAAGAGTAAAAGGCGTACAAAACCTATTTATCTTATGTTCTCAATCCGTTATTTTCCAAGCTTATATTAATTTCTACGCGAAAATAAATATATTCTTACCTATTGGTGATTCCAAAATATCACTTTTAAATCAAGAAAAAACCAGTTTTTTATTATCAAACCTGCTGTTTCACGCACAAAGCAATTTATAGTGAAAAAAACTGAAAATTTTCGATATTGTCAAGAAATGGAAAATTATATAAAAATTAATAATATAGAAATTGTATATTCCAGCGTAATAGGTTTGGTCAACGATGACGTCAGATAATGGCCAGCAGAATCAGTGGACCCACGAAACAGAGGAAAGACAAGAAGACTTACAAGGTTTGAACCCATCGGAGAGGAACGTCGAGAGAAGCGATGACAACAAGGTCAGCGTCCACGTGGAGACTTCTCAGCGATCTGATCAAAACGCGTGTCGCAACATAAAACTCATAGTCCCTTGGCGTTCCCATGTACATCATCGTTGCGTAGGCGTTCTTATGCTCCGGCCGCAGCGTTTTCAAACCCCGATCCTGTACCGCCACCAAAGCGTTTTCAGTGTCTATCGCCGTTTCCTGCGGTTGAAGCAGCTGTCTCTCTCGATATGCTGTCGTTTCGATTACCAGAACGGTTAGGACACAACATAATAACATTAAACCTCTCTGCAAATCCATCTCCGATTTGTCTGAACAATGTCCGAATTGGAACAAATATAAGTAAAAGAATTATTCAGAATTTGATTTTTGTTTTCTCTAAGGAAACTTGTAAATGCATACGCGTATATATACCCAAACAATGTATGGAAACTGGAAAGAGAGAGGAAGGTTTCTGAGAGCCTGTGAAGGGTTCGAGAGGTATAATGGCAAGTGGCCAATGAGAACTGAGAAGTTATTGTAATGATATGTTTTTTTTTCTTCTTATACTGATATTTTTATTTTTCATTATAAGAAGAAAATTGTTGTGCCATACTAAGAGATACACAAACTATTACACATGTCGATCTTAATAATAAATTAAAAATATTAAAAATTAATTATCATTGTACATTGAAAATTCTTAGGTTCAAATTCTAAAAATAATGGTTTATCATCTAATCATCATATGAACAAGAATCTGTTCTTTGGTGAATGTAGAAGTGTCAGAAAAATGCTCGTAAGAAAAATTAAATAATCAATTAATTGTTAATATAATAATTTTATAATTTGTAGCAGAATAATAAATTAGTATTAATGTAAACTATAAACAAAAATTTACATCAAATAGTTTTTGATACTTTCAATTTTCAGTTGCAAATTCATATCACCGTTTATCTTCACCTTGATCTCATCCTATCTTCGTTTACAAAATAAATGTTTATTTGACACTGAAATATATTGATTTTAATTCCAGATTTTAAGAGTAAAACAAAAGCACCTTGCATACATCTTTAGTCACATTTTTTGGACTAGAGAGATGTGACACGCTGTTTAGTCTGTAACGCACACAAGAAGATGTTGATTTACGGTTTGCTTAACTTTGTTTTAATAAAATAATAGGTGATTTTGCAAGTAACCGCATTCTATATTCTACAATATTGCTGGCAGCTAGTATTTTGGAAATGGTCAATTGTGGATCACGTGGACTGAGCCTTCGTCTTCGTTCTCTTCGCAAGTGGTGTGCTATCATCATCCTAGTTCATTGTTTTTTTGGATCAAATCCTAGTTCACTATTTATGTTTCTTATTAAAAACTATATTTCAAAGTCAATTCTGTCGAGAAACAACTCAAAACATTTGTTGTGTACAAAATAAATAAAGTACTATGCTTGTTGCTTCGAAGTAGGGTCAAAAATATTTTGATTGACTTGAGCGAAACAGAGCGATGAATAAGTATGCATATGATTACTTGTGGAGGAAGTTAACTAATTATTTGAGACTGTTCATCTAATCTATTAATTTAGGGTTCTATATTTATCTACCATTAGCAAATCATAGTAGGACCACCTAAAGAAATAGTTAATATGACATATTTGATTATTTACATTAATAATAAACCAACTATAACTTTGCATTTTATTTTTTAATTATAACAAAATCTGTTGAGAAAGAATCTAACAAAATCTTACTTAAAATTTAAATATTTTTATAAAATAACATATTAATTAATTTCGTAATTAATAATATAATATTGTTATAAATAAATGTTAACTAAAATTTTATTATAAAAAAGAAAATAAAAATTATATACTATTTTTTTAATAAATTATATAATTAGATTCAGTATTATATAAAAATAGAAGTTCTATAAGAGTTAAATATGATAAAATTATATTAAATAGGTAAATTAAATTTTTTAAATTTTTATTTGTTTCATTTAAATAAATTATCACTCATCATTAAAATGAATTAAAAATCGTATACTATATAATATTTTTATACAAAAAAAATTTATTAAGATATGTTAAACTTTTATATCTACAACTATATATTATCTTATATTTATTTTGAAACTCTTGACAATATTTTTTTTTAAAATGTTTGTATACAAAGATATAATATTATATAATAACTTTTAATTCATATACTATTTAAAAATATGTTATTAGAAAACTATGAAATTTTAATATTTCAAATCAAATTTTAATTATAATTTCTTCTTAATTATAACAAAATCTGTTGAGAAAATTTAGAAAATATCACCAAAATTTAAATATTTTTATTATAAAATAATGTATTAATATAGTAACAAAAACAAATTCAAAATGTAATCTTCCAAACTCAAATATAATACTGTAATTTTTCAAAGTTTACTTGACAAAATATAAATTTTGAAAATAAATATTCAAACTCGAAATGATAATATTTCAAATTTTACAAAATATTAAATTACAGATAATAAAGAATAACTTTTTGAAATGCACCACGGAAAAGAAACAAACTATATATGTTGTAAAAATTAGAGCAACCGAATATTTTGAAAATATAATTAAAAAATAAACTTAATATCATAGCATCCAAAATATATCTTATATCAATAAAATTTAGTAAAATAATATGATAGATGCTACTATGTATAAAATTTACTAAAATAACAGGCTATAATATTTAAACATTTTTTTTACTTAAATTCTGTAATATACTAAAATAATATATATTAAAGTATATTTTTTAAACGGAGCAGGCAAATATAAATTATCTTGAACATATTTATTTTCTATAATATAAATTTTAAAATTTTAAAATGTATTATAACAAAATATATAAATTAAAGAAAAAAAATATTTTGAAGGAGGTTTTCTATTTGATTATTTCATATTGTTATTTTATTGTATCTAACTCAAAAAATATATTAGTAAAAATAAACATTAATAGCAAAGTAAAATGTATTAAAAATCACTATATATGAATAATGCTGAATAAAAAATATAAACAATAATATCATAGAGTTACATAATATATAATACTAAAATGAAAATTTTATATTTAAAACATTTGTAATAATATCTAATGCATTTATAAAATGAAAAAATATCCGCACGAACGTGCGGGTTAAAATCTAGTTGGGTTTTAAAGTGAAATATATTGCATACTCAATACAAAGGTCTATTATGTTGTAAAGAGTACCTCGGATTTTAATGGACCTCAAAATGAATGGTGTAACTCAAATATGATAGTAACATGAACAGAAATGGTAGTCCACTCCGAGGCAACAAAGACTATTCTAAAGCGATTGGATCAGAGTTCTAATCGTGGATATCTTTCATTGACTGACGTATATAAATATGCATTTTAATATATAATAACTATTTATATTTTATATTATTTAATATACTATTACAGAAGATTACATGTTGTGTGTAGGCGTATTATCCCTTTTTAGTGTTAAGGGTATATTCTTTGATTAAAAAAAATTGAAGGAAAATGGATGAAAAAGAAAGAGGAAAGAAACTAGAAAATGATCTCAAAATGGAACGTTGACTGACTAGCAATCATGCGACTCTTCTTGTGTGTTGAAATCGTGTCAGTCCATAATGTTTGTGAAGTGGTCTTTCAGATAGATACTTACATCCACCAAGGTGAGTTATTTTTGTTTACTTACGTTTGTACTAAAGCTGATATGACAAGATAACCTTAATTTTGAAGTTAAACCAGAAAAGTTTCAGCTCACAAACAAGTAATTTTAATTTTATAATAAAGCAAATGTAATTCCGAAAACTTGATTCAACCTTTGCTTTTTTGATATTTAGTCAAACACAAAAATCTCTCATTTTCATTGATCAAGTTATCCTAAATACATAATTAGTAAATCGCTAAGACCATCATTAATAACGTTTATTCTAATAAATCTCTTAGAACATAGTCATTTAACTGTAATTCCTTTTTTTTCTTCGACCTAAGAGCATTTCCAATGTATAAGTCCATTTTTTTCTTCAAAATAGAGTAAAAGTAAAAATGGAGTAAAATTGCTCTAACCCTACCCCATTTCCTACTTTATAATGGAGTGATGAACAAACAAAAAATATATTACTCTATTTATGGAGTAAATTTTATTATGAAGTGAGATATGAAGTTGGATTGAAACATTTCTTACTCCATATTCACTTTTACTTCATTTTAGAAGAAAAAATAGAGTTGTAATGGAGATGCCTAAGTATCCAGAGTTATTTAAACTCGGGGCGGGGGAAGGGTTTTACCAGTCAAATGATTTATTGTGGAGTCCAAGCAGAAATAAAAGACATAAGTTATCAACTTATTCCAAAGTCAACATGTATGTATACGTCTTTGCAACTGCAATTGCAATTGCAAATAGGCACGCGCTTTAATTATAAGCACGATACGCGTTGATTTGATATGGTTCATACATGTCTCTTTTTTTAGTATTCAAATCTTCTATTATTCTTTTGCCTATCTACAAATCTATAAGCCTTGTCACTTGTTGATTTTGGGTACTGCAAACAATAACTCTCAACGAATAAACTTAGGTGAACGATCTTCAATTTTGTACTTTTCAGGTTCCGTCTGCATGATGGATAACCACCACTAACCATGCTGTCACTAGGATTCTCTCAACAATACCAAAGTCCGATGTCGATATAAGATCCATTAATGACGTCAAAAAATTATAAGGCCCATTATCATACCAATTGACTTACAAAAAAATGGGGGTTCAAGTGAACAAACTTTAAAAATAAGATGTCACAAATTTGTGTATCTCTTTGTTCGAATCTCATTGTAGTCTTTGCGTTTATTGATTGATCAAACGTCTTCATATGAAGGAGGTTGCCGAAGAGAACGTCAAACGCATATGTGAAGCAAACGAGATATAATCTGATGAGACTAACAGCCTAATATATGATTTATATCATTCAAACAAATAGTATATGATTTATATGGCATGGAAGGCTTGACTGTAGGGTTGAATCTTGGTCCCAGGCTGATTAAGGCTGAGGAGATCAAGGATTCATAAACACAATACTTCATGAAAACAATAATTCATGAACCGTATCTTGTGGTGAAGTACTTAGAGAGCTCACCAGTCATCTTGGACACTTTGTCTTGATAATGGACACATCCCACCTTTGCGTTCATCACTATGACTTGAAACTGATTTTGTTGTCCATGTTATTATATTTTGTTTAGTATGTTTAACTATGGATGTTATCTTAGCACTTCACACTCGAACTAAAAGAAAGAAACCTAAGAAATTTCTCATCATTCTAAAACACATTGGCTCTATATTCTATTTTACATTTTAATAATTTTTGAAGTAGATTTAGTTTAAAAAAAATTATGCAATTGTAGGATCACAATCCTAGAAAACAAAATAATTATCGGAAAACCATAGATTTGTTGAGTAAAAAGAGAAATTATAAGAATAATTATGATGGTTAAAGGAAGAAGTTAATATGAGAACGTGTAACATTGTTGAAGATTCATGAAATGATATTGGATCAATATACAAATAGGTGGTGGCGATCAATTACTTATAAAACTCAAAATCTATACTGTCAAATCCCAGTTTATTTGGTCAAATACGTACGTACCTATAATTCTAATTACTTCTTAAAAGCGAGTAATTACAATGGGTAAACGTTAGGTAGCAGCCAAGAAACTAGCATTGTTAAAAATACTAGAGATTTTCCCGGGCTACGCCCGGGTTTATACAAATAGCCTTGTATTTAATATTTATATTACAATATTATATCTACTTATAAAAATATAAATAGTAATTTGACGAAATGAATAAAACTTGAAATTTGTTGTTTTTATTATCTAAAATATGTATGGGATGATGAACAAATGTGAAATGAATTATAAATTGTTAAACTTGAGTTATTATCCAAAATATTTTTTTTACATATTTTGGTTATTTTGAAAATATATTATTAATCTTAACATCACATTTTTATATTTATTATTTAAATCATGTGTAATATTTTATTTCTGTATTATTTAATTTTTATAATATATTTTATTACTATATAATTTATTTTTACATTGTTTTCTATGTAAATAGGTAATAATTATTGTTATAGGCCAATGTAAAAAAAACTTTTCTTATTTTAAAACAGAGTTTTTTGGTCTAGTTTTAAAGAGAGAGAGTTACGTTCTAATAAACCAAAATACTCAATTACAACAAAGAACATGACAAAGGTGTATTGTGGGTGGTTTTATGAAACCTAAAATCAGTTGCACTGCTAACACCAAAGAAGGAAAATGAAGTATGATATTATTTTCTTCAGTTGTTAATTACGTTGACCTATGTTATACTTTTGTATATTTAATTTTCATTTCAAATTTTGAATAACGTTTATGAAAGTCTTGAACTAAAATACTATTAAATGGTATTGTGGGGAATATTAATTTTCCTACATTATTTTTGATTAGTTTATAAAAGTTATTAGATGGTTTCTCGGACTACGCTCTTGTTTTCCTTATTATTTCTGATTTATTAAACATTCAATTATAAATTTATAAATAAAATCTGATTAAATACAAATAAGAGATATGAAATGTTTTTAGTATTTTATTCTTGTAATTATTAGGATGGTGAGGAAAACTTTAAAAAATAATTAAATGTTAGTTTTGATTTAAATACTTTATTTATGTTTTATGTAAAACATTCATCAAATTTACTACTGGTTTTTAATTTTGTTTGAGTTTAGAATTATTAATTTCTAATTTTTTTGTTTGACTTTAGAAATACCAAGTGCCAGTTTCTGATTAGAACCAATGATTTATTTGAATTTTTTTTACATACCAAAACGAATCCATTTCATGACTGGATCGACAAAATACAACAGTTCTCCAAGAAATATCGCATATTTCCTAACATAGTGAAAATGTTCTTCACACTTTTACAGCTTTGAGATAATGTAGACATCATTTTTGGTTTGAGGTTTCCAGTTTCTGCATTGCACAAATACATGTCACTAAATCCCACTCATTGAAATCCACACCAGCTTGGTTTATGGATTCTGTAACCGAATAAGTATTAGTCTCAACACACAACTTATTAAATCAATACCAGGTATAAAATATTAACATCTTCAACAAAACAATTTGGGTGCCGAACAAAGCATATGCACATAATAATATGAAATGGGTAACAAAAAGTTTGGAAAAGAGAAAGAGAGAATTAGCTTCTTCCTTGAGAAGAAACGTTTCTGTAACCATCATCTCTATTTGTCATCATATTTGTCTTTTTTTTGTCAAACGTCATCATCTTTGTCTATATATCTAAAGGCTCAGCAACACAGTAAATTTTTTTTTTTTTGCTAAAACACAGTAAAGTTAAGAGAATATAGCTCTTATATGATCAAACTCATATGCTGCCGACGGGAAAACATTAGGGATTTGAAAACATTAGGGATTTGAACCGTTGATTAACACCGAGTTGCAGCTCGGACAGACCTAACTGTACACCAGGAGCTGATTTCCTTGCATGGCAAGCCTAAAAATTAAACCAAATAGGCAAGCAATAGGAGAATATATCATTCATATTCAGAAGAAAACATGTTGACTTATACATAATACTGACCGTTGAGTGTAGCAGGAAGAGAGAGAATACTGTTTATCTTTTGATCATAATAAACATATTCATATCCAATCTTTGGATCTTTTCCTGAGAAAATGAATATACATCAGTATAAACATCAGTACCTAACGCCAATACAATCAACAAAGATACCAAGACACCAAAACATACTTGCTCCTTTTCTCCATTTCACACCTACAGTAAGAAACACACAAAAGCCATCACCAAAAGTTTTCATAATGCTCTGTGTTATTTCGCGAGGAAGAGAATGATACCCAAACGTACCCGTATTAAAAAATAACTTTAGCGTCATCCCTGCTCAAGGCCACCTTGTAATTACTTTAGCACTGTACAGAAAAAGAGTAGAAACTATATGTGTCCTCTCTTAGTCAGTATCTCTTAGTCAGTATTAGACTCAGGATGTAGTGAGGTTTATCGAGATCATAAGCTATCTTCTACAACTAAAAGAATCAATGAGATCAAACTCAAAATAAAACGTAACGGGTTGTAATGTTACATTGGCACACTCCTCGACGTAAGAAGGGTAATTCAAATGCGATATAGGGCCACTGGAGACTTGCTTGAGATTTGAACCGATTTCATGATCATCGATTGGTTTATTGAATGGAGGTTGCAGAATTTTGTTTAGTGAAAGCTTAGAGCGAAGGGTTTATATAAGAGGAAAAAGAGAGGGATGGAGGTGGAAGATCATTAATTTCCCTTACCAGATTTCTTGTCGGAGTCGACAAATTCTGAATAAACCCTTGTCGCTTGATCTTGCTTGCCATCTTCTTGTAGTTAGTGACAAAACGATCAAGCTCCCACAGAGTCTCATTATCCAACTCCTCGATATCCAACTCAATCTCATCCCCATCTTGAGACAGATTCGTGGTTCTCTTCTTAAGAATCTGAATCAACTGTCCAAGCTTCTCCGGAGGCAGCTCCTGTAGATTCACACCGAGCTTCGCCTTCTCTTCCATCGTCATCTCTCTCTTGTTTGGATCCTTAGCCTTAGGCTTCGGTAACTTCCCTTTCCTCCCCTTAGGCGCTTCTCCCACCTCAAGAGGCGATGCTTCCACTTGGTTAACCGGTTGGGAAGTGCGGAGGAGGTGTTTCCACTTTGCTAACCACCGGCTGGGGAGGTGGCGATGGAGGAGGAGATGGGCACGTGGCAGAGGCAATGTAGGTAACGGCTTCAAAGAATCTAACTTTTTAGCTATTGAAATCTGTTGAAGACGAACCCTGTTGAGCCTCGAACTTCTTCAACATCGGACCAAACCAAACATCGAACTGACTCAGAAGCTTCTCAGCCATTTTATAAACGTCTTGCCCCTTCGAATTATACGCCAACGCGTTCGTGAAAGTCAACCTCACATCTGAAGCAAAATCAACGGGGGATCTATGAAACCCCTTTTCGAGATTCGTCTTCACAGCACCAAGATCTAAGATCCATAGGCTTCTTCATGATCAGATGATAGTCGTGAAGCCCTAACCCTAACACGTCGACGGGCATGTTGAACACCCACGACCACTTGTGCTTCATCAGCTTCGCCAAGATCTGACCGCATGAAGTTAGGAACGAAGAACGAAATTGAATGAGTAGCAAGAGTCATCATAATAACAACAACGATTTGCAGATAACGACGATGAAGAAGTGGGAGCGGCAGCGTAGCTTGCTACAAATATTTAGGCTGGAAGGATAAATGGGCAGATTATAATGGGTCAGATATAATTGTTATAAGCCCAATTACATTGACCCGGTAAATTCTGTGTCAAAGAACGTCTGACATGGCAAATCAACATCTTCTAATTGGCTGATTATTTTAGGTGACGTGGCAGCCTAGATTTTGAGGAAATGATGCTTTTAGTATAGGATAGATTATTAAAGAGGATGATGGTACACGGTAGGTAGCAGCCAAGCAACTAGTATAGTTGAAAATATTTAAGTAGTAAGCTGCTTGTGGGGGATTAATCAATACTTAGATTTATAGTTTTATAAACAATTCATGTAACACAACTTGTGGTGTGGCACATAGAGAGCTCACAGGTCATTTTGGAGACTGATTTGTCTTGACAAGGGACACATAACACTCTGCACTACTAATGCTTGAAACTGATTTTTTGGCCCTGTTAATATTTTGTTTCACATTCGATCTATAATCATTACTTCTAAGTTCTAAAAACACAAGATGACGCAATTGTATATTATATTTACATTTTTAAGTAGTGTTTTTTAACAAAAAAGTATACGCAATTACAAATTCAGTCTTACAAGAATTATCTGAAACCGATATATTTGTTGAGGAAAAAAAACTATACGTAATGATAAGTAATAAAAAAGGGAAATTAGGCCAACTAGCTAAGAAAAAAAACAAAATTAAAAATCTAACCAAAATTCCTCTTTTCTACTTTCTCTTCCTATCTCTCTTAGGATCTCTCCCAAAATCTAATTTCTATTTTTTCGGTTATTTAGAAAAAAAGCCCATAAAAAAAGATTTCTACCCGGGCTGAGGTTATAAGATCTAAACAAAGAAACAAAAAAAAAAAGGAACGTGATGAAGACGTGTAAAATGCTTCTAAAGGGCCGCTTCGGTGAGTATGTTAACAATGATCATCAAACAAGAACATATGCAAAACCAACAGTTCCCATAGATCCCTTCAATTGATCTAAAATGTCCAAAACATGGACAAATCCAAGAACAAACTAACAAAGTTTAGAAAACAGAACAATGTTAAACTCAGGATGAAGTGAAATTTTTGCTAAGCCAAACGTATTATATCTGAAAGAGAGATACAATTTGAAACAGTCTAATAAAATTTTGGAACGGTCTAACAATTAAACAATAATCTTCCGTCAAATATTACATATAACCATATAAGTCAATATGTCACAAAGGTTGTCAGAACAAGTACAATCACACAGGATCTCTTTTATACATAAGAAGGTTAACAGAATCAGAAAACTGCAGATTCTCTACAAGGCAGCAGAATAACCTCCACGGATCTCCCAAGCCAAATGTAAACAACCACCATAGCCTACAACAAATAAACCAAACCATTGACAATATATAAATTTGAAATCAACCATTAAACCAATAAAACTTCGAAATCAACCATTGAACAAAACATTGAAAAATGGTAAAAACATAATTTAACAACACAACTGAAAAGGGTAATAACCATCAGGAACCAAAAAGTTATCATCAAAGAAATACAGTCCGCATCAAGGTCAAATCATTAATAATGACCATCATCTGGTTATCTTCTTAACCCTTTCTCTTTACCAAAAATCGAATATAATTACTATAACAAGGCTCAGATATAATATGGGTAGAGATAGTTATCAGCACGAAATCAGAGTGGTGCATGACATTCTCAATCATCACTGCCAACAAAAAAAACTAATCTAAACAATTAATAATACTAATAATAAAAAGCCTCAGAATTGCAGAAGAATCATCAATAAGTAATCAATCCCGAAAGATGGTGTTCTTTTATAATCTGATGTCCTCATCGGCTTTAAACCCTAATTCAATTGTAAAATAAGCAACGAAATATCGATCTCATGGCCGGCTCAAACGGTAAAAGCAGCGACGCCGCTCCGCAGAGACATAGAATATGAGAGCAAGACACCTCAGACGGAGAAGCCGTGAAGCTCCGTCAACGCCCTCGGTATACAGTTTCGCTCTGTGACGTTTACTAGTGGATTATGCAATCACAGTATTCAGATTGCTCCAGTAAGAGTAAGATTTCGGAGAGAAATCCCGTCACATACAAGACTTAAAGACAAGTACAAAAAGAAAGCTAAGAGAATAAAAAGCTATTGATGGAGAAGTACGAAGAAGAAGAAGGGATGAGGAAGAAGATAGTTCGTGAGATGGATTATATACAAAGAGATATTAGGGTATCGGAAGCCCTAGAGGTTCAGTACGCCTTACTATTACGGGCCACAGTGGATGCGAAATAGCCCAACTACGGCCCAATAAGTTTTAATTGATTTTAGAAGTGACTGATTTAGTTACTTGTTGGGCCATCAACAAGCCTTAAAGAGTTAAGGTATGTAATTGGATTGTGTGGGATAAATTGTGCTTCTGCAAATAAAGGGTGGAGATGGCCCTTGAATGACTTTGGGACCAACCTTGACTCTGCATTTAGGGTATGATTGGTTTCTCCGCTACCACCTGCAAACGCAGCTTTTTCGGTTGGTGGCGGTTGTCGGCGTTTTGCAACAATCACTCAAACTGCTATAAACCGCTTTAAACTTCATAAATTCAAAATATGGTTTCAGCTAACATTTGCGGTTGCGGTTGCGGGGGGTTGTGGGAGGATAAATTTTTGTTCTTTTTTTTAAAACAATATAAATACAAAAAAAAATATTCAATAAAAAAAATAAAATTGAAATTATAAAAATACTAAAATATCTATAAATTAATATATGAAATTTTGAAATAATAATATTTTCTATAATTTTTAAAAATTTAAAATTATGAATTTCTAAATATGATTTTTTATATATTATAATATTATAATTTTTGATATTTTATAATTATATAACATGTAAATATTGTTAATTTATTATTTAACCGTTGTTGCATTTGGTAGTTAACCAGTCATAAGTATCCTGCAAACGCACCAATTTCTAACCGTAAAACCAGTTGTACAAATCTCTTAACACCGCTAGAAATTGCGACCACCCGCATCCACAAACTCATGTAACCGCTGCGTTTGAACCTGTCAGGCCCTCGGAATGACCAACTTGTGCTTAACGCCGTTTTCGCTAACCAGACATTAGCACAAATTCATGTTTGAATTGCCAGGATAGGGTAGGTCTAACATGTTTAATTCATAAATCATTTCTGATTCCTTCTCCATCAAATTTGAGTTTGATTCCAAATCATTTATAATGTTTCTCATTGTTTGCACAAAAAGCATGTGTACAATTTTCTAAGAGACATGTTTTATATTGTTTCACCCAAAAGATAAGACTAGAGAGATCGGGTAGAACAAGTTTTTTTCTCAAGACACTGTAGACTTATTTTTTCTCAGGAACTAACCACAAGATGGATGACTTTTAGCAGTTTATAAACATTGGAAGCGCAGGGTACAGTAATATGGACTATAACTTTAGTTTCATGTATATAGATTTCTAGTTTAGCTTGTTTAGTACATGCTACTCGCTTTCTCATGTCTTGTGTTGTTTTCTGTGAACCTTAACTCCCATAAATTGAAAAGATAGGGGAAATATGCTGAGGATATTTTTATTGCAATTGACATTGCATTTCGTTATAATGTTAAGTTACTAAAATAGAATTTGGTAAAATGAAACTAATAATAATTAAAAACAGACATGTAGGATACCACTCTATGTTGTAATATTGTGAAAGTTGGAATCTCATAATTGGAACAAGAACATAAATATACGAAAAAAGCTAACAACTTGCTCTTCAAAAAAGTCATTGCTAAAGGCCCCATATCCCCTACTATTCCCCATTCACGTTTGCATTTTCTAGTTTTATTACTTTAAAGTTTATTTTAATTTTAATTATTCTCTATATGAAGAAACACTATCACATACACAACTTTGGAACTACTCATATATAACATAATTTGGTTATGACATGATGGCAATCACGCCGAGATCACTTTACTCTTCAAAATCGGTAAAACCCCATATTCCCCATGGGATTGAAACCCTTGCTATAGGTTCTTCTGTACTATATTAATATCATTATACTTGGATGTTTAGTAGAACAGATAAGATATATGTACAAACATTCATAAAGTTTTCCCAATGTTTTCGTATAAGTATATATGCTCCTTATGATAGACTTCAGTTTTCCTAAGAATTTTTGGTGGTCATGGGTTTGAGTAGAAATTAAAGGTTCTTTGTTAGAGACTTGATGAAATCGTGAGAATGTGTAACGCTATGCAACCCTTTTTCCTACGAGATATTTGTTTTTGAAATCTAACAAAAACAAGTGATGGTGGATTTTTTTTTGGCTTTTACAGTTTGTGAAAGGATCGAAGTTATCCTTTGATGTTTGACCGTGATACTATGTTCATGAATCATTGATTAATAAGCGAAGGACAGAACTAGGTTCACCTCCTATAGTGAACCTTTAAATTTACCCCATCCTTTAGGACAAATCAAATTTCTACATAAATTATTAATTAAAAAACATTAAATTAAATAAAAAATAGCTACACAAAACAAAAACGTTAATTTTAACGATGCTAACGCTTTCACCTAAACCATAAACTCTAAATCTTAAATTCTAAAGCCTATACCCTAAATTCTAAACCCAAATTCAAACTCCTAACCCAAACTCTATACCATAAACTCTAATCATAGACCCTAAACCCAAATTATATACCCTAAACCCAAAAACTAGACTATAAACCTAAACTCTATACCCTAAACCCAAGTTCTAGACCCTAAACCCAAACTACAAACTTTAAACCCAAATTATATACCCTAAACCCAAAACTTTAACCATAAATCCAAACGATCAATCCTAAACCCAAACCGTAAATCCTAAACCCAAAACCTATACCCTAAACCCAAATCCTAGACCTAAAACCCAAACGGTAAACCCTAAACCCAAACCCCATCTAAGACTTGGGTTTAGGTATAAGGTTTAGGGTATAAGGTTTAGGGTTATAGTCTATTTTTTGGGTTTAAGGTATATAATTTGGGTTTAGGGTCTAGGATTAGGGTTTAGGGTTTAGGGTATAGGGTATAGAGTTTGGGTTTAGGGGTTTGGATTTGGGTTTAAAATTTAGGGTATAGGGTTTAGAATTTAAAATTTAGAGCTTAGGGTTTCGTTAGAAGCGTTAGCATCGTTAAAATTAGCATTTTTATTTTGTGTAGCTATTTTTTGTTTAATTTAATATTTTTTAATTAATAATCTATGTGGAAATTTAATTGGTCCTAAATAGTGGGGTGAATTTAAAGGTTCACCCTAGGAGGTAAACCTAAGTTCTGTCCATAAGGGAAAAGCACATAATATACCAAAAATAGAATGCCGATTATAAAGAAAGGGGCAGTAGTTATTAATTCGATAATCTATTCATTTTGCTCCTCCATTCTTATTAAAAACATTATAACCAATACTTAGCTTCAAACAAAAAAAAAACAATACAGTAAGTAAATTTTTTATAAATTAATAATGTTGGAACTACAATATTTTATTAATTCATTGAGTTATAATTTACAATAAGTTTCCTTTTCTGGTTTTTTTAATATATTTTTATAAAATAATTGATTTTACTGTTTATACATTAATTAAACTTTTAAAATTTGACTTTCATGTTATTTTTATTGTATTATTTGTTGTATATAACATGTATTTTATAAAATTTAAATGTGATCTAGATATAATTTTACTAATATTAGCAAAATATATTGAAGTGTTAAAAATATAGAAACAATTCTACTGTGAAATAAAGGAAATAATACAATTATTTGATGTACTTATATAAAATGTATATATACAAAAATATTAATTTATGATTTTAATGGACCATATAAATACATAGAATTTTATAAAATATTATTATATTATTATTTTATTGATTGCTGTCATATTTTGAACGGCCTAATTCGGAACCCGATTTTTAAAATAATTTATAGTATTTTTTAATTTATCAAATATTAATTTATAGAGTTTCTACTGTATATAGTTGACTGTTATTATTCACTAACCTAATTTTTCAACAACTAAACATGCATTTCACTGATTTTGCGGACAACGTAAAATTGATAAATTTTCTAGGGAAAACTGTTTTTTTAGAGCAAAAAAATGGTAACTATGTCCCTTTAGACTAATCTATATTTTGTGTCATATTTTCCTATAACACCCTTCAATAATTTTGAAAATAAATTTAATAAATAGTTTTACAAACAAAAAAAAATTGGAAAAATAGTAACTTTTGATAAAATACCTATATGAACTTAGCAATATTTTTTTCAGTTATAAAAAAGTTAAAATTATAAATTTCATATTATGTTCTAAATAAAGTAGAAATGACATTCTACGAAGTAGAAAACGAAATCTACTTTTTTCATTGAATCTACAATATTTAGAATATGTGATCTACGTAAATAGGAGTATTCTAAAAATATTTAGAATACACATTCCGCGTTTAACCTATCGTTCTAAAATCTTTAGAAATCAAAATCTACACATTAATATAAATCTAAAACACGTAGAATCTGACTTCTACAGATTTACTATAAATCTAAAACATGTAGAAATCAAAATCTAAACATTACTATAATTCAAAAAAACTGTAGAAACCGATTTCTACATATTAGTTGTATTCTACGGATAAGAAATCAGTTCCTAAAAATATGGAAACAAAATATTTGGGAATATTCACTTTTATATTTTGAAAAAAAAAATCGATTTAAAAAAAAAATAAAAAAAAACGAAAAAGGAACAAAAAAAAAATAAAAAAACGAAAAAGTAATAAAAAATTACAATTTTAAGGGCATTACTGCCATTTTGAAAAAAATTAGTCTAATGGGACATAAAGTAGTATAGATTAGTATAAAAGGACATAGTTACCATTTTTTTGCTCTAAAAAACAATTTTCCCAATTTTCTAATCATTCGGTTTCTACCGAATCTCCTCAAACTTAGAAAAAAAACATTTACAATTGACTTTCAAATAGCATCGCTATTACTTTTTCCATATGGGATTTCACAATAGGTTGGATATCCTAGCGCCCAACTTTGTATTTTCTCCTAGCACTGTTACAAAGCATCACTATTCAGTCACTTTCAAATAATGAACAACCTTGTGCAAGATTTCCAGTACGGGTAGGCCTCGTAAAAACGATTGGATTGCGTTAAAATGGAAGTCAATTATCAAAGTCAGGCTTTGCCTACCCCTTCGACCGCACAATTATGCAAAATGTGATAATGTCTCCTTTTCTTTTAAACCAAAGCTTCATTGCCATATATTCTTCATGACTCTTGGCTTTTTGTGACAACCTTTTTTTTTTCCTTTTTCTTGTGATAATATCAGCATATAAGTTCATAGACATATACATATAGGTGGTAAACTGGTAATGTTGTATTGCTTTTAAATGTTATAGTTCGCACAGGAATTACTACTCTTTTACGTTTTGTAAGCATGCATGTTTACAATCTATTGGACTACTCTTACAGCATGAAAGCCCGAGCACAAATAAAAAAGGGAAGATACTCCGAGCTGATAATCGACTTTTGCTGAGTTTTTTTTTTTTGACATCAACTCTCTTGCTGAGTACATGTTACGTACTAATCATATAGTTCCAAAAAAAAAACGTTACTAATCATATTAGGTATTTATATATTATAATTTTTGGTTCGCGGATAGACCTACCAGGACGTATATTTACGTTCAATGCTAAATAGAATAAATATAGAGAGATAGCCACTTGCTCGTACATCCTCAAAGCTCCTCCATCTATGTAATATGATTGGGGTTTTCACAACATTATCTCATCATGATTCATGTTACCTGACGTGTCGTGCTCCCATTGGTTACCTTATCACAAAATTTGGACTCTTCTTGTAATGATTTAATAGTCCACTGACTCTTTGGTCGGGTTATGGGCTAGTTCCAGTTTTGCATGTTTTTGGTATATACACGTAATATGATGTTAGGCACACTTTGGTGAAAAGTCTTTAGTCTTTATAAAAATTATCCCCATCATAATTAACTAATGCAGATACAAATATTATTAATTTATTATACACGAGCGAGAGAAGAGAAGCCAACGTATTGGTATTTTTATCATTGCCTCTTGTGATGTCACAGTGATCACTCATATTTTTGTTGTTGTTCTCTTTGAAGCTGCGTAGGCCTTACGTCGAACGCCACTTCCCTCTCCTAACACGCAACTTCATAAACATTATGCCCGTTTTCAAACAAAAAAAAAACTTCATAAACATCAATACTATACGCGCGTGTCGGGACAAATCTCCACCTTCCGATCAAAACCAGACAACGGTTTATATAAAAAGCGTAGATGCGTAGTTACATACGATGTTGGGTCCAGGTGATCTTGGGCCACTGGTTTATAAAATGCGGGACAACGTCGAGTGGTACCAAGAATTGACACGTTGTCCTTATAAACCAAACCGACAAAAACAAAAGTCGGAGATACATGCATATCGCTGGCATTAAAACTTTAAAAGACCAAACCCGATCGCCTAATTAATCAGTGTTATTTAACCAATAATCGTGATTAATTAATCAAATTAAGAAATTTCTAAAGATAATGTACTATGTTTTGTCGGTTTCGAAACATAAGATGTTTTTTTTCTAAAATTACACAATTTAAAAATATTATAAGCAAGCAAAGCTAAAACATATGTATATTTTAAATATAGATTTTCACATTATATTGAATAAATTTTAAATTTATACTAACTGAAAAAACTATAAACTGACAGTGTGTGAAGTACTTTAACTTCAGAAAAATCATCTTACAGATTAAAGTTATAATCAAGTTTTATAGTCAACACAAATAGAATAATCTTTTTTAACATATATATACTAAAAGTGTGTAGCAGTGTAAGCCAGCACAGAATTGAAATGAGTAGACACTGGATTTATAAGAAAGAACTCCACAATCCACAAAACTCGATGTAGTTTTCTTTCAACCATGTAAATCATGTAAAATAAGTTTCCTTAAACTTCAAAGATTAGTAAGGATTTTCGTTTCCAATCTATTCCAATCAAAAAATATAAAACTAACTTCTAAAATATTAGATAAATGAATGAAAAGAGTATTTACATTAAAACATTTATGCTGATGAAGAAAACGATATCATGGTGGAGAATTTTATAGATAAAATGGAGTAAATGGAGAAAATAAATGTATAAAGGTAAGGAGGGAGAGAGAGCCGTAGAAATTTGTAACAAGAGTATGATTGGCTGCTTCCTTGACCTAATGTAGGACACGTGTGGCCCTACTATCTGTGGTACTATGCGTTCCCTCATAAAGCTTTTTTAATTGGGATATGGAGCCCACCTCGAGGAGAAAAAGCCAGCAGCCGTGGGGTCCATGTCAACACTGTACACCCGTCAACTCCACAGCTCCCATTTACTCTTGTTTTTCACGAGTTACTTTGATAAATGAATAGGTTTTTTAAGTTGGAATTGTGAAAGTGAGAAACCTAAAGTTCAAATTAGAAAAATGGATACAAAGCAAAATGCTATGCATATTTGATATCGATTTTGACTCTCTCTTAGAGATTCCTACAAAAAATTTATACTTTTTTTTGTCAAGACTTAAATTCTATATAATGATCGTTGGTTTTGAAGTTTAGAACAAAAACTTTCAGTTCAACAAAAAAAACTAAAGTATGCTATTTTAAAAAAAAATCCCAAGAAAGATTACATTCAATGGTCCAATTTGATGAACCCGTTAACTTTGGCTATTTCAATTGTCTTGTGAGACCACATTTCACATAAATTTAAGCTGCTAAAATATATTATTAATGTTTTAGATCTTAATATTAAAATATTGAATTAGGAAATAAATAGAAAACTAAGGTCGCAATTATGGTTTATTAAGGGATCACTAAAAGGTCATTTACTTGATTTTGATATAACACTTTATCTATTTTTCAACTACCATCAAACCAAAGGCTTAAAGTGATAATTAGGTTAAACGGACTCCTCTAATTAAAAATCAAAGTCAAATCAACTTTATTGGGTATATTAAGAATCAAAAGTATCAAATAAAATCGTTTTGTAGGATCTTCTATTCAAATCTTAACATGCATAATTAAAATTGTCTAATTATATATTTTGATCGCTTTTATTATATTTGAAAAGTTACTTTTAACATTATTAACATCGTACGTATACATTCAGGGGTAAAGCTAGAAGATTCATTCACTGGGTGCACTGGTGCATAATCGGCTAAAAATATTTTTAGAAACAAAGAAGGAATTCGAACTGAGGTTATGGGGGTGCACCATAAGGTTTTTACCATTTATTCTAACAAATATTGCTGCATTTTCATTACTAAATCTTCAATATAAATATTTTGTGGGGCACGTGCACCCATAACTAGTGCTCTAGCTTTGTCCATGTATATATCTAGATGTGACTTCAGCTTTGCAGTCCCTTGAGAGATACCCCCCTCCCCCCAAAGAAAATCCCATAAAATATAGTATCAAGTACATAAACTGAGTAATTTATTCGAGAAGATCAAAGATTAAACCAATGACTAGTTACTTTCTCATAATGTTAGAGAAATTTTAACTATCACTTGCTAGTTCTGATACTACTTGTTAGGTTTATCCATACACTTAAATGTCTTATCCTTTGAGTGTTAAAGCTTGGATCTTTGTGATGAAAACAAAAATTTAAAGACACAAAATTTTTCACCCAGTTCCCTTGCAGTATCTTTGGGCTGGGATCTCTCTCCCACAACTTCCACTAACAAGCAAAGCTTACAAGTTTCAGTCACTTCTCACTTCCTTGAGAATGACAAAGGAGATTACAGAAGGAGAGTACAATACCGAAATAACTCTTAAGAACACAAAGACTTGAACTTTGTTTCTTCTCTTGTCTTTGGTAGCTTCTCACTCTCTGACTTTTTCTCTCTTGTCTCCTTCTTGCTTTTTGCTCAGCTGCAGATCCCTCTTGGCGGCCTTTGAACTTTTTGCTTGCCTCTCTCTAGATCTTGTGGAGTTTCTCTTGTCTTCTCCTCTTTCTTGGCTTGACTAAGCTTTTTTTAGGTTTAGAGGAGGCACAAGATATATATAGTAGTATCTTGTGTCCCCAAAACCCTAGCTCTAATGGGCTTCGAAAACACTGAGGCTCAAACATAACATCTTTCCTAAAGCATCAATGTGCAAGATGCATCATTTCTGAAGTGGTCACTCCAGTGTTATAGACAACTTCGTGCTATAGACAACTTTGCTGATTTTCCTATAGCAACAAAGTGCTAAAGACAAGTTTGTGAAGTGGGCATTTCAGAGCCGTAGGTAAAACACATACCAAATTCACATAACCAACGCATAATCAAACAAATATACTGAATCAACGTCAAACACATTAAAAATAGATTGGTACACGCAGAGTTCTTGAAATCTCAAAGTGGAGAATACGCATTGGCGATTTATCTAAAACGCATGCCAGACATCTTTCATGTATGATATATTTTAATTAAAGAAAAAATATATATAATTTTACTAATTTAAAAAATGGAGTTTGAAACCAAAAATATTTAACTTATTATATATATTTGCTAACTTTATTGTGAACTTGCTAAGTTGTATAGGAAATATGATAGTGCGTTTGTAGACTCAAATGCATATGATGCGTGAAAGTCTAAAACTATCCAAGGTTGTACAATGTTAGTTTGGGAAATAAGCATTTTCGTTCACAGAGGATATGATGAGCTTTCACTTTTTTGCTAAATATGTGAACTCCATTAAAATGGGAAGAGTTTGTATATTTACAATAGGTTAATTAGTCTACTTTGAAAAGAAAAAGAATAAAAACAAGGTAGAGCATATAAATTATGAGAACAGAGTATCAGTAACTGATGAGCTTAACTTACAGTGCAATTTTTCTGATTTCACGTAAAATTTTGTAAAAGTTATAACTTAAAAAATGTAGTAAATAATTGATATACCAACAATAATGCACATTAATAATGAAGTGGGGTTTTTTATGAACTTAAACGTTGAGTATATTAGTATTTGTAGTTTGATTCGTTTTTACAGATATTATATATTATTATTTGTTTTGTTTCGTGAAGTTGTGGATATTCATATTTTTTTTGTTTGAATCAAAACATATAACTAAATCATATCAAAATTTATTTTGTTTAGTCTTAGTTTTTACGATGGTAGTTATGTGAATATCGTAAATAAATGGTTTGATATAAAGTCATGATAATGGACCCATTCTTTCTTTATCATGCTTCAGTATCATTATCGTTATCATCGATTTTCTTTAATTCGTTATCATCCTCTTTCTTCCTCTCTTTCTCAATAATTTAGGTTTTCAGCAGAAGGAGACGTTTCCTCGTTTTGGTGCTGTTTAGATCTTCTGACACACTTCACTTTTTCGTATTTCAATTTGTGAACATTTAAATTATTAATATATTACTGATTTATAACATTACTTAATGTACGGCGGGTGACTCTAAGATAAATAAAATAGTTTGAGAACGAAGAGAGTAATCGAAAAACTGAATTATAAGTAAAAGGAGTATTATTTTTCTCGATGATTTTCTGGTACTTAGAAGCATATTGTTGTTACATAGTACTACGCAACAAAATCAAATGCTAGGACTTACAAATAATAAATTCATTCACTAGAATATCAGAGTGTTGACGCGTTTTATATTATCATCAATGAAACAAATTAGTTATCTGTTTATCTGATTAAAAATTCTTTGGTAAAAATTAGTATCTTTGTTAATTTGCTAAAGAAAATTAAGGTATCAACTTGGTAGCGAAAACCTTACAAAATTAATTTGGTCTTATTCTTAATAAAATCACAACCTGTTCAAATTTTATTTTCCACCTTCGGTATACAGTCTGAATCTATAAAGAAAGATTTGGATTGAGATGCGTCTTGGATTTATTTTTTACTAAAAACATTAATGTTAAAATGAAAATGAAATGATTCCTTTTTAAAACATAACAAAAAAAAGAGAAAAAGAAAATGAAATGATTCTAAAGTGGACACGGCATATATATCACTATGTCTTGATGTACATTACTTTCCTCTATAAATCTATAGTATATAAATAACTAAATAAGAGTGTTTGGTCACCTGGTCAATACATAAAAGGCCAAGGTCATATCATACAAGTTCCTCTGGTTTTATCCATTCGCACATACACGAATTCGAAAATCCTTCTATATATGAAATTGAAATATTTCGAATTTAAACATTAGATGTCAAATTGAATTTCAGCAGTCCATAATATATACACAAATATCTTAAATTTTGCAACACAAGTATTTGAAATCAAATATTTTAAGACATTTTATCACTTTTGTCTGATGCATAGAAATTATAAATTATAATGGATTTTATTGATCGTGCTAGACATAGTAATAATTCTGGATACTGACTGTCATTAGAGAACAGAGTAGGGTATAACGTTTTGAAAAGATTAAAGGTTTTAAAATATATGTACATAATTAAAGAATGCTATGCAATTTATTCTATAAATTATTTAAATTTATTTATTTTATTTAATTATTGTTGAAGATAGAAAATCAATGTTCTAGTCTTCTAGAGATATTCTAAAATAAAGCATAGTGCATTTTCATACTTATATATTGTTAATCAAAAATATCAAAAAATATTTGAATTTCAAATTGTGAAAATTGTCTAGTAGCCAATATAGTCGGTAAGTGCAAGGAACTCACACGCATTTATCAAAAAAATTGATATCTAAAAATAAATTCCAACATGGTTGGAAGTCCATTTAGTTTATTAAACACAAACCTAACATAATATTAGTTGGTGGTTTACGTAAAGTCATAAACACCAACAAAAGTTTAATTTTGTGGTTACAAGTATCGATATCAACATCAATGTAAATTCAAGTTCTGGCTATACTACAATATAAATCTACATAACGAGATCATGTCTTAAAAATTCTGCTTCGGTTACAAGATATACCGACCATAATGCAAAAAAAAAAAAAAAAAAAAAATCGAAAGAAAGTGAGGAGGGATCATGGTGGCGTACTAAATCTAAAGACTGTGGGAGATTAATGAGTGAAGGAAAAGATGGGTATCTTTTATCTCTTCTTTTCTTTTATTCTCTCTATATCTCTTCAATTATAATATTATATTCATCTTTTCTGTTATATATAAATAATTTGTCAGCTTTTAAAATGTACTCATTTTATATTTCCCCTTTGAGAGAGAAAAGAGTTGCAGAGATCTTTGAGTCTGACACAGAGGCCAAACTCACATAGCAATCAGACACACATCTCCACAAACATAAGTATATATTCGTGTCCGAGAGAGTCTGTCTCTCTCCCTCTTTCTCTTTGATAGAAAAAATTCTCTTATGTAAGTTTCCTTTTGCAGCTTGAGATGATCATGAAACACGTGCATCCTCAGATCTCTATCAATCCAGGTTCTTCATCTTTCTTTTCTTTTTTATATAATAATAATTTATTTTCTTTCAGTTTCCCTCTTAAATCTATTATTTTATTTTCAATCATGATTATGTCTTAATTTCTATATCCTTCGATTTCTTCTCTTCTGCTTCTTCTTGATGTGATCAACAATTCTATATTTCTTTCAACTTTATATATATACGGATCTATATGAGCTTATAGTGTTTTTTTGTTTCTCTTCTTTTTGTTTGTCTCTTCTATGATTAATCAGCTTAGTGAAAGAAGATCAACAGTTAACGTTTCACTCGTAAATAACAAATACTAACTAGATGGCTGCTTACTTCCACGGGAACCCACCGGAGATCTCAGCCGGATCCGACGGTAGTTTACAGACGTTGATCCTCATGAATCCAACGACCTACGTTCAATACACTCAACAAGACGACGACTCAAACAACAACAATAGCAACAAAACAAACATTAGCAACAACAGCTTTGTTTTCCTCGACTCCCACGCGCCGCCGCAAAACGCTAGCCAGCAGTTTATCGGAATACCACTCTCCGGCCATGAAGCTGCTTCCATTACATCAGCCGACAACATCTCTGTACTTCAAGGATACCCTCCTCGCGTGCAGTACAATCACTACAGCAGCCACCAAGTGGATTCCTCTCACCAGCAAGCCGCGTGTGAGACTCCACGCGCGCAGCAAGGCCTCTTCTTGACTCTCTCGTCTCAACAGCAGCAGCAACAACATCAAAACCAACACCAGACTCTCCATCACGTAGGGCTTGGGTCAGGACCCGGACAGGATATTCGGGTCGGTTCAGGCTCTACCGGAATAGCCACTCTCGTGAGCTCCAAGTACTTGGAGGCAGCGCAAGAGCTTCTAGACGAAGTAGTCAAAGCTGATTCTAATGACATCAACACTAGATCTCAACTATTTTCATCGAAGAAAGGGACTAGTGAAACTGATAATAAAGCTGTCGGAGAATCTTCCACCGGTGCCGGAGAAGGTTCCGGTGGTGGTGGAGAAGCTTCTGAGAAACACACGGTGGAGCTAGGAACGGTGGAGAGGCAGGAAATACATATGAAGAAAGCAAAGCTGAGTAGTATGCTTCACGAGGTACATAACAACAAAAACATTCCATATACGTATTGTATATAACCTAGCTACCTATACTGAATCCTCTCTTTATCACACATGAAGTGGACTTCAAAACAGCTATCGTTGATACTTTCAGTCATTTTCACTTCATATAATTATATTTATACTATTTTTTGTGCTCTTATGATTTCTCAAATCAACAATCTTATGGGTTCTTCTCTTCTAAATGAATTAGTCACATAGATTTATAAGTATAAATTATCTTTCTATTTCTTATAGATAACATATAGACTATCAATTATATCAGTTATCATAATTCATAATGACGTTATTGCTTGTTAAATGGAAAGGTGGAGCAGAGATACAGACAGTATCACCAACAGATGCAGATGGTGATCTCGTCGTTCGAGCAAGCGGCAGGAACTGGTTCCGCAAAGTCATACACGTCGCTCGCACTGAAGACCATATCAAGACAGTTCCGGTCCTTGAAAGAAGCGATCGCTGGTCAGATAAAAGCGGTCAACAAGAGCCTTGGGGAGGAAGATTCTGTCTCTGGTGTTGGGAGGCTCAAGTTCGTAGACCATCACTTGAGACAGCAAAGAGCTCTTCAGCAACTCGGAATGATTCAACATCATCCTTCCAATAATGCTTGGAGACCTCAACGTGGTCTGCCCGAACGAGCCGTCTCAGTTCTCCGTGCTTGGCTCTTTGAACATTTTCTCCACCCGTAAGTAACCCCGACATCATCTATAAACATTCATTACTGTTCACTTGAGAACAACCTAAGTCTTGTCTTTGTTTACATTAGATACCCTAAGGATTCGGACAAGCACATGCTAGCCAAGCAAACTGGACTCACTCGGAGCCAGGTACGTAGGTGCAAACGATTTTTGTGTAATTGTTTTAATTAAAGAAATATATTGTTGTGAACAAAACACGGATCAAACACGAAAAAAGAAAAAATACTTAGAAAGAAAAACAAAGATTGAAGCAAAACATGTTTTAGGGTTTGTATAATTTAAGAATTCAGTATTTTTTTCTCTTTAGGAAACTTTTTTAAACTACTAAATGCATTTTTCCTAATCACATTTATTGGGCCGGGCGTAATCATTCAAGATTTAGCACATATATTTATAAATATGTGGGTTTACTTTGTTTCTTATAGGTGTCAAACTGGTTTATAAACGCGAGAGTTCGGCTATGGAAACCGATGGTGGAAGAGATGTACGTAGAGGAGATGAAGGAGCAGGGAAAGAACATGGGATCCATGGAGAAGACACCTAATTTGGATCAAAACAACGAAGATTCTGCTTCCAAATCTACGAGTAACCAAGAGAAGAGCCCCATGGGAGGAGGAGGTGCCAACAATTACCATCTGAATCCCAATCACAACGGTGACCTAGAAGTCGTCACCGGAATGCAAGGAAGTCCTAAAAGGCTAAGAACAAACGAAGAGACAATGATGCAGCCTATTAATGCTGATTTCAACTCAAACGATAAGCTCACAATGAAAATTCTAGAAGAACGGCAAGGGATAAGATCAGACGGTGGATACCCTTTCATGGGGAATTTCGGACAATACCAAATGGATGAGATGTCAAGATTCGATGTAGCTGTCTCGGACCAGGAGCTCTTAGCGCAAAGGTACTCAGGAAACAACAATGGCGTGTCACTCACGTTAGGTTTACCTCACTGTGATAGCTTGTCGTCCACGCGTCATCAGGGTTTCATGCAGACCCATCATGGGATCCCGATAGGGAGAAGAGTGAAAATAGGAGATACAGAAGAGTATGGATCCGCCAACATCTCGGCTGCAACAGTGCATTCATCAGCCGCTGCTTACAGTGCGATGAACATTCAGAACCAGAAGCGATATGTGGCTCAGTTATTGCCTGACTTCGTTGCTTAAACCCAGGAGAAACCAATAAAGGTTATTTATACATTAGTATATAGTTTTTTGTACTGCTGAACCAAAACAAAGAACAAAATTTAAATTTAGTCTTTGGTTATATATGGCCGACTACATATCGTTTTCGTAATTTCTTTTCCTTTTTCGCTTTTATTGGTGGATGGTTAGATTATATATGTATATGTGATTAGTTTGCTTTTTTGGGTGTATACCAAACATATATTTTTACTTTTTTTTATTATATTGTAATCATAAGATAGTAGTCTGAGTATCATATATGATATGATTACAGGATATATCTTCTTGTTTTTTTTTAAAAGAATTTCAAATTGTCAGAGATCACGCAGCAGATCTTACTTAGATGTATGTTTTTTCTTTGTCGATGATTAATTATGCTATTATAAACTATGAGAAAATATTACAAGACGATTCTATAGTCGACAATTCTACCTGCCTTATGAGGATTTACGCCTGATTGCATCATCTCGAGCCGTCCTATGAGATTCATGCCCGACGGTACTCCTTGCGTCATGCCGAAGATCTCCTATATGCTTTTTCTCCATAAATCTGCATAATTCGCCTTTGTTGGGATTCGAAACTCAGACCTCTTAGTGTAGAAACATTAAATCTTAGATGTACGTTTGACCCAGCGAAAAAAAATCTTAGCTGTATATATTTAGAATACTGTAGTCAGGTTACTGTAGGTGGTCGGAGACTTGATTTTGTATAAAATTGTATACATTCACACTTCACATTAGAGTTTCAATTCTAAACAATCACATTCAAAATTTTAAATTGTAAATAATTCAATACTTGTGAATAGCAATATGCTTAAATTCAAAGACTGCTACCGGAATCGCAGTCATTTTCATATCTCCTAATGTAAACAAGTAAATGATTTCCTCTACAAATTAACAATCTCCAAAAGCTCAGAAAACAAAATTTTACGAACTGTTATGAATTTAAAATAAAAATGTGTATAGAATTTCTTATATTTTGTCTTTTTAATAGATAAGAAAATAATTCGTTCTAATAATTTCTGAATATATTTAAGAGACTTTACATGGAAATTGAAGCCTTTAGAGGTTTGTAAAAAAGAAAATCAACAAATTAGTTCCTCGCCAACCTTGGGCCCAAATACCTTCCACAAATAAAAGAAATACAAAAAACGAAAGTAAGGCACATGAGATGGGTTACAACTATTAGCATTTGAGATGCATACATATTACAAACACAGTGAACATCTCCACCGACCCAATAAAGAAAGAAAAACGATACAATGTTTAGCTATTCAGTCAGCACAACAGTTAGAGCATTACTTTTAATTTAGGATTCTTAACTTATAATTTGACCTTTTTTTTTACAATTTTCAGCTAAGAGTCTGCTCATATATCTCTTATTTAATAGATGGTTCTTAATTTTTTTTAGTTAAAAACTAAAAAACAGTTCTTATCCAAAACTAAAAACTCATCCTAAGAATCCGGATTAATCATGTTCATACTCTCTGCTGAGTCTTTCCTTCAACATCAACACTTCGTTTATAATTTCTATACGATGAATTTTCTTTTCCAACAAAGGAGGTCAAAGCTCGCCTCTCATCCTGCGAACAGATTGTACATATCAAACCAGACGTTAGATTTTTTTTTCCGTGAGCCACTTTAGTCATGGACCTGATATGATGCTTATTCTCAGATCACTAAAACGACTGGTTAATCCCCACGATGTGGCATCCTCCTACAACCATTTCATTTTTACCACATATATAGGTCAAATATTAATTTACATATTATGACTTTAGATTTTATATACTGACACGGCACGAAATACTTGGTGACATTTTCTGGAGATCTTGATGAACTATATAATGATAAAAAGAAGAAAAGAAATTCTATAACTATATAAAATTTCTGCAAGATCTTCAGATGCATTGTACCTAACAATTGCATTGTTAGTCGTAAAGTAAGATTAAATTATTTTATATTGCTAAAAGAGTGTGGTCAAATAATTTTTTTTTGACTGATTGGTCAAAAAAATTTGTGATCTCGTCTGCATGAATATAGAATATTATATTTTGTTATTTTAAGGAAGGTCCAATACAGCCATACAGGCATGCACATTCATGCAAATATATAGGGGTAATATATATGAAACCGTGTTAACTTTTTGTGTGAGTTTGGTATAATAAGTTGAAGCTCCACACTACTGAATTGAATCCAGCCGTAATATGATGCGTTTTGGGCTACATATAAGTGTATATATATATATATATTATTTTTTTTTGAAAAAAGGACTACATATAAGTATATTTGATTGATCTTATTCGTAGCTGATTATTGATTTGTAGAAAATTTCATCCCAATACGTACCACTTCACGATCCTCACTTTAAAACTAGGGCTTATTTGCTAAATAACCAAAAAAATAAAGGAAATTAGATTTTGAGAGAGAGAGTAGAGAGAGATAGGAAGAGAAAGTAGGAGAGAGGGGGTGTTTTTAGTTAATTAATGAATTTTGGTTTTTGTTGTGTATACTGAATGCAATTTCCCTTAAAACTATATATATTTTCTATGTAACTTATTTAAAAAACTATATTAACACTAACTAAAAATGGTTTAATCTGTAGAGTTAACATTTCATGATGATAAATATTTAAATAACATATATTCGAAATTCTGAAGTCCACTTTGAAGTTTTATGTTGAGAGTTGGATTTGAAATTTTGATCAGCGAGAATCGACTAATTGTTTTATATGATTTTATCGTTTAATCATACACTATTTTTTAGTAAAGCGTTTGCTGTCAGAAACTCAATAATACGACAAGAACATGATCGACGCACTGCCCATATTTATTATATTTTGAAGTCGAGCATATGAGCATATCTATTATACTGGTTGTTTCTCATAAAAAATAATCAAGTATTGTCCATTTTGTTAGACTTTGACATTTTAATAGGCAGATGTTTACAATTATATAGCACGTCATAAAGTTGTCAAAGTAAATTAAATATGAAATATCACGAAAGACATTTTAATGAGATGTTAATATTCAAACTTTTGTAGAAGAGCCTAGAAAAAGGTTGAACATAACGATATAAGTTTGTATGGGTCTAAGTCGACCGTTAATGGCACTTAATTAGGTTTTGTCGGTAACAAAAGAAGAAACAATCAAAGGTAAATAATATTTTAAATTAGAAAGTTGTAACTGCAGTCGTGGAAATTGTAAACGACGTTGAAATGCAAATAAATAATTTAAATATCATTCGTTTTTGTCATAATGCAGTTCTTCTATATTATCCGCCATTTATAAGATTTTTTTATAGTGATTGTTATTTTCATATTATTTGATGGGCTATATTTTCAGTATGAGAATTTAAATAGGTTTTCAAATTCATTCCGATGTACAGTTTCTCTTATCAGTGTTAGCATTGATTGTATATATGATATACACATCTATAGTTAGTTTTTTTTTTGAGAAAACGGATTGTCTCAAGAATTTCATCAAACCATTATTAACGATTTTGCTAAATTACCCTAAAATTTATACAATAGGACTAGCATATTTGTACCGTTACTGTTTCCTTTTACGACGCTCCAAGAACAAAACCAGAAGTCAAAAGGGGAGGCAAAAAATGTGTAAAACCTAGAAAGATACGAAGAAGCAATCAATTATGGCATGTGAGTAAGAAAAAAAGGAAGTCAAATATATGTTCCTCGTTCGTTCCATTAGAATATAATATTAATAAACTTAGATAAGGACAGTTTTACAAAGAGTATATATGAAAAAGTATTTGTATTTTCCGTATATTGACTTTTTAATAGCTGTGAATTTCTGCCATTTCCTCTATATTTAAAGCCCCCAAGCTCCTCTCTCTCTTCTTCCCATTATTCAAAGTTTCAAATCAATTCACATCCTCCCTAAATCCAAATACCACAGCTCGTAGCAAGATACATATAGTATACTCTTGTGTTTGTTTCCTTACCTTCTTTGATCAATATAACTCATTAGAGCTCTCGTCAAACTCGTAACCTCTCAATGGATGAAGAGATCGAGATTCCTCCGTTCTTCCTTTGCCCCATCTCTCTAGAGATCATGAAAGATCCGGTGATAGTCTCTACCGGAATAACCTATGACAGAGACAGCATCGAGAAATGGCTCTTTTCAGCAAAAAAGAACTCGTGTCCGGTCACCAAACAAGACATAACCGACGCAGATCTCACCCCGAACCACACTCTTCGCCGTCTGATCCAATCTTGGTGCACTGTAAACGCATCCCACGGCGTAGAGAGGATCCCCACCCCAAGACCTCCTATCTCTAAATCTGAGATCGAAAAGCTCTTAAAAGATTCAGCCTCTTCTCATCAAAACCTAGCCAAGTGTTTCAAAAGACTTCGTCATATCGTTTCCGAGAACGCTAGCAACAAGCGTTGTTTGGAGGCGGCAGGAGTACCTGAGTTCTTGGCCACCATCGTAAGCAATAAAGACTCTTCGATGAGTTTGACCGACGAAGCCCTCAGCTTACTCTACCATCTTGACACTTCAGAGACATGTCTCAAGAATCTTTTAAACAACAAGAAAGGTAACGATATTGTAAACTCGTTGACGAAGATCATGAACCGAGGGATATACGAGTCAAGAGCCTATGCGACTTTGCTTCTAAAAAACATTCTTGAAGTAGCGGATCCAATGCAGATCATGACTTTGAAGCCAGCGATTTTCACCGAGGTCGTGCAGATCTTGGACGACCGGATCTCTCACAAGGCGACAAAATCTGCGTTGCATATATTGGTGAACGTATGTCCATGGGGAAGGAACAGACACAAGGCCGTGGAAGCTGGAGTGATCTCTATGATAATAGAGCTTCTCATGGACGAGAGTTTCTCATCAGATAGGAGAGGTCCAGAGATGGCCATGGTGGTTCTTGATCTATTGTGTCAGTGTGCGGAAGGAAGAGCAGAGTTCTTGAACCACGGAGCAGCTATAGCAGTGGTGTGCAAGAAGATACTTAGGGTTTCTCAGACAGCAAGCGATAGAGCTGTTAGGGTTTTGTTTTCGGTTGGGAGGTTCTGTGCGACGCCGGCTTTACTAAACGAGATGTTACAGTTGGGGGTTGTAGCGAAGTTGTGTCTTGTGCTTCAGGTTAGCTGTGGAAGCAAGACTAAAGAGAAGGCAAAGGAGTTGCTTAAGTTGCACGCTAGAATTTGGAGAGACTCGCCTTGTCTCACAAGAAATATGATTCTTGCATACCCCTCGTGATGAAAAACCAAGAGGACAACCTACAATCATATACACGAGTCTGATTCTCAACAAGTGCAAACACTTTATATGAAAGTTATTCTTCGTACGTATTTTGTTGGAAAGACTAGTGGTTTATTCCTATAGTGAATCCAATATTTTTAGTTTTTTTTTTAATAGTTTCGATGTTCAAGATGTAGATATTAGATAATAGCGGAGATTGTTCATCAAATTTTATTAGTAATAAAAGTTGGGAAGATATGAATGAAATCGCATGTTACATGCCTATTCTCACGTTATTGTGAAAACGCTTCTATTTGTGGCATGGTTTTTAAAAATATATCCTATTCCATTATTATAAGTTTTCGACTACAATAATTCCTCATGGCTAATGATAAATAAGATGCATAGATCAGTTTTATAATATATAAATTTAGATCAAATTGCTATAGTACTGAGTTTATTAATTAATCCAACGCATGTTATCTCGTTTTAACTGCAAAAATCCATGTATGTTATATGCAATCAGTGCACACACGGTGTCGGTACAAGAATACAAAGGCAGAACTGCCTTACCTTTAAGTGCCTTATGTAATTGGAAGTAACCAGTTTAAGACGAAACCTATATATCGATCACTGATCCAATTTGAATATCTCTACACAGTAGCGGTCCTGAGTGGAGGCCATGAAAGCTTAGGCTTCCGGCCTTTACTTGTTTTAGTAAATAATCGGCCATTGATTTTCTAAATCCTTAAGTAGTCCAGTGGTTAATGAAGCAAATTAGAAATGTAGAAGTGCTGGGTTCGATTACGTGGTCATGCTTTTGTCCTAAAAATATTCTGGCTTTGCATTTTATGAGGCCTTATTTTTAAATTGCTTTTGGTCTAAAATTATTCAGGACCGGCACTGTGACTCTACATGATAGACTTCAACAAAAAAACTGAAGAGTGACAGCAGCAAATTATTGATTCTAGAGATATAGTAATATGAAGAAGAAAAAATTATTGACTCTAGAGATGTAGTAATATGGAGAAGAAAAAATTATTTCAAGCACTAACATTGTGGTTGAAATTTCAGATGGCACCGGGTTGCATTTCCTTCTTAATTTTTTTCAATTAGAGTAATAATGCCTTTCTTTGGAAAAAAAATTCATAGAGAATATGCCTTTGCGTCGAATATAATGCTAGTATACTATCGGTTTAAAAAAGAATATGCTTTTGCATTGAATCTAATGACTAAACTACTCTTGGTTATAAAAAATGAGTAAAATTATCATTGACCAGGGAAATTAGAAACGCAGGTCAAGAGTGTAGACAAATACGTATTATGTGAAATAGATATATACAGAATACTACAATAATAGCCACCCAAATAAAAATAGAACAAAGAAGTTGACACCGAAAATAACCAGGAGCATGCTAGTGTTGAACCATGACACCCACCCATATCACATAAAAACAGATAGTGATCACTTTTCATTTTAACAAAAACATAGTAGTAGTCATATATTGCGAGCAGCTTTACAAAATCTTGATGCTTTTTAAAGTACATAAAGTGGGACCAGACTGGACCATACCTTGTAGGCTACTAGGCTGTAGCTGTAGTTGAATACTAGATAGAGAGATTCATTATTCATAAATAAATAAACAAACCTAAAAGTCTTCGACTTGATAAATGAAACAGTTGTATTTGTATACTTTGATTTAAATGTTATTTTATGTGACGTAATTTGATAGTGTACCGTAATGGGGTGTCTCTCGAGCTAACATGAGAAACGCCATTGATCGGAGAGTAAAAAATACTTTTTTGTTTCTATCCTTAATTGTATCAGATTTTGAGGTATGTAAGATCTTCAAGATTGTAATAGCTCTTTCTGTCTCGTTTGTGTGAGGGTTTGTAAATTCATCGTTGTCCACTTGCGATTTCATTGCCAAATCTTACACGATTGATAAATAAAAAAATAACGAGTTTCTAAAAAGCAATGATGGCCCAGTAATAAATAAGTACAAAGATAGATATGTGGGTTCGAAACTTAATTACCCTCTTGTCTTTGGATTTAAATGCGCCATATATAATTCACTCGATACCTGCTTTTCAATTTATTTATACTTATGGAGTACATCGTTCCACCCCTTTCCACGGGACTTGGAGTAGTAACTGCAACAACCAAATTAATTGCTACATTAAGTACACCCTCGTGAACAATATTATTATCCACATAGTATTTAATAACACTTTTTTTTCTTTTTTCTTATATGTATCCATGCATCAGTGTTTTAAGTTAATTAGGGTTGGAATATGATTTTTTGTGTAATTTGATAATTCTAATAGTTGAGAGTATTTTACAATATAACTAGATTTAACAAATTTTATCAAATATTTTTACATTGATTTTCATTACTTGTGAGACCGGTCTAACTTTTAGAAAAACTTGTAATGCTCTACTCAAAAATATAAATTTATGCCTTCATTCTTCAAATAATTTTTTTTATAATGCCTTATATACAACTAATTTTTTTGTAAAAGTTGGGATGCCCTAACCGACCGATTCCTTTGCTTGTGCATGCTTGTGTATAGAATTATATTGACTGTTATAAACTTTTAAAGTAAGAAACTAATGGTGATATGAGAAAGGGGAAAAAGAATCATTTCAATTAGGACAATTTTTTTAAACAATTCTCAAGAAGCAAAATGACCAAAAAAGTCTAGTTTCTACTATTTACTTTATAGATATATAAATAATAAAAATATTTTCTAATATAATTTTGAATATATGTTTTAAATTTGAACTTTTGTTTTTAAAAAAATATTGTTAAAATTCGAAAATTCTTTTTAATAAAACTATTTTTACAATTTTTATTTTAAATTTTTAATATTTTTTTTAAGATTTGTGATTCGTATTATGTTAAAATTATGATTTGTATTATTTCATTCTTCAATTTTGTGTGTTTTTGTATGTGAGTGTATTTTATTACATTGATTTCAAAAATCATATAAGTATAGCTGATATTTTAAAAGTTGAGTATCATGATTAAAATAAACAAAGAAAATTTACGTCCAAATAACAATAGATTTTAGTGGAATTTTAAAATCAATGAAAACCAAATTTTTCAACAACAAAAGATTTTGATTTTTGAGTGAAATTTTAAAATCTTCACCCTAATAACGATAGATTTTACTTAGATTTTAAAAATTCACAAACCAATAACACGATAAAATCTCGAAATTTAACAATTATTCTAGAATTCTTTGGCCAATAACTCTCTATATGTATGCTCCAGTGTTCCAGTATTCATATATACACGCGCCCTTGTATATTTGTTTGTGCAACCATTAGATATGCATACATGGACCGGGCGTGAACTACCAAACAATTTTGACGCCGCAAATGAAGACGTTTCTATTCGATCGCTGTAGCAAATTTCAAACGTATGGCTTAAACTTAAAACTAAATGAATCACATGTTATAAAATCGGTTAAATATTCAAGGACCTAACAGAGACACGTATTCTACGACTATGGTTTTAGGCCTTTGACCCGCTCACTATTATTCTCCTTTTATAACTTTATCAAATATTCAACGTATGGTTTTGACAAAATTGCCAAAACCTTTTGTACGTAGTTTCCAAACCAACCAATAATTTTCAGATAAAACTTAAAGCATTTTTGTCAGTCTGTCCATATAAATTCATGGCCACAACCACAAATAGTCAAAATACTTAACTTCGCAGTTTTGGACAATGACAGACATAGTTGGGACATATATGTGGCAGAAATTGGAACGGCGGGATCATGGTTATCGTCTTGACATTTGGTTACCTACATAGGTTCTTATTGACAAGGTGAATATACTAAAAAAATTTATCTTCGGTTTAGGTCAACTGAAATGTATATCATGACTATGAAATTTATTGCATTTTATCAAGACGATTTTATTTCTCGGATCATATCTCAAATGTAACCAGAGGTCATTCAACTCTGAAGGGTGCCAATAACTTTTCCTGAAACTACCAAAACCCGAAAAATAAACACTGGACACAACTATCAGTGCAAGATCAACCCTGCTCAAAGATATAGCTCGGGAAGGTTATTAATGGAGAGAGGAGAAAATAGCTGATAGATACAGAGAAGAAAAACGTTAAAAACTCCTTTTTCAAAAAAAAAAAACGTAATAAAAGTTTACATGATTTTCTGACACAGAGATTAAGGAACCTCAGTTTCATTTTGAAAGCAGTTAGCGTTACTATGGAAGCTTGAAGTGCTTTTACATTGTCCTGAACCCACATATCCCCTAATCATGAATACAGTTGCTTTCCCTATTGTATGACTTCATTTCCGAAAAGAACGGAAACAAAATTCATGAAAAACTCTCACCATGACAAAAACACATTGTTTATGAAAAAATGTCGAGAAGAAAGACTTATAAGGAAAGTCTTATCTGATAAGCCATATCAGATAGTGTTTGTTGATCTGACCGGGTAGAGACGTATAGTTTTACGCTTATAAGAGAGACTTACTGTATGAGACACTTATTTCTCTTTTTTTATTTCATTAGACACATCTCACTTGAGGGACATTTCTTCCTCTCCCTTCCTATGTGTTTTGACTCATACACCCTTTTGCTTTGGTTAGTGATGAGTTAGTTTTATTATTATAAAATGGCTGCCAGCTTTGTGGGGACCAACGTGTTTCCTTAGATGAGATATTAAGGTTTTTGTTTTGGTTTGGGAGACAAAAAGCCACCGTAGGATTGAAAGCGATCCAATGGTCGGGGCTTACTGTGTTTGAAAAAGGTAGGTCAGGTAATAAATGCATGTTATCTTCCGGGTTGAAGGAGAAGGAGCTGCAGCAGGGAGGCGAAGAAAGGTGAGTTTTTAGTTGTTTCTTGTTTAAAACCAAAGACGTAAAATCTGTTTAGATTTGCTTCAAAACGTTTAACTATAATCGTTTTAATTTTGAATTTTTGTTTTAGTTTGTGAAAGAGCTAGCTTTGAAGATGGACGACCAATGTTTGGTTCTAAGTGGAGAGTGGGTGTGTGGGGATGGAGGAAAATGGGATTTCATCATTGAGAAGCATCGAATGGGTCGTATGGTGCCTGTGTACGAGGGCATTGGTTGTGTGGATCTTGAACGCAACGTTCTGCGGGAGTTTGTGGTCGATGAAGCTCGTTATGGTGTTTTGTTGAGCTACTGGCCACCAACAAGCCTGGAGCTTGCAACTGGGATTAGGACCCCACCGGTGCTGATTACAAATGATGGTACTGTGAAGTATTTCTGCAAGCATCTTAAGGTGACCGGGGCGATGAATCTGTTTGCTCAGTTTAAAGAGAAGCCAAAAATTGTGGACAGTGATGTTGTGGATGACACAGATATGGGATTTGTGTCACCAGATGCAGCAAAATTTTCGTCTGGGTCATCTAAAAGGGGTTGCATTCCACCAGCTGCTTCAGTGAATGCGTGTGAATGCTTCGTATATGACGTGCTACAGGGCTAAGGAGAAAGCAATTGTGGGTGTGCGTGGTTCTGATGAAGATGCGTATCTGAAGCTCCCTGAGTATCTGTACATGCTTAAATTGGCAAATCCCGGTACAATAGCGGATTTGGAGACAGATTTAGACGACGATGGCGATGAACGTTTCCTTTACTTGTTCCTTGCATTTGGGGCTTCAATAAGTGGTTTTAGGAAGCTTCGCCATGTGTTGGTGATAGATGGTACCCATCTTAGCGGCAAGTACAAAGGAGTTCTCTTGACAGCTAGTGGGCAGGATGCAAATTTTCAGATTTTCCCTCTAGCTTTTGCCGTTGTGGACGCTGAGGACGAGGATGCTTGGACCTGGTTTTTGCAGAAAGTGGAGAGGATTTTAAGCGATTCCCCCAGTCTAGCCATAATATCAGATAGGGCTGTGTGTATTTCCAATGCTGTGAGCAAGATTTATCCGCAAGCCAAACATGGAGCTTGCATAGTACATTTGGCAAGAAACGTGAATTCAAGGTTCTCAAGTAAGCACTTGGCAGAAATGGTGACCAAGACAGCCATGGCGCAAGAGCCACGTGAGTACAAAGATCTTTATGGGAAGATCAGGGCCGCTAACAGTGCATGTGGGGTGTATTTGGGAAAAATAGGTACAGCTCGTTGGTCAAGAGTAAATTTCCCGGGTGAAAGATATAACATCATGACTAGTAATATTGCTGAGCAGTTGAATAATGCGCTATTGGAAGGTAGAGGAGCCAACATTCTAGAGTTGATTAAGTTCATTCAGAGAATGATGACTAGGTGGTTCAGTGCGCGTAGGAGGAAGGCGGAGAAACACAGTGGCGCTGTTGCTATAGAGGTGGACAAAGAGATGACAAAGAACATGGCGACTGTTAAGGGGAGTTACATAAATTCTGTCAATGAGTGGACTTGTCAGATTTTAGGAAAATTTGGGAGGTCAGACAAGGTTATGCTAGCGGAGAGGAAGTGTAGTTGTAAGTATTTTGATAATATCAAAATACCCTGTGGACATGCAATACTAGCAGCTAACGGGCTTGGAGTGTCAACGGAAACACTGTGCGGTCATTGGTACAAAACATATGTGTGGAGGGAGACATATGCAGGTGTGATAAATCCAGATGAAGATCCAAGGAATGTAGACATACCTGAAGAAGTAAGCAATATGGTTGTATACCCTCCCATCACAAAGAGGCAGCCTGGGCGTCGTCGCAAGTCACGCATTCCCTCCACGGGGGAGATCAAGGTGAGTTAAAATGATTTATTAGACATAAAATGTAAAACGGACCGTTACTGATGAAGAAAGGGTTGTTTGTATTGTTTTAGGTACCGAAGAAGAAGTTGAGTCAGAACAAATGTGGGAGGTGTAGGGGGATTGGACACAACCGGACTAATTGCGCTTGTCCTATCTAGGCGTGTAGCTGAATGAAGTTATCTTGTGGATCATTACGGCGGAGTTTGTTTTTGTATGTCCGATGCTGAGGACATAAGTTGTTTTGTTATTGTTGTTCTTGATGGTCCTTTTTTGAAACAATATATCTAGAGCAAACAATAATGATTTAGGTGATGAGGCATGTTTGTTGGATTTCAGATATCTTCTTCGGTGATTTATTAGATCCTTATTAGGTGTTTTTTGTAGATGTGGACAAGAAGATATATGTGGTTGTTGCTTTGTTTTATGTTGACTACATTATGGTGAGGGATGGTTGTTGCTGTGTTTTATGGTGTTCACACTGGAGTTGTACTTATGGAGACTAGTCCCGAAATGAAATGAAATTGAAAGTACTAATAAAAGTGCAGTAGGGTAATGATCGAAATCATAGTAATCTTAAACACAAAAACATTAGGTGATAACATAGACGAAGAGTCTTGCAACAAAGACATAGGCACATCCAAATATCATCTAATCTAGTTGGTCAACCTAGCGTAGATCCATGCCATTGTTCCCAGTGCAATGGCTGCGACTGCAATGTTGGTCAATGGGTTGTACGCAGTAGCGGCCATAGTTGGGGAGGCAAGAGTAGATTCTGTGGTAAAAGCAGGGCTGTCCTGAGTGCAACAGCTGTCGGTCTTGGCATCCATTAGAATTTTGAGCTGATGGAGTGTTTGTTCGATGTGTTTGGCCTGGATTTCCAAACGTTTGGATGTGTAAATCTTGTAAGAGTCGACATCTTCCTTCAGTTGGGAGTGCTTTGCATCTACCATGTTGATCTCGTCTACAATGGCTTCGTCCACCCACTTGAACAAGTGGTGCTCGGTTTTTCTCTGATAATGAGAACGAAAATGAGATCTATGTTTTTTAAAATATGTAATGAGACAACAATAGAAGCCTTTAATTGAAGATTCCTAATTGAATGTACCTTAAGCCCAATCTCGCAGCGATAGAACCTGCGGAAAAGATTCTCCTTTGTTTGCGCGCCGAATGTAGTCAGATTAGCTCCACACCAACAACGTGTGGGTATCCCAGTTGTTTGTCTCCCTGTATGTGACCGTGAGGAGGAAGAGGAAGAGCTCATGATTAATGTAGGAGATTTGCACAGGGTGGGTAGGTAAGAGGTGAAATCAGATTTACTTTAGCTGAGAAGTAGTGTAGCTGAGAAGTATTTAGGGATTCTGTAGTTGAGGAGACTTAATGGAATTGAATATTACGATGAGGTCCGTGATGCAATGTAGGCTGTGGTCGTGGACATGGAAGATGATATTGTTTTGGGGTAGTGGATGTGGACATGAGAAAACTTTGATTGATTTTAAGCGTGAAATGGGGTATAAAAATTGTTCACTTTGCACGCTATATATAGTAGAGAATCGATCAATAGCAAATGCAAACGTTTCCATAATAGAGGCCTGAAAATCAAGTCATAATACATCAACAAGTCTAAGCGCTTTCAAAGTTTTAGAAAGTGTTATATAACCGAGAATAAGATAAGAGAAAAGGCAGGTGTTGTGCCAAAGAGAAAAAGTCCAGAACCCCAATATATTACACACAAAAGGTGGGGTGGAGACAGTAGTTGTAGCTTCTAATCATAGTACGCAGGCAGCACCATGGTCTTGTAGATGTCCATTGCGTACTGCTTGCGCATGTCATCGACAATCTGGTCTGTTATGCCAGCCATTCCAGGTGATGTATCACCATGTGAGTGCAACTCTAGGAACTTCATTGTCACAGGTCCGCAATCGCCGGATCGAGTGTTGATGTAGATGTCTGGGATACGGTTGCAGATAAAAGGCTTGACACCTTTGAATTGGGTAAGTTCACAATTGGCAACTTTCCTGACAAGGTAAGGGAGGCAAGCAAGTACGGGTTTCATCCACTTAGCCATGCGTCTTGCTCCGTTCAAGGTGGGGAGAGGATCAAGTACTTCAACTAAACCCATATCAAGATTGATAGCTAACCCAACCCAGTGAGACTGGTTCCATAGCATAGGGGTGTAGATGGTGTAGATATCCTCCATCCATTTCTTTCCAGGGCACAGAACAATGTCGATCAATTCCTGGGGCCAAACGAAGCTATCCTTCTTTTTCTTACCACACTTGTTGAAATCGTCCCAAATGTCGTTGATAGCTGAGCAAAAGATAGGTGGGGCGAAAGCTGCATTTTCAGTCTGAAGAATGTCGGAGTGTCTTGCTGAGAGCATGTGGACGAGAACTTGCATTTGCTGAACATGTAACAATGTTTGGAGTTAAAGGAAGATTAAAACAATACATAACAGGCTTACATGTAACAGAGAGTGTGACTTACGTAAGTGGTTGTCCATTGTTGAGGGTCTGCGATGTCGAGAAGAGATTTGTTGGAAAACTCGAATTCAGATGGAGTACAATGGAACCTGTGACAGGCAGAAATTGAGTGAAGAAGGGATGGAATGGAGATGCACTGTAAATATTGGCATGAAAGAAGTAAGGAATTGTTGTTAGAAATATCTTACACATTCATGTTGGCTCGAAGAATTTGTTGGAAAAGGTCCCATTCCTTCTGTGGAAGTGGGGTGATGAGATCCAAAGCAGGAATCACTGGAGATGCGATGAATTCCATAGCGAGAAGGTCCTCGAGTTCTGATGGAACATGTGGCGGGGGGTCTTTAGTTTGAGTGAGATCGACGGTGGGGTCGTCTGCAGCCAGTTCCTGTTAAAGTTAAGTGATTAGATGATATAATTATACATGTCTACTATAAGTTACTGAAAGTGTTCTTGGTTTCATACCTCCTCAGCAGAAGTGGGACGCCCGATGCCTGGTGGCGAGATAGACGAAGCTGTGGCTTTAAATGCATTGGGTGTCGTTGCGTGGCTAGCGAAACCAAGACCACTTTCATTGCTCTTGACCGGTGATGTTAGTGAAGTGAAAGGAAGTGGTGAGAACCGTAAACGAATGGCTGTCGAAGAGGATGGACCAGCTGTATTGTCGAATATTGGACCTTGGGAAAGAGGTAGGTCAGGGCTGATTGCGTCGTATATCCTGAGACCATGATTGAGGATGTGACTAATCTCGGGGCTGTTTGGGTGATCAGCTTTATCGTAGATTTTGGATGGCGGGTCCCACCGGCCGGGGAATAATGTGCCGAAAGTACGAGTCTCGGTGGGCTTCTGAATGGTTTCGTCAGGAACAGGACTCTTGAGGATACCGTTGTTAGGTCCATTGTGACTTGTTTTAGTTGACTGAGAATGTAGGTGCACAGCTGCTGTTTCCTCATCCATAACATCCACAACCTATAATGCAAGCAAACAATCTCATATCACAAATGGGGGCCAAAGAGAATAGACCAAATTGTTGACGTCCTCTGATTAATATAAGTAAAAAAGTGTATTCGTGAACATCACCTGGTCCGTAATATTCTGCTCATCATTGTTCACCTCGTCTGATTTGTGATCAACCAAATTATTGACGTCCTCTCGATCGTTGTCAATAGCATCGACGTCCTACAATGATAATGACTTAGAGTTAGTGAAGGGTCTCCAAAGAGAAAAGCGCTTAGTCACCATATCGAGATGATGGAATGAGAAGAAAGACTCTAACCTCCGTGTCCAGAACGTTGGTTGTTTTAAAAAGAGGCTCGACCTCGTCGTGTGATATGTGTATCTGTGAGACGGGGACAATGACTGGTTCGTGGGCCACATCATCCGCGGGTTCCAGCTGGTGGTCTAAGTGAGAGTTGTGGATGGTGTCTTTATTTTTTTCCATACAATCGAGAGCCTACGATGAGAACGGTGAAGGGGTTGTAATGAAGTTTTACAAAATAAAATCAAACGATAGGTTGTAATTCGAACCAAAAGATGATTGAACTTCACCTCGGAGGCGTGGACAGTTGTGGTGTGGACGGTTTTGTCGGGAATGTCATCAGGAGTAGTGTTCATGTTTTTAGAAGCCTGGCGGTGGATATGAGCTTCGTACTGACTTATGAGAGGTGACTGGGGGTCCTCATGATCATCTCTCTCCATATCATCACCCTACAGGGACCCAAAAAACATTGTTCTTTTTAGATAAATTATTTTAAAATAATTGGCTATCGTTTGGAGGGTGATTGAACATCACCTGATCAGTTGGAAGATCGCTAGCGAGAGGTTTGACGGGTGCAGTCTCAACACCGCTCTGGTGTGTGTCAGGGAAATCCTATAAGTAAAATCGAAAAGGTCAAAAATGAACTTTTAGAGAACATTATAAGGGTCGTGCTGAACAAAACAAAAAGATCAATGCTGAACAAAACAGAGATCAAATGTGTGTGAACATTATACCTGATCGATGGGTGCTCCCTGATCTTCATGATGAGATGACCGTTGTTTTTTGCAACGAGATAGTACTGTATGAAATGATGATTGCCTACCATGCGCTTTTCTCTTCTTCTGATTTAGTAAATTTTGCATCTGTTTCATCTGCTTTTGAAGTACCAAGACCATCTCCGTTAGTTGTTCGTTGGTGAAAGTGTTGACGTTTGAGCGTGTAAAGTAAGAACTTATGCGCCTTTGCTTCCTTGAAGACGTCTCCTTGTTGATGGTCGGCTTTGGTTTGAGAGATTGTTTGACACGAGTGAGCTTCTTCTTCCCGTGACGGTGACCACGAGCTTTAGGATTTTTAAGTAGAGGCTCTGTTGTTACCCCACCAGGCCACATAGCTTTGTTGAACGTGTACTTCTCAGATATCAAGTGTTCCAGGTACATAAGACGGTCATCCTTGGTTTGGTTGGGCCAATCTCCCCAACCAGGCTCCGATTGGTTTTCGATAGCTATGACCGGTGAGACAGCAAGCTGAAAAACATGATTAAAAATGTGAAAAATGAGTTTTATATAAAAACCGTGGACGTGGACATTGTTCTTCACATTATCTATGTTTATTTGACAATTACCAAAAACATTAGAATTTGAGAATCTATACTAGACCGGTACTTACATTAGAAGAGAATTCGACACGCCTAATATCAAGGAAATTTATGGAGCCGTGCTGGGGTAGGTAACCATCTTCAAGGTCCATAAGCGTGCGGTTATCGATGGGAGCAGGGATGAAATGAAGCAGTTGTGGGATGGCCCGGAAAGCAACCAATTGGAGTGTAAAAGGGAAGCCCTGCAGTCTGAAAGATCGCTGCTTGAGTTTGTGCACGAGCCAAACGATAGGATCCTTGATCTTCGGTGGAGCAGGCTTGGGTGGTTTCATGCAGGAGATGGTCTTCAAGAATGATTCTCTACCCCAAGGAAAGGAGAAGAAGGTTTTGAGACTCGTAAGCATTCTCACATATCGAGGAGTGGGGCGTGGGACTTGTTTGTGCGCAATGAGAACGCCGTCGACTATGATAATCAGAGCTATATGAATCTTCTTCCAAAACAACATGTCCTTGTCTTCCTCAAGCATCTGACAGAGTTCAGCTATAGTTATCATGTTCTTCTCCCCGAAACGTTTCTGCCAAACTACATCTTTGCCCACTACAACAGCCTTGGCGGTGTCGGGATGATATCCTTCTGTAAAGGGGGAACAATTCAGACCTGTTACAGCTCCAAACTCTTGGAGACCGTAACAGAAAGGGTTTTCACCAAAAACAGAGAAAAGCGTATGGTCGCCTCCGCATATCAGTTGGCGTGAGAGGAAGGAGTGAATGAGCTTTGTAGAGATAGGAGCTTGTCGGGAAGGGATGTCGAATAGCTTTCCGAAGCAAGACTGTCGGATGGTTTGGAACTCCTTTGTGCCACTGAGAACACGACGAAGGAATGGTAGGATCTCCGGTGAAGAATATATGTTAAGTTTGTTGATGGGGAACCTATCAGTCGCAAATAGCCTCAAAGGGAGACGATGATCCGGTTGCATGGTTCCTGAAAAGAGGGAGGAGAAACACATTAGAAGAAAACCTCTGTAAAAATGGAGAAGAAAATCGGAGGAAAAATAAAAAAAAAACCAAGAAAAATGTAACTGGGTTCAACAAAAACACCATAAGAAGAAGGTAACTGGAAAACTGTTGTAATTGAAAAGGTGAACAGATAAACCGAAAATCCCCCAAAATGGTTTCCCAAACCCTAGAATTGAAATTGAAGAGATGAACGGGGCTACTCCTGAAATTATGAAAAAGATTAAACCTTTACAAAAGAAGAAACAGAAGTGGGGGATACTAACCGGAGGAAGACGGCGGTGGGTCTGAGTCCTGAGAAGCGGCGTTCTTCTTCTTCTCCTTCGCCTGAGAAAATGAGGGGTTTTTTTTCGCCATTAGACTTCGTCGACTCCGTGACAGATCCGGTTGGCTTCCGGCGATGAATCTTCGTAAGTCTGTCTCAACTCGATTTCGAGAATGGTGGAGCTAAGGTGTTTTTGGAAGATTTGAATGTTGGAGCTAAGGGGTTTTCGAGAATGGTGGAGCTAAGCCTCTCTTGTTTCAAATATGTCTCGATTTGTCCAACACAGAATCAGAGAAAAAAAATAAAAAATGTTGAACCATGGTTACTTTATCAGTGGTTAGGTAAGTGTGGTGTGGTGTAAAACGAGGGCAAGAGTGACTTTAGACAAAGGTAATGTGTGCTCCATGTGGGATGTGTCTAATGAAGTAATTCATAAGACATAATGTGTCTTAGAGAGTAAAAAAATCCTTAATTATCTCTTGTTCTCCTCTTATTTTCATTTGTTCAATCTTGTTCCACCATTCAGTCTCGTCAGGAACTTTCATGACGTAGAGTTTTACGCTTAATTAACATCTCTTGTTCTCCTCTTATTTTCATTTGTTCAATCTTGTTCCACCATTAAGTCTCGTCAGGAACTTTCATCTGAAACGAACTGATGCATATTAATTAGTTTCTTAAATACACACTCCCAATACGCCTAAGACTATCATCAAACTAGTCTGATTAGTTTCGTGGAGTTTTACTATTACTCTTTTTATATTTTCCTTGTCCAGGAGTGCGACACAACCACGAAATCAATCAACAAACTAAGTTGTACAGACAATGCAGGGGGTTCTCTAAACTTAAGCTTGGGACCAACACGATCAAACCCTATATAGTAAATCTAACTAACGATGATTAAGCAAGCGTTTCAATATTGAGCAAAGGAGCTCCGGATTCTCATATTAAAATAACTTTATATTTCTATTAGAAGTTTAGTATCGATTTCTAACAAGCGAAGAGCTAAAGTGGAGAAACGAGTAGAGTTCAAACTATATATCCATTATCTTAGCCTGTTGCTGGCGCAAACGCTCGGCTCTAACGGATCCCAGCATCTTTGTTCCCCACGTCCACCGCCGCATCCGGTCGCGGTGGGGTAGAGAGGCAGGGAGATCGCTGACGTTTTTTTGTAATGTGCGTCACAATCACACTGTACACAAAAGGAAACTTAAACCTAGTTTAGTATCAACATTCAACTATATAGATTACCAAAAAAAAAAAACATTCAACTATATATCAAATGATTAAATGAATCTACCACTACATTAAAACAATCTGTCAAAATCATCACCCAAAGATATGCCACTGATCTTTTTTTTTCTCTAAATTACTAATACGAGAACTATAAATAGATGTACATAAACATTTATCAACTACGTACTAATGCTAGAACTATAAATAGATGTATATATATCTCAAGTTCTGAACTAAGGACCCGACTGGTTCAAACGCAGTTGTTGCGTTTGCAGGAGTTTGCGGATGCGGGTGGTTGCGGTTTCAAGTATTATTAAGCGTTTTGTATGACTGGCACAACGTTTGAAAGTTGTTGCGTTTGCAGGATATTTGTGACTGGTCGATTATAAGATATTGCAGCGGTTTATTAATAAATTACTAATATTAACATATTATAACATTATAAATATATAAAAACACATTATTTAATAAAATATAATAATTATCAATATAATATGATAAATAATAATATTATGATTATTTATTTGATTTTTAAATTAGTTGAAAGTTATAATTTTAATTTTTTTTTTTGAAGATTTATATTAAACTTTAAAAGAATTTTTTGTTTCATTTTATATGTGTATATCTTTATATATGTATGTATATTAATTTTAAAAAATTCTAATGAATAGTTAGTTAGTTTAAAGTTTTTATAAAACAAATTATGATACTGTTTGTGAATTTAAATTAATATATAAAATATGTATATATTTTAATTTATAATATTTCCATTTTAAAATTTTAATTTTAAAAATTTTAAATATTTTTTTAAAAAAAGTTATATTTATTTATCCATCCGCAACCGCAAACGCTTGCTAGAATTATCTTTTGCTTTTAAGAGGTTTAGAGCGGTTTGAAGCGATTTGTAACGGTTTGTATGATTGTTTCGAAATGCTGTCAACCGCTACTAACCACAAAAGCTTCATTTGCGGATGGTAGCGGGAAAACCAATCAGACTCGAAACGCTCCTTCCAACGGTGACATGCCTAAAACTCAAGCAAGCATGTAAATCTAACAAGTAACAACGTCACAAAAGAATACCAAAAACCTTTGGCTATACATTTTTGAACTTTTCAAATCTAGGTAAGATAGCTCAAGCATCGTAGTAAGCTAGAAAGACCGGTCTTAGGCATAGCTCAGTAAGGTATAAATATTAATCTTTAAATTTTAAATTTTGAACAGTCAATATACATATTTCTATGGTCTTTAAATTATTAAAAAAATATTAAAATTTATAGAAAAACAGTTACTAAAATCTACAGCTGGAGACGGCCCTAGGATAAAATTTATATAAGAATACCATTCTTAAAATGTATGATGTACACGTTTATATCCGGTTTTTGTCTTCATCCTTATATATATATATATTCAAATTGAAATTCAAATATACCTGTATATACGTTTTGTTTTGATGTTTCTATCATTATAAGCGTTTTGTTTCGTATTTTAAAAAGAAAATAGCATCAAGCAGGCATGAAATGGCGCATTAAGGTTATTATAACAACTGTCCACCAAATCGGGTGTGACTGGTGCAGTATCTTATTAGGCCGTGAAGTGTCAAAATAGAGAAGACGATTATCATAGTTTTATGTATGATTTTGGCTACTGTCCTTTTCAATCTTTCTTTTGTCGAACATCTAAACTTAGGTGACATAGATGTTAATTTCTATAAATGTTTACATTTAATTTCCTCGAGTAGTAACGAAACAATCTATCTATCTATACTATTATTTAAGAAGTGAATTTGCTTACTTGTCATCTTTTTCATGATTTTAGTTAATTTGCTTACTTGTAATTTTTTTTATGATTTTTAGATAAATCATTAGTTTAATTAATATTATTATTTAAATGTTTGCTTACTTATCATTTTTCCATGATTTTAGTTAATTTGTTTACTTGTCATTTTTTCGATGATTTTAGAATAAATCATTAGTTTAATTAATATTATAATTTAAAATTTTATTTTAAAATCTATATATTTATATGATATTAAAGATAATTAATAAACATTAAATTATGCTACTGATATATATATATATATACACTATTATTTAAAAAAGTATATTTTAATATATAATTATCATGATATTTAGGACATTTAATTAATAAATAGATATTAACAATTGATATTGACAACATCTACTGATAATATAATCATTACTTTTATCTTGTATTAATTTATGATTTTAATGATTAATATTATAGCCATTTCTTTGATTTTTATAGGAAATATTGATGAAATACAAAATTTATATGTAAGTATTTTAATATATATGAATTAACCGATTTCTTTAGTTTATTCGGTTTGATCGCTTAATATACTCAACCATATTCATATACTGCGGTTTCTTAAAAATTACATCCATTCAGTTTATTTGATACTACCAAATCAAGACCGTTTTTCCAATTTCGGTTTGGTTCGGTTTAAAATGGTTCGGTTTTGCCGGATTGAATAGTCCTAGACTATTGTTAAGTTATTAATGTTTTATAGTTGTGATATTTTTTATAATCCTTTCCAGTACCACATGATTTCTTTTCAGTCCAAATACTACATTTATTTAATTTCAGATACAAATTTTCTAATTTAATTATTAGTATAGAAAGGATTTGATCCAATATAACATAATTTAGTACATTGATTACCAATATAAATATTGAAGTTTTATAATTTATAACATTTAAATTTTGTAATTAATTTAGTTATTATTATTTTATAAAAATAAACATTAGAATTAAAAATTGTTAGATATACAGATATATTAATCCGTACAAGGTGCGGGACATCAACTAGTTATATATTGTTATAACCGAAAATAAAGTTTATTGTGGCATCTTTAGAGAATTGTTTTTCAGAGGTCAAATTATTTTGCTGCTTCAGGTTAGTGGAGAGATCCCATAGTTTTGAAATGAGAAAAACTAATATTAAAAACAAATTCATCTATGTTCTTTTCAAATTAAATGTTATATAAACATAAAATATTGTATTATTTATTTATTCTAAAAGAATTGCATCTATAATTTTTATTTTATTATGTTAGTGTTATTTACAGAATTGTATATAAAAATTTAATTGGATTCTATGATATGTATTCAAAATACATTAAAAATATATCAAGTAAAATAAAAATTGATAACTCTTTAAATCTAATATTTTAATATACATATATTAAAAAAAACTAATAACTCTATAAATTAATAAAATATTATGATTTCAAAATTATTAATTATAAGAATTTTAATTTAATAAGAGTTAAATCAACATTATTTATCTAATTTTGGGTCACAATCTTATCATGAGAAACTTAATATATGAATTAATGTGTTTTTTCTTATACAACTTATATTTACAATATTATTATTAGTGTTAAATTACATTGTTTTATTATAGGATTATCATAAAATATTTTTATTAAGGTATTATTAATTAAATTTTGTTATGTTTAATATTTATCATTTGATATTTATTTTATAATAAATATTGTTGGACTCAATTTTGGTCAATACCGAAATGAGCGACGATCAAAGGAATGAGCCGAGACAGGCCGAGGCCCATAACAAGAATCAAGCTCGAAGAAGGAATCGCAGAGATCGCATAACAAGAAGCTGAGATCACGGAGCTACCACGGGGATCTTGGAGTCGACTTACTATAAAAGAAGAAGAAGAAACACGGAAGATGACACGTTGGAAACCCTATAGAAAGCTACACATTCACATCGATCTTGTTGTCTTCCCACTTTTAGATTCTCTCTTTATCGACCTCGTTTGTATCACTCGATCTAGTTCAATTCATTGTATTTGATCCCAGTTATCAATAAAGTATATTTTCGCCTACCTGAAACTATTTAACATCGTTGTGTTCTAAAGATATCGTTGCCCACATCATTTGTTTTCCCTAGATCAACCCTGATCACTATCAAATACTTTGTGTAGATTTTAGGTTATACAAATATTAAATAATATTTAGTATTTGTGAATATTACCACAGAAAATTTTGATATGTATATTGCCCTCAAATAATATGAGCTTTAATACCGGTTAGAAAATTTTCAGTGCAAAAACAATAGTATTAATATAATGTTTTAGTGTTGGATTGAAAATGACACTGTATTTCTCTTAGCGTGGACTTAGATGATCTTAAGATGATTCAGTACCCAGTCATATTCAAATATGTTACCAAACCTCTCTATTATTTATATTCTTCCTCCTCTAAAACACATTCAATAAAAACCATCACAATTACCGCAATCGCCATGAACACCTTCCAACCGCCTCCGCCTCTGGTGATGCCGGGCTACAACCACCTCCTTGGCACAGAAGACATCGTAGGATTCAGATACAGAATTGGATTCTCCATCGGAGTGCTCCTTCTGATCATCACCACAATCACCCTCATCTCCTACTTCTGCAAACGTAGTCAGCTCTCTTCTTCAACGTCATCACCAGATTGGGCACGTGTGCATCACCACTTCATCATCGACGGTCTGGACGATGAGACTATTCAGAGCTACCCAAAGATCCTCTACTCAGAAGCAAAAGTAAATTCAACGTCGTCGTGTTGTCCAATATGCTTGGGAGACTACAAGGGGAATGATCTGCTGCGGCAACTGCCAGACTGCAACCACTTCTTTCACCTCAAATGTGTCGACATGTGGCTTAGAATCAATCCTACATGTCCTGTCTGCCGTACTTCGCCGCTTCCTACTCCTCAGCCCACTCCCCTCGCCGAGGTTGTCCACTCAGCCTCCTCCGTGGCCACCACCAGGATGTCCTAATTATTATAAGTCGAAGTCAAGCCTAACCTTCGGGATATTCTTCTTTACTTCCTATACAAGTCTTCTTTTTTGGTCATTGTATATATTATTTGAAGCCCCAAAACATGTAAAAGGAAGGAAAAGTAAAGCTTAATTATTTCACATTTTTGTTGGATAAACTGCTTTGATTTTTTTTTTGTCAAATTGAATTTTACATACGTACGAAGAAAGTGTAATTGGAGTCGTGTTGAATATCATCGAGAGGGACTTGATATGTGTGTTTCTTCATTAATTCTTGGCTCGTATTTAAATTTTGGGCTCTATTGTCAATATATACGGTATATGATATGAGAAACTTTTAAGAGTAAGAGATCCAAAACATTGACAAAAAGAAAGAAATGAAACACTCGAAACGACTTTTTTATCGAACCACAACTGTCTGGAATTAAAGTCAAGCATTTTAAGAGTAAAAATATCACACCAAATTCATTTCCACATATAACTTTAGTTTTTAGTTTGAATTGTGTGTTTATTCACGAAACACTTTCTAAGATAGTATATATTTACATTTCACACTAATTACACACCTTAGCATTCGAGAAATGCACATGTAGTCTCCCATAATCCCATTTATTTGTATGTTGTATATATCTTCCTTAACATAATTTATATCCATTGGTAACAAATACTATAGTTTTGAATCTTTTGATGTTTTGGAATGGAATGAATGCTAAAATCGAAGTAGAGTGGACGGCAAAACACAAACAAGTTGGCTCAAGCCCATCATAATTTTCACGACGAACAAAAGGCCCACAGAGAATTAATAAAAACACGACAGATGAGCTGCTAAGTTCTTTTTCTTCTTCAGGAAAAATATTATAGCTCTGTAAGGTTTTATTTTATAGCTTGAGATTAACAACAAATATTCCATGATTTCTATGAAATGTATTGATTTTGCCATCTTTAGAGTGTTGTGTTACTTGCATTTTCCTGTGTAAGTATTTGGATAACTGCTCTGCTGGTTAGTCTTTTATGCCTCAAGAAACTTCTTCTTTCTCTATTGAGTACTTTAACTAGCTGTAAGTTCTTAGTATCACATGACAGGTTCTGTATATGAAGCAGCTAGCTTCTTGTTTGTTTGTTGCTTTCTGTCATCTTTGTAGTGTTTTCATTTGTTGTTACTTGCATGTTTTCTGTATATATACGTGCAGCTAAATTTTTGTTTCTTTGTTGCTTTTGTTCATCTTTGTAGTGTACTCGTTGCTTGTTTCTAGGTGCCGAATAATTCTTGGATTCCGTTGTTATGATGAATTAAAACGTTTCCGTATGGTTATCGATGAACGTCTTGTGCATCGTTTGCAAACAACTCTGAAGCAGACACGAGAGAATAATATCAATCTCTTCAATCAACTCCCATGAAAGTTGCTCCTCATGCGCCGCTATCTACTTTTTAATATACATTATCTATTTCACTAGTTAGGTTTCAAACGAATGTTCGTACAATATATCTCTGAAACAATTGAGGTTTTACAAAAAAATTAAAATTGCTAGATAATGCAAACGTGATCAGTTTTCCTTCTTCTTGCGTTAACTGTGTTTAGAACATTTATAACCTCATTTTACTTTTGACTTTGGTTTACAGTTACTTTTTTTCCAGTCTTAAATATTTACCTCTATTTTTAAGTATTCAGTTATTTTTTCTTGCGTTAGCTGTGTGTTAAAGCGTCTCTAAGCTCATTTTGTTTTTGACTTTGTTTAACAGTAAACTTTTCCAATCTTAATATTTAACTCTATTTTAAGTAATTCAACTATTTTTCGTTAATCATTTTATTTTCTTAATAATTTTATTTATTTTTAAATAAAATTAGAGTAAAACTTAACTTAATTGTGGAATTACTTTATTGTTTGTCTTGTGCAAGAAATTACTTTATGTTGAATAATAGTAACTGAGATAAAAGGTTTATAAGTATTATTATATATCTTTATTTTTGAGTAATAAAGAGAGAGAGATGGACGTGAGATGTGAGTGAGAGAGAGAGAGTTATATGATTGACTTTTTCATATATGTTATAACAAAGGAGAGCACAAAGATATTTATAGGGAGAAGAGGTCGGTCTATTTAACCGACTCCAAACTACAAGATAAAATAAGAGATAAACATTATCTCTTCAAGTAGATAATCATATTTGATATTATATTTTTAACACTTTATTGTTAAAAAGGAATAATACATTAGACCGAAACAAAAACATGGAAACACTGTGGGGCCCGTTTCGGTGATCACAATCTCAAAAGATCTGACGGTGGGAAATCACAGTTCACTACCTACGTGGAACAGTCCTTTTTTGGGTAATAAGAACGAGACAGCTCAAGCGGGGCTGGATGGGGCCCAAATACGAAGACCAATCATGTGAAATGGTCGTGACACGTCAGCAATAACGGACGGAAGAGTGGGGTCCGCACGCGGCGGGTATGTCGTGGGGCTTGTTTGTTTGTAATGGGTTCGCTGTAACGGGAGACCCTCACTCTTCCTCTCCCCCACGTTCTCCGACACTGTGCTGCTTTGTCTAATCTCAATTATTTGGCTCCGTCTCTGGTCTATTGACCATTCTACCCTTCACTCACTCCCTGGACCGTTTAATGACTTTTTTGGTTGTTGATTGCACACACATATTGCGTAATTAACTATTGTAAAATCTTTGATAATCTAGGCAGAGTCTCTCAAGATTTTGATTTGTTTTCCGAATATGGATGGTTCTGAAAAATATGTTGGAGATACAACAATAAGATAAAAAAACCCGTAAGATATTAGTTTCAAGTTATTGCATATGGAAGCTGAAACTTTCATACCGATATACGTAATGAAATGTATGAAGATATACATAATGATTTATTTTTATATTTTATTAAAAAAAAAGCAAGTAACAAGTTTTTTAAAATTTTCTTCCTACAACAAATTTTAAGAGAAAATTAAAACAGATCAGTTAGCATGTAATGCTTAAAATTAATAACTTATAATTGCGATTTGTGTTAAGTTAGTATTATCATGAAGGTGTACTGATTCGATGAAGTTAGTTCTTATATTCATTGTCGACAACAAAACTTATGATATAACATTATATAAAAATAAAACTACTAATTAGCCGTCTTATAACAATTTTGAAAAACAATTATTATTCGGCGAAGAGTCTTTAAAAGGTCAAAGAACTTCCAAAAGACTAGGGGCGTTTTAGTCATTTGGTCGTCGTTTTGTCTACATCTTCTCTCATTTGACGTTGAAAAAGCCCATCATCTCTCTCCTTCTCCTCATTCTCACGCAGATACATTACAAGACTCGCTCTTTCTTCTCTCTTTCTTTTTGACACAAACCATACTAAAGCTTTTTTTGATAGAAAAGCATATACCTTTCTCAATCAACTAACGAGGTAATATATCTGGACCTTTTTTGCTTATTATTCATTCAGTGTGTTCTCACTTTTGTCTTAGGAACTTGTATGATTGATTCTTAATAAACTCTTTGTTTTAGCTTGTCCTAATCTTGAATTGACATTAGCAAAGTTTTAACTTTCTGCTGAACAGTTGATGATCATAGTTAAGAGTTTTGGTACAAGTGAATTATTATGATTTAATGCTTAAAACAAGCTTTAAATTCGATTTGATACTTTGCTAAAACCAAATATCAAGTGCAGACAAAATTAAAAAGTAAAAATAAAAGACTTTTTGAGTGTTCTTTTCAATTATTGTTGACATCACAAGCATTGCTATGTTCTTAGGATCAAATGGAACAATGGGTGGCTCCTTGAGAGATTAAAGATCTACTGAGCTGAAGTTCTCTTTCATCATCTTTGTGGGACAATATATACATTTTGCTTTGTGTCTGAATGGCGTCTGAGAAACCCGTCCAGGATGTGACTGATGTTACTGAATCAAAGAAAGAGGAAGAGAATGTTGATGTTGTTGAGAGTTCCAAAGACAAGAACATACCTGATGTTCTTGACTTATCCACCGAGAAAACTGATGAAAATGTTCCTGTAAAGGTAATAATGATTCTTACAGAACTCGTGTATTTGTCACTAGTCTAACATCTCTCTCTCTCTCTCTCTTGTGTTGTGCTTCTCTGCAGGAAGCTGGCCTCCCTGAGCCTGGGACCTCAGTGAAGAGTAAAACAGCTAACAAAATTGTTAAGAAGAAGACAGGGACCTTTTCAAGAAGCCCAAGGTTCCTTTCTCAGAGCTCTTCGTTTCCAGCTAGAGGAGCTCGTGATGACATCACTAGAAAGAGCATTGATGCAACAACAACACCAAAGGCTAGCTCTAAACCTGTAGTTGCAAGTGGTTCCAGACCAAAGGCAATGGCATCTCCAAGCAGCGGTGTTTCCACCAAGCGCAACAGTTTAGTATCTGCTCCCCTCAAAAAACAAACTGTGGTAAGTACACTGAGCTGTGGTCTCAATATGTCTTGTTATAAGCAATATTCTTATCGGTTTCTCCTTGTACTGTGTCAGCCTGTGAAACCTGTTTCTAAGACTGCAGCTAAAGTCCCTGCTTCCAAGTGAGTCAAATTGCTCTCTTATTTCAAATATGTATATATATAAAACCAACTAAGCCAATATGAAATTGCAGATTGGTGGTAGATGAAGGTTCTAAATCCATTAAAGATGAAATGGCAGGCAAGAACACTGAAGATGCCCCATCAACAACAGCTGTGTAAGTCCTCTTTTTATGCCTGGGATTTTTGTCCTAACCGGCCAAACCAAACCAAAGTTTTTGGTTAGTTCGGTTAGGAGTTTGGTTCGATTCAATAGGTTTAATAAAAAGTTTGGTTTCTGGTTTGGTTTCTGGTTTGGTTTGGTTCGGTGATCATCGGTTTTTCTTTCAATAAAAATATATATAACCAAACCTATACGAAAAACCTGAACTGAACTAATCTAACTAACTAGATTTTGAACCAAATTTAACCGAACTTATCCGAAATTTTAAGAAAATTAAACCAAATCGAAATCAAAAACTTTGGTAGAATTCTCACAAACCGGACTAACCAAATACCGAACCTAATTTTATTTCGGGTTGGTAAGATTTATGTCGAACTGTACTCACCCGAACCCACAGGCTTACCTCTTTGTGTTGGATGTGGAAGTACTGTACATTAAAGAGTGAATGCATCTGTAACTTACAGGGTGGCAGAGAAAGTATCTAAACCAGTGAAAGGTGAAGTGGCAAGCAAGGAAGATGACGATACTCGTTCGACCACCACTTCGTATGTCATCTTCTTCATGTTCTATTCTATGTTTGTTAATGACATACGTATATAATGTTTGGATGTTGCTCAGAACTTCAACACCTCGTGGGAGAAGAAGCAGCGTTGGGTCTGCTTCTGGATTTTCATTTAGGTTGGAGGAAAGGGCTGAGAAACGGAAGGAGGTTGCGCTATGCTTACAACCTTTTTCATTTGGAGCATTTTAGAGCAGATTATAGTCTCCTCTTAACTTGTGTCTGGTTTTTTCAGTTCTATATGAAACTAGAAGAGAAGATCCAAGCTAAGGAGGTAGAGAAGACAACATTGCAGGCTAAGTCAAAGGTTAGTTAAACACATCTTCTATAATGGATGCAAACTCTTTCTTATTAGTCTGACATCTTCTATAATGTATTGGTGTTTGTTCAGGAGAGTCAGGAAGAAGAGATCAAAAGGTTGAGGAAGAGCTTGACGTTCAAAGCTGGTCCCATGCCTAGTTTCTACAAAGAGCCTCCACCTAAGGTTGAATTGAAGAAGGTTTGCTTCTTTGCTCTTTCTTCCTGTGTGATCATACTTGTCCTGATGTTATGTTGATGTGTGGTTCGTTGAAATGTTGTAGATACCAACTACTCGTCCTAAATCTCCGAAGCTAGGACGCAGAAAGAGTAGCAGTGATGCAACAACAGGAGGTGAGACTGGTGCTCCTCGTGTGACAAAACCAAGAGACTCACCATTATCATCATCATCATCTAGCTTGAAGAAACCCATAACAAAGTCTCAGCCAAAGACTGAGTCAGTGAAAGTCAAAGAAAGGAAGAAAGAAGAAGCAGAGAAGAGAAGAGAGGAACAGAAGACTTCTTCTACTGTGGCTGCTAAACCTGAAGAGAAGAAAGAAGAAGCAGAGGGAGAGAAGGCTTCTTGCGTGTCTGTGGCTGCTAAACCGGAAGAGATTAAACCGGAATCCAACAACATCCAAGTGAAGGCTGAGATTATGACTACTGAAGTTGCAGTGGGAAGCTGATAAAAGCAAGAAAGGCTTTTGGATCTTGGAATAAATCTCTTATCTCTTCTTCTTCTTTTTCAAAAGCTTTAGTGTGAATAGAGTTTGCATTGCGTCATACTTTGAGAGTTACTCTCCATTTCTTCAGTTTTTATTTTTTTCTTTTTGGAAATTAAGCCTCAGATTGTTTCTTTAAGATATGGTCTTTAATATTTGTTGGATTCAAAAAACTGTAACTTATATTTGTATAATGAGGATATATGTGTGAATTTGAAGAGTGAAACAAGTGTTTGAGTTGTACAAATGTTAAATATCAAAGGAGGATGGTGGTGTTTAAACTTACTAAGGTCAGATACAAGCAAGCATCATCGGTGGTGTATTCTGTTTTTGCAACATGTTTGTGGTCGGCTAAGTGTTTATGCTTGGAGTTGTTAACGGTTGGTTTTGAGTCTTTTGACTAACGTTGGATAAATACTTGGAGTTTTCAGCTAATGAAGTATTTGGAGTTTAATAAGGCCGAAATTGACCCAATCAAAAATAGATTATACTTGGTAGTTGTTAACCATACACGATTTTATGATCCAAAATGTAAAGTGTACCTCTTAATTCTCACAATGTTTTATATATGTAAGACTTCTTTTATGGATCGATGAACACGAAATGATATGAAGAAAGACAAAGTAGAAACGGTCTTAGTATTACACTAAGACACTTGATAACATTTTGACTTTGACTAGAGAAGGCCAGCATACTACACATTTGTGAATTTTGAGTAAATGAAAATGTCGCTTCAAGTTTTTTGGCTTACTTATTGGCGACTCCGAGCAGTCAAGTGGATCCAAGTTTAGAGATCTGATTTGCATAGGCTACTGATTATAGTGATCACCGCGGACAATTAGGTAAGAATCACGATGATCCAAAGCCTTTTAAGTCCTGCCATTGGCTTATAATCTGATTCTTGGGTTCACATGTTTTTCTTCTGTTTTATGGGAGCATTTGGTTTCTCGAGGTACAATTCGACTTTGGGCTTTAACTTTATATCGCCTGTATACATTATCTTCTTGGCCTCAAACGTGCTTTAATGTACCACGCTCGTGACAACAAACACAAACCCCAAAACGATACCTAACACTACTCCTATAAGAAGAATTGCAATAATAGTATCACAGTCTGAGTTGGAGACACTGGATTTTTTATGATTTTCTTTTCAAGTAACAAAATAATCAACACTTATGTACTACGCTTCTGTGCACAACAACTAATCATTAATAATATTTCTTTCTTTCTTAGAAAAATACAATCAGTTATGTTTTCTAGTACTCCCTCCGTTTCACAGTAGTCACTTATACACTTTTCAAACATATTAAGAAATCATTAAAATTCATTTATGTTTTCATTAATAGCACAAATCTAACCAATATTATTTCAGATAAATAGATTTTTATAAAATCAATGCATTTTGCAATTAATTTTTAGTTGAAAGATTGTATAAATTGCAGAGACGTTTACATTCAGAGACACTTTGTGTCTTTTGTTTACGCTCAAAGACACATAATAGATATGACACACATTGTTGGGACAGGTGTCTTTGTGGTGGACAAAAATACCCTCAGCTTGTTAACCAACGTGAATGGGAAAAAGATGTTCCCTTTAAAGAACCAAACCAAATATTTTTACTGGTTGAAATAAATGAAAAAAACTAAAAAGTAAAAATAGTTGTAAACTCAGATTTTTGGATTAAGCATTTGTAGACAAATGAAATATGGACATCTATATTGTGGATAGAAAAAAAAGGTGGATTAATGAGTTGTGAACACGTAAATTACAAATGAGTTGTAGAAACAAGAATTATGGACAAGCAAAGTAAAATCTGTTTAATTATCTTTTTACTTGTTATATGTACATAAATATAGTAGAAAAGTTAAGTAAATCTGAAAAGTCATCGAGCACAATCAATAGAAAATTTATGGACATAAAGAATATGGACCCAAGAAACGTGGACACTTAACAGATACTTATGGATGGATATGTATGGACGCAATGGTTGTGGTTACGGTGAACAGTTGACAGGGAATAAACTATTTTTCTCCCTTCTTTGCTAATTTTAGAACAAAGAGACGAAAGTTGAGATATATCCTTAGAAACAAAACAAAGCTAAAATGGTTCGATTTTGAAGCAGAAATTGCACCTTGCATGTCAAGTGTTTGTGGAAACGAAAAGTTGTGGACGAGTTAGATATGAACATACACATTGTGGATGGTAAAATTATGGACACTAAAAAATGTGAACACATGAATCAAGGTTTTGTGGATGAAGATCTTGTGGATAGGGTCTTATGTTCAAGATTTTGTGGATGAAGATTCGGCAGCCACTTCCACCAACCACCACCATTGTATCCATACTCACGTCTTCCACCATTGCCTCCACAACCACCACCGCCTCCACTGTGGTATCCACCACTTCTTCCACCATGCCCTCCACGTCCACCGCCATCGTTTCTACGGGACTGAACCTCGAGAAGAATCAGAAAATCAAAGAGAAAGGTCTGGGGAGGTTTGATTTGGACCGCAAAGCTCAAGAACATTTGGGTCGAGAAATGGAACTCACGATGATTGGGTTAAACAGAGAAGCGTAATCGGAGAAGAGAGTCAGAAAATGAAAGAGACAGGATTAGGGTTCATCGGGTTCGTCGGCATATCCGAGAGAAAGAGAAGATTAACAAGAACCGTGAAAAATGAAAAAAAGATAAGGTAAACGGAGGGTTTGTAAAAAGTAAAAGATAAGAAATCTGTTTGGTTTTGGTTAACTAGATTGGTCTAGTTGGGTAGGATTTCTATCTAAGTGAAGATGACTCTAGTTAAGGGTTATATTAGTAATTCTAACATAAGAAAGTGTGTTGTTGTATCACAATGTGTCTTTTAGTGATATTGAGAAGACAAAATGTGTCTCTGAGGGTAAAAATTTCTAAATTGCATTGGTATTGTAGAATAACATCATTTTCTTATTATTTGAGGAGCATTATTTGAATCTAACCTTCCTCTCATGTGTTATTAACAAAAATGCAATTTCTTATGTGGCAACACTACAATCACTCTCACCCCTATTAATTAATTGTCCTCTTCTCACTAGACTATTTACATAGTTTGCCATTATACACTAGACTAACATTTCTCTCATATATTATGCTTTATATCTCTACATAAGTATTATATTCGATTACTCACTTAAACCATTCGCGAAATACATGTTTGGTTAAGTCTTGGTTTTTTTGACTATTATGGTTCTTTGACTATTAATCATGCCGAACCAAATTACTAATCTTATATGTTTAACATATAATCATTTTTGGTTTTGTGACTATACTTCGATAGCAACCTTACATATATATTTATTTTTGCTTCATAAGAGCACATTCGTCGATGAAACCGGCGGTTTTATTTGGTCTGGCCGTGATTAGCTGACTTGGACGAACCTTTGGGTCTATTGAGTTGGTCATTTAATGGTGCAGCCATCACAACTATTGCATATTTACGTAGGTTTTCTACTTCGGTATCAACCTCAATTGTATATTTATGTGTTACGTATTATGCTTTAGAACTATAATGTTAATTGTAGTCGAATATAGATTAAACTGTGTATATAATGTATTTATAGCTAATGTGAGGTTTTGGGTTTTAATATATACAGACATCAGTAATATACTATACGTCATTGACATATCCAAGTCATTTGTCTAACATAAATTAATGTTGATAGTATTAGCATAATCACTCGTAAAATATGTATTTTGAGCTAACTTAACTGGGTATCTACGTCAAATCGAGTCATTACTCCTTACATAGTTAGTGGTTGTACATATATGAAAGTTTGATCATGTTTCTAAAATTGATCCAACATCAGCTACGTCAAATTGATTGTATATAACTGAAAGTTTATCAAAATTTCAAAATTTTAAAACTACAGCACACGGTTAATAAATGTAGATATAATAACAATTTTAAAAATAGAAAGTGAATTAATATGACAAAATCGAGATACATAAATTGATACGGCAATTACGTTTGTAAAAAAAAAGGAAAGTTTGATTATTTTCCAAAATTTTAAAATTTGGCACACGGTTATGAAAGTTGGGGTTATCGTCCCAGTTTGTTTTTAATTGTCTGTACCTTATTTGATATGGTTTGATTTAATATATTTTGTGTTAAAGCAAGTTATAATTCTTAATTGGAGCGCAAGTAAAGCTACTGTAATTAGTGAAAATTCTCTATAATCAAGGAGATTTGATTTTATCACATTAACTCTAAAGATTATTGTGAGCGATAATCATATGCATATAAATACCAAACCTTGGACACATCTCCTCATCACATTCTTATTCCGACAACTAACTATCACAAACCATTCTTTCAAGCAGAACACAAATGACAGGCTTCAACTCCGTTGTTGATTTAAAAACCAGGAGTCCTGAAGAAACTATTCACACCAGTTGTGCTTTTATCAGTTTTTTTGTTATTTCTTTTACATTTTATAATTCTATTACTTTTGTTACATTTTATATTTTAATCATATTTTTTATGAATTAAATAATAATTATATTGCCTATGTTTTGTTTTATCTTAAACTCATAATAAATTTATATTAAGTATTTGATTATTCTTAAAGAATATTTCCGATTATCTAAAATTTGATATTGGGTAAAAATTGCGGGTTCACAAATAATTAGCATGTATTTATTTATTTATTTTATTTTTTAGAAATAGCATGTATTTATCTTTAACATAATTTAACATAACACAAAAAATTGCGACGAAATATGAAAAATTTCAAAATCAGAATTGGTTATTGATTTGAGATTGATTGATTTTTCAATCAAGCCGCAACCTTTGTTTCCTTATATTAAAAATAAGAATAAAATGTTTTCTGATTTTAAAAGATCAATTTGTAAATGGAGTAATAAGGTGACTATCACTTTGTGTGTATTATATCTATTAAATTAAACAATATAATTTTTTACTTCATTCATCCTGCGCAAGGCGCAGGCTACCACCTAGTTCTTTGTTAAATAAGAAAAATGAGCTAAAGTGACAATTAATATGAAACATAGGGAGTATAATTTATGTATAACAGAAAGAGAAAGCAGCACATGTATTATGAACAAATTCTATCTTAATCTCTTGCTTTAAATAAGATTCAAAATGAAGCTCTTAAAAGATCTGTCAATCATCCGCGTCACCATAACCCAAAAAGAAAAAAAATTCGATTATACCGTTACAAAGGACATTGACGTAAAGTAAGTGGGGTCAATCGAAAACAATATAAAATTAGAAGGGCACAAATAGAAACAAAAATTAAAAGGCTTTCTCTCGCTGGAGGAGGTGTAGGCTTCCCTCCACATCTCTATGCCCCCCCAACACAAAAACTCCTCCCTTCCCTCGTTTTCTGCTCTCTCTCTCTCTCTCACTAAAACCCTCGCCTCCCCTTTCTCTCTCCTCCACCGGGATCTTCGAATCGAACTCCGCTTCACAACGATCCATGTCCGGCGGCGTACGATCTTCCCCCGGTCCTTCTCACCAGCCGCCGCCGCCGCCGTCGTCCTCGGCAGCATCTGTGCCCGTGGTGCCACCTATAAGCCGACACTTAGCGTTCGCCTCAACGAAACCGCCGTTCCATCCCTCGGATAACTACCACCGATTCACCCCTTCGCACCTCACTAACAACCTCGTCAATGGCTGTGGAGGACTCGTAGATCGGGAGGAGGACGCCGTCGTTCTTAGATCTCCTGTGAGTTCGCCTCGGGTTTTTCGATTTTGGATTTAATGCGATTATCGCGAGGCCTTGTCGAATTTTAACCTCAGTTTAGCTTCACGATGGTACATTTGTGTGCGAATCGAATTACACGAACTCGACACGCGAATCTAGTCAACCATTTATTCCAATTGTTATGGTTTATTGAGCTCTAATTGTGCAGTTTTGATTTCCCCAACTGTTAAATTGTGTGTGAGTCAAAGTGTTAGTATCAAAGTAATGTTACATGAGGCTTGGAGTATTTTATTTATTTATCATGTGCAATGTTTGCAGTAGATTCTATTGTTGTGGAAAGTTTCAAGTTAAATAACAGTTTTAGGATAATTGCAGTCACGGAAGAGAAAGACGACTATGGATGTGGTTACTACTACTACCAGTTCTACTAGTAATGGATTCACGAGTTCTGATGGTTTCACTAGCAGTCCCTGCCGAACTCCTGTTTCAGCAAAAGGAGGCAGAGTCAACATCAAGTCAAAGTCCAAAGTAAACCAGTCCATTCCCCAAACACCCATCTCAAATATTGGTAAGAAAGAAAGAACTACTCTTTCTTGTTTGAATTATCCTCCAGAGAGCTGATTGGGTTCATGGTAAATTTGCAGGTTCTCCTGCCACACTAACTCCTTCTGGAAGTTGCCGTTATGACAGTTCTTTAGGTAATTAATTAACCCACTGTTTCCTATTTATCTCTAAGATTTAATCCATGGTGTGGTGAATATGAAGATGCTGATATAAATCTGTTCAGGTCTCCTTACGAAAAAGTTCGTCAATCTAATCAAACAAGCCAAAGATGGAATGCTGGACCTGAACAAAGCTGCAGAGACATTGGAGGTGCAGAAACGTCGTATATATGATATTACAAACGTTTTGGAGGGGATTGATCTCATTGAGAAGCCTTTGAAGAACCGAATCCTTTGGAAGTGAGGATTTTATGATATAATTATTATGCTTATGCAGTTCGAACCATGTCTTTGTTGGGATACTTCTTCAGTCACTTACATACATCTATACTCACCTGTGGATCAATAAACTTGACCAGGGGAGTTGATGCTTCGGGGCCTGGCGATGTGGATGCTGATGTTTCTGACGTACAGGTGCGGTATATCACAATGCACTTGATAAATTTATTATGCACTTAAGTGAAATGGCATGCACTTAGGTTCTGGCCTCGGTTGATTGTTTTCTTCTTGCAGGCAGAAATTGAAAACCTTTCCCTCGAGGAGCAAGCGCTAGATAACCAAATCAGGTTTCATAGCATTCATTTTAAGAGTTTTGGGATGTTGTGATTATCGACTCAACCATTGCTGACGTTTAGTAACTTGTTTTCAGAGAAACGGAGCAAAGATTAAGAGATCTGAGCGAAAATGAAAAGAATCAGAAGTATAAATCTCCGTATATCTATTGTTTTATAGGCTAATTTTTACTTAAATGCTATTCTTATGATGGGGACTTAACCAATCTATCCCCATTGTTCAGATGGCTTTTTGTAACCGAAGAGGACATCAAGAGTTTACCAGGCTTCCAGGTCTGTCCTTCCTATTTCATGTCGTCTGCCAATCCCAAAACTTTTTTTTTTTTTTCACTTATATCTCAACTCTCACTTTGCTGCCCCCGCAGAACCAGACACTGATAGCCGTCAAAGCTCCTCATGGCACAACTTTGGAAGTCCCTGATCCAGATGAGGTTAGACTCTTTCAACAACTTTGGAAGACACCTGCTATTCATCATTAGATGCGAAAATGTTATGATAATATGTTTCTTATCCACATTGACAGGGGGTTGGCCACCCTCAAAGGAGATACAGGATCATTCTCAGAAGTACAATGGGTCCTATTGACGTATACCTTGTTAGGTACTTTTCTTTCTCGTCAAGGAATTCAAATGATAGAAGGAAGTCACTTTTCTGCTTACATGTCTTTTACTTTGACATCATGTTCAGTGAATTTGAGGAGAAGTTTGAAGACACAAATGGCCCTGCTGAACCACCACCACCACTATGCTTGCCTATTGCTTCTTGCTCGGGATCTACAGAAAACCATGACATAGAAGCCTTAACTGCTGATAACACAGGAACTGCCATTGAGGATCAGTTGTCTCAAGTACATGCACATGCTCAACCGGGCGAGACCTCTGATCTTAATTATTTGGAGGAGCAGGTAGGAGGAATGCTTAAGATTACTCCCTCTGACGTCGAAGTAAGACAACCTCGATTATTTTTAAAAATTACTCAGAAAGAACTACAGAATTTCATATCTGATATGTTATCTAAAATATCATTGCGTTACGCAATTGAACTTATCAAGTAGCAGCAATAAAGCCACTCTTCAACTTCAGAAGTCCTGAAACTTTGGCATGACTCTCGCTTACCTTTTGATGTGGTCTTACATATTCTTGCAGAATGATGATACGGACTACTGGCTTCTCTCCAATGCGGACATTAGCATGACGGATATTTGGAAAACAGACTGTATCCTTTGGTTTTTCAAAACCTGTTTCTCTTTATAGCTGTTCAGTGGTATATAATGCAATCCTTAATTCATATGCTAAAGCTGGTATCGATTGGGACTATGGAATAGCTGATGTGAGTACTCCACCACCGATGATCGGTGACATATCCCCAACCGCTATTGACTCAATCCCGAGATGATGCAAGAAGATCAAACATGCATCTCATCCCAAATGATTTTCTTTCTCACCAACTCTTGGCGCCCCAATCAAATCTAAGGAGGGACCAAATACAGAAACGTGTATGGACCAATGGCAGGTGCGTACCATAAATTATACGATTAAAATTATGATCTCATTTATCGCTGGAGTGGTGTAACGAGTGACAATGTAGAGGAGTACTGGTTAATGTAAGTTCAAGAGAGATATATATTGGTACACTAGTTGATTATAAATTTTGACCATTCAATTGCATCGTTATTATCTGCTAAATGAGCTGCACACCAGGTTTAGTTAACCGACACACAAATATTTGTATTAATACTTCTGCTTAAATTTACAAAACCACAAGAACATACAAAGTTCAGCTGTTTTGTTCTTAAGACGGTTTCAAAACTTTCACTTTTCTTTGCCTATATATAACAAATTGGAAGAGGCTCTCCACGTTTATGTACGTTACTATGATGCGGCCTGAGACCTGGAGTTAGAACGGCGAAGCCTGGCTCGGGCATCGGTGATGGGTGATCCTGGAATTGTATCCGGAATGTCGACTCCTTCTCCGTTGAACGTTCCCGCTGCTTCTCGGCCTGGTGTTTGTGGTGGTGTCGGTGGCGGCCACTTCCTCCCCCTGCTCGTTTGCTTCTCTAGCGATCGCAACGCAGATAGTGATTTGTTCAACTCTCTAGGCGCGGGCGGCGAGTTCGGTTCACTCTCTGTCTCCACCGGTGACTGCGTTTTAACGTTCACGTTCGGCTTCACAAAGTAACACAAAAGGGTCAGACATTATCAAGTAGTACTAACATATTTTAACTGAGAGACAATATTAATTAGACAGCCTATGGGTTAGTACCGGTTGGTTAGCTGCGGCTGCGGCAGGGAACCGGAGCGATTGGGCGAGTACATATTGAAAAGCCTGGATGAAGGTGGATTGAGCAGCCTGGGCAAAGTTGTGGAAGTAGAATATGAAAAAGTCCCAAGCTCTAGCTCGCAACTCCATAATCTTTCTGTCAATTTCTGTCTCATGCTGAGCTATGTATGGCTTCAACAACGTCTCATACACATGTCTCGTTCCCTTCATCCATTGTTTCTCGAGTTATATAATTAGTGGATAACCATTTATATAATATAAGTACTATCCAACAAGGCAAATGTCTAGTACCTTCGTTTTGGGATACCACAGATATACGAAGAAGACCACTTTCATTTCTCCATATAACGGTAACCTGCAAAATAATAATTGCATTTGCCAATTATTTAATGAATGATATATTATAAATTAGGGCATGAATAAGATATTTATTACCATGAGATAAATATATCGCCTACCCTCTCGAACGACGAAATTAGCGCCAACAGTATCCTAGATATTTAAACACAAATATTTAGTAAAAATAACCATTTTTTGAATATATACTGAGTTGAAACTATAACGTGCATCCCGTACATTGATGCCTCAGTCAAATTATTCTAATAGAAATGTACCATTAGTTTCTAAGTTGTATATTACAGAATAGTTCGAAACAAAATGGAATTTTCTTTCAAAATATATTGGAGACTTTTGTAGGAAATATATCTGAAATTAATTATAGATATTTTCTAACAAGCAACACCAACCTTATCCGAATTTCGTTATCTTCTAACTTCTCAAAATTAAACAATCCAAAAAACCAAAAGAAATCTAACTTTCACCAAACTAACACCATTACAACACATGCGCAGTGGATTTATATATGAATGTTATAAACATAATAAGGATGCTATTTATAAGTACCAGTATTGGCACCAGAATCTGAGTTCCTCGATATCAACTTTGTTCTTCTCCACCGTTTTAAAGCATTCGAAAGCTGGGTATGTGTACCCTAATATTAATCTGCCATCATATATCACCATTTTTATAATCATATATATACATACATTAATCTATCAAGACATCCAATTATGATGAACCAAATAAATAGCAAGATAAGATAGGGCAGGGCATACACAAGGAATCTGATGATGAAATCTCCCAACATCTTCAACCAATTCAGAATTATTTCCTGCTTGTACATTCCATTACAAACATAAGAGAACCGATTAGCAAACCCAAATGATAATTATTTTTAGCAGATAACAATTGTTAACGAACCTATTGAAGAAGATCAAAGAAGTTAGGAAGATCTCGTCCTCGTATGAAGAAGAATGTATGGACTTGTTCTTTTTCCCGAGGAACCCAGAAGGATCAAAGCTGCAAATGGTACAAAACTATGTTTATTGGTTACGGATTTCGTATACTACAAGAAATTATAAAATAAATATTTAAGTTAATAACAAACCTAAATTAAAGGAGAGGGTGTCTCTCCGATTTAAGCAAAAGAAAAAAGAAAACAGAAACTTTGAATCTCAGAGAGAGGAAAAAAGATGGAAGAGAACAATGTTTTATATATATGAGATGCTTAGAATTATTTAGGAAAAAAGCAATAAAAAAAACAAACGGTTTATTTCTTGCCACATACGCTACTGGGATCTTTGGGGGCACGAGGAACAGGTTTTTCGGTTGACCGTTACCCTCCGAACTATGTTTTGAAGGTTATTCTCGTAATTTACAGGATAGTGGGAGTATCAACTATCAAGCTACGGCTTTTTGGCTTAAATGGATCGGGGTAACAAATTATATGGGTTAATCTAATAGCGATTTATCAATCTCATAAGGCCCACTACAAACCCATTTAAATATTTTGGAAAAGTCCAGACTCCATCAGTGCTCGGAGATTGACAAGAAAGAGTTCTCAGTAGAATGTAAAATTTATTAAATCAAAACCTTTGTGCATCAAGTGCAAATGTTTTAATGTGTAAAAGAGATAAAAAAAATATTTACTCTGAAAGAGCTATGAAAAAAATTTCCCTCATGGCATTGACTCTCTAGTCCCAAACTATGTGATCCCTCTTCAAGATACATGCTTCGTTTATAGACATGGTTTCAGAAAACATGTGAAATGAACCTTATATTGTTGAATATCCGTCTCCTTTTTTATCCTATTTTTTTTTGTCTGTTTCTAAATCAGAATTATAACGAGCTCAATAAAACGAGAACTATAGACTTCAAAATCAAGAATTTTTTGGGAACCATGTTTTACTGATTTGACTGTTTCACGGCGTCTAATATCCATGTTAATGATTTCACTGTTTTACGGGTAGGACTACTGAATATTAAATCTCATTCACTCCCCTGGCTTTTGCATGTTGGATTGACGTTTTTCACCCAAATTGAAAAACAAGTTGAATATGTGGTCATACAAAACTTGATCTTTGTACTTGTGTTGTATGTAATCAGTTTTAAAAACTTTTTAAGTACGGTAAATTAATTTAAAATTATCACTAATAACATTTTAAAATAATCAAAATATTTTAGTTCAGTATTTTATACGAATTGGAGAATGTACATCACTTTTGAAAGCATAATAATCTTGTACTTTATAGAAAAAAAATCAGATATATCTACTACGTAAGACGTATATGCTGGCCAGCCATATAGATTTGACTTCTGAGACACATCATAAATTATCAATTACTTGACAGGATAAAATTGTTTATTATAAGTTAAATAACTCAATAAATCTAATATTTTTAAAAAAATTAGTAGAGTAAGTAAACGTCAAATTAATGCCCATGCTGTCGTGCATTTGTAGACCTATACTAATGTTTAAAATAACATTCAACAAATTCAAAATAAATCTCAAATTGTTTCTGAACACCAAATTAAATATTAATGCAAAGAGTTTACTTCTCATTAAACCATCACAGTCCCCACATGCACCCTTTAATACCAATCCCAAGCAGACACTCTCTCTCAAATCTATTTTATCTTTACAGTCAGAGAGAGACAGAGTCACAAAAGAGACAACAATGGCGGTGAAAAGCAAGAAGAAGAAGATGGTCCTTAAGGCAGTCTCTGTTGTTGACATCGGTTGCAGCAACTGTAAGTTCCCAACCTTGACTTCTTTTTTCAACCGTTCCTCCAAAAAGCCCCGCCTCTACTCCTCTACTTACGGCCACGGCCACTCCTCCTCCACCACTACCACCGTCTCTTCCTCCTCCAACATTCCCTCCACAACTCACTGGTTCTCCGACAACGTCTCTTCCTCCTCCGCCGCCACACCCTCCGCCGCTGTAGCCGTCGAGAAAGACTCCGATGACCCGTACCTCGATTTCCGCCAGTCTATGCTACAGATGATTCTCGAGAACGAGATTTACTCCAAAGACGATCTCAGGGAGCTTCTCAACTGCTTCCTCTCACTCAACGAGCCTTACCACCACAGCATCATCATCCGCGCCTTCTCCGAAATATGGGAAGGAGTTTTCTCTGCCGCCGTCAAACGCCGTGGCAGCGTCCAAGAGTCTCCGCTCGTCCGTCATCATGGACCGTCACGGGCCTCACGTGATTACCATAATCACCATTACTACTGATCGATGTAATGTATAATAACTCTTTTAAGTTTAAACTAAGTATCATGCCATGTCACCAATAATGTATTGACACGTTGACTATCTATTGCACCTACTACCGATGTGTCAATATATTATTGGGTTTGGGCTTTTAACTTCTTATCTTAGCTTTGGGATTCTCTTGTTTGTCTTTGAACCAAGGGTAACGAAAACAATGGTAGAATGTTATGTAAAATGACCTTTCGTTTTATGAACTACTGTTAAAAATAGACATGCTTCTGAAATTACATCTATATACTTTGTCTTAAACTATTACAACTATATAATGCATCTTTGACGTTAAACTATCTTACAAAATACTTGCAATACAAAGAAAAGTCGTATCTAGATGTTTTATCTTTCTGTTACAAGAAAAAGAGAGGACTTTTTCTCTTTCTGGGTCAAGAAGTTGTATTTAGACATTTTACATTTTTACCAACAAAAAAGGTTATATTTAGATTTTAGATGGTCAATATGCGATTATTTTATGAGACTTTGATAATTTTTTCGGCAACTTGTATAGTCTATATAGCATGTTAGATAGTTTTATATGCTAACTAACAAGTAAAATGTTAATGTATATAATTGTCTTGAGAAGAGTTCCGAATTTCACACATAACACGCAAACTTAATTGCAATCCCTTTTAGTTATCTTGTTATAGGTTAATATGTTTTTTTTTTTTTACAAATATGAACTTCGATACATAAAGCTTCGGTTATGAAAAGACTATATATCAAATATCAAATCAAAGCAGTTTAGAAATACCTTATGGAACTACGCTACATGGCAACAAATTTTCTGGCTACAACCAATATACAAATAATTATGATGGAATTTATAATATAATATCACTACATGCTTAGATGTTGATTTTTTTAGTTGTAATCGGCCAAAATCGAATAAGAACAGATATTTCGAAGATTTTGTGCACTCGTGACTCTCATAACGATGATGACGTGAACCTTCCGAAAACCAGTCCACGTGAACTCTTTTTGTTTATTTATCCTTAAAGTACGGATGTGCGGAAACGTAAGATCGTAGTAACAAATTTTAAAGTCATTTATACTATCACGTAAGACACTGTCAAAGAATGATGAATGTACGAAATGGTCGATAGATAATATTTTCAATACCCGTAAATAAAAAAGCTTATACAGCCGAAAACAGTTAGGTTTACAATTTTTTTTTTGTAGAAATGAACCACACAATCACACATGTCTTGTGAAGTAAATAAAGCATTATGTATCGTTTTTTTTTCTCAAATAGGCCATTACAACATCTCCAATCAATCTTTATCTTTTCTTTTAAAATAAATAGTTTTAAAATTAGAGATAGATTTAATTTTATGTATGCATCTACCCATCTATAATAGATAATACTACTTCTGAAAAAAAAAATTGTAGGGTGTTACTTATTTGTAGTATACATTTGTTGGGGTAACAAAAAAAACAAATTTGGCTTCGGTATGGAGCCAAAGTTTTGGTATGATAGTTTTTCTGAGGGGGGGGGGGGGGGGGGGGGGGGGGGGGGGGGGACCAGCTACTTGAAGTGTGCTCATTAAGGACTAGTATCCAACATGTCAAATAAGTATGTCTTCAATGTACATGGCTTTAAACTACTAGCGACATTTTTTTGCTAACATCACGTGCTAGCTTAATTAAGATGTATCAACATGTTGAGGCCTGATGAAGATGAGCATTCAGCATCAAGATTGTAACTAACTGCACACCAAGAGTTTGGCCGTGTGCTAGTATATATCTCGAATACCAATCTCGAATTGTATATCAGTCTTTGATGTTAATACTTTTGTTGCCAAATTCAGGCTGTATGATCTATTCTGGAAGCATTCTGATATCGATTTGTTGAAATTGCTAATAAAGACGAAGAAGCATAGCATAATTAAATTGACTACCTAGCTATATTATTAAAATATACTTATTTCCTGTAATTTATTTAGCGTGTTTCAATTACTGAAACCGAAAACTGATCTTTCGTATAGTGGGATTGAGTACAAAATACCAATCTGGGAGGAGGGGGGCAATATATTACTAGTATGCAACATCAAATAGATTAAAAATAATGAAAGCATTTCTCTAAAAACAGGATTGTATTAAATGAAAGCACTATTCGTTTAAACGTTACTAATTTCATACATTTATATATTTCAGAGTAGAATCAAAACTTCCTTTCTCATTTTTAGGTTGTAGTATATTACTACTAGTTAAAAGAGGAAAATACAATACCAGTAGTAGTGATATATTACTACTAATACTTATATTCCAAAATGTTTCCTTGCTGCCCCACAAGAGTATTTTTCAATACGTCCATGTATTTCTACAATGGATACACTATTCACAGAAAAGGAGAGAACATATTGGCCTTGGACGGTAAAAGAAATGCGAGCGCATTGGGATTTGATATTCGCAATAATTAGAAACAGAGTAATAAATGGTGAGGCAGAAACTTCAATGTACCATTTTACTACAGCATTTCACTTCTTCATCTGTATTACTTATTCATGATGACTTTCTTTTTTTTTTCTTTTTCCTCTGTGTATTCTTATTCATCATGATTCATGAATTTGTTTTTTCTATTGATACTGTGGGCAAACGCTTCTTACGCCTTCGGATAGGATCCATCCTTTTAAATATTTGTAATTATTAGTTCTATCTAGTGACCTACTCAGTTCTACAGACATGTCAAGAAAATTTCATTTTTTTCTGTCTTGAGATTTGACATTGGTTCCCAAAGTAATTTAATTCTTCACTGTCCCATTAAATTTCTGGTTCGTTATACGCTTCAACTAAACAATGTTAAGAACTTTAACGGCCGGAAACATTTAACTAGCTGGGATACTCGGCCAAAGACAAGGCAATCAATATATGTAAAATCCAACCAGACACTGAAAGAATAAACTGTGCGAATCACGAATAAGTATTGTTTGACCAAAAAGGCCGAATTGATATAAAAAAAATTACAAATTAATGTTATAGTTAAAATATAAATATTCTAATTTTCTGATGTTTTTATCAAAATATAATATCTTTATATATATATTAAACATCATTTTGAGTTCTATATCTTAAATATAACTTACAAAGAAAAATCTCAAATATAATTTTTGTGAAATTTTATTTTTTTATCATGATATATAGTTTAACAAAATTGTTTTTTATCTTTTAAAAGTTAAAATTGTGTCGTTAGTAAGACAATTTCCAATGTATTTTGCTATTTTCATTTTTAAAATAGATGAACTCTATAATAAAAATAAAATATGTTTTAATATATATTTTAAAAATAATAATTTTTAAATATAAAGTAAAAAATAGAAGAATACAAGAAAAAATATAAATCTCTATTATAGAAGTAGATTAGAGTAATTTCACGTATAAATGTTATTATAAAGGTAAAAATGATAATAGGTTAGAGATGCTCCAAACCACAGACGACTAAACCAAAAGTAGACGAGACACTTGTTTATTATAATAGTTTAAGCACTCCCTCGAATACCATTTGTTGTACGTTCATACAAAACTTCGAAAACGTTATTTAACTATTAAATTATTCATGTATGACACGAAGCTCTTTAAAAAAATTCAAACTTCGAAAATAAAGATCAAATTTTAACGATCAAACCGTCCTCCACCGCACCGCAGTTAACAGTAACAAAAATCTCTGCATATACCATATATCTATACATTTTTATAACTGTTAGAACCGCACCGCAGTCAAACCGCTTGTTCCGCACTGCTCAATTCACTGTTACCATTCAGAGCCTTAATTGGGTACACTCAACTGAAAAAAAGAAATGAGAAGTTTGAATAAAATTATTTTTATCTCATCATCCAAACGAAAGATTTGTAATTACAGTTACAAAAAAAAAAATTGTAACTAAATATATCACCTGTTCTTTTTTTTTTTTTCTATCAGAAGCCACTTTGTTCGTTTCAAACACCTGGTGGGTGGTACCAATTGGTGCTTGGTACTACTACAAAATCCAAAGTAATGATCATTCAAAAACAAAAGTTATGATCATTAGTCGGATGAGAAAGGGTTTTTGCTTAATCACATAACAATTCTGTTTTAGGCCACAGACATGCATGTTTGAGCGTAATGAAGTCATATATACGTGTGTTTGTAAAATGGATTGGTCTATGTTTGCTGGTCATGGGTCATATATGTATATGATGGTTTGTGGAACCAAACCAACCCATATGCTCTTTAAAATATGAATTTGACCGATCTGACAAGGTGGTTCGATTCAGTTTGGTTTGATTAATTTAGAAACACTGATTCATCCACAAAAGTTCGCAACCAAAAATCCAATAACTAAAATATGCAACTCCATCTGCACACTACACTTGATCCAACTAGGCTTGTAAGCTGTAACTTGTAAGGCACACACAACATTCTACGAGTATTACTAAGACCACCATTAACGCAGGTTATTAACGAGGTCCTTAGGTATTAAGTGGATTAAAATTAAATCAGAAGAAAAGAAAATAGGGATAACCGGTCCTTAATAGAAGTGTTTTGTGATCGAATATATGTGAGGTTGTAAACCCACGTGTCTGCCTCTCAATTAAAGTTTATTTTTTTTCTTTTCTTTTTTTCTTTCTTCTCTCACTTCGTTTCTTTGTTTTTTCGTGTTCTCTGCAACAAGTAGAGAGACGAAACCGATCGAAACGACGAAACCCACCACTGATCCTCCACATGGATCCTCCACCACCGATACTCCACCACCCATCGTCCGTCTCCGTTCTTGTGTTCTCCGGGACAGAGGAATGATCCAAACCCACCACCAATCAAAACCCACCACCACCGATGGAAACACACCACGATTCCTCTGTCCCTCGATTCCTCCGTCGATCGATTCTCTAAATCTTCTCAGTTCCACGGCGAGTCCCTCGATTCCTCTCTCCTTCTTTCTTCAAATCGTTTGATGTTTCTCACTGAATTTCTATGTTTTTTTTTTGTAGGATGTCGTCGGGATTGTGGCGAAACTATCAAAACTCTCTGAAACTCCGAAAGACAAAAAGGTTCGAAGTTGACGCGAGGAAACAAGAAGGTATGTCTCAATCATCATCCCCTTCAATAAGTTGTTGTTTTCATCTGTGATCTTATTAGTTGTTTATCAGTTTTGTATCTGTTTTTTGGAGAGTTTTGTAGATATGTTGTAGTTACCGCATCAATGAAAGGCTTGTGTTTCATCAGATTTATGTCACTGATCCTGTGAAGAAGAACGGCTTCTACTCTGGAAGGTATACTTTCCATTGTTAATTTTAAGAAGACGTATGTGATTTGATAGATGCTTGTTTAAAAATTTAAATTTTTTGGCTTATAGTGCAGGGAGGAATGAGGCGGTCTAGAAGAGAGTAACTTGGAAGTGACTGAAGCTGATCCTGATTGCAAGACCAGGTACTGTTCGATTTCTAAAAGCTTTTCTTGCTTTGATCTTAATTGATTGTGTCTGGTAGTAGTTGACAAAGTTTAAGATCATTTGGTTGTGAGAATTAGGTTGTGGTTAGAATGAAAGCGTGTGATGAATGCGTACGATTAATGCTTGGTTAGGTAATAAATATGTTAGATATAGGTCAGTTCAGCTTTACTCAACAAAGAGTAAAGACAATTAAAGGAGCCGTATCTTCCAACATCTTCTTCTCTTTTCATCTTTAAAATCGATTATCTTTTTTATCTTTCTTTTCATCTTAAACATCTTCTTCTTTTCATCTTCCAACATCTTCTTCTCTCTTCTTAGCGTGCTTTAGGTTATGGATTCGTATAATCCATATAGCCAGTCCCCCAATTTTGTTGACTTGCTTAACAGTCAACAAGAGAATCCCCTTCCTGAACTCGGATCATCGCAACTCCCTCTCTTTAGTACCCAAAATACTGAAACATCAAGCTTCTGTGAAGACTCACCTACCCAACGCAAAGAAAGAAAGAAATGGGAGCCCTCTGATGATCTAGTGCTCATTAGCGCCTGGTTAAACACCAGCAAGGATGCTATCATAAGCAATGAGCAGAAAGCAGGAACATTCTGGAGCCGCATTGCAGCTTACTATTCAGAAAGTCCAAAGGTGAGAAGAGGTGATAAGCGAGAACCTCTTCAGTGTAAGCAAAGGTGGCAGAAGATGAATGATCTTGTGTGCAAGTTCTGTGGATGCTATGCGGCTGCAACAAGACAGAAAACAAGTGGTCAGAGTGAGAGTGATGTTGTGAAACTGGCACACCAAATTTTTTTCAACGATCACAAGCTTAAGTTTAACCTTCACCATGCTTGGGAGGAGCTCCGTTATGACCAGAAATGGTGTGAGCAGGCTAATACTAAGAGTCAAGAGTTAACTGTGTGTGTGTACTTGTTACTAGTTTTCGTGTATGTTTGTTCACGAGTCAAGAGTCACGAGTTAACACGAGCTGGAAGATGTACTTGTTACTTTGAAAAGTCTCTTGTAGAGTCACAAGATGTGTCTGCTTGTGTCACAAGATGCTTCTCCGTATGTGTCTGCTTGTGTCACAAGATGTGTTGATTGCATTGTAAAGTTTATTTTGTACAGTCACTGCTTCTCTATATAATACAGCATTGTATGCTAAAGTTTTTTGCAAAACACAAACATTCCTTACGTACACAAACGAGTGCAAAACACAAACACTCTCATCTTCACAATTTTTTTTTTTTCTCTTCAATGGCCTCTTCTTCTCATAACAATTCTGAGGAAGTAGTTGATTTCGATACATATTTTGAAGAATATGTTGATCAATATTTTGAGCAAACATTCGAAGATTTAGCCATTAATTATGGTGATCAAGAAGCATCAAAAAAAAAAAGGAAAAAAAGAGTTCACATCGAAAGAAATCGTGAAGAAGGCGATAAACGTTTATGGGATGATTATTTCAGTGAAACCCCAACATATCCTCAAAATCTATTCCGACGGCGATTTAGAATGAACAAGCCATTGTTCATGCGTATTGTTGATCGACTCTCCAATGAAGTTGAATTCTTTCGACAAAAAAAAGATGCTCTCGGCCGTCTTAGTCTCTCTCCACTTCAAAAGTGTACAGCAGCCATTCGTGTCTTGGCATACGGTAATGCGGCAGATGCTGTTGACGAATACCTCCGACTCGGTGAAACTACTGCTCGGTCATGTGTGGAACACTTTGTCGAAGGAATAATATACTTATTCGGCAATGAGTACCTAAGAAGACCAACACCGGACGATCTTCAACGTCTACTTTATGCTGGTGAGTTCCGTGGATTTCCCGGGATGATAGGGAGCATCGATTGTATGCATTGGGAGTGGAAGAATTGTCCCACCGCTTGGAAAGGGCAATATGCACGTGGTTCGGGAAAACCCACAATTGTTTTAGAGGCGGTTGCTTCATTTGATCTCTGGATATGGCATGCGTTTTTTGGACCTCCAGGTACCTTAAATGATATCAATGTTCTTGATCGCTCACCTGTTTTTGATGACATAATACAAGGTAAAGCACCGCAAGTCACTTACTCGGTCAATGGAAGGGAGTATCATATGGCTTACTATCTCACTGATGGGATTTATCCAAAATGGGCTACTTTTATCCAATCTATTCGGGAGCCACAAGGACCGAAAGCGGTTTTATTTGCTAAACAACAAGAAGCTGTCCGAAAAGATGTCGAGCGTGCTTTTGGAGTCTTGCAAGCTCGCTTTGCCATTATTAAAAACCCGGCACTTTTTTGGGACAAAGCCAAAATTGGAAATATTATGAGAGCATGTATCATACTCCATAATATGATTGTAGAAGATGAGCGAGATGGATATTCTCTGCTTAATGTTTCAGAGTTCCAACAAGGAGAAGACACCGGGAGTTCACATGTCTATGTTGATGTGGAAAGAGATATCCCTTCAAATATTACCAATATGATGGGTGTTCGAAGTAAAATTCGTGATCCACATAAACACCAACAACTGAAAGCTGATTTGGTTGAACACATATGGCATAAATTTGGAGAGTTCTGAAGATAACAACAAGTTCGGAAGTTTGCTTCAAAATATTCTCGATTATTGTACTAATCTTTATTTTCATGTTTTTTTTTTAATTTATGTTTAAAATGTTATATTTTAATATGTTTTGTTTAATAAATATATTTACAAAAAAAAAAATTAAGAATCCCTAATTAAGAAACCCCCATTGGACCGCTTAAAATGAGAGTTTCTTAATAGAGGTTATTAAGCCCACTAAAGATTAAATTTATTACTAAATATTCATTAAGGACCCCTAAAAGAGTGTTAGGGATAAAGATGGTCTAACACACTCTTTTTTTTGGACAACACTAACATGTTCATGTTTTAAGCTGAACAAAACAATCAATGGCCAATGGGTGATATAAATATATGACCCAACTACCAAAAGTAAATATTACTAATAATGAAGTAAATTTCAGATTAGACTAACAAGCAACTAGTACTAATGATGACCTCAAAAATCTGTGAATATGAACACGAAAACAGTAAAAGAGCAATAACGCGAGATTCTCGTGCTCCTCCATTAATGCCTCTCAAAACTTCTGAAATCTTAATTGTATCTAAGTTAAAGGTTTTATTTATTACTGATGAATTAATACTATAGGTTAGGTCCGAGAAGGACTAAAGGCAATGTGCATAGTTTCTCACAATCTATATACTATAGCAATTTGGGTTTAGGTGTTTGGAGATAAATATGTTACTGATGGAAAGTTTGAACAAAAATAGAAGTTATTTTTATAGAAAAATATTTCTACATTCCTCGACACAAATTGTTTTTTTTTTTGGTTTATATCCACTATACTTTAATATATATTTTAAATAATTCAAAGTAATTCTGGTGTAATTTTTATATGTTTTCAATCATAAATTAATATGAAAACAGCCGAGACTACAAACTGGAATTGCTCACACTTGTTTTTTTTTATGCACCAAAGTCTTTATTACTATGATTAAACGATTACAAGAGTAGAAGCAACATCATACATAACATGATGTGTAAAACGATGGGCTAAATCTCATATACATAATTGAGCATAAAACAAAGATAGAAACACAAACTGATAAAAATTTGATAAGACGTTATGCAAGATATCGGAATTGTCACTTATGATCCAATCTATGAAAATTTACACCGCGTTTCAAAATCTTCAAATAACAAACGATTAGTCACAATAGTATGTGACGTCGCAACACCATCCAAACACTCGACCCTCATCTGAATGAGAGTCATTGCATTTACCGGCCCCAAACGAGCATTTACACAAGGTAGCAAACGGCTAAAAAATTTGTAATTATTCCCAGTTTTACATACCGAGAGAAAATCACCTCTTACAAAGAGGGATGTTGGTGGAATGAGTCTCTCCTTCGAGAATGATGAGGTGGAAGAATATCTCTCTCGGTCCTGTCGAGAGGAAAGTTGATTAAGCTTATCCACAAAGGGTATTCTTAACGAGCTGATTGTGACAAGCTTTAGTAATCTCAAATTTGTAGATGAAACTGAGCAATGCCTTGAGGTTGAAGTAGCTAACTTTGGTCCACATATAAATATTGAAAGATCAGGCCAAAAGCTGTTATCATATATGCTTCCACTGTCGTGTGAGGATTCTGAATTTCCCATAAAACATATACCAAAGATAGCCAACCATGTTTGAAGTGGGCGCTGCAATTTAACAACTTGCGCCTTCACCACCTGGAGAATTTGAGCAATATGTGCAGAGCAACTAGAGCATTCAAGTTTTGCAAAATCTGAAACGTAGTTTCTGGATATAATGTCGTTCTCACCCCATGGTAGAGCTGAAAGGGTCATCCCTTGAAATAAATCAGACATTAAAAGACTTGACTCCTCCACACCGGCGAACAATAAGATGCGCTTGATTCTAATTTCCGAAGGAACAAGCATTAATTCCAAGCATAACCTAAGGACTTCACCATTACCGTGATGAAACCATGGAGACTTGCCGGAACCAAAGCTGAGCTGTTGGTCGTTGTGGTCGTTAGGATGTACAGATGCGAATGGTGTTTGCGGTGAACAGAGAATGGTCAGTGGGTCGTCAAATGGGAGGCTTATCGTCATAATAGTTTGGCAATCGTGTTCAGAGCTTTTGACGCGCATAGATCTGACGAACAGTGGCCAAAAAAGACTAGAACATGAGTCATACTCACACCAGAAACATACATAGTCAATCTTTCCCGAAGGGAGAACGGTCATCGTCGAAGGAAATGAGGAAGGTCGTACACGTCGTAACATTTTCAGATCGGAAATCTGAGAAGACCCATCTAGAGAAGATGAAGTGCAAGTCATAAGAATCAGATATGTAACTACTGGACCCATAAGAGATGGGCAAGAGATACACAAGAGCCAGAGTATAAAGAGATTCCACGACACCATCTCTCACAATTATCAACAGTAAAAGAGCTTAAGAAACCCAGCCACACAAGAAACACATGGATAAAACAAGTGAAACAAAGAGAAAGAGAGACAACGAGATGAAAAAGGGAGAAGAGACAGCGACGCCGGTGAGATAAGGAGCTGCCGACGTCGGAATCCATGGATGAACGAGTTGTTTTGATAACTGTGCATGGGACAGGTTCTAAATTTACTATTTTCTCTTTGCCCACACTTGTTTATGGGTTTGAACAATATGAACTATTATTTAAGTCCACACTTGTTTATGGGTTTGAAATGTTGTAAAATTGTAACCCTGCTCTTCTTGTTCCCTTTATATCATTTGGTCAGTAAGTTCAAATTTCTGTTTCAGTAAAGAGATTAATGAGTTGAAACAGATTTTACTGACTATAAATAAAAAAAGTCAACAAAAACTGGACGGCGATGTGTAAATTAACCTGGACGAGTCCACGATTGCAAACGTGGGTCGACCTGTATTTGATTATTTAGAACTCGGACAAAGTAACAGACACACTGCAGGGTTTTACTAGTCCAAAAGTTTTAGAGAAACCCAATACATATTTTCTCACAAAGAACTGATTTGAGACTACAAACCCATTAATTGTATCTCCATTTTCCTAGAAATTTAACTTATGTTAATGAAGCCATTTACTTTCCAAATAATATCGAAAGTTTACTGGTTCAATAAATCGTTTACATATTGGTTCAATTCCTAACCCTTTTGTTAGTAAGGAACTTAAACGTTTAATTTTATACTATTGAATCTACATACTGCTATAATTATTTATTTGGAAATAGAGTTGTTTCCATGCATATATATATATTATTTTTTGAAAAAATCATGTGGGATAAAAAGCAGAACCATGATATAAAAATCATGAAAATATAAGATTTTCCGGCTAAAAAGGAAATAAAAATTATCCAGTAATTATAACCAAAACAAAAAATAAACCATTTAAAAGAGATCTGTCGTTGTATTTCTTTTTTTTTCATAAAGACATCTCTAATGGTTGTAATTAAATTTTCTCTCAAAATAAATTTGAATTTCGTTCTAATTGTTGCTCTCATTTTGTTCCTCGAAATAAAATTTTCTAAGTATATTTTTTATTAATATTTACTATTAATTCTAATAAGATTATATTTTTAAAAACTTACAAATTTTACTCAATTCTAATTTTTATTTTAACTAAATCTTTAATTATACATAAATTTAGTTTCTAAAATAATGGACAATGATTTATGTGAACTTATAGTTGTATTAATGAAAATATTATTAATTTCAGCAAAGTAACTAATACAAATATTTAACATTTTAGATATAAAATAAAACTATATACTATTCATATCTTCATTTTTTCCTTTCAAAATGATGATCTATTGGAAAAAAAATTCTTTCATTTTTTTATGTTTTCCCTCAAAATAATGCACTATTAGAAAAGCTTATTTGCCAAATAACAAAAAAAAAAAGAGTGATTAGATTTTTAGTAAGAGTGAAGAGACATAAGGAGAGAGAGAAGGTGTTTTTGGTTAGATAGTGAATTTGTGTTTTTTTATAGTTATAGAGGCAAATTTCTCCTATTAGAAATGGTCTAATAAGTTTGGCCTAAACTACATTGCATTACCAAAAGAGTGAAAATGAAGAAGAAACAACACCGAGGAGGCAAAGGGTGTTTGCTTGATAATATGAGCTAAGTTGAAATTTTTTTTTTTGAACACGAGCTAAGTTGAAATCTATTCGCTTGAGATTTGGTCTTTCCAATAAATGTCAACTTTGAATTTCGAGAGAGCAAAACACGGCCTGAAATTTTGGACCCCAACCATTTACTGTATTATGCTCATATATATTTTATTACTTCCATTATTCCTTTTTAATGATTTTTATACTATTCGCGGTGGTGATTGTGATGGTTACTTGTATTTTTTTTTGGTCATCTGAGATTTGTATTTTTGGTAATCTGAGATATGTATTTTTGGTAACTTGTATATATTCCCCTAAACTTCGAGGATAAGCTAAACACTTATTGCATCTAGAAAAATGAATTTGTTTTCTCTGTTAACAGATTCTAACAAAAATCCAAGGAAATTGAAATATTAAATGGAGAGGGTGATTAGAAATATTTTAAAAATTGCTTATACAAAAGTTCGAAGCTTCGCTGAGATTTTAATAATCGTTACTGCGAACACTAATCTCGAAGGCAGAGAGTTGACAATCATTTTATTTTCACATCACTTATACAGTTATACCCCATTGTCATCAACCGTTGTGCAACTAATTAACATATTTAGGTGTTTGTCACGTGATAAAACTATGTTCATGTGATCGCTCCGTAACACCTAACTTTTTGGATCAAGATTCATAATGAAATATGGTAAAACATCCCCTACACGTAACTATGGTGCATGTCTTCCATTTCTGCAATACCAAAATGGAAAGTAATAAAGATATATTTTCTTGTTTCTAAATATTAACTTTATAAAAATATTTTTTTTATCAACTGGTTAATAACATATAAATATATATTTTTAATTTTTTAAATTTTTTAAATTTTTTTTTAATTATTCAAATATTATTGATTGCTGGCAATTGAAGAGTATATAATAAATGTAAATAATTGATTGAACTATAAACATTTATTGTATTTTTATATTCATAAGAATTATTAATATCCATCTTTTAAGAACGGAGAATAATTATTTTTCTAATATATTAGTCATTAAAAGTATGTAATTTTGTTATTAGATGGAACTAAAAAAAAGCTGTAAACTATTTTAGGTGACTTTTAATTCATCACCACCTGACCGGTGATTTTTGTTTGGGTTCCTGATAGTTTCTGTTACTTTATAGAAGTTAGATTCTGGATCACAGTCAAATTAAATGTCTTAGATGGTTTTCTTTAACATTTGAAATATGTGCAGAAGATTTTAAATTAAAAAGAATCTGAGATGCAGGACCTGTATGCAGGTATATCTTACAGCATCTAGTATTTTGTATTATTCTACATTTCTGGGTGTTTTTTGCAGTCACCATTATTTTTGGATTTACTACGAACCAAATCACTTATCAAAACAAAAACTGCTCTGCCATATAAATAAACGACAGTAGAATTCAAATCCAAGGAATTTGATATTTGTTAAAGATTTGATAAAATTATCAAAAAGCCGATGCCATAGACTAAATAAATACATAAATTCATCCCCTCCCATGTTAATGAGCGATGGTATTATTATTATTGAACTAAATATTATAAATATTGTGTGTGTAAAATTAGATTACGTTGATAATCTCGTTCGTAGGAGGGGGTGTTAAAGACTCACAGTCCCACATGTCTCGTCTTAAAGCCCAGCATGCCGTTCAAGCGAAGATCTTCGCTGTTTTCCCGTTCTCGCTTATCCAAAACAAAGATAATTTTATATTTTTATAATAAACTTTGTCTCATCCCATTCAAAAAAATGCCAAAACTTTTACAGGAGAAAACGGTCTTAATAAATTAGTTCATCACAATATCCAGAATTACGTTATCACTGAAAACGTTATGTTATATGCAACTACTAGTTAGTCTCTGTAATTATGACATATGATTATTTGTTTTAAACAATTATAAACAAAAAAGTAGCAATGTCATAAACATGTTTTTATGTACGTTGTGTCAAAAAAATATATCAACTAACCGGTTGTTTTCATCAAATAAGATTTGGTCGATCGAACTACATTAATCATCCTACATAAAGGGCAAAAAAAAAAGAAGAAATTCCGCATAATTGAGAAAATTAATAAGTAAACACAATAAATACCAATATAGCAAATATTCAGGGTAGCCAATGTTACGATTCTGCACAAATTTTCATTAAACTAAAATTACAAATTAAGAAGAAATAAAGAAAATCATTCTAAACCAAAATGTCTTTAGTTTTCTCATCCATCTCTAACAACGAAGACAACGGTAAGAATCGTACGGACGTGGATGAAGTCTCGTCGGAGGAAGAAGACGAAGAACACGACGTGTAGAACGACAGAGGAGATAACGGAGATTCTCCAAGACCTATACTGGTACAATAAGAAGTGCTTGCCTCTCCGGCGGCGGCGCATGATGCAGAAATGCCGTCCACGTCGTCGTTGGCAATGTTGTTTCTGATGGGTTCATTCGCGTTTGGTGGTAAGTTCAAGAGTAGATCGACAAAAGCGGCGAAGATGTATCGATGGCTGGTCTTGGCGTTGACTTTCAAGAACTGGACAAGAAGCTGCTCGAGGCTTCTCCAGTCGTGGTGAAGCGAGTGTGCCTCAACCATCTCCTCCATGGATCTCTTGAAGTCTGAGTAAGGGTCGTTTGATTCCAAGGACAAGAGCATGAAGCCTTCTTCCTCCTCCTCTGCTTCTTCTTCTATTTCTTCTTGTACTCGCTTAGTTGTAGCTTCTTCGAGTATAGAGTTGGATTCTCCTTTGATTTCGAAGATAAGTCTCTCTGAAGATCTAAGACCTTTTATCACACTCTCTATCGACTCTTTGATCTCAGGTGGGTCAACCTCATCGTCTTCTTGCTCGTGGATAGGGTTGGTGAAAGTGATGGTGGCTCTGAAAGATATAGTTTTAGGGTTTTGATGACAAGAAGGCCATGCCCATGAAGTGGAATTTGTTGATGATGAAACTGAATTTGAAGAACACGAAAACGAAGAGTGGTTCTTGTTTACAAATGGGATTTTCATATTTTTTTTCTCTTTTTATTTTGTTAAGAAATAGGACAATAAAATATTTTGTTTGTTTGCTTGGGGATTAGATTCAAAGTAAGAAACTGAGAGAGTTAATGGAGTCAGGGAGGGAGGGAGGGAAGATTTTAAGGGTTTGAAGAGGGGGAGAACAGGGAGGCTTAGTGGGGTCTATTTCTTTACTTATTTTAACGTCTATATATTTATTTACATCTATTTCTTCTTTTATTTGGTTGTTGTATTAAATTAATGGCTTGATAATTTAATGTTGTTTGGTTGGGATTCATTCAATATAATTCAGTACTACCTTTTTCCTGTTACGCTGTTCTCGTATTTATTATAATAAATGATCTATTTTCCTCTTCTCGTCGCCTTTCCTCGTAGCTTTCTTCCAATATATTCTTAGGAGTATTTTAAACTTTTTTAAACGATGCTATAACTTACAAGGTTGGTTCATTTTATCATTTCAACAGTCTATCACAAATTATTGGGTTTAAATCCATCAGAGTTTTGATATTTGTTTAGAAACATCGTTTACCGTGATATGTACAGACGAATGGCAATGATATTTTATTACAACTATTTTGAAAGTTAGCTATGTGTCAATGATCGCAGTTTTTAAAAGTTAATTGAAACTTTCCGTACTAGGGGACTACACATATATATTGCACGTGGCATAAAAAGTAATTGTGATTCCTAAAGAAAGCAGAATATTAGGTCACATTAAATGTTAGTCCATATTGAATTCAAATTTTTTAATTAATGTCTCTAGAAGTGAGCATCTGTATGAAGCCAATCTCCCGATTGGATTTCACTAGACACCAAACTTGATTATGTTATACTCCCTCCGTTTTTTTTATATAAGTCGTTTTAGAGAAATTTTTATGTTCCAAATTATATGACGTTTTCAGTTTTCTATGTAAAATTTATTAACACTTAATGTTATATGACCAATGATAATATACTTTCTATTTTGTTATTGGTTGATTTGTGGTTAGATAAGTAATTAATGATGTTTTTGTTTAGAAAATAGAAAAAATTAATGATTTCTTAATCTATGTGCACAATTCTAAAACGACTTATATTAAAAAACGGAGGGAGTATAAAAGGTAAAGAGTTTGTGCTTGTTTTAATGTCTAAGACTTTGTTCTTTCGATGTTCGATGTTACCTACGATTCCAGAGTTTCTCACAAAAAGTTCTTGTAGATCAATATAACTTCATATTGATGTATCAACGTCTATCATTTGTTCTTTGGAATATTAGTTTTCGGATCCGAAGTGAAGCGCCTCTTTAAGTTCTTTCATCCCTTAAAAACATATATCTCTATTTTCGTTGTATTAGTTTTTTTGTATTCAACTTGCCATTGAATTTACTTCCAGTTGTACTTTTTCGAGTCATTTGAGCGTTCAGATTAATATAACAGTTTTCATAAAAAAAAAAAAATAAAGAGTTCAACCCTACCTTTTTCTTTTCTTTTAAAATTAAAATAATTTGAACTCGACATTCCTTTTATTTGTCATATTCTTAATTAACTCATATATGTTCTGAATAATAAAAGTTGGTTAAATGTATTTATATTTATTGCTAACTTTTAAAACATTATTTTGACATATATAATCTAGAATTAAAACATATATATATATATATATATATTAATGATTTGTACGGATATGTGAAAGAAAAATTTATTATGCTGAAAGTACAAAATATCACTTACGTTGTAGTTGTAAATAATGCTATACTAACATCTAAGTTAGAAAACTAACTCGAGTTTGGTTCTCTAACTTTTATTTTCAGGTGGTTCTCTACCTTCATTTGTGTTATTTACTTTTCCTCAATAAACAGAAGTGGATGGAATAATCTTTATACTGTTCAAAAATATACTTGTATAGAAATTTAAATCAAACCAAAAGTTAAATATTTTTAAACTTATAAATTAAATAATAAAAATTTGAGTTACTATTTCTAATACCAAAAATTCGAAAACACGAAAGAGATATGAATAAATCCATAGCATTAAGTCATACTTTAGACTTAAACATTAGTCCATGGATTAAATGAAAAAGAAGAGCAATAAACTAAAAGAAGAAAAACTCAACAACCAGTTAAACCAACAAATCGACCAACTAACTGACCAACAAACAAAAGATATGACGTCAATTTTAAGAAATTTTGTAAAACCAGACAGTATCCAATTATTATGTATTTAAAACTAATTGTTATTACACGTCTCCTCCCCGAATCGGAAACATATTTGGTGTGTTCTCTTTCATGGAAACTGCTCGCACCTGAAACCTATTTACATATACTCTCTGTTTTAGAATACATGGAATTTTAGGATTATGCACAACTATTAAAAAATTTGTTTTTATCGTAAAAATATTATTAAAATATAAATTAAAAATTATTCAACTAATCATACAACATACTACAAAATATCACTAGTTATACAGTTTTTAATAAAGTTAAAAAATACATTAGTATATAAAAACATCATCTATTTTGAAACATCAAAAACTTTCTAAAACATCATCTATTTAAAAACAGAGAGAATATGCATATAAAGTTTTGTATCATTATAATACGCATGCATGTATTTTATGTCCATCGTTATCTTAACCGACGGTTGAAGAAATATTAAGTACATCTACTCCCTCCGTTTTAAAATAGATTATGTTTTAATTAGTTTTTGATGTTTCAAAATAGATGATGTTTTCATATATCAATGCACTTTTTCACTTTATCAAAAACTGTGTAACCAATGATATTTTGTAATATGTTTTGTGATTGGTTGAATAATTTTTAATTTATATTTTAATGATATTTTTAAAATAAATAACAATTTTCTTAATAGTTGTGCACAATCTTAAAACTTCATGTATTTTAAAACAGAGGGAGTATGATTTATTGTTCAGAAGCTCTGAATCTCGAATGTATTTTTTTTTCTGTAAAATGCAGTAGATCGTATAAAAGACATGATTAAAAAGAGTAATAATTATAGATCGTATCAGTGAATTTATTTTATAGAAGGCAAGGGCCATGTGAGTCTCTTCCAATTCCATTTCGCACGTACCTTTCACACACGTGCCTCTCACGCATCGCCAGTTAAGAGATTGCGACACGGGAGGAGAGATATATCTATCATGATCATATCTTAAACCATCTAAATAGACAATTAATATTGTAGAGGAAGAAGCTTCGAAATAATTATACAATTAGAGCACCCCCATTGAGGGTTCATGGGGGAAGTTCACACAAAAACCAAGAAAAAAAATAATAAAATAATTCAATCTCATGAACCCTCTCTCTCCTAAAGTTCTTTTGGTTGAACCCCTCTCTCCTAAAGTTCATCACTGTAGCGCGGGCCCCACGTGTCGTGGCGGCCCGCGATTGGTCTAACTTTTTTTTTTTTTTTTTTTTTTTTTTAAAAAACCAAAAAAAAAAAAAAAAAAAATTTTAATAATAAAAAACTAAAAAGATGAACCCCAAGAGGGGGTTCATTGATGTGGATGCTCTAAGAGATATCAGACAAATCATGTGGATTTATTAAAACGGAGATAATGATTGATAGCTGTATGTCTTATAAATTGTAATTATGCCAAGGCTTCATGGATGCTTCGCATGGCGTTTCGTTTGACTCATGACACTTTCTTTATACAACATTGCTCTTAGATAATTAATCATTGTAATATTTTAAACCATACAAAATAATATCTAACGGATCCTGTATTGAAAATATGTCAACATATATTTAGTTAGTTATTTATAATTATCAACCATGAGAGATATCAGAATCTTATTTTATGTTTTTATTTTCCTTTTCACAATGTATCTTTCTTTTCTATTTGAATAAATTGCATCTTACAGAAAAATAGGTAACTCTTATACACAAATAGATGAAACCATCATAAGCAGCAAACATATATAACATAATGATAATAAACAATCACACATCTTCCTGAATTGGTATTTGGTTGGCAATATTCACCTGAGCCGGGGAGGGTTGAACATGTTCGAACCATAGGTAGAAAAAAGTTTGAGCTTCCTATTATTGTGATGAGCTTGCAGTGTTAGAATATTTTTGGATGTTTCTTTTTCTCCTTACGCTTTTATTCATAACTATCAAAGGTCAAAGTCGCGAAAATCGTAGTTGCAAGTTCATAAAGTTAAAAATGATAAAGCGATTCGCATTTCTATTTTTACCATCAAAGATTAAGTCGTGATATATCATATTCTAGGTTCATAAGGTTCAGGTAAACAAAACATGATGGAAATGCGAGATTCTCATAAAAAGATGTTAACAATATCTATTTTTTTTACTAACTCATAACCCCTTCCAGTATATATTTTACCAAGACTAAACAATTAAAATGATTTTATGTAGAATATATTCGTTATGGAAGTTTGAGGGTGGTGGAAGAGCAAAAGAAGGGACCATTTCGTGGCATGCACCAGCTGAGACAATGTGGTCCACTTGCTACGAAATCTATCCTCCTCTCTTCATCGCTATATCAAAATATGATTCCTTTCTACTAATTTACAAACTCTGTATAGTAATATTATATAGTAATACTATTCTCAGCTTAGCTCATCAATTTGGATATATTTGAAAAATATTCCAAATGAAAAGTACTACATCGTTCCACCTTATAGTTTAAATTTATATCGAAGAATATGTAAAAGTCAACTAACTAGTTTTTTTGCTAAATATTAATTAATTAACTAGTTATCTTTTGCAAATAATTTGAACTTTTCTTTTGAACTATAAGATTATGATTAGGGCATCTTCAACAATGACACAAAAAAAAAAAAAAAAAACAATGACACCAAATTTGGTGTTGAAATTACACCAAATTTGGTGTTTTGGTGTCAATTTTTTTTTGTCATCTCCAATAATAACACCAAATCTTACACCATAAGCAATATTATATATTATTTGATGTTTTCAGTTTTAAAACTTTTATATTTCTATTATTTGTAATTGATAAATAATAATTTTGTTATATCTAGATTATATCTATATTTTATTATTTGTAAGTGATAAATAATAATAGTTATTTACTAATTTATTTTGAATATAATAATAAAATAAAAATAGAACTAAATTTTTTAATTATATGAAAATAAATTAAAAATAAAAATAATATAATATTATTTATGTTTAATTACAAATTTAATAGTAATTGATCTATATTATTAAATAAAACATATTAAAATGTATTTTAGAAATGTTGCGTGATGAATATTATCACACCAAATGTGAAAATAAATTTAAAACAAAAATAATAAAATATTTTATGTTTAATTACAAATTTGATAGTAATTAAATTATATTTTTAAATGAAACATATTAAAATATGTATTTTAAAAATTTGGTGTGATGAATAAAATGTTACACTAAATTTGGTGTAACACTATTCACATTACACCAAATTTGGTGGGATGATGTCAAATTTGATGTTTTGTTGGAGATGAAATCACACCAAATTTGATGTTTTCGTGTCTTGTTGACGATGACTTACAAATATCAATGTCTATCAAGGGATTTAGTCCATTAAAAAAAATAGAGTAAGCCTGATGGTTTATCCATCATAATATGCATATATAGACATTCTTACTGGAATTTGGAACGAGGTTTAAACATAAACTGTTATGCTGAAACAAATTCATGACACAGAAATACACATGTTGTAACAATAATTGAGATATCTTTAAGGCTTTATATATAATTTAATTGTTCTTGGGTCCATGAAATTGTAGCGACGTGACTAAAGTGGTGAGGGGACAGTGTGGTGGTGTCACGAATACGAAAGATTAATATTTGAAGCTCAGAACTTGGAGAATGTCATGTTACTGTTTTTGATCTTTGAATATAAAAGAATGATTAAAAATGTTAAGATTATAGCTTTCAAAGAATGTAGGCCCAATCTTATCTGTGTATCCTTATTTATTTGGGACCATTTGTTATCTTCTCTCTAGTGGCCCTAATGGACAAATATTTTACTCAGTACAGTGTTGCATCCATGGAAAATATCAAAATCTTGAATGTTTTTGGCAGTTAAAGATTAATATTTGAAACCAATCTCAAATGTTTTTGCCAAATTGAAGTTAGCTGATGATGATGCGTTAAGTTATAACCATTGTGTTATGGACCTTCTATTCGTAGTATCATAGAAACGTAATCAAATCACTCACGTTATGTTCTATATATACCGGAACTTGTATATATGATTTGGAGTGAAACCATTACAATTAGAAAATGAGCTAAGACTGTATGAGGAAGAGAATGTACAAACACGATCGATGTAACGAGTTCGTATATCAACTTAAGAATCCTGCGTCCTGGTAAAGCGTCTCCTAATAGTAGAAACCTAGTATCATCAATTGGGCCTTATAGTCATATATGCTGGATCCTTTTAAGATGCTTTTATAAAAACATTCATTAAGTTTTTTTAGGAGCTTATTTGTTAATAACCATATCTCAAAGACAAATTAAGCGAGTGACAACGATTTTGACATAATGCAATGTCAGACATTTAGACCACAAACTATCCAGTTTTGCTTCTCCAGAAAAGTCTTAGCTGGGTTGTTGGAGATGGTGAAAGTATCAGGGTCTGGAGTGATCCATGGTTGTCATGCTCCACTCCAGAAACCCCTATAGGTCTTGCAAACGAACAAGAATCCGACCTACGTGTGAGGAACCTTCTCGGCCCCCTCACTAAAAAGTGGGACGCAAGGAGGATTCACCTACACCTTTCTCAGTATGAGGATACCATTCGAAAGATCATCACCAGCTCAGCCTAAGTAAATGATGCTCTTTTCTGGCTGCCTGAAGTGTCGGGTTCTTACACAACAAAATCAGGATACGACATTGCTAGTGCTACGGAAACCAACCCAAACCATCAATGTCCAAATTTTGATTGGATAAAATGCATATGGAAGGTGAAGACTTCCCTAAAATTGAAAGATTTTCTTTGGAAGGTGATCAACAAAGCTATTCCAGTCAGCACAAATCTTGCTCGCCGTGGAATTCATACTTTCTGCTGCAAGCTGTGTGGCGGTGTGGAGGACGATCTTCCCACCTTTATCTCTTGTCCTCTTGCGGTGTCTGTTTGGGAGATTGCTCCGGTGGCGTGGACATCAGATACTTCTCTGCCATCTCTTGCTACCCTCCTTACGGTTGGGGATAGGATGGCGATTTTGCCCCCTGTGGGCCTCTATATACCACTGTGGCCATAGATCCTTTGGAATCTATGGAAATCTCGTAACAAACTTTTATTTGATGGCAAATCATTCACAGAGAAGGAAATCATTCTAAAGGCTATCAAAGATGCAAAAGAGTGAAAAAATGCCCAACTCGAAGCCCAAGTCTCTGGCACTCCAGTCCAACGACTCCCTCAACGCAACAGAGCCAATCCCCCTCTCGATCCCCTCACCGGGGCTATCTGTCATGTCGACGCTGCCTGGTGTGCTGCGACGGGACGATGTGGAATAGGCGGGATCTTCAAAGGGACATGACTCTCTTCTCTGACTTTTATTTGCATCTCTCAATCAGGTATCTCCTCCGCTCTGATGGCTGAAGCCATTGCGCGGTCATGAAGGCTGCTGCGTCCAACATTCAATCACTTACGGTCATGTCTGATTCCCAAATTCTCATCTCTCTACTGAAGAACAAGGAGTCTAGACCAGCACTTTGGGATATGTTCGACATCTATCATTTTAGCAAGTTATTTGATACTATCTCCTTTCGCTTTGTTCTTTGATTGCAAAACTTAGAGGCTGATGGTGTGGCAAAATAAGCACTCTCGTTACCTGTTGTGTCCCCCTTTCATGGGGAATGAAACCTTTTAAATTTGAATGAATCAGTAGTTTGACCCCAAAAAAAACATATCTAAAAGACAAATTAGGTGAGTGACAATGATTTTGACATAATGCAATGTGAGACATTTAGACCACAAACCATCCGGTTTTGTCCTTGTGCGTAAAAGGTTTCCAATTGCAAGTGACAGAGTAACTGACGTCATTCTTTTGGTAACGTATTAACAAGCACATATCGATACACATCATAATATGAAGCATTATTTTATTTTTTGAATGAATGTTAAATTTTATTCATTAAGAAACCTTTTTACATCTAGTGAACCTTTATATGAAAGAAAATCTACTCTTATCTCTTTTCCTATACACCATCTTCAAAAAAGGATCAAAACTTCTTGTCCAAGCAACCTCCTATTTACACTCTAGTACCAAACTAATACTGCAAAATGTTCTCAAATCCTTTGACCCCCTTCGTCTGAATTAGGCTAAGCTTGTTATAAACTAGAATAGTAATTACATATTGCTTAAATTTTGAAATGTATATGATTATAGGAAAAGAGGTAATGCTTACCCCAACGTCAACCCAAACCTTTCATAAACTCAATCCAAAACACTAATCACTAAAACCTAAAAAAAAATATAAACACTAACTCAAATTTTAGAATATGCAAATAGTACATGATATGAAGCATTCTTAAAATATAAAACTTAAATATAAATAGAATAAAATAAAATTAATAAAATAAATAGACTAATACATATTAGTGAAATTATGAAATGACTTTAATCGCATGAAAGAATTTAATATTTACCCCAATTTCAATCCCCACCTTCCAAATATTAACCATAAACCTTAATAACTAAACTCTAAATCCAAATATAATAGAACAAAACAAATTGAATGATACATATTGATGAAATTATAAATTGTCTATGATTACATGTAAGGAGTTAATGCTAATCCTAAATTCAAATTTACTATAGCGAAAAAGATGAAAATTGACGGTATTAGGAAAAAAGTGGAAGAGTCAACATCATATGAGATCATGGCCATCGTAGAAAATTAACAAGAGAAGTTACAAAGGAGGCAGTTATGAATATTGAAGAGCCACATATTATTTTCGATAGATAAAACTTATTGTTTTTTTTTTCTATACGCAGGTTTCACCGGTTGTGTGAAAAGAATAATAATATTATTATATAAAAGTCACGCCTTTTATAAATGTACTAAAGGAAATGGGACATCTAGCTAATTAGCGTGTCTTTCACCATTATACAGTACAATCTCTCCTTTTTTAATCTATGACTAGATTTTGATCCGCACAACCGCGCGGATGTTTGTTTTTACTTTTTTTTTATATATAAATTATTATTTTTAAATATTAGTGATATATTTTTTTAACAATAATCTTATACTTAAATGTTTATATAACTATTTCAAATATAATAATTTGATAATTTACATGTTATAACTAATCATTTGGTTAAAACCGTATGTATTTTCACTTCTTATTATATATTTATTTTATTATATTTGCATTTAGTCATTAAGAAAATTAATATATTCATGAGGAAACATATTTGAAAATTATTTTGTATTTACTTTATGCTAAATTCTGACCCGTGTTTCAAAGCTCTATTTCTTTTCACTAATATTTTTTATGCTTATTCATTTTAGATAATATATTATTGTATATACAAAAGTCTAAGATATGTTATTTTTTAGACATGTATTATAAGGTTTGTTAATTTTAAGCCGTTCTATCATCATATTATATTTTTAAAATAAATAATTTATATTTATGAAAATAAAATTTATAAATTTTTCAATTGAATATATTTTTATCTTATTTATTTAAGTATAATAATTGTACTTTAGCATGATCATGACTATAAAGTGGATAAAATATGATATAATTTATTTATTTTTCATTTTATAAACGATAACTTAAAATACATTAAATTATTGTTAAAATACTCTTACACAGATTTATTAGAATTTTAAATATAATATATAAATATATATTATATTTGAAATCAAAATATATTATGATTAAAGTAGTTACAAAGATTTATATTATAAGCTTTAAAGAAATACATGTTAATTTTTATACATGTATTATGTATTTTGCTTAACCCATCTTACCAACGTATTAAATTTTATTTTTGAACATAAATATTTTATACTTATAAAATAAAATTTATAAAATTTATAAATTTAATACAATTTTATTATACTTAGCTCAATATAATATTTTTAATATGATTGATTATGATTATATAATATATAAAATATTACAGAATTTTTTATTTTATAAACGATTACTGAATTTATTAATGTATAATAATATTTCAAACTAATTTCGAAATTAGTGAAAAATATTTTAATATAATTTCGAAAATGAAGATCTTGTAAAAATCTTTTAAAACAGATTTGTTAGATTTTTAAAATAAATATATTTATACTTAAAATAAAAAGATATCAAAAGATATTATGATTAAAATATTTTAAAGATTCTATGTATTATTAGTTTTAATAAAATACATTTAATAAGATTTTTAAGTGATGGTCCAATTTAGAAAAAATCACACATGAAAAAAGTCATGATTTCTCTTTTAATATATAAAATTTTATACAAAACAAAATTTGATATGAGCCTCGGCGTTGACACCTCTCTCTTGCTCACACGAGCTCAAAAACAACTCGATCTTCTTAGAGAATATGATGAAGCAAGATTGTACGAATTGTTTAACAACCTCGGTTTCTTTTTAAAGACAAAGCCAAAACTAAAACATCAGTAGGTATCTTTTAAAGAGAACGATTAAAATAAACTGAAAGTCGAAACTAATTAACGAGTACAAACCAGCTATAATTTCAACTGAATTACAGTTCCGTCCTGGTTTTGAACTCCAATCCATTATTTTGACTTTTTTTTTCTTTTACCCAAAATATCATTTTTAAATTCTAATGCGATTTACACTTAATTTAAATTTAATACTAATTATAAAATATACTAATTTTATAAATAATTTTATTTATTTTAAATTACATTAGTTGTATATGTGTAATTAATAAAAACATAAACCTAATTCAATTATTCTCTTAATGTGTGTGAAAAGTATTAAAATGATAAATTTTACAAAATAGAAGGAGTATATGTTATGTATAAACCCAAAGTTTGGCCATAATGCTCCCAAAAGTAGAACACGATTGATCTTCATTACCAACTAATGTTTTTAAATAACAACAAAAATATAACATACCAATTTATGGCATATGATGATACATATAAAAATAATTAATATAACTAGATCTTGCACAACCGTGCGGGTTATTATTTTATTTTAAATAAGTATAAAAACTTAAATATTTAAATTTGTATTTTATCATTTTTTTATTGTTAATAAAAAGATATGAAAAGATTTTATTCATATATAATTTCAAAGCAAATATAGGAATATCTATTTGATTTGTTTGATTTAGAATAGTTCAAATAATTTAAATATTAATACAAAAATTAATTGAAACAATTTTATAAGTGGTGGTCCAAATTAAAAAGAAAAATCATACACAAATTAAATTATGACTTTTGTTTTAATAGAATAGATGATTTAACTGATAATGCTATCAAATTACACTAATTGATGGTCTCCTTAAAAAAATTAAAATATTTCAAATAATTTAAATATTAATACAAAAATTAATTGAAACAATATTATAAGTGGTGGTCCAAATTAAAAAGAAAAATCATACACAAATTAAATTATGACTTTTTTTAATAGAATAGATGATTTAGCTGATAATGCTATCAAATTACACTAATTGATGGTCTCCATAAAAAAACGTATTTTCGCTACCTAAATAAAACATATTGAAAAATAAAACATAGAAAATACAAGATGATTACATAGACAACAAATAAGTTTTTTGAATATCCCAAAAATTAAAGCAGACAATGGAGGGAGACGTTATGAAACCTGTGAGTTACGTTGTTCGGTTAAAACCTTCGAGCTAATCTATAGTGGCATGGCATGCTAAGTCTTGCATGGAAAGACACATAACACTACATATCTTTGAGTTAACACAATTTGAGTTAGGCTGGATGATATTCTTATATTCAATAATTATTCCAAAAATGTTCCAAAAACTAAAAAGGCTACGGTAATTAGTAGTATATATTTAAGGTAGCCATTCGTAATTACTCCCTCTGCATATAAATGTTTGATGTTTTAGTTTTTCTACTTGTATGTTAAAAATGATGTTTTAACTTTAATTAATGCATTTTATTTTAAAACTATAATATAAATTAAAACCTAAAAATATGAAGGGTAGAAATTTATTGGGAAGCAAATAAAAATAGCAAAAACTAATAAATTAAAATATAGATTTTTTTAATTAATATATGTGCAAATCTTAAACATCAATCTTTTAAATCGAGAGAGAAGAAGGAGTACTAGTTAGTCTGTATTAACTAACCACACATATAGATGAACGCACCAGCATTTTCATTTTACATAAAAAATTTAAATATATACCAAAACAAGAATCAAAGTATCAAACGAAAATTCTTCCGTACGTTCCGTTGAATGATAAGCACATGGGTGCATGGCTTGTAGATGAACCCATCGGCGTTATGGATGTATGCATTCCTAACACTGTATCACACCTCTTTTATAATTACTAGGGGACGAAGCCCTCTCGCAAGCGCGGAGTTATTGACTTTTATATTTTTTTTTACCGGAGAAAGATCCACAAGTACCGTGTGGTAGTCTTGTTGCATCATCTTTCGAAGTGAATGCAAGCTCTTTACTCCAACTGCAACATTAACCACAAACATAATATGCCAAACACATTTAAACACTTTTACATTTTGAAATTTATTTATTTTGTTTGAATACCAAAATTTCTTAAATCATTCATGGACAATATAACTTGTTTATATGTCATAGTATAGCAATTGGACATTAACTGTTTTATTTTTTTTAATGTTGTTTGTTGTTAAGAGTTTTATTTAGTGTTAAGTACTAAGTTGAATGATGCTTTCATGTCTGGAGATTAGTTTGTTCATCCTTATGAAACTTTGTATGATGTTAATGGTATTGTCAAAAAAAAAAACTACTCTTTTAGTTGTCAATTCATATAACTTTTGTTGAACCAATCAATTTTATGTGTATATACATTTTTTATTCTACATTTTATTTTAATTAATTTAAATTTAGAATATTTGTTGTTTGGATAATTTTTACTGAATATTTTTATTATTTTTGTACTTCATTTATTAGCATATATGAATATTCGCCTTTTTTTTACTATGACATGGAATTTACGTAAATATAAAATAGGTTTTCATTATATAAAACTAAAATATATAAGGAAGGTAGTTTGTGTTTATTTTCCTTCGTTTCTGTTTGTAAGCTTAATAGCATGACTTGCATATATGGTTTGACTTATCTTATTTGAAAATGATCAAATTTTGATTAAAAAATAATGAATGCGAGAGAAAATTATGTAAAATTTTTTTTATTATTTAAATTATTATCCTAAGTTTATGTTGATATTTTGAAATCGATTGTTCATAACAGTCTTATGACTGAGACCATTTCCTTAATATGTATGATGTTCCACTATTAAACTTAATATAACAACTTTAGAATTTTATTACATAAAAATGAAATAGAAGTGTATAAATGTTTTATATAATAGTGTCCATATTTTAAACATATAAGATAAATTATTTCCTTATATTTTGGTTTTCTTTGTGTTTTTAGATATATGTTTTGTTTTAATATAATTTTGATGATAGTAGAATAAGTTTGTTTTATTTTTTAGGTGTTGGACTGAAGTACGACTTGGATCAAATAATAAGTCTTCAAAATTAAAGTACATATGAAGGTAAATAAAGCTTATCATAAGAAAAACGCACAGCACTTACGTTTTCGTGTAAATTACTAAAATCATTATTCTTTCTCTCGTATGCGAACTTCTATTTTTTCCTTGTTTAAATTGTGATTTTCAATGAGTTTCAAAAAAAAATAGTGGTATTTATTTACAAATTTTGGGTTGAATGTTTTCTTGGTAGTGTTATTTTATATATTAATGTGTGTTATAGATAATCTACGTGTATAAACATTCTTTGTTGAAATGAACTTGAGATTCGTTTAGCCATTGCATCGGTGGTGTACACTCTGAACACCATTAAGTTGGGTGGCAAGTTTGTTTATACGTGATGCCCAAAAAAAAGTTATTATTGGGTTTACCCCATAGGTTTACCAACCAATAGAATTTCAATATTTCAAATTCGATGTCTTTTAGAAAAAGAAACAAAATATTATCAAGATATATTATGTTCTTAATTAAAATAAAAAGGTTTAAAAAATTAGAATTTTTTTTATTAGCGTCAGTAAACACTAAACCCTAAATCCTAATCCCTAAACTCTAAATCATAAACCCTAAATCTTTGGGTAAACTCTAAATCCTTGGATAAATCCTAAACTCTAAATCAAAAACACTAAACACTAAAATCTTAAACCCTAAATTCTAAACCATAAATCCTTGAGTGTTTAGTGTTTTTGATTTGGAGTTTAGGATTTATCCAAGGGTATAGGGTTTACCCAAGGGTTTATGATTTAGGATTTAGGGTTTAGGAATTAGGATTTAGGGTTTAGTATTTTGCTGAGGACGTTAAAAATATATTTTTTTAGTTACTATATTTTTTAAATTTATTTCTTTTTATCTTTTTATTTTAAATATATAATATAACTTATAGCTTGAAAAAATATTTTGTTTCTTTTTTTAAAAGATTTCAAGTATGAAATAACACAATTCTATTGGTTGGTGAACCTAAAAGTCATCATAGGGAGTGAACCTAAGAATAAGTCCCGAAAAAAAAGAAGTTCTTTTATCTATACTTAGTGTAAATGATGTAATCATGTAACATGGTATAGAAAAAACATGGTTTAACCGACTTCTTAACGGTTAAGTTACATGGGTTTCTTATAAGAATATGATTTGAAGAGACTAAAAGAGGTCGGTAGGCTTGGGCATTTCTAGGCCCATAACGAAGTTGTTAACAGGAACTGTTGAAGAGGAAAGGTTTCCGAGCTTAATCTTCCTTTAATATATTACTATTCTGTTATACCACAGAACTTTGAGATAGACTCTTTGATATTATAGTGGATGTTGCGAGCTAGAAATTTGCTGAGATATACCCTTGGACGATAAAGGTACTCGTAAATCTGTATTGGATAATTATGCTATTACCAAAAAAAAATGGCAAGAGTTCAGTTATAAAAAAAAATCTGTATTGTGTGATCGTGTTTGATTCGATTAGTAACTTAGCTCAGGGTAGAATCAAAGATAATTGCTCTTTTAATGATTTTTTGTACAGATAAATTTCTCTTTCTGAAAATCATGAAAAACCCTACTTAGTTACGAAATTTTCTTTTAGTAATTGTTAAAGACAATTCATTAATTAATTTAAGATAAAGGTAGTTTTCAAAATTTAATATCTATTATATATTAAAAGAGAAGCATTATAATAAATACATCACACTATAATAGATATGTGTCAGATTCACAATGATTTAATAATGAGTATACAAACGCGTTCGCACTATATTCATAAATGTGTTTACACTATGTACTTTGCATTTTTTTTAATATAAAACTCACATACATGGTTCTAATAAAACTCTAAATTTTTCAATTCGAATAAAAGTAGATAACGAATCAAAAGCCAAACTATATATATATTATTTTTAATGTTTACATATAAAGTTGAGCAAAATATTCATAAATTTTGATCGATTCGTTATCCGTTTTGATTTGAACTAAAAAATCTGGATATCCGTAACTATACAAAACAAATCAAATACTCAAATACCAATATTTGTAGGAACATATATCTAATTCGATATGTTATATGCATATATATACATATATGTAAATATTTATATATATATATATATATATATTATACTTTATATCAGTTTTAAAATATTATTATGAATTAAATTTATTATATTAGGTACTTGAATTAAAAAAAAATAAATAATGTTTTATTTTTGTAATAAAATGTTATCATTAAAATTTTCAATTATTTTTAAAATTTTCTTTTATTTACGGATCAAATCGGATATTCTTTAAAATTCTAAAACATTTCGGATATCTAAATCACCCAATATCTAGGTGGCTAAAGATCGAATCGACACAAATGCTTCCAAATACCCAAATATTCGATCTGTGCGCACCCCTATTTACATATACAATTTTATTTTCTTTATATGAAAAAATGACTAATGTCAAGGCCTTTTTATTTTAAATTAATTTTAATTTTATCTTTCATGTATTATTTTGAACAAAAATATCATTTAATATTAATTAACAATATCTTTATATATTTGTCAACTATTTTATATATTTTTTACATACACATACATGTGCACCTTGATGTGAGCACCTTGTAACTAAGTATTCACCACAACTGAAGTATCTAATTTTTTTGAAAGTTGAAATATTTTTTCTTAATGCTTCTTTCACTACAGACCAAATTGTAGTAAAATAATTTGTCTTAATAATTTTCTTTTTTTTTTCTTAAATTATTATCTGTTTAGAGACTATAATATGAAACTATTGGTTCGACACGACGATTATCTAAAATTCATATCATGAAAATAAAAAATAATATTAATTTTTGATTTTTACCGCAGTAAAAATAAAATTTTTTAACCGAATAAACTAAAAATAATATTAATTTAAAATAATAGTTATATTTTAGAAGATTAAAAAATAAAAAAAATTAAAACCGAACCAATATCCAGATTAAACAGATTTAATAATAATCACATTCCTCGCAAAGCGCGGGTTATATTACCTAGTATATTGTATTTGAAACATCATTGATATAATGTATAAGCTAATTGGTCGATATTTTCCGCTATGCAATTGAAAATTTATATATGGAAAATAATTGTCAGTTATACTAAGTGTATGTATATTATCACATGACCACATATTTATACAATACTAACATATCATAATAGTTAACATAAAATTATGTATCAATTAATAAAGGTTATATTATTGACACCAGAACCATATATTTGTGGTTGCAAAGATAGATTAAATGTAGAATCATTTCGGTATTTCTTGTAAAAGGTTGATTTTTAATATTGATATGTCGGATTCTGACGTTTGGTCCACTTTTAATTACATCAATGAAAAGGTACGAATTATGGTATTAATGATCTGGTACGTATTTGTTGATAAGTGTGTCATATTAACTATAAAGGTCGTGTAGTTAGAAATACATTAATATTGTTTACAAGGGTTTTTTTTAGAAAGGACTTAATTTATTGTTTACAAGTTGTGACATATATCTGATTTAGGTGAATCATTTTTCCTTAATATGTATATAAATGTAATTCTAGAATAGAGAGAGCTTTGAACTCTATACAATTGTTAACTAATGTATAGAAAAGAATCAAATACATATATAGAAATAAAAAGAAGAGAGTGAAAACTGAGCAAGGTTAAACGAAGAATCAATACGATTTTGCTTTAGATAATACAAAATGAACCTTGTAAAAGTAAGGGATCAACAACTAAAACATGACAGGGACCAGATCTGAACTATTTTTTTATCCTTGTGGGCTTCTCGTCTGGTGCACATCTCCTGTGAAACTTATGTCCTGCAAAACAAAAAATATATTATTTTATATACAAACTTACTTCCTTGCAAGAGTATCAAATAAATCTAGACTTTCTATTTTCTTGGACTATAGTCACTATACATGTGCTGAGTCAACATAAAGATATATTAGGTGTTAGATGCAAATAATCTCCCGAAATATGATAGTCTTTTATTATTTGGGCAGCATCTCATGATATGGGTCCAAACACCAAATAGTTTCGTTGTCAAAGAGTAGATATATTGTCACGGTGCTAAAAACCAATAAAAGATGTGTCTATATACATCAACTCAAACACGTAAAATAGACACATCAATTATGCTTGTTCATGTATAAAGATTAGGTATAGAAGAAAAGTTTGACGGAATTGTCAAAATTAATGTCTGTGAAGACTAAAAAGCATATGATATAAATGGAAAACGTGCATGCACAACTGTAACAAATACTAGTTAATATTACAATAATAGTAGCAACAATAATGGCTTCGAATGTTTACAACCGCTCCGCACCGCAGTTAACAGTAACAAAAATTTTGGTTCCGAATGGTGACTGCGGTTTGAGCGGTGCGGGACAAACGGTTTGACTGCGGTGCGGTTCTGACAGTTATAAAAATATATAGATATATGGTATATGCAGAGATTTTTGTTACTGTTAACTGCGGTGCGGTACGGGATGGATGTTAACAATAATGGACCGCACTTTTTCTAGGATATGATTACAAAGACTGGTCGGCGTGATAGGTTTACGGTACAGTACTTCATGATTTTCTTCTGTACTCCCTCCTCCCCCCACCCCTCCCCCCCCCCCCCCCCCCCCCAAAAAGGCTATTTATTTAAGTTGTTCATTTTCTTACTTTCAGTATTAAGAAAAATAATCTACACCATTAATTCGAGAAAACTTTATGTGCACAGAATTAAAGGACACTGAGATAGAGTAACGTCATGGCAATTATAAATGGAGAAAAGGTCAAACCAACTCGAATAACGATCTGACATTCTGACTATGCAAACGCGTGAACGAGAAACATAAAATGTCGGTTTGAATGATACTGACATTTGCTTTGATGTTTAAGTTTAACTACTCTACTTAGACTTTAACAAAACGAAAATATTTATTACTTAAAATAATATACTATATTGAAACGTACCATGTAGTACGGAGGAGGATAGTGTTGTTGAGGGTAGAGATGAAACTGGTCGTGACTGGTCGGACATATGGTGGAACCGTCTGGTGTAGATGGATCGGGCAAGTCGGAGTCTAGCTGACACTCCATGTTCACTCCGAACAGTCTTAATGTCTTCGAATTCCCTCTCTGGCTCTCCACCGCTTGAACTCCTGGCGTAACAAAAAATTGAGGAATCTCTCTTTTTACAACAACAAACTTGAGGAATCTTTTATGGATAACAACATACACTTTGACATGAAATTTTCCAAAAGGAACTGGAAACACGGCTTTTTTGGGAAAGTTTTCCCCATTTTGGTACGCAGATGACAAGCTTTACCACAACGACACGTCACGTTTAGATATATGGGCATATTATATGCGAATTACATTTGTAGTGCAAAACGTTATGTCCTCATTCACATCACATGAAACAATTATATATACACTAGGTTATGTTGAATGATGGGTTTTGGACTCAACTGATTTTTTAGATCGAATTTTAGTAAATGCATACATCCGGAACATATAGCGAGTGAGTGCATGCCATTTTGGTTACGGTCCAGGATACCGATTAAATATGTTGCGCAGATACACGGATGTATAAGATATAAATATGTGTAGTGGAAATGAAAATGGATAAAGAGCAGCTGTAAGGATACGAAACAAATGTCACGCAATGTTGATAAATACGAATCCGATTCTGTTTCTATGGGCTTCCATCGGGTTCTTTATTTTTACTTCTTTAAAGATAGAGCGTCTATCCCTCTCACGCGCTCATTACAAACCCCAAACACTATAAAGCGTTTTTCAGTTGTTCACGTAACTTCAAACATTACATGAAAATATATTTTCACTTTAAATTTTGCTTTGTTACTTTTAACTCAAAATGACTCGTTAAGTTTTAATTTGTTATATACCCAATATGCATGGAAAATGAATTTATTCGTTGACAAAAACTAGAAGCGACAAAATGGACTTTTCTTCCTAATTTAATAAATGTTACAAATATTACTATATGGTTTGAGTTTCACTGAGATTATAATTGTAGTTAGTATTGATATTTTTTATGTTAAATAATCCGATTTTCCCAGATTCTGGAGTAAGTTTGGATTTCAGGACTTCTGTCCGAAAAAATCTCCTTGTTATAATTATAAAGAACTAAAATATTAAATTTAATGTCAATAATTAATTGATTAAAAGGGTACCTGCATGAGGATAATATTGGAGCGAGGCATTGGACTGAAGATGGCGATAAGAGTCGGAAGAGGAGGAAGAGTTGCCGCGTCTTCTCCAGCCAATGAAGAATCTTCCTCCGTCAACACGGTGGCGGTGGAAGAGAATGACGTCACCGGCGTCGAGCTGCTTCTCCTTGACGTATCTGCTCCATCCTTTGGTCAAGACATAACTCTGGCTACTGTTCCAATACGAGTATCTGAATCTCCATGGCTTACCTTCCTCGTCCTCGAAGCAGAGAAGTAATCCCTTCTCCATCGCGTCTGCGGCGGCTGCTGCGAGAGGGAAGTATCTCTCGGCGTGCTGTTTTGGGATGACGAGGCGGTTGAGTTTTCCGACGTCACTTGGGGTTAAGGGTTTCTCGAAAAGAGCTTCTTTTTCCTCCGCGACGTCGTTTTGATGGTGGTGGTGGCGGTGCTGCTGTTGTTGCCACATGAGAGAGTGGTAGTTGAAATCGCTTGAGTATTGGTTTATTGACATTTGAATGAGAGAGAAACAGACGACGAATAGTGATGAGAGAGAGAGAGAGAGAGAGATGGCAAATATTTTTTGAGATACCAATGCTGAGGTTACATATATCTGCCTCTATTTATATATGTATAAATATATGTTTCAAAGAAAGAGAAAATCATCTATAATTCTATGATCAAGTGTATGTAAGATATGCGTATGCGTTTCTAGAGTGATTATATGTAAAATATAAATTAGTGCATAAAGTTGGACATATAAATTTCATATATGACATCCATGAATATGGAATAATACTCCTGATCTAAATGTACAAAGTCCACCGTATTCAAGGACACAGAAAATATGCTAAGGTGGGTGTTTTTTGGCCATATAAATATGAGAATTTGTATTTTAGGGTGTCTAGATTTCACATTTTGGTTTTCTGTACATATTATATATGTAACATATCTATATATACATGTGAGACGTGTTTTGTCGGGATCAGGCACATGTTATCGCATTATCCTCCATTTTCTAGCTTACTACTAACTTCTCAAGCACGTGCATTCCATTCACCACCCAACAAATCATCCAACTATCTCATTCTTGATTATGTTAGATTTTGACATACCGACATTTGTATTACGAGTAAACATCATTACAATTTAGACATAGGTTTCTTCTATTTTATGGTTTTACATATAGTTTCCATACAATAGTATTCATTAATTTTCGTTATACCTTTCTACAATTTAATAGAGTAGAAAGAATTTTATGATTCCAGAAATAGTAAGGATAGAGATATATTGAAAACTAACAGGGAAAAGGAAAAGAAAGGCAGATACATGGACCAACGCCTAGAAAAGATATTTTGTCTCTTAACCAAGAAGACTTCTATGTACAGCCTTTCCTTATTTAGTTCTTTTTCATCACGTGCATGACACATCTCTTTAATGTTTACGTATTGTTCATAAATATTCGGAAATTGTGTGTCTCTGGCTATTTTATGTAAAATGATAAAACAATTGGTCAGGATAATAATAATTACTTAAATTGTCTGGTTAAGAACACATAGCTTTGTGTTTCCAAAGAGAAGAGTCGTGGGAGGGATCGAGATAAGATCTGTCTTCAATTGTCTGTTTCTTCTCACTTCAGTCGTGTTTCAATACTCTCCTCACATTCTCCTCCCACAAACAAACATAAAATAAAACAAGAATATATATTCGTAAATGTATAACGTATTACGTAAACCCAAAACAAACTTTTCTAATTTGTTACTTGCTTTTTGTTTTTATGTCATTCCGACTACTTTGTCCTCATTGTTTCCTTTTCTGACATATTTATCACAATCTGTCATGAGATTTTTATTATAATACTATTCTAAATTTGAATTTGAATAGTCACAAGTTATTAGGCTATATATATTTCCTAGTCAAATGCTAATTTCTAAACTCAAAAGGTTTTTTAAAAAATATTGTCCAAGTTAATGTTTTAATATACAGATTGAATGTTTTTGTTATGTCAATTAACACTGGGACTAAGTTCTGTTAGCCATAACATTTGATTACAAATTTCAAGATTATAGGTTGAATAATCTATATTAGAGGCTTGAATAAGAAGTATGTAAGGTGAGATAATCTCTAACCAAATCCCCTCATAATAAATTAATAATAACATTTGACGTTTAAATATGAATATAAATTAATATTACTATCTATTAACGATTATTTTAAAATTTGAGAAATTTTCAACGGAATATCATCTGCTTTTTTGGATATAAAAGCATGATTAACTAGAGGTTACTAACACAGTTTGTAAAAATAAAAAATAGAAAATAATGTAGGGTCAACAAAGAGGAAAGATAAAGATTCTTGAATAACAAATTAATAATACTGCTTTCTGAACAACATACATATATGTCAGCTAATAATTGGTTATATTTTTCAAAAATAAATAACAAATAAATTATTAATAATATTTTTTTTCTTAGAAACTTTTATGGGCTCTTTTTATATGTTTAAAACATTAACGCAATAATGTCTTTAAAACTTAGGTGAGAAATTACCAATACAAGGTCCTAAATCTTTTCAGAAAACTTATAACACTTAACTAGCAAGTAGAATATATATATATTTAAAAGGCAAATCTTCCAAATAGCTTTATTTTGTTTTCAAAATAGCACTCAAAAATTAAAGTGAAAAAAATATATTTTATTAAAAGACAATTATATTATCATTTATAACTTTAATTAATTAATTATTAAATATATCACATAAATACATATTTTAAATTCAAAAAGAAATTTTATTTTTTTCAAACAAAAAATTAATTACTTTTTTGAAAACATTTTTTTTTCTTAAAAAGAATTAAGTAAGACATTGGTGAATGTGTAAATATATTCCTGATCAATGTGTAATTTTTTTCCCAAATTCAAGAATGTCTTCATAAATATGCAAATAGACTTGTTAAATATAATTTGTATGTATATTTAAGAAGTTCTTCCTAAATGTGTATGTCATATTCTTGAATTTGACTTATATGCATATTTATAAAAATGTTACTCCATGTATAACCTCTCAAAAATTTATGAAAATGCTTTTAAATATATATATTTAATATTTTTATAAAATTTAAATATCAAATTTATAAAAAAATTCCAAAAACTTTAGGAAGATGTTATAAATATTTAAGAATATTTTATTTAATAAACATATAATTCAAATTCAGTAAGTTATTTATAGAGATATATAAATGAAGGTCTTCTCAAAATATACATTTAATAATCTAATTGCAAATACACATTTATGAAAAATTTCCTATTTTTAAAAATATATTATACATATTTATCAATATATTACTAATTTTTTACATATGTTATAGTTATTCACAGAAAATAATTTTAGTACTCAAATTTAGGAAGATATCATATATATATATATATATATATATATATATATATTTTGAAGGTATTCCTAAACTTTAAAAAAAATTATTTAGAATATTTTTCTGAAATTAATTGATTTTTTTAAAAAATAATCATTTATTTAATATATCTGTAAAGTAAATGTATAATTATCATTTACTTTGTAAATAACTTATTTATTCTTTTGATATCTGTGTGCTATTTTGTGATAAATATTTTTAGAATACCTAATGTGTTTCTCTTTTAAGGAAAAAAAAACAATCATGTTACTTCGAAAATATATGTATTTGTATATGGTGATTTATCTGATGTTGCTAAACTCGATCAGTGAACTGTCCACCCAAAAAATTGTGTCTTCATTTTCCGGAGTTCTAGCACTGATGACGGGAGGCGATTATCAACATCGGCCTGAAGCTCTATAGATATAAAAAGATTAATACTGAGTTAATTGTTCAATGATTTACTGTGTGGATCTATATAAAACTTTAATTTTAGCCTTTTTATTCCAACTACAACTGGACGACCAAAAAAAAAAAATTTCAACTACAACTGCATTAAAACTGTAACCGCAATTAACATATTTTAGCTTTTTTTCAAAAATTTCTGTTGGTTACTTTGAGTTTCAGTTTATAATCTACATATATAGGCCATAAATATATAAAATTAAACTTCATAAAAAATATTTTAATGGTTTCAACAAAAACAAAACATGAAATGCTCCAGTCTCATTAGTCATTACCAGTTTTTTGTTTTTGCCTTTGTTAGAGGTCCAATAATTTCATTACCAGATATAACCAAACACGGGTCGTTCCTGATATGAGATCAATTCTTCATTCGGTAGTACAACTTAGGTTGGTGATAAAGAAATGCAACTTAACAACTTGGACAAATAAGTGTAACGACCTATGTTCAACAAAATACGTCATATCTATTGTCGACAACTTGTTTTGGTACCTCATCCTCGATGGCCGCGAAACTTTCTCAATTTCCAAGTAGATTCGTTCTTTCAGGTAAACCCTTCTTCTCACTTCTACTTCTGACATTAATGTTTCTCCACTAGTATGACACTTACCTTACGTAGTAAAATTGGTTTATAAGGGTTAGAAAGCTTAGCACAATAAATAGTGAGAAATTTCTTCGAACCCACGAACTGTTGGCTTTGGTAAATGAATATTTGATAGACATTCGGCTTCTTTGGTTTAATTTTTGTTATGAAAAATTATTAACAATGTTTGAGTTTTCGGTAATAAGATGAAATCACTTTTGCTATTTGTATTTAATTTTTAATGAGATAAACTATTTACATTGATTGGACTCTCTACAAAAAGGTAAAACCAAATTTTAAATTATCAAAAACAAAATTTTTTCTAAAACTAAAATCAAGAGAAACAGAATTTTAGTTATATTTGACATTTTAATGATCAGTTTATCAGAAAATTCTTATAAATTTCTGCCTGAATATTTAACTACACATTTAAATTTTGTTGAAGTCTTTATCGGAAAATAGTTAAAGTTTTCTTGAAGGTTTAGATTTATGTCAGTTGACTTAAAAAACTTATTTTTTCGATGAACCACAACAACTATTGACAAATGAATGTTATCTTAATATATACAAAACGAATGAATATAATATAATTTTTCTTTTTTAGAAAAATATATCTTCTGTAAAAAATATTTCAAAAAAATATTTTTTTTCTACGTTTTATATGCTTTTGTTTACATAATAAGATAATAAATCATAAATTGTAAAAACAATATTTTACTGATTAAATTTCTATTGATTTCAAATTGTAGAAAATAAATAGTCACAAAATAATATATTTCTAATCAAATTTAAATATTTTATATATATGTGTGGAATTTTAAAATGTATATTTTAAAACAGAGAAAATAGTTTTTTTTTTGCTCAAAGAGAAAAAAAAAAAACAGTAATAAGAATAGCAGAGAAGGAACATGGGTCCTTAGCGAAGAGACAAACAAATTCCAAGAAATTAAAAAATTTGAGGAGAAATCTTTAACTTCAGAAAACAAAAATATACGAACTTAATTGCTAGGGAAGAAAAGTGACACTAATGCACGAAGGTCATCATATATGCTCTACCTTTATGTGTATTTTGCTTTGCTGTACTCATTTTGATTCCCTTTTCGCAATTATTGGGTTCCCCTTTATGATCCCAATGTCATATTTTATTACTACAATACTAAATATCTATCTTTTGATATACAAAGGTTATATATATGATGCATATATACACGACGTATACGACTAAAATCTTTATTTTAAGCTATGACGTAAAGCTTTACTTTTCAAGCAATATACTTTAAAATAATACCTTATCATATAATAATATTAATTTGAATCGCAATTCGGTTAGAATAAGGCAACCATTATTGAATAGTGATGAGCAATCGGAAATGATCTGGGCCAGTTTAAAGCTGACGTCTCTTGGATCCGATTCCATGTATTAGTAAATGTAGCTATTTTCAACTATTCGATTTCCAATTTTGATTCAAAGATTGACCAAAACAACTACGAAAATCCATGTCTAATGCTCATAAAAAGTTTAAAATTATAGACGAAAATATCATTTCTACTAACGTTTAAGAAAAACTCTATGGTGTGTGTTCTGCAGTTTTTGTATCTAAACAAAATCGTCTTCTAATAGAGTTCCGAAGATCTAGCTAGTATCGGAAATAATTGTTATGTATTATGTTACTAGAGTTCCGAAGATCTAGCTAGTCCCATAAGCTTCACTAGAATAGATCAACTAAATTATGTTACTAGATAATAAAGCATTTTAGACAATCTTTAATTTGGACTCTTTTGACCCTCAGCTCAACGAGACAAATATCTGCCTAATCCCAAAAACAGAGCGGCCAAGAGATATGTCTAATTTCCGACCGATTAGCCTCTGCAATGTGTGCTATAAGATTATATCTACAATTCTATGCCAGAGGCTACGAAGATATCTGCCGAGCATTATCTCTGAAACTCAATCTGCCTTTGTGGCAAGACGTACCATCACAGATAACATCCTTCTAGCCCAAGAAGCCTTTCACGCTCTGAGAACTAATAATAAATGTAAGAATGAGTTCATGGCCATTAAAACAGACATGAGCAAAGCTTACGATAGAGTGGAATGGAATTTTTTAGAAGCTATGATGAGGAAAATGAGATTCAGAGAGAAATGGATCCATTGGATAATGAGATGTGTCGGATCAGTCTCCTATAGTGTACTGATAAATGGAAATCCCACAGGCCAAATAACTCCCTCTAGAGGATTACGGCAGGAAGATCCAATCTCACCATACCTTTTCATTCTCTGCACAGAAGTTCTGATAGCAAATATAAGAACAGCTTAAAATTTAGGACAGATCACGGGACTCATAGTGGCCCAAGCAAGTCCTCCGATATCTCATCTCCTCTTTGCAGATGACAGCCTCTTCTTCTGTAAAGCAGTCCCAGAACAATGCAACAGCCTCCTCAACGCGCTAAACACGTATGGAAGTGGTTCTGGACAAAGAATTAATTTTGAGAAATCAGCTATCACTTTCGGTAAAAAAGTGCCTCAAAAAAATATGGAAAACCTGCAGAATATCTTAGGCATTACAACTGAAAGCGGCAATGGAAAATATTTAGGCATCCCGGAGCTACTCCAAGGCTCTAAGACCCAAGCCTTTGCCTATGTCCAAAACAATCTACACAAGAAAGTTAATGGATGGACGGCAAAATACCTTTCCAGAGCCGGCAAAGAAGTTATGATCAAATCTATAGCAGCAGCCATTCCGACATTCCCAATGTCGTGCTATCTCCTCCCTAAAGGACTATGTAAAAAGATATCTAGTGCGACATCTAATTTTTGGTGGGGCTCTGGCCCTAACTCAAAAGGTATGCATTGGATATCATGGGACAAACTCTGTCTCTCCAAAAAGGAAGGAGGAATTGGGTTCCGATCGCTCGAAGAATTTAATATAGCTTTATTAGCTAAACAACTTTGGCGATTGGAACACAACCCAAATTCTTTACTTACAAGAGTCCTTAAAGGGAGGTATTTTAGAAATTCACATCCTTTCAAAACACCAAAAACTTCAAGACCATCCTATGGCTGGAGAAGCATGATGGCTGCAAAAGATCTTGTCACTAAAGGTCTTAGACGAACAATAGGAACAGGGGAAGATACACTGGTTTGGCAAGACCTGTGGTTACTGGATGAAACCGCCAGGCCTCCTACGATAACACATGATTATGATCCGAACCTGAGAGTGTCTGACCTAATCGATCCTGTGGAAAAAGAATGGGACAATTCTAAACTCAGGAGTTTGCTCCACCCCAACGACATACCGTTGGTTCGAAGCTTAAATCTCAAGAGAAATCCCGGTCGGGATGGATATTGCTGGAACCTAACCACTTCTGGGAAATACTCGGTCAAGTCAGGCTATATGCTTGCAAGATCAAAACCAGACGAGGATACTGAAGTTAGGAACCAGCTACCTTCCCTCAACCCGCTCAAGAAAAAAATTTGGAAAGTCAAAACCGGGAAAAAAATCTGCCATCTTATGTGGCAGATTTTATCGGGGGCAATTTCAGTCAATGAAAGACTTTTCAAAAGACACATTGGGAACGATCCTAGCTGCCCAAGATGTGGCTGTGCTGAGGAAACGATTAACCATACGATTTTTACATGCCCTCCCGCTATGCAATGCTGGGCCCTTTCAACGATTCCTTCGGTTCCGGGAGTCTTCCCATCAGAAAATCTCTATACCAACATGGATTACCTCCTCTCAAGATCCAATACAGGTGGAACTATGGAGGAATTAACCAGAGTCTTTCCTTGGATTATTTGGTATATATGGAAAGCCCGGAATGAAAAACTGTTTAATGGACGTGAATTCTCACCTATGGACACAATTGATCTGGCGATACGTGAATGTAATGCATGGTTTTTGGCCAATGAAGTGATCGATCCAGGTGAAAGCACCATGGAATGCATACCAAGAACCCCCATTGAGGTACCTACATTCATATGTAGGGTGGACAGATCATGGAAAAATGATGAAACCACGAGTGGAGTAGGATGGATCCTACAACTACAAGACGGTTCAATAGATATCTTGGGGCTCCAAGGATGCCATAGACAAATCTCACCGCTTCATACTGAACTAAAAAGTTTGATATGGGCTCTGAAATGTTTACTTCGCTTTCAGCGTTACTGCAATTATTTTGTTACTGACTCTCAAGAGCTAGTCAAAATGATCGCTACACCTGAAGACTGGCCGGCCTTTGCAACTGAACTTGACGAGTTTAAAACTGTATGGGCGTCCTACCAAGATGGACAAGTGGTCTACAAGAGCAGATCCAGTAACACCAAAGCAGACTTCCTGGTAAGACAAGCTCGAACAAGGAAGCGTGTTTTCTCATATGTTAACACGTGTGTGCCACACTGTATCGATATTCGCAACTCGGCTTTTGCCGATTCGTACTAAGATTTATCTTTGTATCTCATCGTGAAAAAAAAAAAAAAAAAAAACAATCCTCCAATAATTTCAGCTAGTTCTTAACTTTTGTTTGAATTTTCAACCAACTTTCTAAATGAAAGCAAAAATATTTGTTTTGTTTTCGAATTTGTAAGTAAGAAGTTCAAAATTTTATGCACAAGTACTGTTTTATATTGTCACTATTAAATACAACTCATAATATTGAGAAGAACATTTTCAATATACGTTCTAGCTTCGTTATATTAAATCCACCAAAAAGATGTAAAAAACTCTGGGATTCGCACGAGCATTACCGACTTTTGTGTGCACGAGCATAACCGACTTGACTGTACACATGAGGTAGAAGGTATGATGACTCAGAAAACCAAATACTTTATGTCAATGAAGAAAAGAAATTGACACCATAACCAAAATTATTTCCTAGCGTTAACTAATAAGTAATTCTTAGAGCCTCAGTATTCATATAACCAAAATTTCTCATGATAAAATATTAATAAAATATAATACTAATTTAAATAAATATGGACCAATAACAAGTAAACAAAATTTACATGAGTTTCTCAAATTTCTAGTTTGTAAAGTGAAAGATTTTCTCCAATTGTTTCATTTTTATATATTTTATTCTTATTTATTATTAATTTTAGTTTTGAGAAATTTTTCTAGAGCATGAGCACCGTTGAGGTACTCTAGAAAATATCTGAATAAAGCTTAATATTAATATCTGTATAATAGTTGAATTTTTAATTATAATTTAGAAATAAGAAGAAGATGAATCAATGACAGGGGACTCAGGGACAGTTGGAAATGCAGTCTCTCCACTAATTTGTTTCGTCGATTAAAATACACGCAATGGGAGTATGTAAACCGGTACCTAAAAGAAAATTAGGAGAGAGGTAGTGAAAAGAATAACAATCTCTTTATAAAGAAACTCTGACACTTTTCTACGGTATCAATTCTACACTTGTTTCACCTCTACTGATTTAGCTATAGATGTTAAAATTAATTATTATCAGCACATTAAAATAAAATAATAGTATAAAATTCTGAAGGTACTTTTTAAAGAGACTATACGGTCACGTTCTTTTTTCTTTTTTATTTATTTTTTCTTATTTTATTAATGATCACATATTGCTTAAGAGAGTATCCTTGTGAATGACCTTAAGAGCATCATTAGCAATAAGTCTCTCAAAACTAGGTCTCTCATATTATTTTAAAGATAAGTTGGATGAATAATTAAATTTTAAGAACTGAACTAAATTTCAGTGAATGAGCGATTGACAAATGGCTTAGCAGTACCTTCCCGTTATCACGAAGTCTCTCTACGACAAAGCGTCCCTCTAGTTTTAATATGTCTCTTTTCTACTATTTTTTATTTTATAAATTTTTGTAGGTAGAAACTTGTATAAAAGAGTACCGATGTGCTTGCTCTTAAATACTATAGATAAAAACTTTTAAAGAGCATCATTATTGTTGAGTATTTTTTTTTTGAACAACTTTAATTTTATATCTTAAAACGAAAAAAATGAGATATAAAAAACAAAAACAAAAATAGGAGAAAATGCAAGCTCTCACACAGCCATTTAAATGTTGACTAGTTTTTATTGGTCCAGCTTTTTCTCCTTTACCATCTTGTATTTAGTTTCAATTTCTATTATTATTTGTATTACGAAAAACTGATTTTGAGAGTTTTTTCAATGTTTATGCTTTTATGTTTTAGTATGTTTGACCATTAAAAGGGCCTTTGTTAAGCCGTTTATATCTGGAACCAGCCAAAAATAGCGCCTTTGACTCAAATTTTTTTGTTTGGTCAACGCCTTTTACTGCAATTCACATTGAACTAATTAAGCATTTCCGTTAAAAGTACTTTACACAATGTTCAAGAAATTGTTAGGCAGTAACTAGGCGTTTTATAGAGAACTAGCGTCTAGATAGATTATTCGGGCCTAGGCGAAATTTAGACATTAACGAATTATTAATTTATTTTATATATATTTTACATTTATATGAGATATTTTAGTTTTTAATTATAAAATTATTGTGATGAATTATTAAAATAGATATACGAAACAAAAGAAATTAGAAAGTTTTGTAGATTTATACTAATATTATTGTTTAATTTAATATGTTTAGACCAATTTAGATTGATTTTAACCAAAGCTTTGTGTGGGTACTGATCTTTCTTTATGATATCTTAATTGTCTCTTTTCGATGCTATGACCACAAAACTTCAAGTCATCCAAATTTGAAAATCATTATCTTACATAACTAGAAAACACAAACACATGGATCAGACTATTAAAAAAGCTGAGAATATATTCAAGTTCACAACAAATCAAACACAAACACATTCTTCACCACCATTTCTTTAGACTTAAGATCACCAAAACGCCAACCAGAATCGTACATCCAATGACAAAGTCAGCCATCATCTTTTTTTTTCATCTTTGTTTACTCTCAATTTCAGACACGAAATCGTACATCCAATGACAAGAAACTCCAGACACAGTTTAAACCGAGAGGGTCATGTGTCAGGTCAAATCTAAGTAATGTTTAGTTCCGAATTGGTTTTCGGTTCACTTTTTTGAGTTTTCTGGTTTGGTCTCGCAAATAAACCAAAAAACGACTTGACCAATATCGAATTAAGTTTGATGGAGAAATAGGTTTCGAACTTTAAATTTAGAGACATCTGAAACGAGATCATAATTTGATGGAGATTTGGTGCTATATGATACTTCTCGTGGATAAATAACTTGTCTTCCCGACAAAAAGACATTTGTGGTAGAAGTAGGTAGACTAGGCACATGCCACTACGTACACCTACGTCTAAGTATTTGTACAGTGTGCATGTACCTTTGTGTACATATCCACGTACGGTATTTGTATACTTTTGATTGTGAAACTTATGTAATAATTAAAATTAGACAAAGAATCCAAGTTTGATTGGGTAGGTATCTGACACACCTGGATTTAATAGTAACAATATATTTGTAAGAAAAGAAATGAGATGTGTATGCAAGTTCATTGCACTTAGATGAAAGATTGCTTTTAAATACAGAGAATTATGGCAAGAATAATGGACGAATATACTGACACAAATCAGATGTCTTAAACAAATGCTGTGATTAAGTGTGTAATTAACTTGATAGTCAATAAACTTAATAAGTAATACACTCCACTCCATATGGACAGACGAATGTTATTATATATTATCTTTACAAATAAATTAGCGTTGCTGTGGACAAGAGTTAAGTACCCAACTTAACCAGCCGCATGAGATTTTTTTAGACCAAACCTTTTGTCCGATTAATAAATGGACCCTAACTTAGGCCTGTTAAATATAGTCTCCAAATTTGTGAAAACATCTAGAAAATAAAGTTTATATGTAGGAGTCCGATTAAAGTTTATATAATTCAAAACTAGAGCTTGATTAGCATATCCGTGCGTTTAATTTTGAATTTTTTTAAAAAAGTTGATATGTGTTTTTTATAATTAGTATATCATATATTTTAGAAGTGTCACTATATAACTAAATGTTATTGGTTATTTGAATATTGTAGGTTCCTATACATCATACATCACTATATTCATTTTCAAAAATACAATTCAATGATTTTATTGATGCAATTTTCTATTTACATATCTAAAAGTTAAATATTTAGGGATTTTATGGCCTATAATGAAGGCTCTTGATCACCCACATTTGATGGAGAAAATTCTTAGTATTTATAACTAAATCGTATATAGCTGAAAATTCTAACTAAAAGGAAATTTGAAATAATGGTGAATCAAACGAAGATAAATGGGAAGGATTAGTGATAATCGAAATTTTAAGAATTTGTTAGGAAAAATTTATATGGAAATTAGTGTTTATTATGAGTATTGAATATACGTGTTAGATTTGACTTATTACTGGTTAACTATATAACAACAATATAATGCTTAAATATTTACCTTTGGTCTGATTAGTTAATATTTTCTTATATTTAAAATTTTGTATAAATAAGAGAAAATATACCAAAAATAATTTACAAAAAAGGTTATACGGAAAAAAAACCCAGTGAATTACTTAAACGGTATACTTTAGACAATTAATCACTAAAACATGACAGGGTAAAATCCTTTAGTCAAAAAATAAAAATAAATCAGGACCGGTTGTCTATTGCATCAAAGTACTTACAACCAAAATATAAAAATATGTGCATATGAATTAAGAGGTCGTGTATTGTATACACGTTTTGATAGTGTAAACATTGAAAAATATTCAGAATATAAAGCTTTGTAATAAATTTTAAAATTATATGATATTACATCGGCTCATATAATAGTTGATCATCATGCTGTTATTGGGCTTCAGCCCTGAAATTTTATTTTTTAGTTATGTGATAAAAAAAAGATAATTAAGATTGAGTGGCACAAGTTGATAAATATTTTGAAAAAAAATCAGGGCTATTTCAAATATGTACTTCAGTTTTAATAGTTTAGATGGTAATATGTGAATAGTTACTACAAAATCTAATGGAAAGATTGTGGAAGCACGGTAGCCTAGTGATTAAGGTTTAAAGGTTTCTACACCCAAGTCTCGTGTTCAAATCTCAGGCTATACAATTTCTAGCAGATTGTATATTATAGGAGGTCTAGATTTCAATTCCCGGAGAAATCGACTTATTAAACAATTATACAAACTATGAAAGAAAGGCTTACAAGGGATCTTCAACATGGTGCAAGTAAATCCGGTCAGACGTATATCTTCGTAAGACGACTCATGTGATGCAGTTAGGCGTAGATCCTCATAAGACATGTAGTATTATCGGTTGTCGGATCGTCTATGTAATCTTTCTCATAATTGTAATATCATAATAAATCAGCGTTAAAAAAAATCTAATGGAAAGACTAACCGATCGAATAGGAAAAATAAGATTTTATAACAGAAAAGAAGGTTTGTGCATATAGACCAAGGACCAAAAATTAAATCAGAACCGAACCAGAAAAACTGAACAGATGTTTATATATTATCGAGCTATTCCTATATTTCTAGGACCAACCTTTTTATTTTTTAATTTTAATATGAAAAAGTAACAAGAATGAAAATTGTTAAGCTTTTCATCATCCTGGTATCGAGCTATTTTTCGTATGACCTTTCCTACAATATCGTCACTGCAGTAAGTGGTATTCCTCTACGCCTAAGACACTAAAATTTTGAACCATAAACGAAGAAAGGCATGCGAAAAAAACCAAAACTAAACCGAACGAAAAATTGAATCTAAAATATTAATATATTTACTTTTAAAATTACTAAATATTGTAAAAATACTAATTATAAATCGATCTACTTGAAAGCCTGAATTACCCAAATATACTTTATCCAAAATAGTTAAAACTATCCAAATTATCCTATAACTTTCCATAAAATATTTATATTTATCCAAATGATTCGATATTTAATTTAAAAACTGAAAATATCTATTTTTACATGATTATCCAGAAAATCAAAATCGAACCGGAACCAAAACTGAAATGAAACCAAAATTTATTAGATATTAGTTAGTTTTTAACATGGTTTTCTGAAATAGACAAAAAAAACGAAATAACATAATCAAAGCCGAATTGAGTTTCATTAATATTAGCTAAACCGTTCTATATCTTTAGAATTGAAAAACCAAAAACCTAAAAACCTGAATAAAATCGAATGTCCATGCCTACAAAATTAGGGAAAAAGGTCGATCAACACAATGTTAAACTGAATTAAATTACAATTCGGCCCACTCTTTAAATTTATGTAAAGGCTAAAAATGTACAAAATAAAACTATCGAATAAAATAGAGTAGTTACTTCCACCAGTGAGAAGACAGTTTACGTCCGAACAAGTAAAAAAAAACTATCATATATGTATGGACATATATATGAATGTATTCATCAACGTCAGTGCTCGACGATATATATAAGAATACAATTCTAAATGTAACTGTATACTAGATTTTGATCCGCGCAACCGCACGGGTGTTTGTTTTCACTTTTTTTATACATAAATTATTGTTTTAGAACATAAGTGGTATATATTTTTAATTTTAATCATATACTTAAATATTTATATAACTATTTCAAATACAATAATTTTATAATTTACATGTTATAATTAATTAATTGTTTAAACCTTATATATTTGCCACTTGTATTTGCATTTAGTTATTAAGCAAATTAATATATTCATGAGAAAATATATTTAAAAAATATTTTGTATTTAATTTAGGCTAAATTATGACCTGTATTTCAAAACTGGATTTCTTTTTACCAATATTTTTATGCTTATTCATTTTAGATAATTTATTATTGTATATATAAAAGTGTAAGATATGTTAATTTTTAGACATGTATTATATAGTTTGTTAATTTTAAGCCATTCTATCATCATATTATATTTTAAATAAATAGTTTATATTTATGAAAATAACATTTATAAATTTATCAATTGAATATAATTTTATCATATTTATTTTAGTATAATAATCATATTTTAACATGATCATGACTATAAAAGTAGATAAAATATGATATAATTTATTTATTTTCATTTCTAAACGATAACTTAAAATACATTAAGTTATTGTTTAAATATTTTTACACAGATTTATTAGAATTTTTTAAATATAATATATATATATATATATTATATTTTAAAATGAAAATATATTATGATTAAAGTATTTACAAAGATTTTATATTATTAACTTTAAAGAAATACATGTTAATTTTTATACATGTATTATATAGTTTGATAATGTTAACCCATCTTACCAACATTTAGATTTTATTTTTGAACATAAATATTTTATAATTACGAAAATAAAATATATAAATATATAAATTTAATATAATTTTATTATATTTAGCTCAATATAATAATTTTATTTAGCTCAATATAATAATTTTATTTTAATATGATTGATTATGATTATATAATAAAAAAATATTATAGATTTTTTATTTTTCATTTTATATAACTGAATATATTAATGTATAATAATATTTTAAACTAATTTCGAAATTAGTGAAAATATTTAAATATAGTTTCGAAAATGAAGATCCGAAAATGAAGATCTTGTAAAAATCTTTTCAAACAGATTTGTTAGACTTTTAAAATAAATATATTTATATTTAAAATGAAAAGATATCAAAAGATATTATGATTAAAATATTTTAAATTCTATTTATTATTAGTCTGAATTAAAATGTAGTATGAATTTTTATGAATAGGTACATTAGGTCAATTTTAAAAAAAAATCACACATGAATCAAGGTTGTGACTTCTGTTTTAATATATAAGATATGCAGTGGATATAGTCCGTGAAAAGGGAAAATTAGGTTGAGAGTAGGAACCGGAAACAAAAAAACACATACAATAATGTTGTGGGTTTTTTTTAATATATCGCAAATGAATTATGATAACATTTTCTATGACTAAACTCCGATAAACATTTTTTTATATATAAAAAGCTGATACGTTTGTTATTATAAACTTTGATGAAACATTATTGCTAGTGAATGATTTGAATTATAATCTTAAGTTTAAAATCCCAAAAGAATTTTTATTTAATACTTTTACACCAAATAAAAACTCAAGATTAATATAAATGTGTTTCATACAACATTGTTAAAAAATTGTTAATGTTTTTTTACTGAAAATTTGAAATTTTTTTCTTAAAAATGTTTTAAATTTATAAATATATTACAGATGCTATTTATATCAACAATAATATACAAGGAATTTACTAAGACAATATATCATCATCTATTTAGATGAAATAGTGATATGCTTTAACTAAATTTAATGTCTTTAGTTTCCTAAAATAATATATATTTTAATGTTGCTCAAATTTTAAGATGGTTTTCCATAAACAATATCCAATTGCTATATAGTCCAAATTAATAAAATTTGAGTTTAGTTTATTACATTTTAATTAGCAGTTTACTAGCTAATTGCATGCATATTAGTATATTGTTTAATATATTGAATAAATGTGAAGACGACGTTTTTAAAAATTATTTTCAATAGTTTATTCATGCTGATGTAAATGATTGTTGGGCTTTCCTTTTCTCATTCAGCTATTTCTTTTTGGTTATTACATAAAGCTGCATAAACCTAATCGACGGTGATATCTTAGACATAATTCAGTTTAAGGGAACCCTTAAACTCTTGTCATATATATCATGAGCGTTGTCCATTCCCTTTTGTTTCTGGAACTATACACATTATTTCTCTTTTATATGTATTTTTTGTTGTCTCGCATCTCATATCTATGGTCACGGACTCACGGGGAGTAATTACTACCTCTCAAAAATGTCCGTGCACTTACTTATTTTAGAATTGCCTATAACGGAATAAACATTGTTCTGCCTGCACAACACATATATATATATATATATATATATTCATTTTTATCCTTTTCTTATATTTTTTTTGTTAAAGAACTTTTTCTTATTTTTACTAGTAAAATTCCGCCAACCTTGATTGTTTAATTCAAGTTACGGATGATAGAAATGAGAAATGGTTTTTCATAGATGTAACATACGAATAGAATAATGTAATCGATAAGAGATGTACAAGAGGTCAACATGGGCCATCCCTTTCCCGCACTCTCACGTATCTGTCTGCCTCGTTTGTTTTGGCAGATTACATCGTCGCATATGCCTGCACGTATTTGATCAGTTGACCTTCATCACTCTATGTTTTTTTTTTATATCCACACTTTCTACAGTTTGATCACTATTTGCGACTGTACCTTTGTGTTTTTAATGTTGATGGCATGTGAGAGAGGATCAAAGTTTCTAATATTCAAATACATTAAGAATTGGACTAATTGTCTCTTCCCCTGCATCATATCGTCCATATATCAAAATTATGTTTATAGACAACCATTATAATTTTTCCTATATAAATGACTTAATTTTGGAGGATATTTCATGTGTTGGATTATATAACGTCAAGACACAACTAAAATATAAACAATTTAGAACCTAAATTGTATTAAACCATGTCGCCAGATTAGCATCTTAAGACTGTTTCTAAATGGCAATTGACAAACAATAACAAATCTTAAACAACTTATAATCATCAAGCCTATATTTTGAATAGAATGTACACACTTTTCCAGAGGATAATCAAGTTGTGCCGAAACTGGATGCATATGTGGTAGTGGATGCTTGAGCTAATTATTCTTTGCCAGGACTTTTCTGATATAAAAGTTCACATTCGTCCCAAAAATTCATTTACAATCATGTAGTTTTAATTTCTATTAATAATTAATATTGGGGGCAGTTAAAGAAATGACGTTAGATAAAGGTCAAGTTGCCATTATATAAATCTCTTATATAAACCCCTTCAGTAATCAATAAAATATCATAAACTAATAATCACTCACAATTAGTAAATAATCACTCAACACCGTGAAAATGGCGGACTCTTCCTCCTCCACCGTAACGGATTTAATCTCCACTGTCCATCAAGACATCATAGAGGTTCACATCCTCACGCGCCTCGACGGTCCAACCCTAGCCTCCCTCTCCTGCGCCTCCACACTCCTTCACAAGCTCGCGTCCAATGAACTCCTCTGGTCCAAAATCTGCCGGTCCACGTGGCCTTCCACCGCCACCATCTCCGATGATCCCCGTTCTTTTTTCTCCGACGTGTATTCGGTTCTTGACACTGGTGGTTCAGTTTCTGATCTCGACCATCCCTTTCCAGAGCTGATCTCCGCCGTGGATCTGCACTACAGAGGGAAGTTGATTCTCAGTAGAATCGTGAAGACGGAGACGACTACGGCGTGGTTCCTTAGCTCGCCTCTGAGCATCGATCTTGTTGATGCGAAGGACACTGTGGAGACGCCGATCAAGCGAGGACGGTGGACGGAAGACACGTGTCGTGATCTAGAGCAGGATTTGACTTTGAGCTGGATCGTGATCGATCCGGTCGTAAAGCGTGCGGCGAATCTGTCGAGTCACCGGCCGGTGTCCGTGCAGAGGAACTGGCTAAGCGGTGAAGTGGAGGCGAAATTCGCGACGGTGGTGGGATCGGTGGAGTGTGTGATCACGGTTGTCACGTGCGGAGAGGAGATGCACGTGAAGGAGGTGAGCCTTAAGGTGGAGGAGATGGAGGGAACGAGTTTGAACGGGAAGGACAGTTTGGTCATTTTGAGGAGTGTAATGGAGGGTAAGAGGGGCAATGGAAGAAGGAGAGAAGCGGAATCGAAGTGGAGACACGAAGAGTTTATGGAGAAGAAGAGAGAGTTGAAAGAGAAGAAGATGAGGGTAGAATGGGTATTTGATATTTTAACTGTCGCTGTTGGGGTTCTAGGGTTTGGAACACTTGTTGGGTTTTGTCTTTGGTCTCGTTAACTTCTATTTTTAGGTTTTAGTATTATCAATCAATATTTAAGAGCCTCTAGATGAATCAAAAGCTTTGCATTAAAACATAAACAACTTCAATTACTTTACCCACATCATGATACTCACAAACAAGCACAAGAAAAACATCTATAGGTCCGTTACGATCTTTACAAGAAAGAAAATGAGAAATTAATGCTTTTTTAGGGCAATGGCTGAGATGACTATGAGAATGATGAAGAAGACAACTGCGATAGAAGAGGCTACAACTGCGCTGCTCACGGCTTGGCAGAAGTCTCCAAACTGCTGACAAATGGGGAGCCAATTGGTGTTTGGGTTGCCGTTATGTGCAAGGTAGACAATTGCAGCTGCCGCAGCCGCCGCTGATGTGGCAAGCGTCACGACCACCTTCACCATAACATAAGAAGAGGATGAGTTTCTATGAAATCTATAATTTTGTAATAAAATTTGGAATAGTTTTGTTAGTGAAGCTACCGTATCGGAGATGAGGAGGATCAACCGGGGTGCGGCTGCAAGTGGACGGATAATAGTTACAATGGAGAAAGGAAGTGAAAGGACGAGATAGCTGGCGACCATGGCTATGGCTATCACAAAAAACCTTCAAAAACGATTTACATGTATATATCTCATTAAGTCACTAACCGGACAAGCTTACAAAGTAAAGACGTATGTTTCACTCTAGTTAGAGATATACTATACGCATTCATTGTGTAAAAACATGATGTAACTTAGTAATCATACGTTAAGATAGTTAAAATGGACTTACTGAAATGTGGCAAAGTCATCGTAGCCGGCTTGGAACTGTAAGAACTGAGTAAAGAAGGGAAGAGTCTCCTCAGCGGTGTACATGACGGAAGAAGACGTGATCGTTGTTACTATGGCCGCCAAACGTAGGAGGAAATCGAATATGGCCAAACCTCTCTTGTAACCGCCTCCCGCGGTGGCTGCCACAAAGCCCTTCTTCTTCTTCTCGTCCACGACGACATGGCTTGTACTTTTGGTCACGGTGCTGGGCTCGCCGACCTCAATGGTGGTAGACTCCTTCGCCATTTTCTCTTGCAATTGAGGTTTAAATATTAAAGACAAAGTGTGTCTATGTTTGTGTGTTGAAATGCTTCGTACTACTGGTGGGAAACAAATGGGAGATGGACAAATGTTTATATAGTGATTGTATAAAGTAGTGATTGACTAGGAACAATTAATAATAAGCTAACTAATGACGAGGTTTTTAGTTGTTTAAGATTGAGGTTAGTTGATTTGTTAGGGATCTGGGAAGAGGAGTAGTTGCTTCTTACCATTACCCACTTAATTGGGTTTGAGCTAACAATTAAAGTCAAAAACAAATGTTATAATATCATGTGTAAAGTCTAATGAAGTGGGCATACCCATTCGCAGACAAGAGAGCTTGATTATGTTCATTATATCCCATGCCGATAGTACAACCAAACTTTGTTAATTGAATGACTAAGTACTTGCAAGTTGGTTATTTTCAAGTGAACCACAATTTTTCCGTATGGTTATTAACTTAGTCATGCATAATTAATTAATCATTCAGTTGCAATATCGCTTGATCTCTTGGGCTTAGAAGAGAAGGATGAACCAGCTGATATATCCGCCGGCACCAATTACCACTGATCAATTATTTACCCTTTTGATTTAAGCCAAGTACAGAGCTTCAGGGCGATGTTCTTCGTTATAACATCTGGATATATTATCTATTTATCTTATATGCAAATACACCAAATGTTAGTTCGTTTAATTAATGTGACATGTTAAAAAAGAATAGGTTCTTGTCACTCGGTGGTGATTAACTCGAGGGCAAAAGTATTATACGGTGAAGCCACATGGTTTAAATTTCAATCACTGGGAAATTAATATTTCGGTATCATCAGAACAGGAGACCAACATATGGCACACATGACTAGTCTAAACTATTTCTATGGGGTCGGGATACCTCAGTATGATTAATAAAAAAGAAAGAATAGGTCTAAATTCAAATCAACGTGAGAGAATAATGCATATATACTTGTACGGTTAAAACGATTCTATGATTTTTGTAGAAATTATGCTTATGTGTCAAGTTGAGGACTTATGGGTATTTGTTAGAACTTTCTTTAACAAAATTGGAAATCTAGTATTACAATTTGCAACTGTTAGATTAATTTACAACGAATCTAGAATACTTTCGTTACTTATGTCTTATATAACTGGTTACAAGATTACAAAAAGGTAAGTATTATATATGGTTTTTTCGGTTCACGCATGTTTTTAGATTCTCATCTTGCATTTGCTCGTTGATATCGTTGGAGATTGATCGTTGGGAAATTAAAAGACTGTAATCCGTACAACATTCTAAGTTCACTCGAAACAATAGTGAGCTTAATCGATCAAGGGCAGTGGGTGGACCTGACTTGACCTCGATTATGAGCAGTTTGAGCACACTATGATGACTCTGAGATTAATCTCTTGTTGGGTTTTGCCTTTATTTCACATTTAATTTTTTAGGCTATACTATCAATTATCAAACGAGAACCAAGACAATTTCCTTCAAACATATGAACTCTTGTTACACTTCCACACCATAATGATACCACATATACTTAACATCTCATGTTAACACAAAGCACACGCCACAAACATACACATGAATAACTTATAGATCCTTTTCGATCTTCACACGTGGGAAATATCAAATTAATGCCTTTTTAGGGCAATGGCTGAGATGACGATGAGAAGGACGAAGAAGACAACCGAGATAGAGGCGGCTACAACAGCAGTACTCGTGGCCTGGCAGAAGTCTCCAAACTGCTGACAAATGGGGAGCCAATTGGTGTTTGCGTTGCCGTTATGTGCAAGGTAGACAATTGCGGCAGCAGCGGCTGCTGCTGCTGTGGTAAGCGTCAGGACCACCTTGAAATATACATTAAAAAGAAAGAATAAGATGATGAATTTAAATAAAAATTGGAGAATAGAATTGTGTATATATGAAAGGGGGAATTACGGTGTCGGAGATGAGGAGGATGAGCCGGGGTACAACCGCAAGTGGACGGACAATAGATACGATGGAGAAGGGAAGTTAAAGGACGAGATAGCTGGCGACTATGGCGATAGATATCACAAAGAACCTTCAAAAACGATTTACATTTATAATTTTTTTTTTGTCATTGACCGGACAAGTTTAAAATATATAGCCGTACATGACTTGATTTACAAGTAACAAGAGTTTATATATTTGATTCCAGAAGAAAATATAGCCATAGTTGGAGATACAGTATATACGCTTTTTATGTAAAACATTATATAAATTAGTAACCATATGTTAAAAACATGAAAAGTGACTTACTGGAATGTGGGAAAGTCATCGTAGCCGGCTTGGAATTGTAAGAACTGAGTAAAGAAGGGAAGAGTCTCTTCGGCGGTAAACATGACTGAGGAAGCACCGATGGTGATTCCTATGGCCGCCAAACGGAGGAGGAAATCGAATATGGCCAAACCTCTCTTGTAGCCACCTCCAGCGGCTGCTGCCACAAATCCCTTCTTCTTCTTCTTCTCGTCCACTACGACATGGCTTGAACTTTTGGTTATGGTGCTAGGCTCGCCGACGTCAATGGTGGTGGACTCTTTCGCCATTCTCTCTTCCAATTGGGATTTAAAGAAAGAAGTTTGTTGTTTGTGTACTGAAATGCTTTGTACTTGTGATGGGAAACTAATGGGGGATAGTCAAGTGTTTATATAGTGCTCTGTATTGAGTAGGGATATGTATAAATAGTTAGTAGCTCTTTGATGATGAGCTTTCATCAAAGAAAAATAATAAATATTGAGTTAGTTGATTAGTTAGAAGCTCGGACGAGGAGTTGTTGTTTCTTACTTCCTCCACATAATTGGGTTTTGAGCGAATCATTCCAAACAAAAGAAAAGCTGCCTATATCATATGTAAACTAACGAAGTTGGTATCCGTACGCAGAAAAGAGCTTAATAACGTGTGATTGATTTATGTTCATTTTGTTACAAAAAAAAAAGATTTATGTTCATTTATTCCATGCCAATTGTACAACCGATCAAGCTTTGTTAATTGAGTGACTAAAATATCTACTTTCAGATTAGTTGTCTGATTTCAACGAAGCACAGATCTTCAATATGCTAATTTGCATGATATATATTGATCACTCCTGAATTATGTTAAAGATCAATATTGCCATTTTCTTAAAGATCAAGTATTGTGGGACTCTCACTTGGACCATAATTGGCATCAGCATCACTACCAATATATGCTTCTCCGTTAAGGCTAAAGCCTAAAGTCCAGTCCAGTCCAGTCCAGTCCCAAAATAGAATTTTTAACTGAATCAAAAAGATATGTTAGAATTGTATGATACCGTATTTCCGTTGGATTAGTCGGATCTGCGACGTAGATTAATGGAATTTTAAATTATATTGGTTTTAGAAGAAAACAAAAATTCTAGAAACCAAATCCACATGAACTATTGCTGATATTAATCTAGATTTAACTAAATATTTTGCAAAATTTAGAGAAAAGAAAATCATTGTCCCAAAAACGATGTTTCTTTTGTACCATTGGGTTTGGTCCTTTATTTTTGTTTGTTTGTAAATTTATAAGCTTTTGAATTTTATATGTGTGCGTTTCCATATCTTCCATGACAATCATAAGGCGAAACCCATTTGTCAAAAGTTTGGGATAATATTAAAAGAAGGCACTCGCGAAACAAAGTGAAATGGTTGGGTCCACTTTCATATAAACAAAACTAAACACTTTTTTTATTGCGGCCAACCCTTTCACATTCGAATGGACATTTTGGTTTAATTCAGGTTAGGTTTGTTTGATTAATTCAGAGCTTTTACTTTGATTTGGTTCAGTTCAGTTCAGATATAGATTTGGTTCGGCATAGTTAATTTCGATTGCAATGCATGTTTCACATATTTTACATGTGCCAATTTAATATTAGTAAAAATGTGGAAGAAATATGATTGGTAAATTAATGTTTATTATTAAGTGGTACATTAAAATCTTCGGTTTTTAAAGTTCATAACCAATAAACCAAAGCTAGATTTACAATATTGATTGAAAATAGAGAGTACGGAGTCCACAGTAGGCAATAACTAAGCAAAACGCAAAACGCAAAACACTATTAGCTAGGAATTATTATTCTGTTGTTGCTAAGACTATTATTTAGGAATTTAAATGTTAATTTACTAAGGAGTACAATATATAATGATCAGGACTGTCTAATAGCATGAGCTACTGGAACGGTCGAACAAGATCCGAGTCTAAAAGTAAAAAAATACTAAGAAAATTTCTAAAATAAACACCTATATTTAGTTTAAATTTTAAAAAATTTAATATATTTTTAAATTTATAGTTTATGATTAGAAGAGAAACCTAATATATAGATATAACTATTAACGTTTAAAATGTTTCATTACATTGTTAAATATATAGTTAATATTTTTTGAACAAGACTTTAATATAATTTGAGACGGTTCTCACAATGATATATGCGACTAATCTACTTTTTTAAGTTCAATCCGACTTGTACCGTATTATATTTATAAGCACCATTGAACAATAATTGAAATAATTTTGTTTGGCAACTAATTAACTATTCTAGTATCTTCTATCAAATACCGATATTTTGAGGATTAGATTTATTGACCTTAACTTTTTTTTTAAAAAAGAAAAATTATTGACCTCAACTACTGCATGTAGTGCAAAATATAGAAAAATTTAGGTAAGAAATCAAACAAATTAAAAATCAAAAGATTAATATCAACTAAACAGGAATAGTTTATTATATGATTGTGAATAAGGTTATTGTGATGAAACCTATAAATTTGTTTTTATTTTAAAAAACTTTCCTAACAGATAGAATTACATGTGATTGTAAAGTATTTTCACTAGCGTTGCTAATTTGCTGGATGCACACTTCATTGGCAATGCCAACCCACTAATGATGATTTCACATGGCCTTTTATTTCCAATACAAATTTATTTTGTCAAGTTTCTGAATAATGAAAAAACGTATAGATATTCATTACAAATTCTTATATATGTATTTTATTACTGAATTTTAGTTTCATTGTTAAAAAAGCTTACCAACTGTTATTATATAGTGGATACTAGATAGTATATGCAGTTGATATAATTAATGTTGATGAAGCTAAAAGATAAACAACTCACGTGGTTTATTGTTCAATTTAAGAAACTCTAAAGAGCTGAATGTTTTTTAGTTCGTTGAGAGAGCGTCGATTGGCCTGCGGAAGATAAGCACCAAGGAAAGGATTTCTCTGGGTTTTATTAACTGATCAGACATGCTCTTACAAAGTCAGCAGAGAAATTAAATCACAAGGTAACACTAGAATTTTGAATCTTTGGTAGCTAGGGAAGAACTTTGACTCTTTATTAGAAATGAAATCACAAGGTATCAATAATCTTAACTAATTAGTTTAATGAACGTTTATATTTATCGTGTTAAACTATACAAGAGCTCGTATTTTTTTTATTACTGTATGAAAGGACGAATAGAAACGGAAAGAGTGAACACATATATACATGCTACATAACGTTGTGTTGGCTACCTCTATGCTAAAAACAATATTAGTTAGTACTGAAGGCCAGCAACAAATGATTCATCCTAAAATGGTGAAGAGAGCAGAAGAATATAGTATAACTATATAACTCAACCATATATAACCTAACTTTGGTTAAAATACTCGGCTCTGATAGATCTCGTGAGAAACTAAGGTGTGATCACGTTCAAACATATTAATTACGTTTATGCAACGTTTTATTGCCTTGCCAGACATTAGAAGAACCACTAATAAACACAAGTTGCTAGGAATTGATTTTAAATTTTCAAAGTTAGTGTAGACATAGGAGTGAGTCAGATATCCATAAAGAACAATATGATAATATGTAGAAATTAGGTCTGATTCATTATACTGGATTATATATAAATGTCATTATGCAATGTGGGAGACACCAAAAATACACACAAGTAGCACTACGTGCTTAGTGATAAGTGAATCTGAAATTATTAGTGTTCAATATGTGATAAAGCCCTTAGGTAACGAAGGAATGTGGATAAGAGTAATATCAGTCTATCGAACATAAACCGAAGGTGTTAATAGTTATCATTTTCAAACTTTCTTGTGACTTCGATTCATTGATGATCGACAAAGATGTTATTATATATGGCTTATTATACTGATGCCCCATTCCACTAAAATACTCTAATCTCTAGATGTAGAATTTGAGTGCTTTCTAATTTGAAAGAATTTGTAAATGAACGATCAACCAAATAAATAATGATGAAAATGTATATTGTCACAATTGATAAACAATACTATTTTCTGTATGAAACGTCTTAAAACAAACATTTCACTTTTATGTTTTCCAGTTTAGATTTTACTCCGTCATTTATATCTTAAAATATTGGTGTTCTACCATATGATTAATTATATACTTCAAAGCCGGCATACATAGAAGATTTTATTTATAATGACACTACAACATGCATCAAAGCAACAAAAATCATAGATACACTGGATGGAATTGATAGGTGAGGTTTGGGCCCCAACAACTGAGCATTAGGACATCTTATCCTATGTGCAACCAACGCGGTTGGGTCTGGTGAAATGCCTATAAATACGGACACATTCTCAAGCAAACTCATCACACAACAAAATCGTAAGAAGAAAGAGTGAAACATGGCTAATCACAAAAATATTTTCTTCCTATGTTTCTTAATAGGTTTAGGGTTATGTTCTGCAAGACGAGCACTTCTTTCCTCCTATGAACCCGAGGATGAAGTCGCCGGATACGGCGAGAAAAGTAGTTTGCATGCTGGTTATGGTATTGGAGTTGATGCTGGTGTTGGTGTTGGTGGTGGCGGCGGAGAAGGAGGTGGTGCTGGTTACGGTGGAGCTGAAGGCATTGGTGGAGGAGGAGGCGGTGGACATGGTGGTGGTGCTGGTGGAGGTGGTGGTGGTGGTCCTGGAGGAGGATCTGGTTATGGAGGTGGAAGCGGTGAAGGTGGTGGAGCTGGATACGGAGGCGGAGGAGCTGGAGGACATGGTGGAGGTGGAGGAAGCGGAGGAGGTGGTGGTGGAGGAGCTGGCGGTGCGCATGGTGGTGGATACGGTGGTGGAGAAGGTGCTGGTGCTGGAGGAGGATATGGAGGTGGCGGTGCAGGTGGACATGGAGGTGGTGGAGGCGGTGGAAATGGAGGTGGTGGAGGAGGTGGAGGTGCACATGGTGGTGGATACGGTGGTGGAGAAGGCGCTGGTGCTGGAGGAGGATATGGAGGTGGCGGTGCAGGTGGACATGGAGGTGGTGGAGGCGGGGGAAAAGGAGGCGGTGGAGGAGGAGGTTCTGGCGCCGGTGGAGCTCACGGTGGTGGTTATGGTGCCGGAGGTGGAGCTGGAGAGGGATACGGTGGTGGTGGTGGAGAAGGAGGACACGGTGGTGGAGGAGGCGGTGGTGGTGGAGCTGGAGGTGGCGGAGGAGGAGGTGGAGGTTATGCAGCTGCTGGATCTGGACACGGTGGCGGTGCTGGTAGGGGAGAAGGCGGTGGTGGCTATTAACACCGTGAAATTATCTATGTGGAGCGTAAGGGCCATTGAGTAAAGTGTCATATAACTCGTAAGAGACTATATTTACACCATATATGTGGTAATAAGTACGCAAGTCCTCTGTATAATAAGCCCTAAAAATGGCTATTGTTGAAGTTTCTAATTGTACCAATGCTGTATGCTGCTTCGTGTGTATCAAGTTTATATAAACGAAAATGAAGATATCATGAGTGTTCCTGTTTTCATTTTACTAATATATATCAAGATATCAAGGGGACGTGCATGGTGAGGGTTTACTATGAGTTGTATATTTGTCATGTTCCTGTTTCCATTATACCAATATATATGAAGATATTAATCAGATGTGCATGGTGAGGATTTACTATTGGGTTAATGTGTTTGTCCTGTGAGAAAGGTAAGGCCATTGACGGAAGAAATTGGTTTGTCAAGCATAAAATCTAATTTTTTTTACGGTAAATGGCTATTATATTACTCAAACTTGAGGTGGTCTGGGGAGGCAGACCGGAATAGAACAACCAATAAAACATAAGGATCTATGAAAAGAACGTGCATTTCTAGCTAACGAATCCGCAATCTCATTCTGCGTCCTTGGAAAGTTGGTGATATTGAAGTCCGAAAAACACAACCGAAGAGTTTGGCTCCCCAGCCCACCTTAAGTTTGAGTAATAGAATATTCGTTTGGGTTTGAGAAGCTTAAAGGAGATTTATATGGCAAGCTGTTTAATGCTTATGGGAATTTTCTCTCCCAGTTCACCTATGTGAATGAGATATGGCTATATTAGATCCGTGAAGGAATTATTATCTGGTCGAGAAGGGAAACAAAGTAAACAAATTCATGGATGCAGATAAAGATGAGATCATTGACAAAATCTTTTCATAAAATTGACATTCAAAGCGGAAATAATACATCATTCTGACATGACTTGTGGTCTAATTTGAGGAGACTCTGATATAGTGATATGATGGGAGAAAATTTTCATATAGATATGAGAATTCCAGAGAATGCCATGGTAGAGGAATGAATTCAAAGAGTTAGAAGACAAGATATTTTATAGATGAGCTGAATAGTTTGGAAGATGTCATGAACAACCATAAACTACAACTTGAGCGTTATATATGGAGAAGTAAGTCATGAAGAAACAAGAAAGAAGGAATCGGATTCCTCAAGTGCATGTTCATCTACCATGGACAAAGAGTATTTGGTTCCCAAATGCAATGACAAAAAAACTATTTTCTCATGTGGATCGTTTGCACAACTGATTTTTTTTTTTAATATATGTTATGGTTGATCCGGTTATCTCCGATAGAAACAAATTTATATATTGGTACAGTGTAGATATATCCCCGAATGGCCACCACACTGAACATGGGAACAAAAGAGTTGAAGATAATGTAGCATTTTGGATTAGCACCAAATCAAACAAATAGATCAATTCTCATTTTCTCTCAAATTCTAAACAGAAGCACTTTAACAGAAACATGTTCTTTTAGTATAATTCAACATTCTGTTAAAATAATAATAATGAATTAGATGGCTTATCACCCAGTAAGAATCACCCTATAAAAGTATAATTTAAATTTGATTTTTTTTTTCATTTTAGTGTTCCCAGTTATCTACTTTTGGGTAACTAAAGTAAGTTTTTGGATGGTTCTATTTCTATATAAATATTTTCGACGTTATTTACTAAAAGGTGTGAGTTATTTCAAACAAAACTTGTCATATTTTTTTTTTTTAATATGCTAGAGATATCACAAGAAAATACCATCATTTGTATGAAAATAGTAGTATAAGATATTTTCATTTTCAAAACAAACCGAAACACAAATAAAAACTAGCTAAATTTTTAATTGCATAGATTTGATCCGTTTTCTCTCATGGCATCATTTTGTGGCCTTGTGAGATATATATACATACAATGGACTTGCACTAGGCCCAAGTGTTTTAAAAATATCGGGTCGACCCGTGACAGAGAAAGAATCAGATCCGACCCGATAAGGACTTTAGAGTAAACGTCTCATCATGAGTCTCTCTCACTAGGTTCCTGACGACGAGTCGCTGCTCTCTCTCTCTCTCTGAAAAAATGACGGCGAGACCTGAAGGAAGTCCCCCGGAGGTTACACTGGAGACCTCCATGGGTCCGTTCACCGTCGAGGTTTCTCTCTCTCTCTCTCTCTTACTTGCATTTCTATTAGGTTTCTAACTGATAACGCTCGATCCTGAGATCTAGATTTAGGGTTTTAGAAAGGGGGTTTAGGGTTTACAGTGATTTGATTTTTGTAAGTTTGATCTCAGATGTATTACAAACACTCCCCGAGAACTTGCCGTAACTTCGTGGAGCTATCACGGAGAGGTTACTATGACAACGTTCTCTTTCACAGGATCATCAAGGTCCGTTTCTTGATATCAATCTGAGTTTTTCGTTGTACTGAGATCACTTTGATGATGAAAGTTTGTTCCTTTGGTGTTGATTTTGTTTCAGGATTTCATCGTGCAAGGTGGAGATCCTACTGGAACTGGAAGAGGTGGCCAATCCATTTATGGGTACATTCTCTCAACTCTAATGTCTTTCTGTGATCAGTGATAGCTTTGGTATTCCATGGATATGTTAGTAAACGAATTTGGATCAGAACATAGCTTTGATGAAGGTTTATAGTAAAGTTAGCTCTTGTAGGGTTTTGATTGAGGTTATATTCAGTGTGAACAGACTTGCATAGATTTTGTATAGTCGAGACTAATAACTAGTACAAGGTTCTAGATATCTTAACAATCCTCAGTTTACTCTATTGATTTGATTCTCCGCTTTACTTGTTTTGCGTCCGCTGACCTGTGTTTAGAGGCTTAGAAACAAAAAGCTACTACTTTATAATGGGTCTTTTGCCATTGTTCTTGTGCTAGTTCCAAGTTTGAGGACGAGATAAAGCCAGAGTTGAAGCACACAGGAGCTGGAATTTTGTCAATGGCAAACGCTGGTCCCAACACCAACGGGAGTCAGTTCTTCATCACTTTAGCACCAGCACCTTCCTTGGATGGTAAACACATCCATCTCTCGAAAACACTGGTCTAATTTGATATGATGTTTTGAGTATCATATGAAGAGAATTGTCACTTAATTGTGTTCTTCTGTTCATCTTCCAGGAAAGCACACGATATTTGGCAGAGTCTGTCGTGGTATGGAGGTGATCAAGAGGCTCGGTAGTGTCCAAACCGATAACACCGACAGGCCAATCCATGAAGTGAAGATTCTGAGGACCAAAGTGGTTGATTAGAAGGAACATTACTAAACGATGACGACATGAAGAATTGTAACTCTGTACTGATCCTTGCTACTACTATGGAAATGGTTTTCTTCCTGACCAATAAAAAGTTACAAGGTTGATTTAATTCAGTTCACCATCTCTGTTTTTGTAATATGGATCGTTTCTATCAAAAATCATCTTATCATACATTCATACATTTGCACAAATAAATGAATAATGACTATACAACGGGCCCTTCAAATTGAAAGGCCATTTGTAGCAAATGTTTACCCATAGGAAGAAGATGGTGTTTCTCTGGGCACAATGAGATAACGATTATATTGAGATTCGCAACTCTCCGTTTTAACTCACAATGTTGAATCATAGAACGTTCATAGCTGGAATAGCTCAGTTGGTTAGAGCGTGTGGCTGTTAACCACAAGGTCGGAGGTTCGACCCCTCCTTCTAGCGTATTTCAATATGACTGACTGATAGTTTTTCTCAAGCTAATATGTTTTCTGTTTGCGTTTGAAATCCTATATTTTACCAATTTTGGGCTCGATCATATGGAATTGTTGATTATGAAAAGTTCTAAACATTAAATCAAAACGGATAAGCCTATCAAAACATATCAGAGTTTGTAATGATTAAACCTACAAACCTTTCTTACTCTAGTTCTAACTATAGTTAAGTACTGAATTTAACAAAAGACAGTTTGGCCGAGTGGTCTAAGGCGCCAGATTTAGGCTCTGGTCCGCAAGGGCGTGGGTTCAAATACCACAGCTGTCAGTTCACTTTTTTGTTCCTTCAAATTAATGATACGACGTCGTTAATCAAGGCTTCAACAAATGAATGTTAAAGTACATTCAGCCCAATACTAATGAAACACAGCCCAAAACAAATATCAAAACCCTAAACGAAAGGGCTCACTCACAAACCCTAATTATAAAAATCAATTTCATTTTTATCGAACACTCTCATCCTCTAAGCCAAGGCGGAAACTACAGAAGGAAGAAGTGATCTTGCTGTGATCTTTAACAATGGTAAGCTTCGTCTTTACAAAGCTTTCACATTTCTCAGTTTATCTCAGATTTTGATTATACATGTTAGGTCTTCGTTATCTGGGCGTTGAATTGTTTAAGCATTAGATTTGCGTTGATCTTAATTATGTTTAATTGATCGGATAAGAGTAATGAAAGTTGAAGTGTTATTTGTTATGTATAGTCGAGGAGAAAGACAAGAGAGCCGAAGGAAGAGACAGTGACACTTGGACCAGCTGTTCGTGATGGAGAGCAAGTCTTCGGTGTTGTTCACATCTTCGCTTCCTTCAACGACACTTTCATTGTATTGTTTCTTTTTTATTTGTCACCAATTTCTATTATATCTCTAGAAGTATATGTGAAGCTTACTTACATTGTTGTGTCTGATACGTTTTTGCAGCACGTTACTGATTTGTCTGGACGTGAAACCCTTGTCCGTATCACTGGTCAGCATCTATTCATTGAGAACACATATGTTATCGTCCGTGTGTTGTTTAGTATGTGTTAGATGTATTGAGTCTCACAACTAGGAAATTAAATGGCGAGTGTTTTTTAATTTATTAGGTGGAATGAAGGTGAAAGCTGACAGGGATGAGTCATCGCCTTACGCAGCTATGCTTGCTGCGCAAGACGTTGCTCAGCGATGCAAGGAGCTTGGAATCACCGCTATGCACGTGAAGCTCCGTGCTACGGGTGGAAACAAGACCAAGACACCTGGTCCCGGTGCTCAGTCCGCTCTTAGAGCTCTTGCCCGTTCCGGCATGAAAATTGGCCGCATTGGTAAGCCTCATTGCCATAAGCTAATCTCAACTAAGACTTGGTTTAGTGAGCATTTCTAACATTGTACTTGTTGTTGTTGTTTCAGAGGATGTTACTCCGATCCCAACAGACAGTACCCGCCGAAAGGGTGGTAGAAGAGGAAGAAGGCTCTGAGTTTTCTATGGCTATTTATTTAATCTCATGCGTTTCATTTCATAACAATGTTTTTTTTTTTGAGTTTTGTGAACGAGTTTCGGATTGATCGCTTTTTGTTAAATTGAACAACATATATCTACTATCATTAGTCTATGGCCTTGGTGAATGACTTCATTGCTGTTATCATTATTGTCAAAAGTCACTTATTCAAAGTCTTCATCATTTTTGTTTAGAGATCTGTGGTACTGTGGTTATTTAAATGTGATAAAGTAAATCGTTGCCCTTCTATTATATTTTTCCTTCGGACAGGCGAGAAAACTAAATATAGATCCTTTTTTGATAAAAGTATACAACTTTTCAACATTAACTACTAAAAATACTTTAACAACCAAAACTCAAAAATAACTTATTATGTTGGTTACAATTTATTAAACTAAAACAACCAAACTCAAAAATAAACTCTCAAAGAGGTCTAAAAGACAGGTAAAACAGCAGCAAAGATGGAGACAGGTCAGGAGACGGGAAGCGATCTCGGATTAGATGGTCCAGGGCATGGCAAAGACCTTCAGCAGAGGTGGAGACGGAGGTGAAAATACGAGAGTTGCGTTCCCTCCAGATAAGGTAGATGGCGGATTGCAGTATAAGCTTAATCACTGCAAAAGCTTTAGGGCCAAGGCGATTAAGAGAGATTAAAGCAGCAGGAGAGTGAATGTCTGAGGGTACATCAGGGATGATTCCTTGCACAAAGTGCTTCCATAAGGTGCAAGAGAATTCACACTAAAAAAGAGGTGATGGTGAGTCTCGACACCGGTAGGGCACAGCATACATGCAGCTGGTTCATTTAAGCCCCAGCGACGAAGACGGTCACGAATGGGTAGTCTTCTCAACAAGACTAGCCACGTTATGAACGTATTACAGGGAATATGCTCTCTGAACCATATAACCTTGGACTAAAAGACTGTAGGAGAGTGATGTCTAATATGCTTCCAAGTGGTCTTAGAAGAGAAGGATGGCCCGAAGCTTCCATCAGCTTTACGCAAAGGAACTGATCACTACTGTTATCTGGAGATGGAGGAGGAATAGTCGTGAGAACTATTTGGAGAGTCACCGCTTCGGGTGATCTAGCAGAAGGAAGCACCCAATACCATCGCAAACCACTTCAGAAACTGTAGCGTCTTTCCTAATTATCAACATACGCGGACCTTGTTCTCCTAACACAGAAATCAAATGACCTAGCAGAGTCCAAGTGTCGTACCAAAAGGAGGAGGAGATGCTGTTCCTTCGCAAGAAATCATTTAGCATAGGCTTGAGCTGAAGCATACTCCTCACAGTAGGAGAGAATCTTGGAGAAAATTAACAGTTTTCGCTAAGACGTTCAATTCATACTACAAAGTGGAAAGATTCATTGGCGTAGTTACTTTCAATATCAAGTGGATTGAAGTTGATGTTTACAGTTTACTTATAGACGTTCATTATAGAGAATTCTTACTTATATGCTCCATTCAACATCTCGATATGCAGAGCTAGGCATTAGATCAAATGTTGTTGTGAGTTAAACGAGTCGCTTAATCATGGTTTGATATTTCACATTTTACATGTGTAAGGGAATTGTCGAAATGTACATAAGTTTGTGGGCTTAAAAAGCCCATTGTAAGAGCCCACTTCAAAAACCCTAGAAATGAAGGAGAGGACTTTAAATACTCTTCTTCTCTCCTTCTTGTAAGCTTTTCTGATACTTGCGGCGGAGAAGAAGAAGAAGATGCAGATATTCGTGAAGACGCTGACGGGCAAGACCATCACCCTCGAGGTGGAGAGCAGTGACACCATCGACAATGTCAAGGCCAAGATCCAGGACAAAGAAGGTAACACCCAGCTCTGTCTTGTTAAAAGCTGTGAACTTGTGATCTAATCTGTTTTTCTGCTCTGTTTCAGGGATCCCTCCGGATCAGCAGAGGTTGATCTTCGCCGGAAAACAGCTTGAAGACGGTCGTACCTTGGCCGACTACAACATCCAGAAAGGTTTAAAAACCGTCCTTTTAATCTCTCTCTCTCTCTCTTTCTCGAAAACGAAATGAAATTTAATTCATTACTCTGTTTTTGGGTTTGAAACAGAGTCGACTCTGCATCTTGTCCTGAGGCTTAGGGGAGGTATCATCGAGCCGTCTCTGATGGCTTTGGCTCGTAAGTACAATCAAGACAAAATGATCTGCCGCAAGTAAGCTTCCCTCACTCCAGTCTCTTTTCTTCTTTGTTTCCGAACTTGATTGGTAAATCTAGTTTAGTTTTAGAGTAATGGTTAGAGTTTCTATAGCATCTCTTTGTCTATGTGTTAGTTGTTCATTTTGTCTTATCATGAATTGTAATTTGAGAAGCATTAACACAAATTATAATTAATACTGTTATTATTTTTAATCATATACAATAATGTTCTTGTGGATGAAGTGTGTGTTTTATTTTATGTGATACGAGTGTCTTTTATGTCTCATGTAGAGTAATGTAATTTGATTTTAGGTGTTACGCTCGTCTTCATCCAAGGGCTGTCAACTGCAGGAAGAAGAAGTGCGGCCACAGCAACCAGGTTTTGCTTCTCTCTCTTTTCATTTTTGTTACTTTATAGAGTTTTTTTATTGTGTGATTAGTTAATTAATTTCTGATTTCTGAATCTTTTTTGCAGTTGAGGCCCAAGAAGAAGATCAAGTGATCTGTATTGTTTATTCTCAACAGACTTATTTATCTATGTGTTTTTTTTTCCTTGAAAGACATCTCTAGTGTTTTGACACAAACTCGTTTCAGTGAATTTTAATCCTAAAAGATTTTCGTTAGTAAATCTGAATTGTCTTTGGCTTTTTTTTTTCTTTACAAATTCCAACTTTTTATCATCTTATTTAATTTGCTAATAGTTGATGTAGAACATATTCCATTATAGGAGAATTTGACATAACAATAATAAGAAATTAATTGGGTTTTTGGGCACCGGAATATCACTGATAACTTCAAAGTAATCCAAGCCTTGAAGTTATTGCATTGAACTTACTTCTCACACAAAACTTAAATTTCCGGTATGATTCTAAATCATTGTTGTCATAAATCCGGTTTACCTTCAATTCAGAGACACTTCCACAACTATTTTTGCTAGTTATGATGATTCCAATTGCTATAGCTGTGAAACGTACATCACCCACATAAGCTTTGTTTGCATCTTTGTCTATATGAGCCTGCAGTAACTATCACCAAGTCTCGGCTTGCTTCTAGTTATGCTTTGTTGATGGTTCCACTTTCTAAATGAATGACCAAATCACTGCCAGTATCATAAGATGTTTTATTTTAAGCTTTATAAGCAGCTTACAAACGAGATTGTAAGAAAACCCCAAGTGAATAATTGCTATTGCTGTATAATATAAAACTAGATTCGGACCTGTGCGCCCCCACGGGTATATGTTTTATTTTTTATATAATACTATTTGTTTTATATAATTAATAGTGAATAAATTAATTGTAGGATATAACAAATTGTAAATTTAGATATTTCCAAACATAATAATGGTACTATTTGCATTTATAAATTTAATTTATTTGTTTAAATTGTCAATTGTATTTCTCATTTCTTACAAAGATGACTTATAACTCTAGAGTGGAAAATAGAACAGTGTGTATTCTACAGTTTGATATGTGTTCTGCGTAACTATTATTCATATTTAATTTATATAAAAATTCTTAAATATATTATTACAATTTAATTTATAAGTTAGATTAAATTTTATTAATTTTAAAATCTACCTCAAAATGTAAAAATTGATTTTAATCTTTTATAGTTTAAATACATTTCATTTTAAAAATTATTTATACACTAATTTATTCATTTATGCAAAGTTGAATTTTAGATTTTAGAATTTTTTTAGTAAATAGAATGTTGCAATCTTTTAAATAAATTTGGTAGCTAAATTTTAAGAAAACAATTAATATATATATTTTTATGGAAACTGATATTTATTATGTTTAAAATTAATTAAGGTTAAGAGTGAAAAAAAGGAGTGCTATTGGCTGTAATTAAAATGTTGTTTCAATGGTTAATTTACATTTGTACTCTTATGTACATAGAAATTTTGTTTCTAGATCATTAACGACATATTTTCTTAACACTAACCATGTTTTCAAATCTTAATAAGACTTTTTCAAACATATTAGTGTTATAGTTTACATGTTTGTCATCCAACTAATTGTTTCAAACTATTATAGTTTCTGTAGTTTCTGATTATATATTTATTTTATTGATTTTTGTTTAGTATAAATGTATATATAGACGTGAAGAATTTTCATGTGTATTTGCTTTAAGGTACAGACTTGCAGTAACTTCTTACAGAAATATATACAATCCAAAATGTAATCATGGTTATTTAAATAATTTTTGGAGCAGCTGTCAGTAAGATATTACCTCTTTGTAACAGAGAAACCAAAGTATCTTTCAAAAACTATGAAAAAACATCTAAAACAACCATAGAACACATATAATGTACCTTTCAGCAAAATTTTCAGCTCGAGCAGGAGCATCTGAAACAGTTGTATCACTCTCTGCGCATTTACTGCAACAAAAAGAAGAAGTTTTAGAACATTGAAAGCTTATGTTTTTATATTCATTAATTAGATTATTTCCCTATAGACTTGCACTGATAGACAACCACAGTTAATACTTATTCAACGCAACATGAGCTTTGAACCAATCAATACATATCCATGAACAACAAAGCTCGACACAAGCAATTTAGTCTGTCAATGAAAGAGCTCACAGACTCTACAGAGAAGCTGCCAAAGAGAAATTTCAAAATACGTACCCATGAACAGTCAAGCGCGACACAAGCAATTTAGTCTGTCAATGAAAGAGCTTTTTAACTTGCAATGCAATCTGGTGGTCCACCATGCCTCTCTGGATCTTTCTTCAGTTCCTCAAGAATTTCTGATACCTTAGAGATGTTCCAACCAATAAATTAAATGCAATAACAGTACTTTTGGCTAAAACATCACTTCTTTGCAGCAGATAAATCAAAGAATCCTTCACAAAATATGAAAAGATATTCAAAGCAAACCCCATAGAACACACAAAATGAACCTTGGCACAACTTTTGAGCTCGAACATGAGCATCTGGAACGTTGTATCGCTCTTTGCTCGATTCCTGCAAAAAAAAGGAAGCAGCTTTAGAACACTGGAAGCTTATGTTTTTATAACCATCAATATAAGAAATTATATTGTTTCATAGAGACTTGCATAAACAATACAACATGAGGTATGAACCAATGAATACGTGAATCATTCAGATCAATTAACGGAAAGTACATGGCTTTGAACAAAAAAAAATCAAAGCTTTGACCAGACCCATGAACAAAAACAATTCACATAACCTAGCAAAAGAATCCGACTTTCAGAAAAGATGTGAAATTAAAGGCTGAAAGATAAAGGAAGAGAGAGAGGGAGATGGAACTTCAAAGGAGGGATGGAGTTGGCCAAGCTTCCTTCTTTAACGTTATCAGATAAGTGCCATGGAAATATATCATAGTGAGTGTTGCGATGGGAATCAAAGCAGAGGAAGGACCCAAAGCGAAAGCGAGACAGCAGAGATGGAGGAGAGGGATGCAGAAGATGAACATGATATCAAGAGGAAGTCTGTTTACTCTCTCTCTCGAAACTCCCTTTGATCGGATTCTGTTTGTGTGCTTTTTTTTTCTCACTGCAAAACTCAAGGTTGAGATCTTTTGGTTAAGATTATTCTCGTCAAAATCTTAATCAATTAAACTAGATTTTGATCCGCGCTTTAAAAGCGCAGATTTTTCTTTGGATTATATACAAATTTTGTGAATTAATATTTTGAAAATGTTGTGAATTATTATGTAACTTATTTAAATTATATAATTCATGAATTAATTTATTTAAGATTTTGTATGTATTCTTTTTTTGTTCAAATATATGTACACTCTTATATAACTTTATCTTAGATATGAACATTTTACCAAACCTGTAAGTTGTTAAAATGTTTTAATGAAAACACTAATTTGTTATATTTTTGTGATGAAAACACTGACTCATTTAAAATAATAGATATCAATATATGGGTCATTAAAATCTGTTATATGAGGGAGAAGGTGGGTTTATAATAATTTCAGTATCCATCATTCGATACAAACATATTATATAAATATTACTAATAGAACAATGGTTCGTACAAAACCTATGTGCATATTTAAAAGGCTATAAATCGACAGTTTAGATTATAATATTTAAAGTCAATAAACAGTAATATGTTTTATTTAAATGTAGGAGATTTTATTTGGTTGCTATAAAATAGGTTAATTATAAGATTTAGTTATATATAATAGGTTGGACTAAAAAATGAAAGAGTCCAAACAACTTTTATAAGTAGATTTATTAAGACTGCTTTCCTTTTAATTAAATAGATATTGAATCAAATACAAAATATATAAAACGACTGTTTTTATGGTTAGTGGCATTGGTATATAATTATTTAGAAAAAGTTAGGTTAAGTACTAAATGTACTTCTGTTTTAATAGATTAGATTCTAGAAAAATTGATTTTCATATTTAATATGTTTTCCATTTTAACTTATGAGCTGGGTTGTAGGTTTAAATTATTATCTTTTAAACACACAATTTATAAATTAAAGTGGCTGTAGAAAGAAGATGAGGTGTGAAAATTACTCAAACCACGTACCAATCACCCCCAGTACATAAAGAACATCAACAGTTTTCTCTTTTATCATATTACAAAGGGAAAGATTCATAGGCATAGTTACTTTCGATATCAAAGTTGATGTTTACAGTTTACTTTTAGACGTTTATTATAGACAACTCTTCATTGTATGCTCCGTTCAATCTCGACGTGTAGAGTTGGGCTTTAGATTAATATCCAAAAAGCAAAAGATTTTGGCAAAAGTTAAGAATAATAATCAAATGTTGTTGCGAGTTAAACGAGCCCGCTCAACATGGTTTGACATTTCACATGTAAAATAAGTTAGTGGGCTTACCAATCTAGAGCCCATTCGAAAAGCCCACATGAGAAACCCTAGAAATGTAGAAATGGAGGAGGGAGCTGACTTTAAATACTAATCTTTCTCTCCTTCTTGTAACCTTTTCTGAGACTTTTGCGGCGGAGAAGAAGAAGAAGATGCAGATATTCGTGAAGACGCTGACGGGCAAGACCATCACCCTCGAGGTGGAGAGCAGTGACACCATCGACAATGTCAAGGCCAAGATCCAGGACAAAGAAGGTAACAACACCCAGCTCTGTCTTGTTAAAAGTTGTGATCTTTTATCTATTTTTTTTCTGCTCTGTTTCAGGGATCCCTCCGGATCAGCAGAGGTTGATCTTTGCCGGTAAACAGCTTGAAGACGGTCGCACCTTGGCTGACTACAACATCCAGAAAGGTTTAAAAACACTCCTTTTAATCTCTATCTCTCTCGAAAACGAAATGAATTTTAATTCATTACTCTGTTTTTGGGTTTGAAACAGAGTCGACTCTGCATCTTGTCCTGAGGCTTAGGGGAGGTATCATCGAGCCGTCTTTGATGGCTTTGGCTCGCAAGTACAATCAAGACAAAATGATCTGCCGCAAGTAAGCTCATCTCTTCATTCTCTTTTGTTCTTTGTTTACAGACGTGATTGGTGAATCTAGTTTAGTATTAGAGTAATGGTAGAGTTTCTACATCATCTCATTCTCTTATGTGTTACTTGTTCATTTTGTCGAATCATGGATTGTAATTTTACAAGCATTATATGTAATTTTACTTTTAGGTGCTACGCTCGTCTGCACCCTAGGGCTGTCAACTGCAGGAAGAAGAAGTGTGGCCACAGCAACCAGGTTTTACTTCTTTCTCTTTTAATTTCTGTTACTTTATATAGTTTTTTTTAGAGAAAAAGATTAGTATAGCACCAAACCAATTTTTTGTTACCAAAGTAGCACTCAAGTCTCAAATTCACAAAAATATCTTTCATTAAAGAGGTAAATATACATTTATACCCCTTGAGTTAATTAATCTAAACTTTAGGTTTTAGAGCTAAGGGGTGGGGTTTTGGAATTAGGATTTAAAATTTTATAAAAAATAAATACTAAAATAAAAAATAAAAATTTTAAAAACAGTTTCAAAAAGTATTTTAAATTATAAAAAGAAAATTTCAAAAAAAAAATAAAAAAAAAATTTCAAAAAAAAAAATTCAGAAAAAAGTTATAAAAATTTCGAACCTGAAAACATATAATCTGAAACTATAAAAAAAAAATTCTTTTTTTCATTTTTTTATTTTTATTTTTTTATTTTTTTATTTTTGTTTGTTTATTTAATTTTAAATCAAGGGTATTAGAGATATTTTACCATTTAATGAATGTCATTTTTGTGACTTTCTCCTTCTAGTGCTATTTTTGATACATAAACTTCAAAAAATGCTATTATTGACAATTGCCTTTTTTTTTATTGTGTGATGAGTTAATTAATTTATGATTTCTGTATCTTTTTGCAGTTGAGGCCGAAGAAGAAGATCAAGTGATCTGTTTTGTTTGTTCACAACAACTTATTTATCTGTGTTTTTTTTCCTTGAAAGACATCTCGCTAGTGTTTTCCTTGAAAGACATCTCGCGCGTCCTTCAGTAGTAAATCTGAATTGTCTTTTGCTTTTCTTTTTTCTTTACAGATTCCAACTTTTTGTCATCTTATTTAATTTGCCAATAGTTGATATTCCATTATAGGAGAATTTGACATAACAATGATAAGAAATTAATGGGGGGGTTTTGGGGCACCGGAATATCATTGATAACACCTGGCTATACTAAGGGCATTGTTATCGGAGGGACTTGGGCCGACTCTTAACCAATTTTGGGTTTAAAAAAAAATAAAAAAGGCAAAGGACGAGACGAACGGGCCTTGATTAAGGGCTTCCCGGTGTCGTCCCTCGTGTGTACGTGGCAGCACCGGATTGGGAGATGATATCGAAGACGGATCGCTTTTTTCATTTTCTCTCTTCGTGTTTCTCTTCTAGTCGACTCCAAAAGGCGACGGCGAAGGTGATTTATCACTCCGGTGGCGAAGACTTGTTTCCGAAACCAAAAGCGCGATCCACATCCAACGGCGAGAGCGACTCTGAAATCTCCGATGACGAAGACCTAAATCGTCGGTTCGGTTAGTTTCCCAAGCATCCCCAATCGTGTGAGAATCGACCCAACCATACAAAGGTATGTCCTTCATCTCCGTTCTTTCTCGAGATTATTATTTGATGGAAAATTGGATTAGGATTTCGTATAGATGTAAATTGAAAAACTTGTATTGATTATTTGATTGAAAATTTGATAAGGGTTTCGTAGAGATGAATTGATAGATTCGTATAGGTTAGCTAATATTCGTATGGAGGATTTGATAAGCGATTGGTATAGATGATTTGATATTCGTATATAGGATTTGATAAGCGGTTCCTAGAGATGATTTGCATTTGCAATTTTTGAATGTGTATTTTTAGTTTGAAATCTGTGTATTTTTAATGAACCACACCATAAATTTCTAGTGAAGGTACACTTGTTTTGTAAATGTTTCGGTGTTTATTAAAGCCATTGTCGTGGTTACTTCGTATTGATTAGATAGGTTAGGCTGTAAAGGGTAGTTTGTGTGAAACTAAATCCAACAATATATTAATGATCTTGTTAGGATAGTTGATAGCTTTTTGTTTGTGTAATAACTTTAGATAAGACATATCTTGTTGCCGGTTAGTCATTAAGTGGGTAAGTTAATGCTAACTTACTCTTCACTTCCTCCAATCAAACCCCTTCTGATGCCCCCCTTAAATATACGTAGCTAGTTGATCTCTTCTACCACCTCCTCTTAATCTCTTCTCGCTTCTTATCGGTATGGATCCAAGAAATCATTATACGCAGTCCTCTAGCTACTTCCCTTTCCATTCTAATGTTCACTTAGGAGAATCCGAGAACCCTCCTTTCAGTTCTCACCAATCTGAAGACACACCGGTAGGCACACCAGTAGGCACACCCGTGGACCGTGTTGGTCGACGCAGATGGACCCCGGCTGATGACGAGGTCCTAATCAGTGCGTGGCTCAACACTTCCAAGGATGCCGTAGTTGGAAATCAGCAGAAGTCACTCACCTTCTGGCAACGTGTTGCTGACTATTACACAGCAAGTCCTCACGGAGTAGAGGATGGTGAAAAGAGAGAGCATCTTCATTGTAAGAAGAGGTGGGCTAGGATAAACGATCAAGTTAACAAGTTCTGCGGCGCTTATGCCACTGCAGAGAGGCAAATTAGCAGTGGTGAGAGTGACACTGATGTTCTCAAGAGGGCTCACGACATTTTCTACGCTGATCAGAGAACCAAGTTCAACCTCGAGTATGCGTGGTGTGTGTTGAGGTATGAGCAGAAATGGCTCAGCCTCAACACTCCAAAAGCGAGCTCAAAGAGGAAAAATGGTGAAACACCAGCTGAAACGTCACCCAACGAGAATGCTGATCATGAGACCCGGCCTGAAGGTATCAAGGCTGCTAAATCGAAAAGGAACACTGGTCAAGGGAAGTCTGTTGCTGAGTACACCACCCTATGGGAAATGAAGAAGGAGGATTTGGCCATGAAGGAGAGACTGACTAAGTTGGCTATACTGGATACTCTCCTCCAAAAGTCGGAGCCCTTAACTGAGGCAGAAGAAGTCGTGAAGAATAAGCTCTTAGCTGCGTACTTCTGAAGAATTAGATGTCATGTTCTATGTTTTATATTTGTCTTTTTAATAGTTTTTTCTTTGTCCTTTTGATTCTCTGTTTTAATGTATGTTTTTTTATATGCTTGTTTAATCAAATGAGTACGTCTCTTTTAATATGCTTGCTTTGTCTCTTTTTAAACAACTACAAATGTTCTTGCTAAACTTGATTCTAATATGCAGTTGACGTTTTCTGCAGGATAAGAGGAACATGGGACTTGACTACAGCTATAGTCAACCTTCGGACTCGGAGGACTTATTTTGCAACTCTGTGGACAGTGGCTACAACGAGACGGATGACTTAATTCGACGTGACCAAGAGGAGATACGCTTACAAAGAGGTTCACCGGTGCAGTACCCTCCGGAACCCGAGGTAGAGTTCGGCATCCCGCAGAGATGCTACTGTGGCGCTCAGCCACTACTTGCAACATCTTCTCGCGAAATAGGTAGGCGATACTACACTTGTCCGAATGTAGATGATGGGGAGTGTCACGTATGGAAATGGTGGGATGATGCATTGATGGAGGAGCTGCGAGACAGAGATAGACAAGTTCTTCTACTGTCTGAAAAGGTCGACAGTCTTGCCCTTTTGTCTGACAACGAGACTGAGCAGAAGGTAGCCATTCTAGAGAAGATGGTTTATGATTTAGCTAAGGAAAAATCTAAGGTTAGCTATAGGTTTGAGTTCTTTCTCGGGGTAATGGTTCTTGTGGTAGTTTTAGTTGGAGTGGTGCAATGGTTCTTGTGGTAGTTTAGAGATGCTTATTTGTTTGTAATTTGTATTTGCTTGCTGTGGAACATTAAGTTTTATTATAAGTCATCTCATGTAACTCAAGTTTTATTATAAGGCATCTCGTGACTTTTCTTACACAAAAGAACTCGTGACATGATGAGTTTGTCACTTGTCTGTCTTGAGTCCGTGAGCACACTGAACTGCTCGTGAGCACATAGTAATGCTCGTGATCAAAGTGTCATGCTTTCATACCCGACAATGTAGCATATATAGATCATACTTCTCACATACAATGCATTACTTCTCCTCCTCATAACACATTCTCTTTTAATTATCTTTTAGAAATTTCAATCTCTTTTATAAATTTTGAATGGCTTCTTCTTCACATTATCATTATCACAAAGATGATGATGATGAATTTGATTCTATGTTTGAAGATATATTTGAAAATCCTAATTTCATTCCCGAACCAAAAAGAGAAAACCACGTATACATATCGAGAGAAACCGGGAAGAAGGCCACACGAAGCTCTGGAACGATTACTTTTGTGAAACTCCAACATACCCGCACAACATATTCCGAAGACGGTTTCGAATGAACAAGACTTTGTTCTTGCGTATTATGCATCGTATGTCTAATGAAATAGAATACTTTTAACCAAGAGAAGATGCCACCGGACGGGCTAGTCTTTCTCCCCTCCAAAAATGTACCGCAGCAATTAGACAATTGGCGTATGGTGGTGGGTCTGATACCGTTGACGAATATGTCCGGCTTGGTGAAACAACAGCTCGAAAATGTTTGCACCATTTTGCCGCGGGAATAATCCAATTGTTTGGCGAGGAATATCTAAGACGTCCCACACCGGAGGATCTGGAAAGACTATTATATATTGGAGAACAACGTGGGTTTCCCGGAATGGTTGGAAGCATCGACTGTATGCATTGGGAGTGGAAGAATTGTCCAACCGCTTGGAAAGGAATGTATTCGCGTGGAACCAATAAACCAACTATTGTATTGGAGGCCGTAGCTTCATATGACCTCTGGATATGGCACGCGTTTTTTGGAGCTCCAGGTACTATGAACGACCTTAATATTCTTGATCGATCACCCGTTTTTGACGACATTATTAACGGAATAGCCCCAGAAGTAAATTTCAATGTGAATGGGAATCAGTATCATTTGGCATATTATCTCACGGACGGTATTTATCCGAAATGGGCGACTTTTATTCAATATATCCGACTACCACAAGGTCAGAAGAATTCATTATTCGCTCAAACCCAAGAAGCTGTGAGAAAAGATGTCGAGCGTGCCTTTGGAGTCCTGCAAGCTAGATTTGCCGTAGTCCGAAACCCATCTCAGTTATGGGATAAAGAGAAGATTGCAACTATTATGAGAGCATGTATCATTCTCCATAATATGATTGTCGAAGATGAACGATCAGCATCCACTCAGTATGACCTTGAAGAATTTCAAGAAAGGGAAGAGGTGGATACATTTTCCGTCAATATGCCTTCAAATCTCGGTAATATAATTGATCGTCGAACGAGCGTTCGGAATACACAAGCCCATCACCAATTATAAAATGATTTGATCGATAATATATGGGCTAAATTTAGACATCTTCCAAATAACTTCTGATTTATAAGTTTTTATTACTCGAATAAAATGTTTGTTTGCTTTTATATATTAAGATGTTTGTAATTTTTTTTTTTTAATTTTCTCATGTTTTCAATTTTAATGTTAGACTTTTCCTTTATATGTTTTTTTAAATACTATGCTTTTATATATGTTATTACTTATTAATGAAAATAATCAATTTAACTAAGTAAGGGACAAGTTAAGTCCCACCAATAATCAACTACTTATACAAAAGCCCTTAGCTTAGTTCCTTAACACAAAAATAATAATAAAAAATGTTAAGGGCCCTTAATCAAGTCCCTCCCATAATGATGCTCTAATGGTCTCGTCTCAAAATAAGCATTTGGTGTTTAGTTCCAACAATAGTAGACCAACTTGTAGTACTTAGAACGATGTTATGAAATCGTCTAAATAGAAAAAATAATGAAAGTAAAACTAATCCCAAACGAAGCTTGATCCAGTTCTTTGCAAAGCAAAATTAAATGATAAAACCACTCCAACACCAAATACCAGTGTCATTCTCAAAGAAGAGGAAGTAGATGCTCATGCAGTAATAACTCATCATAAATATGAAGAAGACGAGCCATGCCCCACAATATACATAACCCAATCATGTACATCTACGTAACAGAAGCTACGCCACAACTACTTTGAAGAGACCAACTCCAAAGAACAAGGCCACACAACAAACCTGATAACGACTACAAGAACACTGAAGACAAGGATCGATGGAAAAACGCCTTGGACTTCCAAGTCTCGTGTTGCTTCTAGTTATGCTTTGTTGATGGTTCCACTTTCTAAATGAATGACCAAATCACTACCAGTATCATAAGATGTTTTATTTTAAGCTTTATAAGCTTACAAACGAGATTGTAAGAAAACCCCAAGTGAATAATTGCTCAGTTATAAAACTTTGAAAAACTAGCACGATCAAAAAGATGTTCATAATTACACTCTCAAATGGTTATAGAGGATTCTATCGGAATCTCCTCTGCTCATGATATCCAGAAAATCTCATGGTATTGTGAGAGATAACTCTTTCAAGTGGCACAATGACTTTGATTTCACAAATGCTACTTGATTTCCCACTGAAAATGTCCATCGTTGGGATTTGAAAGCATCTTCTTGTTTGAGTCATATATAGAAAATTAGAAAGTGATCAAATGTTATACAAGACGAGCAAAAAGGGTCAAAGATTCAGCATTTTGTTGATGCTTTAGAACAACCCTTTTTGAGATCTTAGACTATTACAAGTAACGCCACAACTGAAATAAGAAGCATATATTTCAATGTGTCAAAAGACATAAGAATCTCTGACTCTTCTTTGATTCGTTGATCCCACACTTTCACAAACGTGCACACAGATAGTATAGTTATACAGACACTGCTTTCAAAAACTAAATGAGCATAAAATGGAACAGAGATGGTTCCTTAGTTGACTTGTGAGAGAGGCGACCGTGTTAGCTGTTGCGGTTTTGATTCTTTGGCTGCAAAGGATTCATAAGAGTTGTTTTCGCGGAATGCTTCAACCAATGACTCCACTGGCTTTGCTCGTAGTGACTCAATAGTGGCTTTGGTTGGGACCTCTGGTTCACTCTTAGACGGAGTTGTCCCTGTGGGCTCATACTCCTGTGTGATTAACCAAACCGGAGCTTGTGAATAAGAATATTCTAAAAGTGAAGCCAATAGCGTTATTAGCATAAAGAAACTACTTACCATGTATCTTTGTTGAAAAGTTTCTTGAGCTTTATCCTCAATGCATCTGGCTTGGCAACAATGATCCTGTTGGAAACTTTCAAGAGATTTTTCATGTGTCTTGACATTGTCCAATATTTGTGATACAGACAGTTTCTCGTCCTCCGACATGCCTGAAAGATCGAAAGGATATTAATTATAGACCAAAGAGATATCTTTTAACCAGAGGAACAGTCAGTCATGTGTAAGAAAAGAGAGCTCACGATCAATTTGCTGGATTATCTCATCGCTGTTTTTGGCTACATCTTTCTCAGCCGCAGTCCTTGCAGAATCCACTTCGGCGTCGTGCTCCTCGTTATAATCACAAGCAGACTTAACAAGTGAAGACAAATCTGCGACTTGCTTACTGTTCATCTCCTTTAGTGATTCATGAGTCGTCTTGCAGTGCTTAAAAGCTGATTCCGCATGACCCACACTAACGCATAGAAAAATAAAAATGGTTCATATACACTAACTGGAAAATTGTAACTGCCAAAAACATAGCAATGATCTTACGATTGCTGAAGCAGTAACTCCATTCGGCAATGCTTTGCAGCCGAGAAATCAGCACCTTCCTTGGCATCATTCTCAGCTTGCATGGAAAATGTCTCCCACTTTCTTTTTGCGTCTTTAGCCAGATTGTTTACGGCTGAGACGTGTTCATCCAAGAAAGTTTTGTTAGAAGAGACGGCATCTTTGAAGTTATGGAGTCTTGAATCCACCTGCCAGTAGAAAAGACGATACAGTTTTATACATATAATGAAGTGGAAGACAAAAAGAGACAAATGAAAGAAGAAGCAACGAACCAATTCGTGTTGGCGACGAACGTGACTTGAGACTAGGTTTGTTAGATCCGCTATAAGTTTCTCTGTGTCAGATTTTGACTGAGCCTGCACAACACATGCCAGTTATAGATGGGCTCAAGAAAACATGTTTAACACGAAACTGGAAGAGATGTAGTATTATGACCTCGTAAGTCTTCTGGAAATCGATAATGCTGTTTATTTGGCTATCATTTGCCTCTGCGGCACGATTCTCAGCATTCTTAGACTCTTGCATAAGCTTCTGAAAGAATGTACTTGTGTATTCAGACATCTCCTGCGTTTGCTCAATCGTTGTGTGGAATTTCTGCGTATTAGGAAAACAATCCAGCTTACAGCTTTTGTAATTTCCAAGACCGATGTATAATTTAACAAAATGTTGTAATATCTCAGAGCACTAACCTGTCTCAGTTCCCTCGCAAAAAGAGCCATTTCTCCCTGATGGGACGCAAGAGCGTTTTGAAGTTCATCAAATAACGAAGATGTTGTCTCACTTCCTGAAGCAAGAAACTGAAATCCACAAGATAACTACAATTAGAACAAACCGATAGTCACTAGAAGAATAGGAAAGAAATTAACAAAGGCGTACCTCATCAATGGAACATGCACTTGAAGTTGTCAATGCTGAAACTTCCTCTAAACAAGCATTCGAGTTTGCCTTGTGCAAGCGGACTACATTCTGCAATTCCTCCAAGTGAGAACTATATATATCCCTAGACGCTCGAACCTTCTTTTTCATTTCGAGAATGGCCTGGAAAAACAAATTTGCAAATACTGTTACAAAGCCCTTGAAAAGATAATAAAGACAAGAAACTACTCATTGATTTTTAAAAAACCAAAGAATAAAACAGTTGATACCTTGTTGTGTGCCTCTAAACGAGATTGGGACAGTTTGTTAACGCCCTGAAGGTGTGCGTTTTGCTGGGACAGACATGAAGCAACCATATTGAACAAACTCGAAATTTGTTCAGAAAGTTCTGCTTGATAATTGTCTACCACTTTTCTGTTATCCGCACTGAGCTTATCCTCTCTACCTGCACATCACCAAATGATCATATATTAACAATTCTTATGATATTGCTAATGGAAAGGACAGACAGAATAGTAAAAACACATACCAATTTTTTGGTGTAATGAAGCATTTTCTTTAGTAGCCTTCTCCAAGTTGGATTGTAAGGTACAAGCTTGTTGAACCAGTACATTTTCTGGCAAAATGCATAAGCATGTTAGAGAAAACTTTTCAAGAACTTGATCAAAGTAATGATTTAGAAAGTACCAGATTGTTTCTGCTCTGAAATGATGAAATCTTTCTCCTTCATGGCATATTGAGATTTCTTCAATTCCTCGTTTGTGGAAGCAAGCATTTTGCTCGTTTGGCTCAAGTTTTTCTAGACAGCACAATAGAAGTCTTAGACTATATTGAGAGAGTTACAAACAACAACTCCCATCAAAAGGAAGTAACCAATACCTCGGTGCTATCAAGTCTGCTGGTCAGATCAGAGCACTCCCGCACTTGACCAGTGTACTTGTCTTGCAACTCCTCAACTTTCTGGTCAGAAAAGTATGTAAATAAACAAATTTCCAATGTAAAACGTAAGAAACAATTTGATCTATATTGAGTAAGAAGAAACAAACCTTTTGATAATTCTCTATCTGACCACTCATCTGCTCAATCTGTTCAGCCATTGCCTACGAAAAGAGCAAAAAAGATTACATTAGTAGACGCGTAAGAAGGTGATGAGGTTACCATTTCCTTTTCATAGATTGTGTTACTTCATTCTATGAAAAGTTAGAGGTACAATTAGGCTCAGAAACTGAGTACCTTTCTTTCACTCTCCTCTTGATAGTATCTCTCTTTTGGCATATAAACACCATTTTTTTCACGGGAAGCATAGACCTCTATAAACATAAGCAAAGAAAACATATGAGTAATAGAGGAGTCAGAGCAGAAGACTTTGTAGCGAATAAATTTATTGAGCTAAGTTACAGTCACCCCTCCAATTATTTCTATCCACGGCTACAATGAGAATGCGTCTTACCCGCCTTTAGTCGTTCTATTTCACCATAAAGGTCCTTTATCAAAGTAGATTTCATCATTTTCTGATTAACCTACAACAGCGAAATATAGAAGGGTACGAAGATGAGTTCTGGTTTTTCAAAGGTTGGTCTAAATGGAAAGAAGAAAATAAAAATGAGGCTTGAAATTAATGAATGAAAAATACCTCTGGTTTGTTCCTAATATGCTTTGCTCTGTGTGCATAATCTAGAGTACTTAAGGTTTCCTCGAGACAGTGAACAGCAGGTGAAACTGTGGCTATGATACAAGTCTTCGTTCTCCCACCAAGTGAATCACGTAGTAAGCGGGTGAGCTTGCTATCCCTAAAATTCAATGCAAGATATAATTACAGGATTCAGCATAGCTTAAAAGACAATGATCACTGACATAAAGAAAAAAGACCCCAGAAAACGAGTTTAAACCTGTAAGGAATGTGTCCAAGATGTTCTACCAAAGCACTGATAACTCTCCCTAATGTAAGAAGACTTTTGTTAATTTCACCAGCTTCTCGAGCGCGGCCCTATATAGAGAAAGTCTATTGAGTAAATCCGACATATAAACAGACATGAAATCTAGAAATTGAGAGGAAACAAAACTACTTACATCCCTAGCACCAGAACGTGATATATTTTCTGATCCTGCCAAGTCAACCAAGTTCAGCTTACCACACTTGATTAACTCTTCACCTTCTGGAGTAGCTTCTTTGATATGTATCGTTATTGAGAAGAGAGAATGTGACCGACTGAAAGCAAAGAACTCCGTTATGTAAGAGAGACCTTGACATCAAAACTGCAATGAACACAAACATCAAAGACCTTACCTTGATTGTTTATTCAAGAATGTTTCTGCAGTTCGCCGTTTAGAGGAACCTCTCTCGAGCAAAGTGAAGATTTCATTGGCACTCGTCACGATCTCCTCTTCCAATCCTCGAACAAGAACACCACCTTTGCCATCCTCCATGAGAGGTAAGGGTTTCTTTTGTTTATCCTCGGAAACAACTCTGGATATATCTTCAGGAGCGAGCAAATCGGTAATCTCTTCATTGTAGAGTTCCAAAAACGTGACTTTAACACTGTACTCAGCTTGCTGACCCTCAAGCGTATCAAAGATTTGCTTCACAGCTCTAGGTATAACACCTGCTTCTGCTGGAAGACCTCCACTAGGCCCGCCCTGTGCCAATTCAAATGGAGGTAAACAGCTTAGATTAGGAAAACACTACAATCAAAACTTATAAAGCAAACACATACCTTGGACCTTCTACACTCTCCTTCCATTGTATATGTTTTCCCTGTACCAGTCTGACCATACGCAAATATAGTACAATTAAAACCTTCAAGAACTTCATTCACGATGGGAACAACGGCCTGGTCATACAAATCCTTCTGCTGTGCCGATGGTCCAAACACCTGCGCTCAACATATAAAAAACACACATTCAGCATTTTGAAAATCACTAAAGTCCATCAACCTTCACAAAAGCAAAAAGGCTGAACAAATGAACTTCACACCTTTCTCTATACTCTAAAACACACCAAAGTACACTCAAGTCTCTCCTAAAACGCACAGTGATGAGATCTAAAGCATACACTTTGACTAGCTACACACACTCAAACAAACTTCACTTGACTGAAAACGAAGAACATCGTCAACTATCTGAGTTAAGTTACCCAAAATTAAGCTCAGATTCAGACAGTATCAGCACTTCACATGTCAGAAAATCTCATTTTTTTCGGTACCTTATCGAAAGTGAAAACCCTATCAATATGCTTCCCAGCGATGTTCTGAGAGACAGCAACTTCTCTCTGCAAATCGTTACAAGTGAGAACCTGAGGAGCATTGTTCCTCAACTCATCATCGCTAAATGGCCTGTCAAACAAATAACAGTGTGATTCGAAACCCCTCAAAAGCTAATTCAATTGGCAAAGTGCGATTCGACCCCAAAAAAAAGAAGCTAAACCCTAGAATCAATTTCGAGAAATTGAATATACCTGCATCGGAGAAGGACTTGAACGTTAACGCCTTTCTCTTTGTCGTGACGGCCTGACATTTTTAAGCGGCGGAGGGACGGTGAATCCAGAGATGCTGATTTCAAATCTGATGCGACTGACTCCGGGAAGATTTCAAATCCTCTTCTCGCCGGCGACGAGTGTAGAGAGAGAGCCTTAGTGGTGGGATTTGAGATTTGAATTATTTTGAAGACGCGCTCCTCTTTTTGAAATTTAATTAAATTTCATACTACCGAAAATTACAATAATTGCGTTTTTTATATCATGGCCCATCCTAAAACCGAGGTCCACAAGTTATTAATCAGCCCATTTAAGGCCCAAACGGCTATTATAGATGTGGCCTATGATTGCTTGCTAAGAACGATTACAATTTACAAAGAAGAAAGTGATATATAGATTAATTGATTTGTTAGGGAGCTAGATTTGTTATCGCTACGAGTTAATAGTGTGATTTTGCTTCTTCTTTTTTTCAGGCAGTTCTTTGTCAATGTTGTCAACGTAACAAGCTAATGTAAATGTTTATATGTGAAAAAAAAAGAAACAAATTAAGGTACTAAGTGGAAGTCTTCTATTTAAGGCAATTTATTAGTTAATGCTGATTTAATGAAGAAAATGTTAAGTCTAGAGACAGTTTCTCTTTATTATTTTTGTATTTTTAATTTTAAAAGGTTTGGTGAGAAACCACTATAGTGTGATGTTTTAAAAGAGGACTGCGATTGCTCTCTCTCATTACCCTCTCAATGTCACAGATTCGCTCGCAGTCTCAGTCTGTCGATGTTTTCAGACAAGTTTCTGACTCAACTCACCAACATGTCTTCACACAAACATCCCGACATGTTCTGACCAAGCATTCTAAAAGGAAACCAAACAAATATGCCCAAAACAAGAGATAATTATGTATTGATATATGAATACAATTATTTCCACGATAAAAAATAATTCCACACCACGCAACGAAAGGGGTGTTGGATTAATGTATACAATCACAAATTTCACTATCAGTCCCATAAACGATTATATATTTTCCTAAAAAGACCTAAGCAATAATCTATTTTTATATCAAAACGAAAACAAAATGATCAACAAGAACGTTAACGACGTCTTGAAAATGTTCTTTGGATTAATTAAAATCAAAGAAACTCCTCCACAAAATCTCCGAAATCGAAGTTGCCGTGACAAGACTCGATGGCGTTAACGACATCTTGAAAGACAGAGAGGCTACAAGGGATAACCAACATAACCTTCTGCTGGAGACAGTGTAACTCGTCATGTGACTTGTCGAGGAGCATCCTGAAGAGAGGATGCTTTAAATAGCTCGTCGGCACTACCCGCCTCACGCGCTCTTCCCCTACGTACACCGCAAACGTTCCCGTAGGCGTCTTTGTTGCCGCCGGAGACGTGTCTTCCGCCTCACCCATCAGAAGAGACATGCTCTGAGTTGACTCGGAGCCGCCTTCTCTCGTGTTAATGCTCTTCACTTTCTTGGCTAGATTCTTGAAAGAAGCTATTCTTTTTCCCAGCATTTTTTTACATATATAATTTTTTTTGTCCACGGAAGCTCTTAAGATATATGTACAAGAGTTAAGATTGTGAAGATGAAGAAACTAGGAGAAGAAGATGGTTGGTGATTCTATATCAAGATTAGATTAGCATATATATATAAGAATATAGTAAGATGAGAACTGGCGAGTTATTGACTTTTATATTATTATTTTTTCGATTTTTTTTTGTCTGTGTTGACTTCTAATAGTGGGGTATTTCTTGGCGGAGAGAATTGCACTTTAAATATTATGATAATAAAAATGCATATATCTCGTCGCAAATCGTGGTTACGTGATTCATGTCTTTGGAGTCTATAAATGAATAAATATGGCACCACTTATTATTTATATACCTAGATCATTACGCAAGCGATAGGTTATCACGGAGGTTCGTATTCGTACATGCGGTCCGTGGCATTTAACTAATATATAAAACGTCATGCTTGATTCAGGACTGTATATAATGTGGCCCTATATTCAACTAGATGATTGCTTGAATCACAAAAATAAACCAATAAGGACTAATTAATGGTTTTCTAATGACCAAATATTCAAATCCAAATAAGGAGCTGGTGATCATCTAACACCTTATATAAACACAACTATAAGACGAATATTAATTACTTTTTAGTGAAAGAAAACAAAAAGCGTCGAATCCGATAAGCAATAGGTAATCTGACATAAAAAAAAAAATTTGACATAAACTTTAATATTTTAAAGTGATGTTTCTTATATATGTGCATGTGCATCTAACCATGTACATATAGTATTTGGTAGTAGGTAAGATGTCATAAGTAATGTCGTACTGTAGTATATAAGATTTATATATTGTAATGATATATAATAATGTCAGCCGGAGTAATATAATAGCTTGTTGACATATATGCAATTATGCATGAATTGTTGGCTAACTTGTGAATATCTCATAAATAAATAGGAAATCATTCAAGTTTTTGAAGTAGCTAGTTTGAGTGGTTGTATATAATGGAAACTATTTCATAATTATCAAATCTCTATTAAAAAAGTATTTTAGTTTTATATCGGAAGTGTATTGATGTCTTTAAAATAAGAAATTGTGATTTGCAGGGTTTGAAAATGTAGAAAATGATGTGTGTTAAACATAAAAAATTGTGTGTGATTTGTAGGGATTGTACTAATGTAAGAAAGACGTATATTATCAAGACGGCTCTTTATCACGGCTGCTCCTATACAGCGAGCGCCTATAACGACTTCTAAACTATTAAAACATTTGTTGTAATTATTGATAATTATAGTTCAATATGTATCCTGCTGACCACAATGGTCAGCATGACGAAGAAAAAAAAATTGATTAAATTTTATATCCAATTTTTCAAATCGTTTTATAACTTCTTATTTTTTAGTTATTAGCCAATTAATGATTGGATTGAAAATGTTGTACACCAACCTGCTAGCATAGGTTTTTTTAGTCTTCAATTCTTCATATTAATTTTTTGAGTTTTGTTTTAAAATTACAAATCAGTTTTTAGCAAAAATACAAAACAGCGGAAATTAATATAAATGTAGGAAAAATTAATAAAAAAGAAAGTAATATTAAACCAAACCAAACAACTTAAAGACCGGTCAACCAAAAACCGGAGGGCGAGTGACATACGTTGAAAAAAAAAAAAAATTAGAGACATCATTTGATTTGTAGAAAATTATTGACTTACATAAAATATTATTCGCAGAACCTGCTACAATCATAAGTATTTGTATTGCTACTATTTTCTTGATAATGAAATAGTAAAGAAACCTAAGAGCATCATTGGTGGTTAAATGCCCATTTAGGTATTTTATTATTATATTTATTGTTATTTAATTATATATGTAAACCTTTAAATAACAAAAATAAAAATGAGCCAGTGATAGTTTCACTTCTTTTTTTTTTTTTGGATCAACGAAATTTGCATTACTAAAAAGGAAAATAGGGGTTTAGCCCATAGGCTGGCCCATTACATGGTTTGAGTTTCTGAGAATGTATTTGGCTAAGGCATCAGCCTGCCCATTCTCAGCCCTTGAAAGATAGAAAAAGTATAGATCGACAAACAGAAAAATGAAAGCTTCGATATCATTCAAGATGCCATAGATCTCTTTCTTGAAACGTTGTCGTTGATGGCCCTGATCAGGGTTTGGTTGTCGGAGAACATTCGAAGGTGTATCACGTTCAAGGAGGACGCCGTCTGGAGAGCTTTCCTCACCGCTAGAGCTTCAGCCACAAGAGGAGAGGAGACGTTTTGATGAATCATCGTTCCCCGCGAGTCGATGGATCGGGGGGGTCTTCAATGATCCAAGCAATTCCGGCTGTGTTGGTCTTCAATGATAGTTTCACATCATAGAGTTCACATCTTATAAACTTACGCTGCAGATGCCCTAACACATCTACTCGTTTCTTTCACTGTAAATAAAAAAGAGATTAAACTTTTATATGAATTATAAATTTTCATAAGCAAGCAACTACAAGGTGACCTCTTTCTTATTCATCAGCGATCACCTAGTTTTCGAAGCCACCCGAAAAAAGTTTGGTGCCTAAACAAAAAGTTTATTGACAATACAAAACTCGGTCCTGAGCATAAGCTATACGGTGGTCTTCTAGTTGCTCAAAAAAAAAACATATACGGTGGTCTTCTAAAGCTACATGTTTATAAATCGTAACTATTTTGGTTTATTTAACATACATATTTTTCTTTAAATAACATGGAAACAAACATATATATACGAACTATGAGTCTTGATGACAAAAGAAAACGAACTATGAGTCCATGACAACAGAGAATAAAAGCTATAGTTCCGGCTCGTCAGAAAATGGGTAAAGAAAAAGTGATTTTCGTTGTTTATGGATCACTCGAGTAAATGTAGTAATTCTTTTGTTTGCGTTTACTTGCTAAGCATAGGTCTACAATGAGAATGAATACGTTTTTGTTCGCATGTAGACACTTATGTTTGCGTTTACGTTAATTACAAAAGATGATTGATAGAAATAGTAAAACTTTTGATTTCTATTAAAAAAAACGATATTATTTACCATGTACACATTTTTTTACCATGTACACTCTTTTTTTTTTAAAAGAGGAAAACAAAAAAAGGCAAGGCTTTAGTTGTGTAGAAACAAAACCCAAAAAGGCTTTAATTGTGTAGAAACATATGCTACTGAGTAGTATTTATATTAATTAGCTTACTATGATAACTGTATCTTTTTTCTTTTATTCAACGATCAATCTCAGCTTGTAATGGAAAATATTGTGGGAAGGGACAACAAAGGTGAAAAGGATGGTTTGAACTTTGAAGGGGATCAGTGTTGAGAAGGGACACAAGTGGAAGAATCATTGGACCATACATTGGGCCACCATACTTTTGACTTTGTCCATAGTCAAAGGTTTAGAGCTTCTCAAAATTCTTCTAATGGCCCCATTAAACTCAAGTGATCTATTCAAAGAAATCTATGGACTATGGTGTTTTCCTTACATAAATCAAGTTTCAGATTACATTCCGACATGTATTGGCGACTTCTATGTATAGTTGACTTCGGTTATCTCTATTTATTATTCTATGTAGCTCCGTCCCTTTTTTGAATATGTATTGGTTTCCTAGCTAGGTTTTACTGTTTTTGTCTTCGTACATGACCGATCGGTCACTAACTATAAAACTCAAGTCAGAAATTTTCTAATATGCAAGAAAGTGACAATAGCTATTACAATTAGTCTTTAAATGTTAAAAGTAATTACATGGCAAGATAAGATCGGATCATCACATACAATTAGTTTAGTGGGATCACATAAAAACATTTTTGCACTCGCTTAATATCATTATTACTAGACTACATATAATTGCAAATGATAAGAAAATATGAAGCAGTTTATTACTAGATTACATATAGCTAGAAATGATAAAGCAAATATGAAGAAGTGTATTACTAGATTACATACAATTACAATGATAAAGCAAATATGAAGGGGTTTATTTATACTAGATTACATATAATTACAAATGATAAAGCAAATATGAAGAAGTTAGTACGTACGGTCAAACAAATGCGTATCAATTTATATATATGTTTGATTTACGATCGTATTCTTTTGAGTTTTTTTTTAAAAAAAAATATTGAGACGAGATTATTATTATAACTTGCATTTTTACTAAATGCCATTTTTCAATGGATGATCAATGATAGATAGAGTTGTAGTCAAAGGTAAACGATCGAGTCGTCCTAGCAACCATTCAGCATTATGATTTATGAAACACTTGTTTATATGGATAGATATAGAACAATATTTGGTTCAAATGTTTTCAAGAACCGTAATAAGCTTTAAATCAAAACTAAATGTTATGTCACTGAGTAAAGAGGCATATATCATTCATATTCTAATGTTGGTTTCTTCACAATTTCGATGCGGATCACTAACACATATCATTAAAAATGATTATATGACTTGATGGCATAATTTTATATTTCTATAAGTACATTTGTTTTGAGCTTATAGAGTTTGATATAGTATGATGATTTGTATGTTATATCTGCCTTCTGTACGTAGTCAAGCGGTAGACAGGACTTGAAAATGTGATACAATATTTTCTTAGAGGTTTGGACTTTCATTAAACAAAATTACAATTATGTGAAAAGTTTAGATTTGAGTTTCAGCCTAAACAATTAGATAATGTTATGATAGATGATCTGGTTACCTATTGATATTAGTCGGAAAATATTTCAAATTTAGATTATGTAATCTACTGATTTTTTGAGAAAAAAATTACACTAGAATACTACAGTCACTACTAAATTTATTGTCATTTGGCCGATCAATCGACGGAATATATCAAACAAAAAACACATGTTTATCCGTGTTAGTGCACAAGTCCGACAATATATATCAATATGCAAATCAAACAAGTAGTTTCTTAGGACATCTCTAACAATGACACCAAAGTTGGTCTAGAAACTACACTAAATTTAGTGTTTTGGTGTCACGATCTTTTTGTCATTTCCTACAAAGACACCAAATTTTACACCAAATGTAATATTATATATTATTTGATGTTTTCAGTTTTTAAAGTTCTATATTTTTATTATTTGTAATGGATAAATAATTATTTTTTTCACAATTAGATTATTATTTACATTTCATTATTTCTAAGTGATAAATAATAATAATCATTTAGTGATTTATTTTGAAAAAAAAAATTAATTTTTTTTAATCATGTGAAAATCAATTAAAAATACAAATCACATAATATATTTATGTTTAATGAAAAATTTGATAGCAATGGAACTATATTATTAAATAAAATATGTATTTTAAAAATTTGGTGTGATAAATAGTATTACACTAAATTTAGTGTAATACTATTTACATTTCACCAAATTTGGTGAGATGATGTCAAATTTAGTGTTTTGTTCGAGATGAAATTACACCAAATTTAGTGTTTTGGTGTCCTGATTGAAGATGGCTTAAGCAAAAGAAAAAGAAAAACAAGATACGCCATTCTTGACAATGGTACATGCATGAACGTATGTTAATCTGGTGATGGAATCTATCAAATAGTTCAAGGGAATGTGCACATTTTATTCATGAATCTTTCACTGCAAGCGTGGCAACATCAAACATGTAATCATTAATCAATCAAATCATATTCACATGACAAGTGATGATTCAATGAATAACAAAGAATACTACTATTTTGAGACTTTTGCGAAGAAGAAACAAAAAAAAACAGTGATTTAGAGCTGCCACTGTATGATCCACTAAGATTAGAAGGGATGATTAGTAAAGCATGAACAAAACGTCAATTATAAAACAACGTACGCCTTTAACGTATACGTTATTTGTCACAATTTCATTGCTTCATGTGTGTTTCCATATATACATTATCACCATTTGAAATGTTGTATCTGTACAACCTTATTTGCCTTATTTTCAACATGCCAACCTGTTGAGTTCTAATTCGGCGATGGATGCAAATGCACGTCATCTATATTGTCTCGTAAAATCATCGCATGTTTTATTGAACATCAACATCAATTATGATGAAATCTCATAGTTGATTGGATACGGAAACCAAATGTTTGTGGTAATCAATCATGCCACAAAATCAATGCATTTTCACAGGCCCGGCCCAGCCAATTCTAAATTTAGTGCCTGGTTGATTATCTTTAAGAGTATGCAATTTGGACTTTTCCCAAGTTTCCTTGTGTTTTCGCTAGACTAGACATTTTATAGAGACCCGAAAATCTGAATTTGAATCGACTAAAAAACAGGTCTGGATTCAGTCCGGATACATATATTTATCAACGCGGCGATGGACATAACATATAAACTGTTATTGTCGTTTTTGAGTGAAACAGTGACACATATTCGTTAGTTCGTTACATTGCTAGATCAATACTGATAAGTGATAACATAGATTTCTTCTAATATATCAAGATAGTTGACAGATTATGGCTATTCCATCACAATAAACTTCTACCGACTAAACGTCTAGCTGGCTATGGCGTCAACTGTCAACAAGTTTGACAAAATGTTTAGCAAAAAAAAAAAGAAAAAGAAAAGAGAATAAGTGCGACTATGAATTATAATAGCCTATGTTACGTTAAGTTATTGCATGGGGTAGAGATACAAAAGAACGTTGATAATAATAGATCACTGTCCATATATATTCTCTCTTCTATTAACTCGTATACTTTCTGGGGTTATTAATTAACAAGAATAATATAGACGCTTCAAAACGCTAATGGTTAGATAGTTATCCATTTGATGTCTAGTTTTCTTGAAGTAAACTTAATACGAAAAAACGCAGACAATTGATTGAGATCGTATTCGGATATATGTTGCAAATTAACTAATATCTTTAGAGGGGGACCGAAAATTAAATAGTCAAATATGTCATTCGTGAGGTGAGGTGACGAAAACAAAAGGCAATAACTAGTTTAGCTTCTAGAGTTGTGGAGTGTGCAGAGCTCTACCTTGACTAAAATTACGATTTTACTAGAAAATTCGAAATGTTCTTCTTTTTCTCATTTCTGAGTTTCTAGAACATATTACATTTTAATCCTATGAGAGATACCCGAGTCCCGAGTTGAAATGAACATATTTGTAGGATCTGTAATATAATTTTATAACTTTAAAATTGTTAATCTAATATAAACCGATGACATCTAGCTTAACAATCTTGTAACTAGCAATTAACCGAGCATACAGGCTACAGCTGATTGAAGTGGATATATCAAGCTCAGAAGCTGTCATGTTTGCCAGATCTTCTGATTAATTCAATCGACAGAAAATTGAAGAACAAAGAAAATTACTACTCACGAAGTCTGAATTTTCTTGTTCGTAGTTATTAAGGGCAAAGAGAGATTCTAGAAACCGTTGTGGAAAAACATTATAGTAGAAAGGAGCATATACTCGTTTATTATTTTATTATTATTTGTTGATGTATTTTAATTAGTCTATGGGCTGGACATTTGACCGAAAAAAAAGTTTCAAAGCCCTTGACGCTTACCTTACATTCTCATCACAGATTACGTGAGATTAGTCAATGACTGATCAATGGGATCACCCCTTGGCCGTCTATAGCCAGCCCTCTAAAGTACTAGGGATTAATCCGGGCTACGCCCGAGATTTTTATTTTTTTCTAATTTAAGTTGTTAAATTATTTATATTAAGGCTATGATTTATATTTATATAAATGTTAAAATACATGTCATAATTAAAATTTATTTTTAAATTTTAACACGTTAAATTAACATATTTTTTACTATTTAAATATTTTTTTGTAATTTTATTGGCTATCTAGTTATCATATTTAGCAAAACTATCTTTTGAGTGTTGGAATAAATGTTTTAGAGATTTTATTAAACTGCAGAGTATTTTTGGATCGACCACATGCTCAACATTCGAATGATCCGTAAAAAGATGGTCGATCTCCTTGGCCAGGTAAGTATAATTTTAGCAAAAATATCTTTTATTTTCAAATATTAAGTATATAACTATTCTTTTTAATATTTTTTAATTGTATTTTTGATTAAATTATTGTATTATAATGGTTATGTAAATATTTTTTGTGATGTTTGAATTTTTGTTGTTCGTATACTTAACCTAGATGATATTGATGTTTAACAATTTATTGTTTTCTGGAAATAAAAAATAATGATATATCAAAACGTATCTAAAACTTGTTAAATGATAGTATAATGTAAATTACATCCATTATTTGAAAATAAACATTTGTTGTTTTTATTTTTATTTTAAATCAGAAATTATTTTTATTTAAAAACATTATTCATATATAATATAATAGTTTAAGTTTTGAAGATTAATCTATATATATAAATTATGTATATTTTTTAAAACATAATTTAAGATATTATATATTGAGTATCTGAATAAAAGCTGAATTTCTTATCTTGAAAATCAGATATTTATATTTTTGTCTTCATGTTATACTCACCAATCCATCATTGATATGTATAACTTAGTATGTTTTTTTAAAAAACTTAGTTTTAAGTAATAAACGAATTTAATAAATTAAATTCATCACCTATAATGTTCTGTAAACTATATTTGAAAACTCTCTAAAATTATATTTTAAGCATAATATTATTATTATTTAATTTAAGTTATTTTAAACATAATATATGCTAAACCAACTTAAATTATATTTACAATAGGACCATCCTAAACCGGTTAGTAAACCAAAAACAATACTAAACCAACATGAACCAATACCTGATTCGGCGAGGAAGGAAGTGTTTCGGGATAAACGCTTGAATGGTTATTAACTGAAATGGTTTGATCATGAAAGAGTTAGTATGAATATTAACAATAAAATTATAGATTAGATTAATTTAAATTTGTAAGAATACCTTTGAGTCTATGAAAAGCAATTCAATTCCCATGAATAAGTTTGACTTTTGGAAGTTGCGGGTTTCCCAACAATGAATCCACCTAACAAAAAGTTTGCTGTTATAAAAAAATCCCATTCAAGGTCATTAAAGGTTTCTGAGACGGCAAGAGTTGATAGTGAAACCATTTTTTTGCTCGAGTGCTTTGAAATTTTCCTTAATAGTGTGAGGTTGATGTGGATGGAATAATGAGTTTTATAGAGACTTTCTTGATGTAAAACTATATTTTTTTTTTGTTTAATGTGGTATTTCCATTTTTATATAATTTACTACCATTTTAAGATAGAAGTACATTTAAAGATAGATGCTTAAATCTTAATGTACTTTTTCCATTTTTTTTAATGTTTATTTCCATTTCTTATATTTTTATTTACGTAATATCTATATTTTATATTTTTAAATAGATATTTAAATATTAATGTTTTCCATTTTTTAAATTGTGTATTTACTTATATTATATATTTTACATTTTAAGATAGATGTTTAATGCTTGATTAACTTTTTCCATTTTTAAAAAATTGTGTATTTACTTATTATTACATATATAATTCATATATTATATATTTACATTATTTAATTATTATTTATTTTCATGTATATGTATTTCCATTTCTTGTACTTTTAATTTACTTAATATCTCTATTTTACATTTTAAGATAGATGTTTAAATCTTAATGTATGTTTTCCATTTTTTTAAATTGTATATTTCCATTTGTTTTACTTTCTATTTACGTAATATCTATATTTTAAATTTTAATATATATTTTTAAATCTTAATGTAATTTCCCATTTTTTAAATTTGGTATTCACTTATATTATATATTTACTTATTATTTATTTTTCTTTATATTGTGTATTTCTATTTCTTATACTTTCTATTTACTAATAATTTTATATTTTAAGATTGATTTACATTTTAAGATAGATGTTTAAATACTAATGTATTTTTTCCATTTTTTTTAATTGTGTATTTCCTTTTCTTATACTTTCTATTTTCTTAATATCTATATTTTACATTTTAAGATAGATGTTTAATATTTAATGTACTCTTTCCATTTTTAAAAATTGTGCATTTACTTATTATTGTATATATAATTCGTATATTTATATATTTATAATATTTACTTATTATTTATTTTTCTATATATTGAGTATTTCTCTTTCTTATACTTTATATTTAGTTAATGTCTATATTTTATATTTTAAGATAGATGTTTAAATCTTTACGTATTTTTCCATTTTTAATGTAAAACGGCAATGTTAAATAGAAGAACTTGGACAAATAGTCAAATAGTTATATTTATGTTTTTTTTTTCTTTTTTTAATAAAATGGTAATGTTACATTATGAAGATAACCCTTTTTTTTAGTGAACAATGGTAATCTTACATATGTTTAATGTAGTTTTTCCATTTTTTTATGTTGTATGTTTACATATTATTGTTATTTTTAAATGTAAAATGGTAATTTTACATATGTTTAATGTAGTATTTCCATTTTTTATGTTGTATGTTTACATATTATTTATTATTTTCGAAATTATATATAATATTTTTTTTACAAAATAGTAATGTTACATTATGGAGATAAGCCGTCTTTTTTTAAATGAAAATGGTAATCTTACATATGTTTAATGTAGTTTTTTCATTTTTTATGTTGTATGTTTATATATTATTTTCTTAAAATAAAAATGTAAAATGGTAATCTTACATATGTTTAATGTAGTATTTCCATTTTTATGTTGTAAGTTTTACATATATTTATTATTTTCAAAATTATATATAATGTTTTTTGTTTTTTTAGAAAACGGTAATGTTACATTATGGAGATAAGCCGTCTTTTTTTAAGTGAAAAATAGTAATCTTACATATGTTTAATGTAGTTTTTACATTTTTTTTATGCTGTATGTTTACATATTTTTTATAATTTTCGAAAATAAGTAATATTAAAATGTAAAACTATATTTTAATGTCATGTGTCATCTTTCGAGATAATATTATATATTTACTTATTATTTATTTTTCTTTATATTGTGTATTTTTATTTCTTATACTTTCTATTTACTAATAATTTTATATTTTAAGATTGATTTACATTTTAAGATAGATGTTTAAATACTAATGTACTTTTTCCATTTTTAAAATTGTGTATTTCATTTTCTTATACTTTCTATTTGCGTAATATCTATAGTTTACATTTTAAGATATATGTTTAAATCTTAATATACTTTTTCCATTGTTTTTAAGTTGTGTATTTCTTTTTCTTATATTTTCTATTTACTTAATATCTATATTTTACATTTTAAGATAGATGTTTAATATTTAATATACTCTTTCCATTTTTAAAAAATTGTGCATTTACTTATTATTGTATATATAATTCGTATATTTATATATTTATAATATTTACTTATTATTTATTTTTTTAAATATTGAGTATTTCTCTTTTTTATACTTTATATTTAGTTAATGTCTATATTTTATATTTTAAGATAGATGTTTAAATCTTTACGTATTTTTCTATTTTTAATGTAAAACGGCAATGTTTAATAGAAGAACTTGGACAAATAGTCAAACATATTTATGTTTAATGTAGTATTTCCATTTTTATGTTGTATGTTTTACATATATTTATTATTTTCGAAATTATATATAATTTTTTTTTATAAAACGGTAATGTTATATTATGGAGATAAGCCGTCTTTTTTTTTAAAGTGAAAAATAGTAATCTTACATATGTTTAATGTAGTTTACCATTTTTTAATGCTGTATGTTTACATATTTTTTACAATTTTCAAAAATAATTAATATTAAAATGTAAAACTATATTTTATGCCACGTGTCATCTTTCGGGAGAAATTTTTTCCGCTGATGTGGACGCCCTATGGAGCCTCAAAAGCTCCATTTTATTAGTAGAGTGAAAAATAGTAATCTTACATATGTTTAATGTAGTTTTCCATTTTTTAATGCTGTATGTTTACATATTTTTACAATTTTCGAAAATAATTAATATTAAAATGTAAAACTATATTTTATGCCACGTGTCATCTTTCGGGAAAAATTTTTTCCGCTGATGTGGATGCCCTATGAAGCCTCAAAAGGTCCCTTTTATTAGTAGAGACTAGGGATTAACCCGGGCTACGCCCGAGATTTTTATTTTTTTCTAATTTAAGTTGTTAAATTATTTATATTTAGGCTATGATTTATATTTATATAAATGTTAAAATGCATGTCATAATTAAAATTTATTTTTAAATTTTAACACGTTAAATTAACATATTTTTTACAATTTAAATATTTTTTTAAATTTTATTGGCTATTTAGTTATCATATTTAGCAAAACTATCTTTTGAGTGTTGGAATAAATGTTTTAGAGATTTTATTAAACTGCAGAGTATTTTTGGATCGACCACATGCTCAACATTCGATCGATCCGTAAAAAGATGGTCGATCTCCTTGGCCAGGTAAGTACAATTTTAGCAAAAATATCTTTTATTTTCAAATATTAAGTATATAACTATTCTTTTTAATATTTTTTTAATTGTATTTTTGATTAAATTATTGTATTATAATGGTTATGTAAATATTTTTTGTGATGTTTGAATTTTTGTTGTTCGTATACTTAACCTAGATGATATTGATGTTTAACAATTTATTGTTTTCTGGGAATAGAAAATAATGATATATAAAACGTATCTAATACTTGTTAAATGATAGTATAATGTAAATTACATCCATTATTTGAAAATAAACATTGTTGTTTTTATTTTTATTTAAATCAGAAATTATTTTATTTAAAAACATTATTCATATTATAATATAATAGTTTAAGTTTGGAAGATTAATCTATATATATAATTATGTTATATTGAGTATCTGAATAAAAGCTGAATTTCTTTGATTTTACATCCATTATGGAGATAAGCCGCTTAATCTCTTAATATATTTCCATTAACATTACATCCAAACATAATATATTTCCATTTTCACTAATATCTTAGATATTTAAGTTTTTGATTCAAATATTTGCTAATTTCATTTTTATGTTGTATGTTTACATATTTTTTCTTAAAATAAAAATGTAAAATGGTAATCTTACATATGTTTAATGTAGTATTTCCATTTTTATGTTGTATGTTTTACATATATTATTATTTTCAAAATTATATATAATGTTTTTGTTTCTTTATAAAACGGTAATGTTACATATGGAGATAAGCCGTCTTTTTTAAGTGAAAAATGTAATCTTACATATGTTTAATGTAGTTTTTACATTTTTTTATGCTGTATGTTTACATATTTTTTTATAATTTTCGAAAATAATAATATTAAATGTAAAACTATATTTTAATGCCATGTGTCATCTTTCGAGATTATATTATATATTTACTTATTATTTATTTCTTTTTATATTGTGTATTTTTATTCTTATACTTTCTATTTACTAATAATTTTATATTTTAAGATTGATTTATATTTAAGATAGATGTTTAAATACTAATGTACTTTTTCTATTTTTTTAAATTGTGTATTTTCTTTTCTTATACTTTCTATTTGCGTAATATCATATTTTACTTTTAAGATAGATGTTTATCTTTAATATACTTTTTCCATTGTTTTAAGTTGTGTATTTCTTTTTCTTATATTTTCTATTTACTTAATATCTATATTTACATTTTAAGATAGATGTTTAATATTTTAATATACTCTTCCATTTTTAAAAAATTGGGCATTTACTTATTATTGTATATATAATTCATATATTTATATTATTTATATATTTATTATTATTATTTTTTTATATATTGAGTATTTTCTTTTTTTTACTTTATATTTAGTTAATGTCTATATTTTTATTTTTAAGATAGATGTTTAAATCTTACGTATTTTTCTATTTTTAATGTAAAACGGCAATGTTTAATAGAAGAAACTTGGACCAAATAGTCAAACATATTTATGTTTAATGTAGTATTTCCATTTTTATGTTGTATGTTTTACTTATATTTATTATTTTCGAAATTATATATAATGTTTTTTTGTTTTTTTTTATAACACGGTAATGTTACATTATTGAGATAAGCCGTCTTTTTTTTTTTAAGTGAAAAATAGTAATCTTAAATATGTTTAATGTAGTTTTTCCATTTTTAATGCTGTTATGTTTACATATTTTTTTACAATTTTGAAAATAATTAATATTAAAATGTAAAACTATATTTTATGCCACGTGTCATCTTTCGGGATAAATTTTTCCGCTGATGGGACGCCCTATGGAGCCTCAAAAGCTCCCTTTTATTAGTAGAGATGAGTATTTCTCTTTTTTATACTTTATATTTAGTTAATGTCTATATTTATATTTTAAGATAGATGTTTAAATCTTTTACGTATTTTTCTATTTTTAATGTAAAACGGCAATGTTTAATAGAAGAACTTGGCACAAATAGTCAAACATATTTATGTTTAATGTAGTATTTCTATTTTATGTTGTATGTTTTATTTATATTTATTATTTTCGAAATTATATATAATGTTTTTTGTTTTTTTTTTTATAAAACGGTAATGTTACATTATGGAGATAAGCCGTTTTTTTTTAAGTGAAAAATAGTAATCTTACATATGTTTAATGTAGTTTTTCCATTTTTTAATGCTGTATGTTTACATATTTTTTTACAATTTTGAAAATAATTAATATTAAAATGTAAAAACTATATTTTATGCCACGTGTCATCTTTCGGGATAAATTTTTTCCGCTGATGTGGACGCCCTTGTAAAACATATATTTTATGCCACGTGTCATCTTTCGGGATAAATTTTTTCGCTGATGTGGACGCCCTATGGAGCCTCAAAAGCTCCCTTTTATTAGTAGAGATTTACATTTTAAGATATTTGTTTAAATCTTAATATACTTTTTCCATTGTTTTTAAGTTGTGTATTTCTTTTTCTTATTTTCTTTTTATTTACTTAATATCTATATTTTACATTTTAAGATAGATGTTGATATTTAATATACTCTTTCCATTTTTAAAAAATTGTGCATTTACTTATTATTGTATATATAATTCGTATATTTATATATTTATAATATTTACTTATTATTATTTTTTTAATATTGAGTATTTTCTTTTTTATACTTATATTTAGTTAATGTCTATATTTTATATTTTAAGATAGATGTTTAAATCTTTACGTATTTTTCTATTTTTAATGTAAAACGGCAATGTTTAATAGAAGAACTTGGACAAATAGTCAAACATATTTATGTTTAATGTAGTATTTCCATTTTTATGTTGTATGTTTTACATATATTTATTTTTTTGAAATTATATATAATTTTTTTTTTATAAACGTTAATGTTATATTATGGAGATAAGCCGTCTTTTTTTGAAAGTGAAAAAATAGTAATCTTACATATGTTTAATGTAGTTTACCATTTTTTAATGCTGTATGTTTACATATTTTTTACAATTTTCAAAAATAATTAATATTAAAATGTAAAACTATATTTTATGCCACGTGTCATCTTGGGAGAAATGTTTCCGCTGATGTGGACGCCTATGGAGCCTCAAAAGCTCCATTTTATTAGTAGAGTGAAAAATAGTAATCTTACATATGTTTAATGTAGTTTTCCATTTTTTAATGCTGTATGTTTACATATTTTTACAATTTTCGAAAATAATTAATATTAAAATGTAAAACTATATTTTATGCCACGTGTCATCTTTCGGGAGAAATTTTTTCCGCTGATGTGGATGCCCTATGGAGCCTCAAAAGGTCCCTTTTATTAGTAGAGATTTCTTAACCTAATTTCCAAGATTAAGCAATGTCCCTTTTTCATATGACAAAAGAAAACGGCAAAATATTGACAAGAAATAAAAATATTTTATTTTGAAAATTCACCTTTATTGTTTATGGAGCACTGAATATTAATCTGTAGACAGATAAAAGAACATTAAATATTCTATCTAACTAATTCTGTTCATACGAAAGGAACACTAATTAATTCTTAAACTTTGACTAGTACTTCGGATAAAATGGAAAGAAAAGTTAATTAAAAGCTAACACAAGAGTTGAAAACTAGACAACAATAAGAATAGTTAGCGTATTGATTCTTATGCTTTATGTAAAGTTCCACAAAGCCAATTACATTAGTCTATATTTTATCAAATGATGCGATATAAAAAATAATCGTCAACAAGTTACTTCGTTGGTGGGTGGATATTTCATTTTCCAAATGCGATGCCGAAGATGGTAAAGCTAAGAGAGAAATTTATCTTCTAGAAACCTATCGCACTAAACTATACATTTATTTTCATGCTACAAAGTATTATTTTTTCTTAGGCTAGATATCAATGAAAAGGATGAAATGTCAAAATAAGTCGACCTGTATACAATGGGACGTGATATGTCGGAATGCACAGAATAAGTTAAAATGTTCGATTGGATCAACTCAGTTTTATGTATAACAAATACAATATTATTGAAGGTTGTCTTGTCTGCATTTCATGGAAAAAGAAAAGACATGATTCTAATAGACACATGAAGACATACGTTGTATCTAGAAGAGATACCAATGCGGAGATCTTTGGTTGGTCTACTGATTTTAGCTACTTATCTTATAAATATCTCTGTCTAGTAAACAGAAAAAACACATATATCTACGAAAATGTTTATTTACAGTAAAATGATTTCCTAATATGGATAGGTTTCTGCTTCTTGTTGACACTATTTTAAAAAGGCTTTTTTTTTAAAGTTTATACACTTAAAACTTTGATACTGATATTACATATGAAAATAATTAAGGAATTGGTATAGAAGCTTCCAAATGATTTGATGCCACTTCAATTCACTAAAAGAAGGAGATATGGGGCATCATAGGAGTCGTCAGCTATCTGGATCCAACCCCTTGAAAAGTACGAACATTCATCTGTATACACACTTCTTTAAGACAACCAATGATCATCGCACCAAAAAAAAACAAATCGCCTTGGCCTAGTGATAAAGACGCTCTGGCTGGAGTTTTTGTCCTCGATTAGAATAGCATTGACCACTCGTAGATGTTTTAAGTGACAAAAAAATTCAAATTTTTATAGGTTTCGTAGTAGCAATGACCACTCGTAGATGATTTAAGTGACAAAAAAATCTAAATTTTTATAGGTTTCGTGAAATTAATCTTTAGACCTAAAAAGCTTATGGAATCTCCACAGTTATAAAAAAAAACTAATTATAACTTTATCGTGATCTATACATATAAAAAGCAAGAAAACATATAACAAAAACCGTGACCATTTAAAAAAAATATTAAGCTGGTTTCTTTTACATTTTTAACTTGAATCGGTTAGATTTATTTTTTTGTTGACAAAGAACATGGATCAATTATAAGTACATTTAGATACAAGATGCATTATTTGTAAAAAGAAAATTTGGTTGAATAAATTTAACATTTATTTAAAAAAAATATGTATCAATTATATTAACAGCATAAAAAATATTTCGATAAAAGAAAAAAGATTAACACTGTCACTGATTTGACATGGATGTTTAATTATAAACATGGATTACTGAAAGAATTATAGTGATATTTAGAAGTATTTTAAATATTCTTTTCTTACAATTATTTTAGAGAAAAAGACTAGGATATCACCAAACCAAGTTTTTGTTCCCAAAGTAGCACTCAAGGCTCAAAGTCACAAAAATAGGTTTCATTAAGAGGTAATATACACTTATACTCTTGGGTTATTTAATCCAAACCCTTAGGGTTTAGAGTTAAGGGGTGAGGTTTTGGAATTAGGGTTTAAAATTTATAAAAAAATAAATACTAAAATAAAAAATAAAATTTTAAAAACAGTTTCAAAAGTATTTTTAAATTATAAAAAGAAAATTTGAAAAAAAATAAAAAAAAATTTCGTCGAAAAAAAAAATTTCAAAAAAAATTATAAAATTTCGAATCTGAAAACATATAATCTGAAAACATAAAAAAAAAATTCATTTATTTTTATTTTTATTTTTATTTTTGTTTTATTTATTTTTGTTTGTTTATTTAATTTTAAACCAAGAGTATTAGAGATATTTTACCCTTTAATGAATGTCATTTTTGTGACTTTCTCCTTCTAATGCTATTTTTGAGACATAAAGTTCAAAAGATGTTATTATTGACAATTGCCCATTATTTTATATCTAGTCATGTATAAACACTTGAGGATTTAAATACGTTTGAATTGACCCATCAAATAACAATTCCAGTATATCGAAAATTTACAATTAATTATCTTTACTCAATTCTATCATTGATTATTGTATTTTTCCGTCGACATTTCAGGCCCCAGGTTTCTCAAAGAAAAATAACAATCATTTTAATAAGAATACAAAAAAATAATATGAATTTAGAGCCTATCGTGTCTTGTTCGTAAATATAAAAGGCCCCCATACTCATCTATTGTCTCTTCACCTCTTTTTAAAAATCAATATATCTCTCTCTAGTCTCTACAAGCTCAATGCCCCAAGTCGATCTCGAAGCTTTTGTTTCTTCAGTATGCGCCGGTGGTTCAGACCGGAAGATCGCATGCGAGTCCACCTACGTCGACGACCCGGACACTCAACCTTACTACAACAAAAACTCCGCCGCGAGTCCGGCTGATTTTCCACCGGAATCTTATTACATAACCAAAGATGCTCAGTTCGAGTGGCTCACCGACAACGCCTTCTTCGACCGCAAAGAATCACAGAGAGGAAGCTCAGCACACATCAGCTCCAACCCCAACTCGAACCCGAGCTCTCAGCGGTTTCTACTCAGCTCCAAAGCGTCCATCATCGGTTTGCCGAAGCCGCAGAACACGTGTTTAAAGGAGGCGAAGCAGAGGAGAAACGGCGGCAAAAAGGAAAAGAACAACATAGTCTTCTTGAAACGGGTCGGGTCGAGAATGAAGTCGGATCCTTCGCAGCTCGAACCGTCTTCTCCTAAAGTCTCTTGCACCGGTAGGGTGAGGTCCAGACGAGAAAGAAGCCGACGTATGCGCCGTCAGAAATCGGTTCGACCGGAGAAGTCGAACCGGGTCAAGAAACCCGGTTTATTAGCGAGTTTCAGAGCCATCTTCAGGAGCAGAGGTGGCTGCAAAGACGGGGCCCACGCGGCGCCGATTATGGCACGCGACGACATCAGGAGCCGGCTTCCTGTGAAAGAGGTTGAACCGGTTGTGGTGCCCGGTTTGGGTGGGATGAACCGGTTTGCTTCTGGAAGGAGAGGGGATTTGTTGGGTGGATGACAAGTGTAGTGTTAGTGATTGGTTGTCTTGTTCTGGTGGGACCTGTGTTTTAGTTGTGTGTTTTGAAAAGTCGTTGGCGCTGACGTGGCGAGTGGTTAACGTTTTTCAGGAACACGGCACCGCGTAGGCGGTGTGAATCCTACCCACCACACTGTGTGCTAAGTGTTCTGTTTTGTATATTGTTTATATGGAGCCGCTGTCTTGCATTCAGTCATTAATGTAGATTTTTTGTATTTATGCAACAGTCAAGTATTTTTTATTTCAAAAGTGAATTTACGGTCCCTACTTTAGTTTATTCTGATTTTTTATAGTTCAGATATTAAATTTAAGAAGAGTATAAAAACCAAATAAAATTGGGATTGGTTTTGCTTAGTAATAGTTTTCGATTTGGTTAGACTTTTCTATATAATTTTGAATAATTCAGATTCAGTAATTCAAATTATGTAGATCAAAATATTTAAATTATTTTGATTATTTACTTTTTAGATGATATTAAATTGATGAAGGTTATTTGATCTACATATAATTAAAATTAATTATTTCAAACATAAATATATTTATTTTGTTCCAATATATAATTTTAATTTAGATATTCAGATGTTTTTATTTTTAACACCAAATTGATTAATAGAAGCTTCAAATCAAACTAGCTGGAGGGAAAAGTCAAACTTGTTAGATATTTGGATGTTTATTTGTACAAGATTTTAGATATTTGGAATGTTTCAAGGAAAAAAACCATTCACATATTTATGACTATTTATTTCTGTTACAGTTCAGGTTTATTTTTTTCAATTACATTATTTGAACCAAGTCAAATTAGCAATGGAAAAAAATTCATGAAAAGTATTCATCATCATTGGATTCTTGACTCTTTCACAAAAATTAAGTTGAAAATTAATGAACTTAAGAGACAAATAGCAAAAGACTAAAATGGGGTTTTCAATGCAGTGCTGAAGAGGATTCTTGTTGCTGGTGATGCCAAGCAACAACATCTTTGTAAGGTAGATTACCACCAAAAATGTCCAAAGCACTCCCCACTGTTACATCCACACGTCCCTTTCCTGCTTCTTTGATCCTCTCTACATCATCCATCACCGTCACGCCTCCCGCATAAGTTACTGGAATCTGTCAACGTCAAAACTACATCTAAGCTCCCTAATCCAAAGCTAAAGACATCAAATTTTCAATCAAGACTCTGACGTTCTAGCACGTCAATGTGTGTTTGTTACTCACCGGAGAATAGTTGCCCAGCAATGCAACAAGCTCCTCATCAATCCCCAGCCTTAAGAAAACAAGTATTACGATCAGTTACACACTGACTAATTTAGAATGAGTCCACTCTTAAGACACTGAAAAGCACAAAAGCTTACTTCTTTCCTTCAACATCAACACCATGCACCAGAAACTCATCCGCAAACCCTCCAAGAAACTCCAATGAGTTCTCATCAAGCAAGACGTCGCTAAACTTCTGCCACCTATCAGTAACAATCGCGTATCTTCCATCCTTTTATAAAACGGGATGAAACTTGTCATAAAAACATCAAACTGAAGATGAAACATGCCGGAGAATCAATCACCTTCTTTCTGCAGCTAAGGTCCAATATCAATCTCTGTTCCCCAACAATCTTCACAAGATCTTTCAGTCTTTCAAGATCAAGCTTCCCATTGTTAAACACATACTGAAAAAAAAACATCAACAGTAGTAAACATGATTATTACAACTAACACAATCCCCTATGATAACAAATTAAAAAAGAGAGCTATTACCGAAGTGACAATAACATGACTAGCTCCCTCCTCTATATAACTCAAACAATTCTCTGAACTGATTCCACCTCCAACTTGCAAACCGCCTAGAATCATCATCGTCTTGTATCAAACCAAACAGTAAGAACAAAACCCCACACAAAAAGGCATACCGGGATAAGCATGTAACGCTCCAAGAGCTGCAGCTTGGCTTAAAGGGTCAGCTCCAAGCATTATAACATGACCACCAGTAAGCCCATCTTCTTTGTACATCTTTGCGTACTCTTCCGCAGATTTGTCTGATTCGAAGTTCGTAACGAGAACAGAACCGTCTTCTTTTGAGTCACTTAAAGTGGATCCAACTATTTGTTTCACTTTCCCCTTTAAGAACAAATGAGATATGATCTAAGCTAAGTTAACATCAAGCAGAGAGTTTTATGAAAAGGATTCAGCTTTTTGTACCTTGTGGATGTCGATGCAAGGTCTGAACTGAACAGCGGATGTGACTTGCACCCTCGAGGGTCCTACAAGACATAATCATAGATTCATTACAGAGATTTGGGAAATTGAAAGTAAAAACTGAACCAGGTTCGTACGTTTTGTCTTGATGGGGAACAGTGGTCCGGAGAGTTTGAGATGGTTGTTCAACGGAGAGCTATGGTTCTTGTGGAAACAAGATATTCCACCATTGGAATACAAGTGAGCGCTGCAAGTTGTCATCTTTGGAACAGGTGAACAATCCAGGTAGGCGAAGCCGTGATGATCTATGGCATTGTTGGTTCTACTTCGGGTTACTTAGGTGTGGCATGGGTAACTAACCGAACCAAAAAAATTAACCGAATTAAAATAGAAGGAACCGAACCGAACAAACTGAACGATTTTAAATAAAAGAAAAATTTATAATTTTCTATATTTATAAATATCCAATTTCGGTATAAATAATTGTATTGTAGAGCTATTTAGCTTAATATACATAGAATGGAAAATAATTAGGTAAATAGCAAAAATTTATTATATTTGCATGCCTGGTAACGGAAGGACGGTGAAAATTACGAGTGTCTCCCTTTCGTCTTGTATAATCCCTCTTTTAAAAACAGCAGCTGTCAGATGTGGTGTCAGATTTTAATTCACCTAAATCTTCCTCTGTCATACCAAAAATATTTTAACAGAATATGGTTCTTTTGATCTAACTTTAGCATCAATTGGATAAAATGTTGACATCCAGATATATTTAGTACTAACCTATGATAAAAAAAAATTACAACACTATATATACTTATGACATAATTCTTCAACTTTAGGAAGATAAGATCTTTTAATTTTTTTTTTCAAATAAATTCATTAAACTTCTCAACTGGGCAAATCGGAATAGTATAACGGTGTCAGTGTGGCGGAGAAACAGTAAAGGCTAGGTTACAACAAGAAGGACAAAGAAATCTACAAGCATAAAACATCAGCAGCAAGAAGATAGGTCATGGGAAAGAAGGCTCCGGAAGCTAGCTTCCCCTCCGGTGAACACAGTGGTTTTTCAATCGGGTTCTCAGAGCTTCATGGGGTGTCCAAGCCCAATCCACCTCAGTCCCCGCAAAGAGACCCCACCCCAAAGGCGCCCCATGACCACAAACGCATGCGTCACCACCGCATCTACGCAAGATCCTCGCCGTCTCATGGGTCTGAGCTTCCACGTTCAACCTCATCCGTCACGGCGGAGTAGAAAGGATCAAGACTGACGAGAAACAATCTAAGGGAACCGCCATTCCTTTCAACAGATCCGCCGATACCAAAGCCTCTCTACAATCAGAGACGTCTCTGCGTCCTCAAACTAAAGAGAGCACGCCTTACTCCCATTGAGACACTAGAACTACGGAGCTCTCTTAGGGTCTTCGAAACAGAGACCATCAGATTCGCTGAGAGAGAGAGAAGAAGTGCCTCCAGTACATGCAGCCGGTGCTATTCCATCATGTGGCTCGAGATCCGGAAGGGGGGGGGGGGGGGAGCACGCTCCAGCTCAGGCGAAGGCGCCGTACACCGAAACGTTTCCGAATTCTAGAAGATGCAGAGATGAAAAGTCGTGAAAGTAGAGAGACGCGCATGAAACTAGAGTTTTTTTTTTTTTTTTTTGTAAAACATGAAACTAGAGTTGAAGAGAAAGATTACAAAGAGATGAATCTGGGAAAAATGAGAGATCTTGAAAGATGATTCTCTGGAAAAAATCAAAGAAGGTGAGAACAATAATAATCGTAAAAGAGAAAATCTAGAGGAAGATGGCTCTTGAAAACGAAAAGCAAAACAATGTAAACACGTGTTGGCTTAATACATATTTTATGTCTGAGAAAAGAAATACAATATTATTTATGTCATATAGCTGGAGTAGGCTGGATGCATAGATATAAGGGTATGGCAGGTATATTTTAAAAAGAAACAGTACACATACCACATAGCTAAATATACTTTATTATGTGTATATGGAATGCAATTGCTCATAATTGTAATTGAAATTTTTTATAGGATAAACCTAAAAATATTTTTGTTATCACAAATATAGACTTTAAAAATAAAAATGATCAAAATAACTTAAATGTTTTGTCAGAAGTAAATATACATTTATACATTTATGCTTAATTAATCTAAACATTAGAGTTTAGAGTCAAGAGGTGTAGTTTAGAATTTAAGTTTTAGTGTTTAGAGTTGATGAGTGGAGTTTAAGAGATATGATTTCAAATTTTATAAAATAAAAAATAATTAAAAATTTAAAAATAAAAAATGCTATTTTGATCATTTTATTTTGAGGTTTATTTTCGTAACAAAAATTTAAAAATATCTATCCGAGAGAATTACTCTAAATAATTTATAAATATGATAAAATTTACTAAAATTATATAAAAACAATGATCTGGATAATATCTTACTATTTTTTTTATCTAGGATACTTGAGATAATTTAAATTATTCGATAATTTATATAGATTATATAGAATAACTCGATATTTATTTAAATTATAAAAGAAAACTGAAATGAATCAAAATCAAATCATATACATGTACGTACGGCTGTACCCAAAAGTAAGCGACCTAAACTGAACCAAATACATGAATACCAATACTTAAACTGAGAAATTCGGTTTACACTCTGGTTTATTCCGGTTTTATCAATAATTAGAGATCGTTTGTTTAACTGGAATCAGCGGATCTTCAGGTTTCTCCGACAAAACAGAGTGATGCGGTGGAACAAGAAGAACATCATCAACCTCGTCTCCAACTCCACCCACCTCCCTGCCCCTCTAACCCCGCCGCCACCCGAGATCTACCGCTTACCCCATCCTCCACCCAAACCTCCCAACAACAACACCCCAATCCCTCCCACTCTCACTCTCTCTCCATCTCCACGTCACTCCCTCTTCCTCACCTTCCTCGAATCCAACCTCCCCCACCACCAATCCCTAACCCCCAAATCCCTCACCCAATTCCTCCGATCCCACCTCCGCCACCACCCTCTCTTCGCCCACCACGACTTCGCCGTCTTCACCTGGGCCTCCACCCTCGACGCCTTCCGCCACGACCACGACTCCTTCCTCTGGATGTCGCGATCCCTCGCCGCCACCCACCGCTTCTCCGATCTCCACCGTCTCCTCCTTTTCGTCGCCTCGAACCCCTGCCCTTGCGCATCAGGGATCTTCTCTTGCCCAAAGCTCGAATCTTTATTCAGTTCCGGGATCGACGCCTTCTGCAGAGCTGGGAAGATGGATTACGCTCTGTTAGCGTTTGAGACAATGAAGAGATTGATCGATGGGAAGATAAGCGTTGGAGTTTACAACACTGTGTTGAATGGGTATGTGAAGAAGAAGGGTTGTGATATGGAGAAGGCGTTGGGGTTTTACAAGAGGATGGTGAAGGTCGATGCGTGTACGTTTAATATTCTCATCAACGGTTATTGCAGGAGCGGTGAGTTTGAGATGGCGTTGGGTGTGTTTAAGGAGATGAGGGAGAGAGGTTGTGAGCCTAATGTGGTTAGCTTCAATACTATTATAAGAGGGTTTTTAGGGAAGGGGAAGGTTGAGGAAGGTGTTAGAATGGCTTACGAGATGATTGAGTTAGGTTGTGGAGTCTCTGAAGCTACTTGCGAGATTCTTGTTGATGGGTTGTGTAGAGAAGGTTTGGTTGATGATGCTACAAGGTTGGTGATGGATCTGACGGCGAAGAGGGTTTTACCTAAAGGGTTTGATTATGGGAGTTTAGTTGAGAAGCTTTGTAGAGATAAGAAAGTGGATAGAGCGGTGGAGATGGTGGAGGAGGTGTGGAAGAATAAGGGTGGAGCTCCGTGTTTGATTGCTTGTACTACACTCGTCGAAGGGTTGAGGAGATCAGGGAGAGCGGAGAAAGCTTCAGAGTTTATGGAGAAGATGATTATGAATGTAGGCTTGGTTCCTGATAGTGTGACGTTTAACTTGCTTCTTCGGGATCTCTGTGATTCTGGTCGTTCGATGGATGCAAACAGGTTGAGAGTGTTGGCAACAGGCAAAGGGTTTGAGGCTGATGAGACGACGTACCGTGTTTTGGTTTCGGGGTTCTCGAAAGAAGGGAGAAGGAAGGAAGGAGAGGTTTTGGTGAATGAGATGTTGGATAAAGACATGTTGTCTGATATCTTTACATATAATAGATTGATGGATGGTTTGTCCACAGGTGGAAAATTTTCAAAGAAGCAAGTCCGGTTAGATTAACCAGTGAGACTTCTTCGGCCAAAGGAATATGTCAAACACATTTGATTTTGAAGAAAATGAGATATGAAATGGAAACCAAGTTATATAGTAGAGGTCTCATAATAATTTAATTGTGACTAGAGAGAGATTAGGTATGAATTGTAACGATAACAATCTCCAAAAGCCAAAACCAATTCAGACAAGGAGGCTCACTTTTGTTACGAAAAGCAAAGTCTCACTCTTTTTTCTTTTTTTTTTTTTGCTTTGTAGAGAAAATCTCCTTTTATTAGAGTTTTTAATAGAAAAAAAAACTGTAATTTTTCTTGTTCATGTAAATATGAGACATTACTTTGCTTTGTCTACAACATTTAAAGTTACACGAAACTAGTAAATGATTCACTTTACTCTTGTCTGATTCCTTATCTATACTAATCAATGTCAGTTTAAAAAAAAAATATTGGGTCACTTGAGTCAATTTTTATTTTTGCTGTGTCGTTTACAGATAAATTTGGGTTGCCGAGTATTTCGTGATTTTGATAGCAACTAGAAAGATGTAGCCATTGTACAAACCGTGGCATCCACAACTTTTCTCTTGGAACATCCAGATCAAGGGAAAGGCTTGGTTGATATAAATATATGAACTTGTGGTCCCATTGGTTCTGTTATTTCTTGGGCTGCAACTTCTGGACTCAGGTGATGGAAAACATAAACTCACTACTATAAATACTAAATAGAGCCATAGAGGGTTAAAAAGGCGTGACATGTCTCGCTGGTTCTGAAAGCAAATGTGCGCATTTGTTTTATTTAGATACTATCATAGATATAAAGCTAACCCCATCTGGATTACACACTACCAACCTTTTTTTTATACGTACGCATAATTAAGTCTTTCTTAGCAAAATCACACATACACAAACCCATCTCATTCCAACCTTCACGTTGACTTGACTGGTCATATGAATGAACGTATGGCTTAGTTATCTGTAGAAACCTACAACATTATAAGATTGCCACATGCAAGTTACAAAACCAAAGACTTGAAGTGAAACAACAATAACTAAACATAAGTAAATAAAACACACACATAAATAAGAAAAAAATTAAAGACAACAATAACTAAACATATAGAAAAAAATGATTGAAAACATATAAATGGCAAAAGACACATCATACAAGGAATCTCCAAAATCGAGAGTCAAAATGAAGGTGAAGGTAGGCATACACTTGATTAGATATACAATCGGAAAATATGCAACGTAAACGAAGATTTGATAAATCAATTTTATTGTTGGTCGACATTTGTGCAGCAAACTATATATGATAAAACCAATACTTTTATAAAAACTATAGAACATCAAAGAGTAAAAACTACCTGTGTAGCACCAGAATCAACCACACTTAGTGGGAACCTCTTGACTCTGAAATCAAATATGTTAGCAGAAACATTTCTTCTCCTCCTATAACATTTCTCCATTCACCAGCTTCATCATCAAACCAGAGTAATTCATCAGCCAGAACCTGACAAAATAGTGGTCTTCTCAGGTTTCTTCTCCGAACAAAACCAACTACTATGCGTAGGCTTAGTAGAGTTGTTGTCGCCTAAACATATGTACACCATCAGCTCCTTCAGACCTTCTTCTGACCGCCTCTTGAAGATAATTTCCGATCAAAGAATGAAATCAAGACCACGTGAAGTAAAAGCGTCGGTCCGGTGGTATTGGATTGGTACTCGCGTGAGGCAATCAAGGGTTACGTTGTCGCAATTGTTCTCATGAAAAAGCGTCATCTTTCTGCGCGAAGAAGAATATCAACAATGCGAACTGAACTGAATAAAATCTTTCTTGTCCAAAATGAATAGGTTGACAATTTCAATTTTTTTCTAGTTGCTTTTTAGTGGGTTTTTTGGCCAAACATATAGTAGTTATGGCGAATTAATAACTTGCTGGAAACTTGTAATGGACACTACTATCTGGTATCTGACCAAAAACAAGGATTTCGTCTTCCAGCACTGGCACTGTCTCTTAAAAAAATATATGAAAGCTAGTCTTGATCTTCTCAGGACACTTGTAGAGGAATATCACCCCCCCCCCCCCCCCCCCTACCATCAACCCATGCAAAGGACAGATTCATTCAAAACTGGTAAAAAGGTATTATTACTTTTAGTAACAAAAACAAAACCTTGATTTTTAGTCTAGTCAGCAAATCATACATAAATAAAACATTTTTTTTTCAGAATGATTTATATGTAGCCTAATCAATAATCTCAAATAAAGCGTCTAGCTACCATCTAGCGATTTCTTGAATATGTTGCTTCACGAAATCCTGTTCTGGCCAAGGAATCCGAAACAATCGCTTTGGGTTTTCTGACCGAAAATGCTGTTTGCTGGAAGTGTTGGCGCTATATCAATAAAATGAATCCAAACGCTAGTGTTTATCTTCTTCAACAGCTTGTACACCGTTGGATCGATCATTCAATATTAATATCATCAACCGATGCAATGAAACAATTCATTCAACAGTTGTTCATGGTTTCTTTGACATTATTAGCTGGAGAAGGAATGCCTGTTGTTTTAGCCAAGGATGCTAGAGCAATCGCTATCTGGTGTCTGATGGGAAACGTTGATTGCTGGAGGCACTGGGATAGTGTTTATAAAGCAGAATATAAAAGTTGGAAGGATCATTCCCTTAAACTACCATCATCACCGAGTGATATTGTCATTCTCCGTCACACTATGAAGAGCTTCAGGCTAAAGGTAATGCCTATTAGTCGTCTAACTCCACTCTTGATTTCATCTCTGATCTTCACTTGTGCACGTTTTCTCAGAACAAAAAAGGCATCACTGAAAGAGAAAGCTTCTCTTTACAAAGAAGCTGACAAGTTATGCAAAGTGATATCCCGGAAACTCTCCCGCGGAAGTATTACTGTTGCGGTTCCAGTTACTGCAGTAACCACTGCTGCACTTGTTCTGTTGTATCTGAGCGTGTTTGTTGTTTTCAAGTAGATGTAAGTATCGCGTGTGGGAATTTGAGTGCTGACCAAGGAGTAATCATTGATTTTTTGGACCAAGAGTAGTTGTCACATTCGAGTACTAACCAGATAAAAATACAAACAGAAACAGTTGCTTGGGAAGGATTGTAATAAATCTAGTGACATAACACTTGTCATATTCTCTAAAGATTTTATGATGTTGAAACAGAGAATCACTTTCTTGTTGACAAAGGAACAGCTCTCAACACATAAAAGCATCAAAGTAAAAGATAATTTTATTATCTCATTCCTCAAAAGGACAAAACAAACCAACCTACCAACACCGTCTTCATCTTTTACTGCTTGTTTGTTTGTTTCAGAGAGGGCAACTAGGGTTCCTCATCAATGTCCGTAATCTCCCGCTCACTTTTGGCACTTTAGGTTGTGCTCTTGTCTTCAAACTTTCAAAATACTGCAACCATAAAACGAACAATGATTGTAGTGCTTCTCAGACACAAGTACATATTTGGTTCCAAGAAATGCAAAAGCTACTACCTGTTGCTTCCTCTTCCTCTCCAACTCTCCCTGTTGAAACAAAACCAAAACAAAGACCAATTGTTACAATCCCTTTCACAAAAAAAGAATTAGTGTTTCAAAGATTAATAAATACCAATGCATGTTTTAGCTGAGCGTTCTCTTCTTTCAACTGGTTCAGTTCTGCTTCCAACTCCACCGTATATGCCTTCATAACAATCATAACAACAAATTAGCTTTTATGCTAATATGAACATTCATAGACATAAATGATTACAATATTAACCTGCTTTCTTGCTCTAGACCTGGCAGCAGACTCACGGTTCTTGATCATCCTCCTCTGCCTTCTCTCCACTACTTTCTCCACCGGACCATCCACTACTCTCTTCCTCCCTCTTAACCCTCCCATATCAACTCCATACTGACCTCCTATGTTATCCACTTGCCCATGTCCTAACCCATCAGACGACACAGGGCTTAACGGTCCCACCATCCCCATCTGCTGTCCACCTGCTCCAAACCCGCCACCACCGCCGTAACAAACACCTGGCTGAACCGGTGGTGCCTGCTGATACCCTCCTCCTCCTCCTGTCCTTTTACCATAATCACCTACACCCACCGGGAAAGAAGGATCACCACCTCCTGAAAACACACCGTAAAGCTGTTGCTGCTGAGTAGATGCCGGTATAACACTAGTCGGGGTCGGGTTTAACATAGGTTTAGGGTTAGTAGGGTGCTCTCTAACTACACCAGCCTTCACCAGGAAATCCTCAAGCGTCATCTCCCCAAACGTTGGTTGCCTAGCTGCACTCTCACCACCGCCGTTATTAGCATTGTTTTGACCGTTACTACTACTAGTACTACGTCCGTTGCTGTTGTCTGCACCCCCACTACCGCCACCTCTATGTATCTCAGACCAAACCTCTTCAACAGTCTTCCTACAAAGAGGAGCTGGAAGTGTCAACGAGCCTTGTCGTGGAAGACTCGGCTGCTTAGCTATCCCTGGCTTCTTATTAACCCCTTGGTTACCTGAGGAGCCACCACCACCACTAAAGACGCCGCTCTCGGTTCCACCGTTGTTGTTGTTGTTGAAACCGTTATGACTCGGTGGAACGGGATGTGAAGCTGCGGCTGATGCTTGGTGATTGTTGTTGTTATTCTCCTCAGCGTTCCAAATAGAGACGAGGAACTCGTCCATGTTCATGGACCCGAAGTTCTTGCCGTTCTCGCAGAGAGCGTGTTGGAACTCGTCGAGTGTCAATGAGTAGATGGAGGATTGTCTTCCCAAAGAAGAAAATGGATGATTCTCTCCTCCTCCTCCACCAGCTCCTCCATTTTGTCTTGCTTGCGCCGTCGATGTTTCTACTTCTCGTTCAGACATCATCTCTGTTTCTCTGCCCACCATCTACCAGCTGCAGACAAACAACGTCAAGATTTCGCATATGGATATTACAATCTTTTTATGCTATATTAATGCTCAAAGGACCACAATTTAATGAAAAAGTTAAAAAAAAATTAATTTCCTGAGATATTTGTTTTAAGTTTTGAACGGGTACATCTAGTAAAGTAGTGGAGATTTATACAGATGCGAATCACTTCAATGTTACATGAAAAAAGGTCTAATATAAAAAAGAATCTCTATGGTATTGAAGACGGTCCACGTGAAATAAAGAAGAACGGTCTACATCATGACAGCGACAAGCGACTACTAAATTTAGCAATAAACAAACTAATAATTTCTCATTTCAATAAAGGTTCCGTTTCCGAAAGAGGAAAATATACACCCACATCATTAAGCCAACTTATCAACAAGACAACACATGAGTTTTGGTTTATTTCTTTTAAAACGTTGATATTTGTTTAGAGCTTAATCTAATACAATCCTAAAAATGAAACAATTATTACTGAGTGTGAGTACCACTTTCTTTCATGATTATCCACTTTATAAATAAATAAAAAATATTTTTTATTCGCAGAGAAGAACCGTAAAGCAAACAAACACCTAAACAATCTTATATAATCTGTTAAATCAAAGATATTTAGCTAAATTAGCTAAAACTAATTAAGTAATTGCTCTCTAATTTTTTTAATCCAGGACATATTCCTCAAGATCTTGAGGACAAAAATAACTACAAAAACTGAAAGAGAACCTGCAAATTAAATCTGTCTCCCAAAAGCGGTGGCTCACTGTTCCTCCACCACCGAAAAAAGATGAGAAACTACTTTTTTTTTCTGTTTCTCGGAGGTTCTCCTCCTTCACATAGATTCAAAGACTTCAGAGATTTTTTTTACTGAGAAACTTGTGTGTTTGGTGTTGGAAAGAGGAGAGAGAGAGAGAGATAAATTGTTGAGGGAGGCGGTAAAAGAGGTTAGATGATATATTTATATTCACCGTGAGTAAGGGTGGCGCGTGGGACCTACGAGCAGTGGCGTGAAGTTAAACATCTTTTGTCTAAAGTTATCTCTTTGACCAATGAGATTTCAAAGAGATGGAAACATAGAGAAGTCCAGGTCCAGGCCCAAGATCAGAGGCAAAGAATCGGTTCGGCTACGTCGACACGTATGATACACGTGTTGTCTTACTGCTTCTTGGAGTGTCTTCGGTAGAGCATGACACGTGTGACTCTCTGCTACAAAATGTTGATTTACGTCAAAACTCTCTCTTGATTCTTTTGTCAGCATAGCACGTGAGGAAACTGGATTACGAGTTAAGAAACTGATATAAAAGTATATATCCAACAACACGTAATAAGAGCTTATTAACAAAAAAAAAAAACATGTTTCCATTTCGAACATCCGCTTGCGAGCGCACATGAATTATTTGTTCAGAATTAAGAAAAAAATATTTCGGACAAAAAATCCGACCTGCCGGAATCGAACCAGCGACCTAAAGATTACAGCAACTACTACAGTCTTCCGCTCTACCAACTGAGCTAAGGTCGGATGTTGATTTTACTTCCTATTTAACCATTCATATACTTAAACATAGTTCAGTCTGGGCCATTGTCCATATTAAACGTTAGTGAACACTACATTCTATGCCCTTAACAGTAAAAACAAAAATCAAGATACAAGGTCCAATTCGTTTTGGGCTCACAGAATTAACTATTATTTTGATATTTTCACCTTTGCTTACAAAAATGAATACGACTTCTTTTCTATTTGTAAAAGTAAAAGATTACACATAGCTTCTGCTCTAACTAAACTAATACTACTATCAATGCACCTTGTTTTCTACCGTCATATTCCACGTTGTATAGCTTAAGACTAATATTATTGTGACATATGTAAGTAGTATTCATCAATAAATCACACTAAAATTAGTAAAAAGATCACCAACAAAGTATATTAGTAGTAATCAAAAGATCTACTAAGAAATTTGAGATATTCATGAATCTCTCTAGTCGTTTCAAAGTACTTCATAGCAACTCATGTCACAAAACAAATCAGCCCATTGTTCTGAGAGAGAAGATGAATCTTTCGTTTAGTTCTTGACTTCTTCGTTGGTTAAGAGCGTCTTAACGATGTTATCAACCATACCCGGAAAAAGAGGAAACATATGCCCTGCTCCAGGAATCTCATGGTAATGAATCCATGGCAGCTTCTTAGCAACGTAACGTTGTAGAGTCACAGGTACTAAAGCGTCATCATCTCCCTGCCACAAGTGCACTGATCCCTCCTTGTTAGGGAACAAGTTCTCCAGCTCCATTGGATCGAACTCCCATTTTCCAAACCCAACAATCATGTCACGGATCACTGTCTCATGTGTTCCTTGCTGCCTTATTTCTCCCTGCATGAGATAGTTTGATTAGGTCAAGTTGCGTGAATAAGAAAAAAGTGATGAAGAATGTTAATATCTATTACACCTCATGTGGCCTCCCTGCAGCACCAATCTTGAAGAGGATCTCTTTGTCAGATTTAGACAACAAACCGAGGTTTCGAGTCACAACACTTGACCCAAGGAACCACTTCTGAGAGTTCCACCAGTGAGTAAGCCAAGGAGCATAATGTGCAACACGAACCGCCCATTGGTCGTTTCTCGGTTGTAGATTATAAGCTTCGTTTGAGATGTCTGATGGAAAGCTCTTCCACCAGTAGTTCACCACTGGAGTTACAAGAGCTGCTCCAGCTAACCTAAAGAACCAAACACATCATCTCAAAATCATTCCCTTTCAATAATGCCATCATTAAACAATGTGTATTACCTGTGAGGAATGTATTTAAGGCATGCCCATGTAGCTTGTCCACCCATAGAGTACCCTATTATATAGAACTTAGTCCCTAGACTCAACTGATCAGCAAGCTCCTCTATGTCCAAAGCCAAGCTTTTGGGAGTACGGTTTGGGTCAGCATCACTCTCTCCATAACCAGGTCTATCAAATGAAACCATATACACACCTAGTCCCTCCTTAATATCCTACAAACATTCATATGATTTCTAAAGTTAAGATCTGTAAACTGAATGTACGAAACAGAAACTAGTAGAAGAGTTGTAGTACCGGTGAAAGAAGAGCAGCGAATGCATTGTCGTGCCTGCAACTATCAGATCCATGGACAAAGACGATTTTACGGGCAGCTTGATCTCTGGGAACACCGTGCTCCTTGTAAGCCAAGTGTCTTCCGTCTCTAAGTTTAATTCTTGGTGCTGTGATAGATGGACCACCAGGAGAGCCGCATAGCTTTGGAGGAGGAGGTTGGAGTGCTTGGTAAGTGGAAGTAGCTATACAGACAGAGAACACGACCAACAGCTTGTAGAGAACACCTGTACATCAAAGATTCGGACAAAACAGACATTGTTTCTCAATCAATCTTAGAGGGCAAGAAACAATGATGTGAAAAAAGTGAAGTCTTTTATGACCAAAGTAGTTAAGAACTCAGTCATGCGCATTTAATCAGACACCTTAAACAAATATTCTTGAATATAAAATTAATATCTCTGTGTAAATAATTGGCAAATGATGAACTAAAAATAATAATCAATCAAAATTCACAAAAATGGGCAGGACCCACTGTAAAAAAATATCAAACGAATCTTCATCGTTAGATTTACTATTTGCTTATGTTTTGCCTTCATTTGTTTTGGAGAGATTCTTTCCTTTTGTATAGGAGGAACATTTCATGAAACGAAATTTCCAGATTAAGTAAAGCTATTATTAAATGCATCGTCTTAAATTCAACAATCTTAATCATCATTTCATTTCATTTCATTTCATCAGCCTGACCCTATTCTGGAACCTTTGTCTGATTGCTGCAAAGTAGAAAAATCGAAATATTATGGAAGAAGAATAAGATGTCGAACCTGAGGAGCGGGAGCTGGCGGAGTCTGTCGATCCAGTAGCCATTGGGCAGATAGAGAGAAGCAGAGAGAAACAGAGGGAGAGAGAAAAGTAGCTGGAAAGTGAAAGAAGTAGTTTGGGTCTTGTAATAAACGCAAGTTTACTTTCAACTTTAGCAGATTTGGTCGTTTCTTGGTTGTTTGGTTAACCCACTGTAATAGGAATCAGGAATGAGATGTGAATCTGCTTAATCCACGTCATCCGTTGATTGCTATTGCCGCGATTCTAGATAAAAAATAGTTACCATCATCCCTACAGTTAAACAAATTTTTTAAATAGAAAATAAGACCCCAAAAACTGTAAAATGTGTAAAAAAAATGTACAAAGTTACTAAACTCAAACATGAATATGGTTAGGTACATATCAGTTTCAGATTGTGGGGTATAGCGTTCTTATCATGACGTTTATATTTTTACAAAAATACATGTGTGAATTCCCGTGACAGCTTTTATAATATAAAAGATTATATAATAATTAACTAATAAATTATAAATTATATGTGATTGGTGTACCTAAGATATATAAGCTAACAATTTTCGTTAGCCTAGTAGTAAATGAATATCTAGTAGACACTCCATCGTCCGAATTTAATTTTTTGCTGTGAGAAATTATTTACAATATTTAGATTCTCGGTAAAGAAGTAAAATCACGTTTTTTCACACACAAAAAAAATAAACAATTTTGGTAACACAAATATAGGACTGAGAAAAAGAAGAGGAGAGTGTTGATTTATAACTCTTGTGTTTGTTTATAATTGGTTCAAAACATTTAAAATGATTAAATATAATTGGTTCGGAAGTGTTTGGATGTATCGAGATGTTGCAAGCTGAAGGTGTTAGTTCCTCTATGAGGTTTTGAATTTTCTTATTTGGGATTTGTCTTGTAAGCTACCCGGTGTGGATTTCAGTTGCCTATTTCTTAGGTTTTTGTTGCTGGGGATTTTTTGTTTTTCCGCCAGTTTAGGTATCACACATTTTAATCGCTGTTTCGAATGAATTTTATCAGACGGAAAAAAATTAAAATAACTAAATTCTAATAAAATAGTAATAGTGTTAAATTTAGTTTTTTAATAAACATACTTTACCGACGAACATGCTTTATACAATGAATTGTGTTAGGTGTATCTTCTCCATGACCATCACCATGAAATCTTTATACTAACAATCCAAATAACTAATAATTTAGTTTCGATAATGATAAATTATGAATTATAACACAGACTACATTTTCACCAGGAATTGGAGTTTAACATTTGAAATTCAATGCAATCGTATTTAATTTCGAACTAATTCTTCATGACTAGTTCAATCCGGACTAGCTAGATTTCGTCTAGTTCAAATTCAGTTGAGTTCATTAAATTTTGTGACCTTCAGATCTTTAAAATTTTCAGTTTAGAAAGTGTAGCAACCAAATTCTAAAATATAAATCTAGCAGTGTTGGGGTTGGGAACCAACATGTTAGTGGAATTGAATAAATAGTATTAATCATGTTAAAACACTATTATTCCGGTTTCTAAAGACACTGTAAAACTCAAACGAATATTCTAGAAAAAGCAACTAATAATCAGTATAATCTTATCATCGAAAAAGTGTTTGGTTAGAGTCTCTTTTTTTTTTTTGAACAAGGGTTGATGATGGTCTTGAGCCTTGAAGTCATATGTATTGAAAGATGAATGAGTACATTGAGTGGGTGGTATAGTGTTAGTACCATGAGTTTTGTATTTTTACAAACAAAAAAAAAAATGAAAATTTTGTATGGATGTGGTGTTTGCTACAAGAGAAGGACTAATGAGGCTCTGAGCTAAGAAGAGAGCATGATTGATGGTTGTGCAACCTTTTGCAATCGGGACAGATTCTATTCCACATGCGTGGGACATTTTACGTTAGTTTCATCTTTTCTACACGTCACAGCCAACTGCATTATGTTTCTTTGGCCCTCATACTAACTTACTGGATGTATAATAAATACGTAGTGAGTTCAACAAGCCTCCGCATGATTATCATTCCGAGGCTACCAAGTGTTTGCCTAATCACAAACCAAACTATTTTGAGAATATTATTTGAGAGTTACTTTCTTGATTTGAGTAGCTAACTCCAGTTTTTCTTCTTATCATTCAAGATAGTGTTGCCAAAATAGTACTTTTACAGCAGAATTTTGGTAATAAGCAACCAGTTGGTCCACGCCAACTAATATGTGTGGTGAGAGTTCTTTGTCTTCCTCATGGAACATTGTTGGTTTCTTTATTCTAGTTGCTTGTAACTTTTAAAATTTAACCATTAGTTTGGTTTGTGATTAGGCAAACACATGTTTGGATGTTGAACAAGAGTTAGAAGGATTTCTGCCATGTTCACAAACAATAAAAAGGATATAAAAATTGATGAGACTTCAAGAGATCTACCTATCATCATGTGTGGCGGTTTCAACATGGTTCTTGGGAGGTATGACTGACTCACACTTAACTATTTTGAGACAAATACATCAAATGTTATATACTACTAAACTTTTTATTTGCAAAACAGTGATTCTCATTCGCTTGATGTAAGGAGGAAGATCAACTCACTGCACCATGATACACATAAACCATACTTTTTTCATAGAATCCATAAAATTGGATAAAATGTTCATAAAACAACAATCCACTTCTCACTAGATAAGATTGATATGAATCAATCCAGCAACAATGAGAAACTATGGGAAATTTTCCCAGAAAGTACATAGAGAAACTCACAAGAATTTTCTGATTATTTTCATCTAATTGACTTCCATGAGTTAATGATGATGTGGTCTGTTAATGATCCTTTGGGAATCTTGCACAAAGTTTGATCACAAATTGACATTTTTTTCAAATAATTACATATTTCAAGCTCTTAGCCTCCACTTATTTATATAGTAGTAGGACAAAGAAAATGAGACTGAATGTACTAAAAGGTGAGTGCCTATTCTGCCTTTTCAAGACTCTTAAATGAGTAGAGTTGGATACACACAAGACGAAAATAAACTCTACTTAGTCATTGTTTACCATCTGTACCAAGGATCTCTCAGCATGTCATGATTACCTATTCTACACATGTTTGATTGACTACATATTTTACTCAACTAATCGTGTTGCACATTACATTATTATATTTCTTTTTAGAAATAACAAATAATTTTGTCTTTTATAAGAGCATTTTCTAAGAGTGGAAAGCTTGATGGAGTTACTAGATCAAAAAGAAGTGAATGAAAACGCATGTCTCCCATCTAAGCGTTGAACTTCTAGCCATATTGTACTCTTAGCCCAGTTTAAGTGCACGCCTTGGAAACATGGGAGATATGAATGCATTGGAGACAAATATAAAAATAAACGATACAAACCATTGACATTATATCATTCCGAGTTAGGCTTTGGGAAGCTCATATAGTGAAAAAAAAACACAAGTATTAGTTTGAGACATAGCTCTTTTGTTCCTTGTGAATATCTTTGGATTTAGGATATCTTCTTCTATTTTGTTAGTATTACCCATTCTTGGGACTCATTTTTGTTATTTCTTATTAATATATTGGGTATGTTGGACGATTCAACGCTCTTCAGCTATTTTCAAATCATCAGTGAGAAATTTTATAGTTTTCAAACCTACAAGTGAAGTTGTTTTATAAGAAACCAAGAACGTTATCAAAACATCAAAGCCAACAACCTGGGAGAGCACAACCAACTTCCCAAAAGAGTCAGCTCCTTTCTTTTTACTCTTCCACAAACTCTAAGGTTAGGGCCTGCCTATATAGTTATGGAACTGAATACAATCATTACAAGTACAATGATCCATGCCAAAATATGGTATAAGACCAGAGCTACATTGGTGATAAATTAACAACTAAGCAAACAACAAAAGTTGAGTATCTCTCTGAGCGTGAAGCAGGTCCATTGGATGACTTCTTCTGTTGGACTCGGACCCTTTTGGAAGATTAAGTCAATACTTGAACCCTCTACCCACAACCAAATACATCTCTATAATATTAGCTAGGAAGCAAGCTGAGGGGTCTCTGCACAAGAAAACAAATTTTGCAAAAACGAATACTTGCAGCTTCTTGAATTACACAGAGAAACACTTGATGTATGAAACTTAAAATCAATTATGCAGCTTGTTGGCTCACGCAGAGAAACACTAGCAGCATGGAACTTAAATCAGTTATGTAGTTTATGTCTGCATGTCATATAGCAATAACTCCAAAATAAACCAAGTCTAAAACTATCTCCAATCCAAACCTATTTTGTAACAACCTGTCTCGTGGATCTCACCCGTTATGTGGATTCAAGGCTGGCCTTGCAGAGCACCGACACTAACTTTCTTTTATGTGAGCTCTCACAGATTTTCCAGGTAGATTATTGGTGCGCTTGGTGTTCTTCGAACCAAGACCTCATTCTTTAACAATTCTCCCAGAGGACGAAGTGTCACCAGTTGATCTGCAATAACCTAATTAATTAATTGATGACAACTTGTCATGTGAGAGAGTTGTTAAAGAGTGAAGTGTTGGATTCGAGTAACGTCAAGTGCACCAATAACTTATTTGGGGGAGTCAGTAAAAGCTTACAGATGAAAGGTTAGAGTCGGTGTTCTGCAGGGCCAGCCTGAAGTCTACGAGTGGAATCCACATGACAAGTTATCACATATATTTTTTTCTATAATTTTCAGTAAAATAGTGTAACTCTATTATAGAGTAAGTTTTGTTTCAAATGGTTGACTTTATAATAAAATAAAAAATAGGTTTAGGTTGGATGCCCTAATAAGACATCACATCTCTCGGAGTATTTCTCGCACTTCCACTTCTTCTCCCCATGTTTCCGAGCAAAGAAGTAAGGTCACCGAATTCACTTGTCCGATAGTGAAGAACACAACTCTTCTCCGGAGCCACATATACTCGTTTTCTTACTTATTTGCTCGTCCTCTGCTTTAGTTTCCATGGGAGATTGTGCTCGACGGTGAAGCCGTAGATTCTGGTCTTTTTGAAACCTTTTTCACATATCTCTCGCAGAGGAAGCGGTTTGTGGCCAAAAGTGACTTTGGAGATAGAGGTATGACCTCGGCTTCTGGTCTGTAGAGATAGAACTTAGAAGTAATCAAACCAAATTTGTGATATTGATAATGAATCCTTTGAAAGATCTAGTATGTAGAACGCATGCATGTTTGTATATCAAGATTGAAAATAAAACAAATCAAGAAGATAACTACGCTGTAAACATGTTTAGTTTCTTAATATGGTTTAATTCAGTGATCTATTAAACTTAGTTAATTAATCATATTACAGGTTTCTCTTCGTGGCAAGAGGAGGAAAGGGATTCATGTGTCACGATGATGATCAATATGATCAGTTGTTGATTAGATTTGGACATATCCTTCACTACTTAAGATTGTCTGATCTTCAGCTCTCATGACTTCTTCTGGAAAAATTTTTTGTTGGAAGAGATACAAAAGAGACGCTTTAAGAATAGAGATGGGGCTCAAAGGATATATCATAGAAGAGAGAGAGATGGGTCTCAATATGTTCCTTCTTTCTCTTTTGATCTATATATTATATGAAGTTTTCGACTAAACCCTCTCCCTCTGTTCAGACCAAACACAAGTTAAGATAAGATCTCCTGTCTTACTCTGATCTCTGCGCGGATGTCAAGCTAACCAATATGTTGTTTAATGCAATTTCCATCAAAAGAACATGATTGAGTAGAAAACTCGTTTTATGACACAGCGAATACTCTTAGGGAGGGCAGGAATCTGGGATTGACAGTAGTAGAATATGTTGAAGCCAAGAATATTTTTCCTTCTACTTCCCTATAGACACCTAATCGGAGAACAGACCAATCCAGAGGATGATCAGAGCATTTCATTCAACTAAGCCTTAGTTCCAAACAGCCAAAATGCTTAAACCAACTCAGTTTTTTTTTTTTTGCTTACCTAAAACCATAGTCTAAGCAAATCCTCCTAACAGTGTCAAGCATTCCTACTGAGATCTAAAACCACATCTCCACACCTTCCTAACCGGAAATCAAAAAGGCAAAAGAAACACTAAAACAGAAACAGATAAGCTCTTCTCAATACACAGTTTCTTCTCCATTAGTTCGCCGCATGTAAAATCCCGATGATCATTCACTCAGATACACTTTCACAAACACATTGATAATAAACTCTGTAAATATAAAATCCTGAAGTCAAAAAGATACAAACATCGAATTAAAATTAAAACATGAAGCCTTTACACATCGCTCCACTATTCCCACCACAAAATCAAACAAACTTTAGATTAAAAAAAAAACTATCAATACTTCGTAATTAAATCATCAAAATATAACAAGAAGAGAGAAGAGCGTATAGATCAAGAAACAAGCGTAAGAGATCAACCCACGATGCTCCTCCCCACCATCAGCCAAAGACACAACCAACGCCGAGCAAGCCCTCGTCGACCACAACACAAACACCCCCGCAACCACAAACCTAACCGCCCCGGCTCCCTGCGGCACAAACAACGACACAGCAGACAAAATCACCACCGGAAGCAAACAATACCCAACCAAACTCGTACACGTGTGCAGATTCAGATTCCCATTCCTCCCCGCGAGCATGTTAAACACCGCGTAGAGGAAGATCGACGACACCACGATCCACCCGAGGATCACCCCGAACTGGATCTTCCCCGCGAGGAGCTGGAATAGGCAGAGCGCGAGGTAGAGGAAGATCGGGCCGGATAGATCCGAGTCGTGGTGGACGGTTTGGTTGATCCGGAACGGGTTGAGGATGGATCTGGTCTTCTTCCAGATCTGATCGGGGTGGATCCCGAGCTCGTCGAGGAGCGGCTCCTCGTCTTCGAAGGAGGAGGAGCCTCCTCCTCCGAAGGATGCGGATGAGTTTAAGGTCCCGGTGAACGGTCCCGCGGGGGCGGCGGAGGAGGCGGCGGCGGATCCGATGTCGAAGGACATGAAAGGGATCGCGGAGGAGGAGGGGCGGGGAGGTTGGAAGGGAGCGGCGGGGAAGCGTCGTTGCTGGACGTTGGGGTTGGCGGTGGATCCGCCGGAGGGGAAGACCACTGGTGGAATCGCGAAGTCCTTCGTCATCTTCGAGATCTCGAAATCGAAATTAGGGTTCAATTTTTCATATAGAGAGACGACTTCGCGTACAAAGAAGAAGGTGCCTGAGGGTAGTTTCGTCAATTCGTAAAATACTATGCATTGAGTTTCTTCCGCATTGGCGTGGATGTCGTGTATCACCCTACTGAAATTACTATAGTGTCCTCTTTATTAGTTTGAAGTAGTTTTGGTGAAGGCCCAATGGGTCTCTCACCGCCAGCCCAATGAGCATTGAATTTTTATTATGTTTACTTTTAAAATGGAGGAGTAATGATTATAGAAATTGAACAAATTGTACGTGAGAAGATGATGATGTGCAATGATCTTCCAAAGAGATTTTCGGGATAATGATCAAATGGGAATAGTTTTCTGAAAGTTATAGTATATCTCAAAGTTGACTTTCCAAGTCTGAGTTTATGATGAATGATGATGATTTACTTAGAGGACTATTTATGTATCATCGAGATTCGAAGCTCTCTCTGTAAATTTCTCATAAACACTTGATTTTTTTTTTATGGTGTACTAAAATATAATTATGAATAATTAAAAGAAGAAAATGACAGCTTCGGTACAATTGTACAAGTTTTAAAAAGAAACCCCAAAATAATAAAATATAGAAAGGCTTTGAGACATCAGCCCGAGCTATTGATCACGTGATTAAAAATGGTACCAGCAACGAGTAAGTACCTATGTTTTAAGTTAACTGAATCCTTTTCTTGAGTATCTTCTTATATCGTTACTATCAATACTTATCCTCATGTAAATTACATTATCAATACTTCCCTTATCAATTACATATTGCTTTGACAACAAATTTGGTTGAGGTCATAAATCTCTTAGCTTTTTTTTGTGCAAAAAATCTCTTAGCTAACATGTATAATAAAGTAGTGAACAAAATTCCTGAATAAACAAAGGAAAATGCAGAATAATATAAATATTAAAGATACTGGTTGTTTAAGAGAGGATCAGAAGGTAGTACAATGTAGTCCCAGAATCCACCAAATCCTAAAAAACCAACCCCACATGAAAAAGGCAACAAAGAAAATCTAATTAACATATAAATGGAAACAAAAGTAAAATATCCCTCTGAGAAGATAGGCAGAGAGACACTACACTTTTGTCCTTTTTGTAGTAAATAAACTAGAAGAACCCACAAATTAAAATAAAATTAAACAACAATAAAACTAGTTGATAACCTTAATAACACCACTAACCATTTTCTAATATTACACTAATAAAAAAAGATATAAGAAAATATGCGTTCTTCTAATTGAGCTGGGAGGGTCATGATGATTTTCCAGTCTACCATATCCAATTCTTGTCCTAAGAGTTTTGCTGCATAATCAGGATTGTCCAGAAGCAGAACTTGACGAAGAGAGGTTGCTGTTGCTTCCTTGATTTGATCCATTAGATTTCTTGGTTTTGGAGAGCTTCTGTTTGAGCTCCAAGAGAAGCTGTTGATTCTCCTGGTTCAGAATCTGAGCTTTCTTCCTCAACCTTTCATTCTCCTTTATTATAAAACAGTTTTGCAGGTATAGCTTCGAGTTTAGCCTCTCCATTTCGATAAACCTTGCTCTGTGAAAGCTAAAAGAAAAAATAAGAAGGTTTGATTTATTAAAGCTCTATGCTATGATTATAGTTGAGGTTAAATCATTGCAGCACCACATGGGTTGTGCAGCTTCACACGTTTAATGTGGAATTACATTAAGCAAAAATCATAGCTGCATTTATTTCGTTGTCAACCAAAAATGTCAATTTTCTTGTAAATAAAAATCAATGCTCAAACAGAAGAAGAATCATACTCTTTTTTGGTTTCCAGAGTAGAAAAGATAAAGCCACCACAAGAATGAAAACAAAAATAAAGTAATGATGATGCAGTAAGTATAATGATGAAGTTTGAAAACGAAAATACAAAACACATTTACAGAAGATAAAAGAAATGAAACCGACGCAAACCAAGCAGGTACAAGCAAAAAACAGAGCCAAAATGATCTTTATTATAAAAGAAGTTTCGAAACAGCAAAAAAAATCGAAAAAGACAAACAAATAGGGTTTATTCGGTTGGCTTTGTCTGAAAGAAAAGGATTTAAAGCTTTAAGTTTTTTTCCATTAATTTAAAGGTGTGTTATATAAAAATAAAGAACGAGAAAAAAATAGTTGGGTGGTTATGTGAATGATATTCACGTTGCTTGTACGTGAGGGGAGAGATATTACCTTTAGGTAAGAGTGTTCGAATGGGGTGAGAAGATGTGAAGTGTGTTTATATGTTTGTAAGAGAGAGAGATTTGTATGAAAGGTAGAGAGGGTTTGTCTGAAAGAAAAGGATTTAAAGCTTTAAGTTTTTTTCCATTAATTTAAAGGTGTGTTATATAAAAATAAAGAACGAGAAAAAAATAGTTGGGTGGTTATGTGAATGATATTCACGTTGCTTGTACGTGAGGGGAGAGATATTACCTTTAGGTAAGAGTGTTCGAATGGGGTGAGAAGATGTGAAGTGTGTTTATATGTTTGTAAGAGAGAGAGATTTGTATGAAAGGTAGAGAGGGACAAAGAGAACAAAACGAAGATAGTGTCTCTTATATAGAGCCACAAAAACTAGTCTCCTGACACAACAATCATGCTTTGTGTTGTGTTTATGCTTACATGGCAGCCGAATTCGCAGCTCTGTATTTTGTTTTTGTTTCTTTTCTAAATACTTTAATAATAACTTGTGAGGCAAAAGTGAGAAAAAGATTTGTGTTGCGTCATGTGAATGATGATCGAAATAAAGAAGAAAATTAGAGGAAAAAAAGTACTTGGAGGAGGGTTTTACTTTCTTTGCTTCATTTGAATTTTCTCTATAGCATAGGGTTATTCTCGTCTTTTACTTGCATCTTCACATTTTGGTTTGGTATTAGATAACCGTTATAACATGTTCATTTCCTCACCCGCCAAGTAATCATTCCCGTTTACAGTTTATGATATCATCATAGGCCAACAGAAATTTATAGATGTCATCACAATGTTTCAAACAAGTACTAGTATGTAGACCGGCTTGGTTCCATACTTAGATAGTATAAAATTAATATTACAAAACGGTTGAAACGAGTATTTGAGTGAAAATGATGATGATGAATGATGATGATGATGATGATGATGAAGAGGAGGGTCTCTATAGGCCGTCGTCCCTTAAAGATTCGCAATGATGGTTTGGGATTGGTTCGAACCATCATCATTCATGATTCAATTTAAATTTTAGGTTGGACCATTTTCATTACTCTCTTTACTTATTTCATTACACGGTTTGGTCAATGTTGGTTTAGTCAACACTAGTCATCATCAGCGATAATAACACATGTTACAGGGTGTTCGTGTCCGATTTTTCTTCATGACCCTTTTCTTCTTTCACCATCCTTTATTTAGATAAAGATTGATATAATTAAAAGGAAAAGAAAAAGAGAGAAATTATGAAGAATGAGGTTAAGAGAATCAATAACTCTGTTATGTGTTTATGCGTGTGTCACTGTGTGAAAATAACATATAGCTAAGTAGATTACATTACAAGTTGGATTTGTTTAATCTTTTATGGGCTCTTTCGTCACTTCATCGTTTAGCTTCACTAACCAGCGTCCCTCATGGACCTCGTTTGGTTGCACAACAATACGAATTATTACACTTTCACGTTTATAATTACTGTTTACTTTAGCAAATTTTGTGATTTTTTTTTGGATTTTGCATTTTATTCACGGAATAAATTCGGAAATCGTTGAATGCATACGTTGTGAAGGGTGAATGATTAGTTGGTGTGCTGTTGTTGCGCTAAGAGTTCCAAAATGACAATGGTTTAAAGTTTCTTTTTTTTTTGCCATCGGTTTTAAAGTTTCAAACACACAAGTTCGAACCCATTAATTATTGTGTGTCTTGAAATGGAACTATAAATAAATAAAAATGGAAGTGAAAATTAAATAGTGGTTGCACTTCTTGCTTACATCAAAGGCAATGATAATTAATAAGTAGGGAGGTGTATGTGTGAGTCATCCATGTTATTGTTAGGAGAATTTGAAATGATATCTCAGCCCCGAATGGTTTGGGTCTCTTTCTCATTATAATAAAATATTTAATTATATGCTAATTTAACAGATTGCTTTTCTTAAAAATTTCTAAGCAAATATATAGTCTGCATTTAGCCAATAATCACTTATGTGTTGGTCTTAGTGATATAAACACCCTTGAATATTAGAATAAATGCTATATTGATTGGTTGTATATGCAGGACATCAAAATGTATGCTCTATAGTATGTTAGATCGTGTGAGTATGAAACTATATATTTCCCACTTTTAATCATTATAATTTGTCATCATTTCGTCCCTTTAGAGCTTTATTTCTTTTTATGTTTTGGGTCTCCATAAGGTATAAAGTGCGTCCATATTGCATTGCATGGAAACATTATCATAACATCTCCTAACTTTTAAAACATACAACGAATTGTTAATGAAGATTTTGTGGGGTGGGAGCACTAATGATATGCATGGGTCTGAAATATAGTATTAATTAAGAAAAAAGGGCTTTTTTTTGCAGCTGATACAAATCACAGAGATAAAACTACATATTATACACACGCTGGGAAGCCATTAATTTATGCACTTTCTAGTTATATTTTCATATGATGTTTACAAAACCTTCCAACTTGCAACAGATATACCAAACGCGCTCTCTATGAATATTTTCTTCGTTTTTTACAATGTCCTTGATTTAGGGTCGACATTTCTTTAAATTTGAAGAACAAAACAATTCGAGACACTCTAGTTCTAACTTCTATCAAACAGACCTCAATTGCATATAATTCATAAGGAACGTTGTTAGATTCGTATTTGGTGTGATAAAGATCATATTATGACCGATATACCACCATTGTGATTTATCTATTTAGTTGTTTAAGTAAAAACTTTGTTTTTCCGTTTTCTTCTTCAATGATGTCATTTTTTTTTAATTGAATTGTTTTCAAGAAAAATGCAATCTGTAGAATAGTACACATGGTCATGAAAATATTGTTTACTATTTCCGATCCAGTACTATATTTTTCTAAAATATATTAATAGATGAGTTCTATTCAATGTAGATATTTAACTATTTATAATAGAGAAGATCTATTATAAAGACATACATTGGATCAAAACTCATCTATAATATAATTCATTTATAAGAAAATTGGGGTGGAAATGCTCATCTTCTACATATGTATTTTATTAAAAAAGAACGGAATTATCATAAACTCTGTTTTCCTTTAGTTATTCAGCAACTCAACCAATATCAATTATTTATGAGATTTTGTTTCCTATAATGATAATCCCACGTACATATCTCTGTGTATGTTCTTGTTCGACGAATCTACCATTCTTGTAATTCGTACTTTGTTTTTTGTGCAAATGTTAAAATTTGAACCTTGTTTAATTTTTTTGAACTAAAATTCGTACCTTGTTAATCATCTAGTCTTTGTGAAGTTTCTAAACTTCTTTGGTTTTAGTAGTTCCAAAACTTGTGACACCATCTAAGAGCATCTCCAATAGTACTCTATTTTTTCCTCTATAATTTACACTAAAATAGAGTAATTCTATTATATTATAACTTTTGCTCCAATGATGTTACTCTATAATAGAGTTACTCTATTATAAAGTAAAATATATAGGAATGTCATATTTTACTCTATATTTAGAGTGAAAAAGTGACATCTCTCTATATTTCACTCTATAATAGAGTAATTCTATTATAGAGTAACACTATTTAAGCAAAAGTTACATTATAATAGATTTACTCTATTTTAGCATAAATTACAGAAGAAAAAATAGAATCCCATTGGAGATGGTCTAATGTCTTGCACATTTTTAGACATCGTGATCATTGCAAGTTTGCAACTAGCTAGCCCACTAAAGTTGATGTTAGGTTATACACATTATGTAATGTTTTTGCATGGCGTTGTGGATTTTCCATGCAGTAAATTTTAATATATATTATATACTCTCTCCGTTTTTTAATATAAATCATTTTACATCTATGCACGTAGATTAAAAAAACCATTAATTTCTTATATTTTTTAAACAAAAATATCATTAATTATTTACCTAACCACAATTCAACCAATAGAAAAATAAAAAATATATTATCATTGGTCATACAACATTAATTATTAATAAATTTTACATAGAAAACCGAAAACGACATATAATTTGGAACAAAATTTTTTTTCTAAAACGACTTATATTAAAAAGCGGAGGGAGTAATATTTATTATTAGAAAAGTAATTAATAACCACAGTATGTAGTCTTTTTTTTTTGTCTTCCGATCAGTATGTACAACGGAAGTTAATTATCTACCTCATATAAAACTTGAAATTGCAACAATGACTCAATTTTCGGAAAAACAAAAATGCTCAGCCAACTTATTATAAGCTATCAAAGTTTTAACTCATTCTTAAAATTAGTTTGTTTTTAATTTTCCATGCATTCGCCTGCATTTTGGGGTTCCACTTTGTTTTGTTTTGCTTTGTTTTGTTTTATCTACACAAATCTTCTGTTACTAATATTTAATCTCATAAAAGGCAACCAAAAGTTATATAAAGAGGAAGCACCGTGTTAGCTTTGCTCTCTGGGTGTTACACTATCGTGCAAAATTGTATCTTTATGCACATGCGCTACTTTATATTAATTTACAAACCAATAGGTGTAACCATTTTATCTTTATTTCCATATTTTGTGGATTCATAAATATTACAACGAATTTTGTCCCACGATGAATATTCTTTTCGTTTTAAACTCGCTTAGCGAACGTCATATCCAACTCAAAATGTATGGAACATCCGTCTGCCTTTACTAAGAAACACATAGTCTGGTTTTTTAACCGATGTGTTTCAGTCCTCTACAAGCATCCTGGTTTGCATTTTTTCTGTCCCTTTTGGGTTGTGATCCCTTTATTTTCATCATTATTCCTTTTGAGTTTGACCGTTGTTGAAACTTCACAACTTTGATTGCCGATATGGCTTAATAAGATCCAGTGTTAAAAACAAAAGATAACTGAAAGCGTATGATCAAGTGATGTGTCTAAGTGGGTAAAGTGTTCGACATGGACATGGGCGGAGGAAAGTATTAGGAGCTAAAATATTAGAAAATAGAATTTAATTTTTTTTGCTAAATATTTCAAATTGATCCCAACCAAAGTACATCTTGATCCATATATCAAATATTAATTCAAGTGAAAATCAATAAGTACATTAAATAATAAGAAATGAATATCAGTTCAATAATATTCACTACAAAATAAAAGTAGACCCATTCATATTTATATGATGATAAAATCATTTTGCTGGTAATTTTATAAATATGTAAATATGTTATGATATTTTTTCTTTAATGAGGTTTATGCAACCAAAAAAATATTTTTTTTCTCATGATCCTCTATTTGGTTCGCAACTTTATGTGAGTTAAAAGTTGAGAATCAAGTTTGATAATCTGCACACACCGTATTTCTTAACAGTATTATAAACATCTTAAATGGTTATAAAATGTACGATTTCTAGACCTTTGAAATTAAAGTTATATTCCGTATAATGTTCACAATTAGAAAAGGTGGAATATAAAACATGAAGGCACTGGAGATGTTATAAATGTAAACTTGAAAATAAACCAAACGAGAATGCTTCCCTATGCTTAAATGTTAAAACAAACTTAAGAAATTGTTAAAATCATCAAAACAAATTTGAGATTGATTTGCATATAGCGAGCGAGCGGTCAAGTGGACGGTATAGTTCAAGTTAGAGGACTTTTTTCAGTTTGGTTAGCTAACTAGTACTCGGTCTATCTGAATCATACCGAATGTTTGAACAAATTAAAAAGGTAAAGCTTGTACACAAAAGATAAAGAAAAGCAGAAAATATGATGACTACCAGGGAAAAAATCATCAAAATCTATAGGCTCTAAAACTGAAAACTTCTTAAATTTGAGAACGGTTCTAGTCCAGTTCTTAATATATCTAAGCGAATAGAACCTTCAACTTCATATATGATCTGCTCGACTAAAATTTTAAATGTTGGAATGTAACACATAGAGTTACTTCAGCAGTAATAGATAAAAGCCTATAAGAGATGGGAGACAAAATGGGTCTTAGGGTACTCACGAATTTGAAGTAGGAGTAGCCAGTCTCATAATAAACTCTCTTCTTCTGTAACATCCAATGATGACCAAGCTCCTCTAATTATATAAAAAAAACTTTAATTCTATCTTTTTCTGCTTTTCCTTTTTTAGCTAGTGCAATTATCCAATTGTTCTTTTCATATTAACTTTTTCAGCGTATCTTAAATACCAGTTACTGAAAATTAGTGCAAAGGGGAAAAGAAAAAGATAATCTGACCTAATGATTTAAGGAAGTTATTGTCATGGACAACAAAGTAAAAAGAGAAGTTACTGAGTTCATTAAAAAAGCCAACAAGGACAGACTTATTCAATTTGACATTTAATATTTATCAGTATAGAACGCAATCAAACTGCAATGTTTATTGCTAACACTCAATCGTCCCAACAAACTAGTTTAAAGATGCAGAATGTCTTTCGTGTATAGTTTTCCCATAAAGTAAATAAATTACCTCTCAAAATCAGGAAAAAATAATTCGAGGAAGATTATGTATACACATGTGGTCTTCAAATCACTCTAGAATTTTAGAAACAATAATAGCCTATTATGCCAATTAATTGAAATTATATAATTGCAATCTCTAAAATTTGTTTTAAGTAGCTAATTGAATTTTCTAATTTGCATATATCATTGTTACTAATCAAAGCCTAAACATGTCCAACTATAAGAAAGAAAAAAAAGGACCCCAAGTCCAACTATAATAATTTGCTTTAAATGGTTTGGTTAAATAAAACAGTTTGCACAACTCTATACATCTGGCAAATCATGCCCCCTTGATGGATAATGCATTTATATACACACATTTACTGTATATAGTTTGGATGTAATAAATAAATTCAAAATATAATTTCTTACTTACAGGTTAAGAATAAAAAGTGGTAGCAGAAGTACTCATGAGTACTCCTCCCAACTTCATCATGATGATGATCAGCATCATCCACCATTTCTGCCTGTAGATACAATTATGCAAAGTGAGCCCAACCTGTTACAACCATCTCATTGAATCCTTACTCTACCCTCTTCACATGTTCCCACTCTACCCTTCAACTTTTAATCATAATAAGAAGTATTGAAACCTATTAGCGTGATTACAATTTCTATAAAAAAATTAACATATGTCATTTAGTAAAATATTTAGCTAGATAATGAGTTAAAAATTTACACTATCATTTTCGTATGAAACTTCGTTTATTCAGTGAAGTTTATCAAAAGCGATAGTAAAAAACAATTGATAGATTGCATTGTATAAAAAAAACAAAAAACACATCCAGTTATTTGAAATATAATCTGACAAATAAAACTTCAAAAAAAAAAACCAGTAATGAACCCATGCCAAAATTAAGGTTAAGTTAAAAAAAAATAGAAAAAAAAATTAAGGTCAAGTTTTTGCCACTACACTGATATCATAAAGCTTTTGTTCCGCACTTTTTGACAACATCAAAATGCTTTTTCGCATCATACTGGGCATAATGGGCTTGAATCACGTTAGTTACCTACACAACAAAGGTTCTCTATTTACAGTTTAGTTTAGCTGTTTCGTGTTTGTGTCTGTGTATGTTGAAGAAGAGTGTTTTAGCAGATCACAGTAGATATCTGGTGGGGAGATGTCAAGTCTCTCACTCGTGTGAAGATGTAGTATGAACGACTTTTAACGATTTTTCTATGATCGCTCGGTTACTTGTTTGTTATGATCATTGGCTATGATTATTCTTACGTGACCCACCTGTTTCCCTATCTCAACTTACGTCTCATCCCTACTGGTCATTAGTGCATTTACGCTTTCATGGGCTCACTTTTTTCTTTTTCTTTTTGTCATCACACATATGGGTTCATATGAAATAAATAGTAGTTATTAGGTGTAAACTTATAAGTAAACGCAAACAATCAAGGCCATAGACAACTCTTAAATTAAATCATCTCAACTACAACATCCGGCTATCAACTTAGCAATAGGGCTGAGTATTCGGGTCGGATTATTCGTTTTGGAGCTTTTGGACCTATCTACAAACCAATATTCTGGTCGGTTTTCTATCTTTAATATTTACAACAATGGAGACAACCGAGAAGAAGAAGATAGATAGTTTCCATTCATTAACTTTTATTTTTTCTTACCAAATTTTAGCAATTATACAGTTCAAATACAAATGTTGAATTGAGATTCAGGTTAGAACCAGAACACATGATGAATGTGACAATGACATTTTCAAATGAAATATTCACATTCTTTTTATGGCTTCATCAGCATGCCTTTGATGTATTCCAAAACTCCATCTACATCTACCGTCCACGCCACTGATACTGGTGAGTATCCCACCCATGGATTGCTCCCATTCCATCTGCAATCCAATCAAACCAACATTTAAGAGGAAAAGTCTAAAGATTTTAAAAGAGTGAAATAATAAAAGTTTTATAATAGTAAAAACCTCTTGAGGCCTTGATCCATGAGTGTGTGACCAACACATATTCCTTGAGTCTCCACACGAACAACACCTTTCTTGTATGTGAATAGATCAGGCCGTACTACAGCCACAAAGCTCACCGGGTCATGAAGGTACACTCCTGAAAACCAGCGACAATCAATCAAAAACTTGAAAGTTTCCATAAGCATGTTTTGATTATAGTTTATTGCTTTTTTTTTTTACCATAAACACCATCAGATTTGACATGCCAATCTCTGTAGAATTTGCACATGTCGCTTAGTAACTTAGCGTGTTTCCCCTTGGACTCACGGAGAGCTAAGAGGTCATCATCTGAAAAAACATACACTTTGCTTTTAGTTGAATGTTAAAAGGAGACAAAGAGGAGGAGGAAAGTTTATTCACCAGATAGCATAAGTTGGGTTGTGATGTTTATCCCAACAACAGTGATATCAGCTCCACACGTGAACACCACATCAGCTGCTTCCGGGTCATTATATATCTAACACACAGAGAAACAAACTCATAAACTGTTTTCATTAGCAGAAGATTAAAGAAGAGGTTTAAGGGATGTTTCTTTACATTAGCCTCAGCTGCAGGATTAACATTGCCTAAAGAAAAGAAAGCTCCACCAAGTATAACAATCTTCTTCACTTTACTCGCAAATGAACTATCACGTTTGATGGCCTAAACACACGAGTCATGGTGTCAGAAACACAAACCGGATACATAAGATTTAAGGAATGAGATTGTTAATGAGTCTTCTTACTATTGCTAAGTTGGTTAGAGGTCCAAGAGCGAGAACGGTGACTTCACCAGGATATTCAGAGACTTTCTCAACTAAGAACTCAGCTGCACTCTTGTCACATTTCTTTCTACAAGGAGAAGGAACAGATACGTCTCCAAGCCCGTTTTTACCGTGCACGAAATCAGCAACTCGTGGAATCCCACCCTGAGAATCAACAACACAACAGAAGCTAAAGTTACAACGGTTTCCATGGAGCAGAGAAGAGAGAGAAAGAGTGTATGTAACCTTCAAGGGCTCTGAACTTCCTTCAGCGACGGGGAGATCAGGGAAGCCACCAATCTCACACTGTTCTTTTGCATAAACGATCAAAACACAAAGAGATCACACAAGGAGAACTATACAGAGTTAAGTGATGGTTTTGTTACATACGAGGAGTAAGGCGTTGCGGGTAGCGTCTTGTGTTTGGACATTACCAAAGACGGTAGTGAGTCCTAATATATCTAGCTCCAGTGTTTGAAACGCCATCATTATCGCCATGCTATCATCTAAAAACCAACAATACATAACTATCAGATTCTCCTATTGATCTTTACATTTTGAAAGGAAACTTGTTTCCATAAGCAAAAAACTAACAAGAACCTCTTCTAGCTGCTATTAAGAAAGTTTAAAAATCAAAACTTTACCACATATTGACTTCAAATAAACAGATTCAAGAAGTCTTAAGCACAAAGGGTGTTGGTTGATCAAAGTCAAACCTCAAAACAAATGAAAGAAGCCTCCTCACCTATGCCTGGGTCTGTATCGATAATGAGCTTCTCACGCTTAGAAGATAGACCCGAAACGTCACCGTTTGAGATCCCACCGTTGCAAATCTCCATAGCAGAATCCATATAACTTGGTTTTCTCAGCAAAGTAAATGTTAAAACCCGAGTGGAAACGATCTTGTCGTGGTAAAGAAGAGTTTGTTTCCTGATGTGTGTATATATACAAAGATGAGAAAGAGGTGAGCTTTCACGAGAAAGATACCTCAAAAAGGCATAAACTTTTGGAGAGAGACGTCCAGCTAAGCTTTTCTTATTGGTAAATCGGAAGTGGATCAGCTCTGGAATCTCAAGATTTATGGAGAGAGAGAGAGAGAGAGGGAGAAACGTCCAGCTAAGCTTTTCTTATTTTTTTTTTATTTTTATTCTCTCCCTATTTTTGTGGAGACAGAAAGATTACTTTATTTTGTGCTAAAATTTATTTTAAGCCATGTTTTATTTTATTTTTAACCTACCACACTGTAGTTAATAAAAATCATTTTCAAATTAAATTTTACTTAGGTGTATCGTTACAGTTTTGATAGGTTGTTGTTCCGAAATAACAAACTAATTTTCTATTTTTTGATAAAATATGTGACCAATTTTGTAATTACATAATTTTTTTTGAAAATATGGAATATATTTTTAGAAATTTTAACAAGAGTTATTTTCTTGATTAAAATGTGGGTTTGGACATGTTGTGGTTGGTGAAAACGTTTTATTAATTGGAAGGAAACAAAAGAATAAAATACTCATCCCCATAGAATAATAAAAATAAGTTGGAAAATATGAAAAATTATTGGTGTTTGGAAGTTGGAAGGAAGTGACCTTTTTTGTCAAATGCCAACTAAGCCAATTATATGTTGCCAACGAAGACGCATTGTCTACAGTCCAAAACGCAGTTTGTTCATGCATTTACCCATTTTTTATTTCGTAAGCTAAAGCCCAATATGTAATGGGCCTATAACATGAAACTCAAACGTACATTAGCTTCTTTTTTGGGTTTTAACCTTAAGCCTCATGATAAATAATTGACTAATTCATGGTTCATTGAAAATCAGTTCAAAATTATGCAAGTAGAGATTAGTGTGTATGCATCTTTCAGGGGTTTTCATTTATTTTCTTTACAAAAAATTTCACTGTTACAACTTACATCATAGATAACACTACAAATTTTGGTTAGATTTAATAACTGTTTGTTAATGGATTAAATAAGAGAATATAGTTTACTTTTTTTTTTGAGCAACCGGAATATCATACAATAAGTAAAAGCCGAATACCAGCATCAGACAGAGGGTCCACGTCATCTAATTTAATCAGCCAATGAGGTAAGATTATTTGTCCACGTCACATCAGTCTGAGCTACGTTTTTTAGTTTGTGATATGATGGGCCTATAAGCCCACACCGATTGAGTATTGGAGCCGCGTCACATTCAGTTTGGGGTTCGTTATTGTCTTTGTCATACGATGGCCTCATAAGCCCAAACCGCTTGAGAATAAGAGCCGCTGAATCATATCGGTGAAACAGCTCGAACCCTAATCATATGTTGAGTCTTCTCCCTTCGACGACATACGCTTCGTCGTTACCGCTTCTCCACTAATCGTCGTTCAATCGACACGCAATTAAGTCTCTGTGCAATCAATCATCCGAGAATCGCATTTATGGATTCCTTTCGACTTCTTTCATCTGAGATCCTTTCTTCATCTGAGTTCTTTTATAGCGATCTTCTCAGCTCTATTTTATCTCAAATTAAAACAACAATTCTCTCAAGCGATGAAATCCAGCAGCAACACCTCTGTTTCCGGCGATCTTATCTCCAAGAAACGAAACGGCAAAGGAAGTGTCTCTTCCGCTGAGCCGATCAACCGTACCGACCAACCCCGTGACTCTTCCGCCAAGGCTGTCTCTGTCGTTTCCATGTCGAAAAAGTCAAACGGCAAGGCTGTTCTGTGCTCTGACGTGCCGATGCGACATATCGGCGGAACCGGTGTTTCCTCCGCCAAAACCCATGAAGTGATGTTCTTCAAAGATGTCAGATTTGGTCCACAAGAAGGCGAGCTAAGGTTTCGTCTGATCCATTTTTGGGAGGCTCGGAACCCAATTAAGAAGGTGCTTATTGGTATAGAGATGCTACTTATTGATGAACAGGTGTATTCCGACATCTCTGTTCGCTTTTTTTTAGTTATGCTTGGTCGATAAGTTTACTCATAGACGTTACTTTCTTTATTCCAGGGTACTGTGATCCAAGGGTTCATCCCCCCAGGAAGGATTGACACCTATTTGCCACACATGATCGCCGGTTCCATTTACAGACTCACTAATTTTTATGGGTCTAGGAGCAAGACTGTGTACCGGGTTGCTGAACCAATCGTGGCCATCACTTTCTCATGGACCTCTGTCCTCTCTGTTTTTGAGGACAGTTCGGTTCATTTTCCTGAGGACCGGTTCCGATTCAATGGGTATGAAGAGTTTGAAGCAGGCTGTGACCTCGGAGGGGATCTTTATGGTAAGCTATCAACTTCTTTATTGTTTGTCACAGGTTTTGGTTTGAATAGTGTTATGTTTTAGTCTTATTTGTTTATACTTGAATTTATGGGTTGACATTGGTTTGATTTGGCTGATATTAAGCTTCGGTCTTATCTTTTTAGACTGGAATTTATGGTTTTTATTGTTTGTCATTGGTTTTGGTTCGTATAATGTTATGTTTTAGTCTTATCTGTTTAGACTGAGTTTAAGCTCTATTCTTTTTTTTTATTGCAGATTACGTTGGTCACATCAAACTGGTGGGTGAGCAGGCTCTGACTGCCGGTCTTGTGCTTGATGAAGTCGAGATAGCTTCCTCACGGCGTCTTATGGTTCATGTCCAGACACATGCGTAAGTTCTACTCAGAGTTTTCAATCTATGCATATATCATTTCGCTTATCACATGTGTTTCGGTTTGTTGCAGTGGTCCTGTGATGAAGCTATACCTATGGGACAAGGTTGCTACGGACTTTTGTGAGAAGTTTAAAGCGAATGGAAACACTCCGAGTGTTATTTTGGTGACTACTGTAAACCCAAAACGGTTTGGAGGTTATTATTACCAGAATTCTGCTTATATGGTTTAGAGATGTAATTAGGATGCTTGAGTAACTTGAATTAGACGCATTATGTGTTGAGTAATCAGTTTTTAAAAAAAATTTATGATGTAGTAGTTTATTTTTGTATGTTATGCTAACATTTGTTGTTATGCAGGCGCTCTAACACTCTCCTCCCTATCATCCTCCCGTGTGTTTCTCGACTTGGACGTTCAACCAACCAGAGATTACATGACTTGGTAAGCACTCCTTTGTTGATCAAGCATTGTAGCTTTATCTGACATTAATTTAATTTTTTGCTGATCATTTTCAGGTTGGGATCAAACACAGATGTTGCCAACAGGGTTAATCCCGACATTGTGACCAAGGCAGAGACGGTTACAATAGGAGATCTTTTCTCTTACATCAAGCATGAAGGATCAAAGGTACAATAATTCATACTTTAGCACATTCTTGCACTGGTCTTAGTTGTTTATACTATTTTATATTACTATTACGCAAGGTTGCTTGGTTTGAGTGCACAGCCACCATTGATGATGTTGTGCATGGTTCTCCATGGTATTATATTTCATGCGGTGGGTGCAAGACGAAGGCGACAAAGGGGCATACTACGCTCATGTGTAAAAAATGTGGGAAAGCTGAAGTTACCGGTGTTGCAGAGTAAGAGTTATAGTTTTGTAAACTCACATGTTCTGGCACTCATTGTCACTGTTCCTCTGTCACAGGTATCTTACGAAGCTCTCTGTCTATGACAAAAATGACCATGGGTTTTTTGTGCTTCTCGGTGACGCTGGGCGTGAGTTGACTGGGAAGCCAGCATCAGAATTGGTTGAGAGATACTTTGAGGTGATTGTAAACATGTCTTCCATACAGCTTACAAAATGCATTCTCATAAGGTTTTTTTTTTATTAATGATAGGCCAATGAAAGCGTAGGAGATGATCACATGGTTCCGGTGCCACAGGCTCTAATTGATACCATTGGGCAAACTCGCACTTTCATTGTGAAGGTTTCAAAACACAATTTGGAAGGCAAGACCCGATCTTTGACTGTTACAAAGGTGCTCCCTCTTGAAGCTGCAGCAGCTGATGGCAACTTAGAAGAAAATGTGATTGCTTCTGCTGTCGAGGAGACCTTACAGATGGGCAAGCGTGTGAATGGTTCTTCCAGTGAGCATGAGGGATCCACAGATGCAGCGGTGAAAAGGAGTTTTGATGGGGATGAGTCAGAAGAAGCTAAGCGTGCCAAATGTGGCTAGCAAGTTTTAAAGGCTGAATTGGTTTGCTAATAGACTATGCTTTATTCCATATCACTTTCAGACGTTGTTTTATTTTATTCACTTTCAGACTTTGCTTTGTTTTGTTTCACTTTCAGACTTTGTCTTTGCAGTATTTTATCTATCTTGGTATTATTATCTTTTGGTTATACTTTGGATGATCACCTATCGATTTAGGTTATAATTCACTTCTAGACTTTGCTTTGTTTTCTTTCACTTTCAGACATTGTCTTTGCAGTATTTTATGTGTATCATCATTTATTGTATTATCATATTTTGTTTATAAATTGGAGGATCACTCAATTTAGGTTAGAGAATCACCTATCGATCCATTATATAAGTTTTTACAAATTTTATCAAATTTTCATGTTTTTCTCTATTCCATCTCCATTTTAAGCTGTTTAATAATTAACTTAAGAACAATGGAAATATGATACTAAACAATACTACAAAGTTGTAATATTTCTACACAATAGAAATGACTAATATATCTGCATATGTGTGATGCAATATACCCAAAGTATCCTTACGTAATATATAAACATGGAATCATTCATATTGAATTTCTTAAAAGTTTCACATCTTTATATTAAATAAATAACTACAAAATAATAATTACCAAATAGATTATAGCTCCAAATTAAATAAAATTTTTGCAAACACATGATGAGCAAAAAAAAATGATATAATAAAATAATAGAAAACTATTACTATTTTCATAAATAAAGTATTTGAATTTTTAATAAATCTTTTAACATGATCGCTACAGTCTTAATAGAAACTTAGCTATGTTTACATATAAAATAAAAACTAATGATATTCCTAACAAAATTTTTATAATTTTCCAGAATCATTTCACTCTAATTTATCCCAAAAAAAAATGATAAAGATGGATGGTGATAGTGGTTAGCCAATTAATTGTATAAACACATCAACTACATTTATAACTAATTTTTAGAAAGAAATCAAAACTCACACAATTTTATCAATACACATAAAGCATTTCAAAAGGCGAATAAGAAATCATGTAAAAGCATGCATCAAAGAGTGACTTTAACTTATGCATCATTCGGATTATTATTCTTTTTTCTACCGGACTTGATGCCTAGATTTATTTACATTTTAAAGAATTTTGTCATTGTTTTTTTTTTTAATCTCTATTTTTATATAAAATCTAAAACTCAACTTCTGTCTTTTAATCTTTGCTAAGCAATTTAAATATATAAAGAATAAATTAAAAGACATAATCCGCGCGTAGCGCGGACACTGGAACTAATAGTTTACTAAAAAGAAAATTTAATGGTTTCTTGCCGGCAAAAGAGATCAATAATGAGAAAAAGCATAAATCAATATACAATTTGAAAGTAAAGTGGGAACATGCCAACATGGGATAGACGAGAGAATCTTGGCGGCCGAAAATGGGGTTTTATGCCGATTGTTTAGCCCAACCAACCTTCTCCACTATCTCTATTATTATTTTACCCATTTTATCATCATATATGTACATATAAACAACGTTCCGATCATTTGATGCGTTGAACCGAAACATTTCATATAATCAAACATTCTTCTCTTAACCCGAGTTCCACACAAACTCCCCTACTCAGCTGTCAAAATAGCATTGCTTTGTAAGAGACTGAAGGCTTGTCAGGAAAATTGTTCAAATTCACCTTTACATGTTTTTTCAATATTAAAAACTCACCTTTACATATATATATTTTTAACTATCCAGAGATATTTGAGTTGAAGTCTAACTAATTTCCCACGAGGTCATAGCAACGAATAATCCGATCTCGGTTTGAGATATAAAACACGTCTAGGCAAATAAATGACGACTTAATTTTGAGAAAGATTCAAACCTATAATCAACGTTTACGTTTCACTCAAATTTTTCCTTTACCAACAAACTACCACCATTTGGTTAACTTTATAATGATTATTTTGTCATTAAGTCTACATGCAGCGAATCATCGAATCCTTGAACTCGAAACTTGCAAGATCATTGTCCTGTTGTCCAACTATGGGTTGGACAAAACCCACGCACGTCTCTAAACGATCGATGCATATGAGTTTTTAGCTTTGTATCCTCTGATTAACGCAAAACATAGATCAAAGTTAATTATTTGAAAGGTAAAAAAAATTATTTGAAAAGCCGCAACAAATCATCTACTTACCAGAGAACTTGTCAGTAAAGTTGTGTATGCACTTTTAGTAAATATGCATGCTCATCAGTTCGACATGAAAGACCTACAAAAACCGGAGAAGCCAAGAGATATCATCCGAAGCTTTTTAAATATAATTATTCCAACAGAGTAAATCATCCAATATTAATAACCTTTTTCTAAGAGATGCTTAGGCGTCAAAAACCATTATGACTTGGGCATCGTAAGATTCTCATTATGCACCATACCAATGTTTTAGGTGATGCTTAACCCTGATGCGTCCATTGTTTAGAAAATGGAACCCATGGATGCAAACCAAAAATCATCCAAAAATCATTATGACTTGGGCATCGTAAGATTCTCATTATGCACCATACCAATGTTTTAGGTGATGCTTAACCCTGATGCGTCCATTGTTTAGAAAATGGAACCCATGGATGCAAACCAAAAATCATTATTCACCAACAACAATTATGCTAGAGATTCTTGTAGGCTTGTAGCAGCATATATTATGTTGTTGTCTAACAATGTTGGAGGAAAAATACACATGAAGAATTAAGTTTATTAAAAATGATGATTGAGCTAGTGATAAAGATTCTAGTCACGATGACAAAGATTTGGATAAAATGCAAGTTGCTATCGCTGTTATAATAATAACTCTATGAATTGAAAATAAACAAAAATAAATATCACACTACAGTTTTCGGAAAATTTATTGTTTGTACGCCCCATATGGAGACGTCCCCGTTGGAGGGTATGTGTATATCTGAATATAATATAAAGTGTGAGGAAAAAGGAGAGAAAGAGAGAGGGGGATAAGATAGAGACAAGTGTGAGCTAGTGGACGGAGAGGTAGAAAGCCAATTTGGCTCCTCTTCCAACCTGTATTTTCACTTGTGTGATCATCACCCATACACATTTCATAATATAAAAATAGTTTACACACATTCATATTTGTCTGGATATCACTTCATTTTCATTTCTTGATTAAATTTTCAAAATAATGTTACAATGAACAAAAAAAAAAAACGCCTTAGGGCATCTCCAACCCTACTCCATTTTCAACTCCAAACATCATTATGGAATAAAATCTTCTCCAACCCCACTCCATTTTGGAGTTGAAAATGGAGTAATGGCTAGGGTTACTCCATTTATGGAGTAATCTTACTCATTACTCCATTTTGGAGTTGAACTTTTTTTATTTATAAAATGGTCCTTTAAATCTTTAATGTTTCTATTTTTTACTTAAATAATATTTAAAATGATACAATAACATGAAAATAGTATATTCCACAAAAGATTATTTAATAATTTTAAATAAATGCATAAAATAACAGAAAACATAAATAATTAAAATAAAAATAAAAATAACATAAAATAAGTAATTTAATAATCTGGAAAATCCGTTCCGGATCCGCTAAGGTCGGTGAAATATTGCCCAAACGGAGAAGTCTGAGAAAGAGCTTGTTGATCTTGTGATTCAGCATTTCGCTTTGATATTATTTGTATTTGTCAGACTTCTTTATATTGGTGAAAAACGAGGATTTCCTGGAATGCTTGGCAGTTTAGATTGCATGCACTGGAAGTGGAAGAATTGTCCTACCGGTTGGGCGGGACAATATGCGGGTCGTAGTGGATCACCAACTATAATTCTTGAAGCTGTCGCAGATTATGATCTTTGGATATGGCATGCATATTTCGGAATGCCAGGCACTAATAACGATATCAACGTGTTGGACTCTTCTTATCTTTTTTCTAATCTTGCTCAAGGTATTGCTCCTCCTGCTCATTATTTTATTCAAGACAAAGAATATTATATGAGTTACTATTTAGCGGATGGTATTTATCCAAAATGGTCGACCATAGTACAAACTATTCAAGAGCCAAGGAGTCCTAAAAACAATATATTTTGCAACGCAACAAGAAGCATGCAGGAAAGATGTTGAACGTGCATTTGGAGTTCTACAGTCGCGCTTTGCTATTGTCAAAGGACCTGTTCGTTTTTGGAAAAAAAATGTGTTACATGACATTATGACTACATGTATAATTTTACATAACATGATAATTGAAAATGAGCGTGAACTTGATGCACCAATTGAACTTGGAAGAGAAGCTCCACCTCCAGATATCGAAATTGCAGAAGATGAAAATGTCCGATTTCAAAATTTTCTTGCTCGATTTAGGAATATCAAAAATAAAGAAGCTCATTTTTCATTACGAAATACATTAGTTGATCATTTGTGGGAAAAATATTCTAATGCTCATTGTTGAACCTATATATATGTTGTCTTTTTTTAATGATTTTTTGTACTTTTTAATATTAAAAATATTTAATTCAAATAATTTATATTTTAATTATTATCGTAAACATAAAATAATTGGGGTTAATTGGTAAATTCTTATAAGTATAAGATTTTATTTGTAATTATTAATAAAATAAAAATAAAATTATTTAAGAAATATTATTTTTGGAGTAGAAAATGGAGTAATACATTGGAGTAAAACCTTACTCCATTTTGGTGTTGCACCATTTTGAAGTAAAAAATGGGATAATACATTGGAGATGCTCTTAATAGGATTGAAATCTTCGCACCAGTCATCCGATCTTTTACAAATCTTAGAACTTTGCAATTGTCAAAATTACTTTTTAATTGACCCAATCGAAAGAAAATGTCTCACTTTTGAGTTTGGTTGCAGATACCAACACGGTTTAAATAATATATGTATATTGTTACCACTAAACAAAATGTGGAGTAATAAACATTTTAAAATGCTACAGTAGTATACATCATAGAACTATTAATTTGTGTGCATCATCTTCGTCATTTCGCCGTTGTTTTCTCTCTATAGTAAAGTATTGATCTATAAATCATTCTCTTTCCCTCTGCGCGTTTCACCCTTTATAGAAAAGAACCAGTGAATCATCATCATCATCATCATCTTCCTTCCTCTTCTCCAAAAACAGGTTAACAAACTAACTAACTTCTCTCTCCATTCTTCTTTTTATAATGGTTGCCGAGAAAAAAACGCAGGAAAAAAACATTCTTGCATAACTCGGTGACCCCGTTATTACATAACTAATTAATAACATCGTTGATTGTCTGTTTTTTTTTCTCAGATTTTCGACCAAACTTGATCTGTCTTGTCCGAAGCTTATTATTATAATAAATGGCGGAAGAACATAGATGTCAAACGCCGGAAGGCCACCGTCTCTGCGTTAACAACTGCGGTTTCTCCGGCAGCTCAGCCACCATGAACCTCTGCTCCAATTGCTACGGCGATCTCTGCCTCAACCAACAACAACAACAAGCCTCCACCAAATCAACCGTCGAATCCTCTCTCTCCGCCGCATCTCCTCCGTCGTCTTTGGAGATCGAATCCATCTCATCTTCTTCATCAACGGCGGAGAAACAAATCCCGCTGATTCAGACGTCGACGGAGCAGAAGCAGCCGCCGCAACGGCCTAACCGGTGCACCGTGTGCAGGAAACGGGTCGGGTTGACCGGATTCATGTGCCGGTGCGGGACGACTTTCTGTGGGACCCACAGGTATCCGGAAGTTCACGGATGCTCGTACGATTTCAAATCGGCGGGGCGCGAAGAGATCGCAAAGGCTAATCCTTTGGTCATAGCCGCGAAGCTCCAGAAGATATGATCTGAGCCGTTGACTTTTCTTCTATTCTCTCTCCCGCGTTTTCCCGAGACAACAACCTCCGATGCTTTCGGTGTATCTCAGCCGTTCATTATGTTAAAACATATACCACGTGTTACGTGATTAAAGGTTGAGATGGTTGTTACCGTATTCACCTTTCAATTATTTTCCTTTTTCTTCCGAAAGAATTTTATGTTTTTATAATTGTGTGGCTTTTTGCTTGTGAAAGGAAAAGACTTTCTTTTGGAGAAAAGAAAATATATAAAAATTGTGTCTCTCGGTTTTTATTTTTATTTTTGTTTGGGAATGTTTTATAGACATTAAACAAAAGAAACAAATAGTTTTATCACCCTTGGACATGTTATCTTTTGGTAGAACATCTAAATTCAATAACATGAAGTCCAAATGTTTGTTTATGATAAGATCATAAGATCAAAAAGAATTTCAGTATAGAACCAAATGGTCATAGGTTAATGGCTTGAGATTAATCCATTAATCAACATTTGAGGTAGGTTTTTGAAGCTCGTGATCTGAGTTAGTGTTTTTAGGTATAGAAAACCACATAAATAAACTATTTTGAGCCTAAGATTGTGTACTATCAATGATACATTGACTTTCAAAATGGTTAATTACTACGAAAAACTGAAGATTATACATGCTTGAGATTAAATCCATTAATCAACATTTGAATCGAACTACAATTGGATTAAAGGATTTGGTGAGTCATGGTTACTTGAGTTCATTGTTTAGATTTAATTATTTTTGTAAAAAAGTCATATATACTAATTTATACAGTTATACATAAAAACATATATTTATAGGTCAACCTTTGTACAGAATATGAAAATCATACAAACTTTACCTCAAATGATTGTTATGTGGAAAATAAATAAAATTTAGAAATCGAATAGAAACAAGTAAAAAGTGAAGAATTGGAATTTTTTCTTATATATATGTTTTGACCATCTTGTCTATTTAGATTTAATTGCTCCTATTCTTATTCTTTTTTTTTTTTGACGACAAAATCTCCATATATTATTATGATGCGTCCGGGGGTCTGGTCTCGAGTACCATCCAATCATTGCAAACCTATGCATACATTTTTCCTTCTTCCTAAAAATGATATCCGACTCAATAGATGTAAGCCAACAATTAACAGATGTTAGCAATGCATCATTTCACCATAAATCACAAACAAATCATGATTGATAAATTTCCATTTCAAAGTATTAAATTTATGTATGTTGAATCTCTAGAGAAATCTTAATTAATCATTGTTTCAATTTCAAATATCATAATCAAGAATGCTAACTTTCTATTTATGATATATCATTTGAATTTTCATATGTTAAATATATAGAGAAATCTTAATTAATCATCGTGTCACTTTCCGATATCAAAATATGAATGTTAGCTTCTATGTACTAGAGATTTAATAGATTTTTCAAGATATTATTTGAATTTCATATTTTGAATCTCTAGAGAAATCACAACTAATCATCGCTACACTCTTTGATATCATAATCACAAACAAATCTTGAATTCTAAGAAGCACAAATTTAGTAAAGAAAACACAAAATAATCTTTTCGTAAAGTGGCTAGTATACAAAAAATATTTGATTATAAAATATAGATGTAACAAAAGAGGTTCACTGAGTCTTTGTTCATGAAATTAAGTTCTGAAGAAGTTGAATGCTCCGGCTGAAATGAGTGAATGTGTGTTTTGGTTATTAAGGCAGAGAGTGAGAGCACAAAGATTTTGGGCTTCAATGAGTGGGCTTCATCGTAGGCCCAAAATCCACTTGTGCTATATCTTTTTCTTCTTTTTTTCTTGGCACAAGCCACACAATCAATAGAAAAAGTTGAGTCAGACATAAACCATATCTTTTAAGTTGTTCTAAACTCATGTGACTCCTTACTTTTTGAGAATTTATAGTTTATCAGAGAATCTACGAGCATTTGCAGAAGCCGTTGACAAATATTAAGAAACAGACTTGCTTCACTCCCAGCAGAAACACCCAACATTCTCTTCATAGTATTTGTGAAACCCTGCAAGTATAATAAATTACATCAGTGGAAATAATACAGTCCTCAATATTTTTATTTGGGCCATTAGGTTATGTAGAACCATATTTTTGTGACATACCTTGTTATACTTGAAAAGAAGAGGTCGTGAATCTCTATTTGTGTTTGCTTGCTTTTGTATATCCTTTGGATCTTCATAATATTTTTTTGATTTCCTAAACCTGTTCCAAGCTGGTATATGACACTAAAATCATGAAATATAAAGTTCCTAGTTGACAAGTACATGTCGAAGAAACTAAAGTCTGTGCCTTACTTACAACAAACTCAACGGTACCTTCAGATATACATGATGACGACGTTTTGTAGTAGAGACAATGTTTATGTAACCATATATTGTTATAAATAAGAACTTCAGGGTATAGGGCCGTCCCTGCCATAAGGCCAGTGAAGCTAGAGCTTTAGGACACAAAATTATTACAAAATATGAAGCCACATTTTTTGAAAAAGAATGATTATAGCTAAGTGGTTAAAAACATATTCATCTTTGTTTCAGTTGGAGTCCGCATCTTCAACGTTATGGTGTCCGTCTTCTTTTTTTTTCTATTGCGACATGTAGTTTAAATAACTTATCTGTTTTTTTTTTGTCAAACAAATAACTTATCTGTTTCTTTTTTTTCCTTGTGTTACTTAACATTACAAATAATAATAGTTCAATTCAAACTAGTGATTTTTATTTTATTAAAATGTCTACTAATAATCTAACATAACTAAACTACTACGAGTTAAAAAAATTTAAACTAAAAAAAAAGAAGTTAAACTACTATTTCACTTTGTATAAAAAAGAGAAACTATTATAAATGCATATATATTATATAAATATATTTCACAAATAAATATAATGTTACTGTATATAAATATGCTTCAGGCCACCAAATATATCGGGACAGCACTGTGAGGGTAGTCCAGCATTGATAAGGAGAGTTGTGAAAGAGATTTTGTTGGATGTAAAGTGCATTAAGGAGTACTTGGGAATGAGAAAGGTGTTTGTGGCTTTATCTCCGCCGTGAAAATGTGTGACATATCATTTCTAAAGGCTGCAAGACCAGCGACATGTTCACAAAGCTCCACAACAATCTTCCCCGTGAAGAATTGAGAAAACTAAACGATGAGAATAATGATAAAAGCTTACTCATGCTTAAAGCCATAATCTGTACAATGCTCTCCTAGCCATAATCAATAATAGAGGAGTTCCATGTAAGTTATCATTGTTTCATCATTATAATTGTATATGGTAAATTTTTTGACATAGAAAGTTTAGTAGGTGTTATTGGTTTATATATTTTGATTGATTTAGAAATTCATATTGTATTTATAAATCCAAGTAAAATATGCAAATCCGGAGGTTTTTCCTCGGATCGGATTTGAGTCTTTGTATTTTTAACTAAAAATCCAAACAAATCCATTATAAAATCAAATATATTAGTAAATCCGTACGATTGAATAACACTTGATTTGATATAGAATTTATGAATCATTAAACCAATAACAACTGATTTTAATACAGATTTGAAAATCACAGAACCAATAACACTAGATTTAATTCGGATTTTCAAATCTATTAAAATACAACAACCCTACTTAATTTGGACATGAGTTTCAAGATTTCGGGAACCATCTAAGGCATGTTTTGTAGGAAGAAAACGAGGAAACTCTTGTGAAGATGTAGACAAAAACGGTAAAAAGTTATTGTCTTTCCTCTTCTGGGACGATGTTACCACTGATGAAAGATGGCGTTCTGTATTATTTCTTTTTCTGCCTCATTCACGACTTTACATCATGTAGATTTCATCAATTTGCGGTTAATCATTGTAATGATATATAAAACTCATAATTGATCATGGTTGTCTCCAAAACTTCGGCTATTATTGCATTGAGTCAAGTCATATTTTACAAAGCGAGATCCATTACATGAAATAAGTGTGTAAACTTATGAATATAAAAATGATGTGTAGCTCTTAATAATGCGTTACGAGAACATATAAAATACATTTTATTTTTTTAGAATTCACTAACACAAAAAAACCGTTGGTAATTTGTTTGTTTCCACTGTGTTGTATTCTGAAAACGCATTGTAACGACGGTTTTTGTAATTTGAAAACGCGTTTTAACGATGGATTCTCTGAGCATAATATGGCCATTTATTAACTAGAGGAACCAAACCCAAAGGGGCATAAATACAAAATCAAAACTATAGGGGTCAGAACACAAAAGACCAAAAGTATTGGTGCGGGTTATTAAATAAGAAAAAAAACATAACCAAGGACAGTAAACTAAAAAAGACAAGAGACTTCAAAAAGTCTTCTTCTGCTTTCTTTTGTTCGATACTTTGATTCTTTGCTGGCTTCTTCACTTTTGTTTCTTTTCACGCTTTTTTCCCCCTAAATTCGATTGCGTTACCTGTTTTGATCATCATCATCACTTCCTCATCCTCAAACTCGTCTCTCCGATGAGATCTCCGCCGTCGATGTCACCGTCTTCCATCTCAACGGTGAAATCTCCACCTCCGGCAGATACTTCAATGGCCATAGTGGCTTTCGATAACTCCACAACTCACTACTCTTCTTCGTCTCCTTCGCCTCCACATGCTCTCAGCGAATCAGATGAAGAAGAGAGACGTAGCAGCAGGAGAAGCAAAACTCCGGTAAAGGAAGAACCTTTCGCTTCTATGGCTCATCAAACTCCGTCTCCGATCGTCGTGGTTCACAACCCTTCAGTGAAAGAGTTCGTTCCTCCTCCTGTGGCGACGACGAGGAAGAGTGCTCGCGTTGGCTCCGGGAGAAGAACCGGTGGTGGTGGGCAGCGATCTGGAGCTGTGTTGGCGATTCTGAAGAGGTCGAAGAGGGAAGAAGTTGTGAAGTATTCAGCTTTAGGGTTTAGGTTAAGTGAGGTCGTCTTGGCTTTGATCTCGTTCTCGGTCATGGCGGCTGATAAGACTAAAGGGTGGAGTGGCGATTCTTTTGATCGTTACAGGGAGTACAGGTATGTATGGTCGTGTTCTTGAATTGGTTCAAGATGAGTCTTATTGGTTTTGATTATTACCAAACTTGGTTGTGACAGGTTTTGTCTGTCGGTGAACGTGGTTGCTTTTGTATATTCAGCTTTTCAAGCATGTGACTTGGCATACCATCTTGTCAGAGAGAAGCACTTCATCAACCACCACCTTCGACCTCTCTTTGAGTTCATCTTAGATCAGGCGAGTCTATCATTAACTTTACTCATCTACTAAATGATTAAGAAAATGTTTGTGTCCTGAAGAAGAGTAGTTGCTTTGTGTTTTGGCTATTCAGGTACTTGCGTATCTGCTTATATCAGCATCAACAGCTGCAGTGACTCGTGTTGATGATTGGGTTTCAAACTGGGGGAAAGATGATTTCACCGAGATGGCGAGTGCCTCTATTGCTATGTCCTTCTTGGCTTTCCTTGCCTTTGCTTGCAGTTCACTCATCTCAGGGTATAACCTCTTCAACCAAGACTCTCTCTGATCCCCCCCCCCCCCCCCCCCCCCCCCCCACTTTATTTTTGTATAGATAAGATCCGAGAACACACACTCCTTGTGTCAAAATATATATTTGAGAAAATAAAAGATCAATACATCTTTTTTAGCAGTATAGTTATTACACTATTTATGAATTTTTGTAGACATATTCAGGAAACTGTGTAATATTTGAGATTAATAAGAGAGGCATCAAGACCTTTTTGATTTTGTTGTTTAAAAACGTTACAAAACCTTAAAACAACATATCTTAAAAGGGTTGTGGCTGGTTTTAAAACATTAAAAACAACACATCTTGAGCCGTATGATTGTTAATTAGATGTTTCTTGGTTCTTGCTACTAAAGATTTTGTTGTGTTTTGAAAAGGGCTGTGGCTTTAAGATGTGACTGGTTTTGTGTTAATCAGTGACCCTGTGTGTTGTATGTTTATGAAATGAGTCTTGAGGATCATTTTAGTTCTTATACTAAACAATAAAGTGATGTGTGGTATTTGACTAAAGGGAGAAAATGAACATACTACGAAACCAATAAAAGAGTATAAAGAAACTTCTTTACAGACAGACTTGCACAGTATAGACTGATCAAAGAAAGTTCCAAGAAGAAGATGAGTTGAAGTTGAAGAAACTTCTGTTCCCTCGTCTACTCTCTTTGGCATTGACCAGCTTTGGGCTTTACTGTTATAATAAGCTCATCTTTCTCCCCTTGGGCCTCAACTCAGACCACAGCCTTTCTGTAAACCGGGATTGATTCTTCACAAAAAGGAATGCAAAGCTTCGTATAGTTAGGCTCACTACAAAGATTACAAAGATAAAAACAACAAACACACATCAAATCAAGAAGGCACATATCAGGCACTCGTCTAATTTCTGACAGTTTTGTTCCCCAATAATTGATAGATTTTTGGCATTTATAAAACAAAAATCTAACGTGTGGCGCGTATAGATGTACTGTTGATGATGTTGTGTATGGAATATGGAGAGATAGATACAAGAAAGAAATTCAAAGAGTTCCCAAGTGTGGATCAGACACAATGTGGACGGGATGTAAAAGAGCCCTAGCCAAATACATAACATAACAACAACTCAATAGTGTTAATCATCGGTTTGGTCGTTTAATCCATCTTTAGGATTCGAAGTTGTAGCTTTGCTACTTAGGTTTATTATTGGTTTATGGATTTATATGTTCTTAGTAACCACTTGGCTTAATTACTAAAACCGATAGATAATCTTTTTTTTTGTCACGAAAACCAATAGATAATCTTAAATATAATTAAACTGAAATAAATAAATTATATTTCTTATCTTAAGCATAAATTCAAATAGCAATTTCTGTTTTAGATTAAAAAGAGTTAATTGTAAAATAATATCTTATAAAATGCTCTCAAGAAACATGTTTTTTTTTATAGTTTATCCATGTGGCATTTTTTTTGTAAGAAACCTTGTGGATGGTTTTTTAAAAAATCACGTAAAATAGGGAAAATGTAACTTCCTTTTAGGTAATTTGGTCGGCAAAAAACAAAACAAAAATGCGAAAAATAATTATGGAAAAGAGAGTTTTTGATGTGAAATGTAATAAAGACAAGTAAGAAAAAAATAAAACAAGAAACGTGATTTTCAGCATAGTAACATGAGACCCGCTAACACATATGCTTTGGGGACCCACATTACGCCTCTCAACTTTATCATCAGTCACACAAACAAACATTTTCTTCACTGAACGCTAAACACCAAAACAAATAAACTAGACATTTTTACACTCTTTGTGGAATCTCTTCAAGCTTAAGCCACTAGGGTTCCTTTTCTGGGAGTCTCCATGAGTCTCTGGAACCTATCCTGCCTCCTAATGTTCTTCTTGGGTAAGCCTTTCTTCTCTTAGATCCTTTACTTGAGCTTGTGCAATGTATAGTGTGTGAGCTTTGAGCTTTTTTATTTGTTGTTATACAGTTTGGTTTTCACGTGAATCACTTTAAGTCTCTTCCCATGTTATCTTTGAAGTTGAATCTTCACTTAAGTAACGTTTATTAGCATTCTGTTCTAGCTTCATGAGATCTGGGATTGAAACTGCTAGATTTGGTTTAATATTATTTTATTTAGTTTTCTTGATTCTTCATCTCTCTCTCTGTTTGTTTCTTGATTTTGTAATTGATTGGTCCATCTCCATAAATAAAAATGTCTTCTTTCTGTTTTTTAAAGTGTGGGTTAAAGTAGCTACCTTTACTTCTGTAGGGTTCATTATTTGAGTCTATTAACTATGATGATGACTTACTTTACCTGTTCATTCCCCTTTACTTCTCAAGCTCCTTACTTTGCTCATTGCATTCTTCTGTTACATATTCCTTTTTAACATTGCTCTTTGTCTGGAATATTGTTGTTTGATTTCATCTAACAGAATATTCTCCTAGTTACTTCTTGTTTGATTCAAATGGTTGTATTATTACAGGATGTTGCAATATGAATCAAGGAAGCTGAGTCTCTCACACCCTTTCAGAACAAAGTTCTTACATGATCTCTCTATAGCACTGGTTTGGTTTCCTCAGTACTTGTTTTGGTGTCTGACCAACTCTGGGACTCATAACAGCATGAGAAGCTGTGCTGATACAGTAACTCATTGCTAATGGAATCGTTTGTTGGTGCTTGTGAAATTGTTGAGGAGAAGGACGTGGTGAGGCTAACCAAACATTCTAGCAGATACTGTAATAAGCCAGCATTGGGATCAAGCAAAGATATGGAGCGTCCTGTAGGTTCTATGGAGTATGACATTGATCAGCTTTTCCAGTCTATATCCATAAAACCATCACCCGGAAGAGTCATAGGCTCTTCCTCTTTCCATCATCTTGAGACTAGCGCAAGCGCTGGAACGAGCAGGAGCACAAGCCCTTCCAAGAAAAGCGCTATGAAAAAGCCATTTCCCATGGGAGGAACCCCAAGATCACCAAGAGTTGGTCCTTCTGATTCAGTTTCGTTAAAGCAGGCCCTGAGAGATCTTTGCATATCAAAGGCCTCAGAGATGGCTGCTCAGAAACGGTTGTCAAAGTCTGCAGCTGCGTCTCCGAGGGTTTCTGAAGCAGACAGGATAAAGAGTCTTTACAGACAAGTTTTGAATGAGTCTGTGGGAAGGTCTGGGCTTCCTGTGGACAAGGGTAAGAGGTTGGTTGAAGTATCTTTGACTCCTTTAGACGACATACCCAGCTCTTCCCAGAGTGTGCCTGATGTCCTTGAGAGAAAGCCTTCTAAGTTCTTGTCTGGATCAATGGGAGAGACTGTGTTGCTGTATAAATCCAACAACTCTGGATCTTCTCTCAGTTTTGGTAGTGGAGATTTTGAGATAGAGATAGATGAGTACGCCACATCCCCTCCTCCTCACATGGTCATTGAAGATGGTTTAGTGGAAATAGACAAACATGTTACCTCTCTGCCTTCATGTTCTGGCAGCAAAGTTGATGCTGAAGAGGAGCTAGACAAGAGCATCCTCTCATCAGCTAGAGTGAAAAGTGAGCCTAAAGCTATGCACTCAGAGCTAGATAACGTACCTAGTTCAGGAGCAGAGAACATCAAACTAGTAAACAAGGTAAAAAGAAACATCCCACGTCCCAAACCACGACCAAAGAGGAAGATTTTGGTTAAGAAGAAGTTGAGAGTCGCTGTAGCTTCTTCTGCTACAAAAACGGTTGAGAATGATGATACTTCCTTAGAGCCTAGTGCAAGCCAAACTCTGTGCCAGAAATGCCACTGTTCCTTAACCAGCATCTCAGAAAACGTCAGTGTTGAAGCAAATCAAGAATCAGTTGCAAGCTCGCATCTCACTCCCATTGTGAAGTCTAATAAAGAGACCAGCAAAGAATCCTCCAATTCTTGTGAGGTTATTGATAGCAGAGAAGCTGACATTGTCATTCAAAATAAACAACGAAGAGAGAATCCAACTTCCAGCGAAAAGATTATATTCTCTCTGAGCTCAAAGAACAGCAGCATAGGAAACTACAGCAGCAGCACAAGCATGAGCGAGGAGAGCAACCTGAGCAGGTTCAGCTGCGGCAACAAACCTCACATGTCTATGGACGTGAGATGGGAAGCGATCAAGCACGTCAAGTTGCAGTGTGGTGGCTCTTTGGGACTCAGACATTTCAACCTTTTGAAGAAGCTTGGCTGTGGAGATATAGGAACGGTTTATCTCGCTGAGCTGGTAGGTACGAGTTGCTTGTTTGCTATAAAGGTCATGGACAACGAGTTCTTGGCCCGGAGGAAGAAGACGCCGAGGGCACAAGCGGAACGTGCGATCTTGAAAATGTTGGACCATCCTTTTCTGCCTACCTTGTATGCGCAGTTCATTTCAGATAATTTGTCATGTCTGGTGATGGAGTATTGTCCCGGTGGTGATCTTCATGTCTTGAGGCAAAAGCAACTTAGTAGGTGCTTCTCCGAACCTGCAGCTAGGTAAGATTACTTTTCACATTGTTAGGATCTCTGATAGGCAAAGTTGATGGTGATAATTAAGCCTGCTTATTTGGTTTCTTTGGTTAGTTCGGGTTGGTTAGCTCGGAATTTGATTAGTTCGGGCGGCCGAAATTTCACCAAAGTGAATCGAAAAGAAATTTGGTTGGGTTCGGTTTTCGGTTAGTATGGCTTTATAAGGTTTTATCAAAGTTTTTGGTTTTACGGTTAGTTTGGTTAAATTTTCGGTTTAAATTCAGTAAAATTAAAAAAAAAAAGTCGGTTAATTCAGTTATTTTGAGTCGGATTTTAGTTAGTTCAGTTCGGAATTTTAGTTAATATTGGGATACTGTTTGGTAACTTTTTTTTTAGAAAATCGAACTGAAAAACCTAATTGTTTTTAGTTGCCGAACTGAACCGAACCTTCTAACCGAAAACCAAACTTTTTGGTTCAGTTCAGCTCGGCAGGTTCGGTTCAAGTAATAACCGCATGCCTAGTGATAATGTGTAACAATGATGATTCTTTTGTTCGCAGGTTCTATGTAGCAGAAGTCCTCCTTGCGCTTGAGTACTTACACATGCTGGGAGTTATATACCGTGATTTGAAACCAGAGAACATTCTAGTCCGAGAAGATGGTCACATCATGCTTACAGATTTTGACCTCTCACTCAGATGTGAGGTGAACCCAACTCTTCTCAAAACAACTTCTCTTGCCGGGAAAGATCCTGCAAGGGTGTCTGGTCATTACAACACATCCAACTGCATACAACCTCTATGTATCGAACCATCGTGCCGCGTCCCATGTTTCAGCCCTAGGCTCTCATCAAAACCAAGAAAACAGAGAAGGCCTGATCCTTTGACCCAACAGTTCAGATCATTGCCTCAGCTTGTGGCTGAACCAACCGAAGCAAGATCAAACTCTTTTGTAGGAACACACGAGTACTTGGCGCCGGAGATTATAAAAGGAGAAGGGCATGGTGCTGCGGTAGACTGGTGGACTTTTGGGGTCCTTCTCTATGAGCTTTTATACGGGAAGACACCGTTTAAAGGTTATGACAATGAGGAGACATTGTCCAACGTTGTGTTTCAGAACCTTAAGTTTCCTGATAGCCCTCTTGTGAGCTTCCAGGCAAAGGATTTGATCAGGAGGTTGGTGATGAAGGATCCGGAGAGCCGTCTCGGGTGGGAGAAAGGAGCTGCTGAGATCAAGAGGCATCCTTTCTTTGAAGGATTGAACTGGGCTCTCATCCGCTGCGCCATTCCCCCTGAGCTGCCTGATGTATATGACAATGGTGCAACTGAAGCAACCTCTCCTAAAGGGAATAGTAATGGGTATCTTGAATGTAAAGCCATGGGAGATCATCTTGAGTTTGAGTTGTTTTAGGGGATAGAGAAAAAAGACAATACGGGTCTATGCAGACAGAAACTCTGTGGTTTAAGTTATCAATAGTACCGTTGTTGTTTTAGTAATCCATTTCTAAGTATAAGAGGTGAAGTTTGCCTACTTTTTTCCTTACTTTCCCATTGGCTTTAAGGCAAAGAGCAGACGCTGAGATATGGATTTAAGTAGAAATAATGAAAATCTTACATATGGGTATATGTTTTTGTCCTTGACTAAGAAGAAGTTGTACATGTCTTGTTGTCTATCAGAGATATGATTCTCTTCAGAATTTTTAGCTTTGTTGTTTGGAAATGGTAATGCTGATAGCAATCTTGGTGAGTTTTGAAGGTTTTTTGTATTCGCCTTGTGAGTTTTATGGTAGAGCTCCTGAATCAGATTAGAAGGGTTTTGTATTCTTCCAGCAACTTGGGGATATCATCCATCCTCAACTGAGAATAGGAAAATGTAAGCTTCGCAATGGCAGAGAACATGTGATGTTGATTGATTGGTGTCAAATATTCAAGAGAGAGGAAAGTATGCAGTAATACCTCGGACGAAGTTTTGATATGATAAAACGTAAAGGTCTTCTTTCCGGGGAGGCCAAATTCAGCAGATGTCAAGTTGCTCTGTGCTCTGACAGATACCCGCCACAACAATGAAAGAAAGGAAGAAACATTTTAATTGAAATAGAAATATAATTGATATTAAGTTCTATATGCAACTCCTAAACACTCTCCAGATTTATCAAGACTACTTCAATGCCATGTGGTGATTCCATAGGCAATCAAGGAACAACCATTTTAATTGAAATAGTTAAAAATGGGTAAGAGCTCACGTGTATTTTCGGGTAACCAGTCGCTGATAATCCCGAAGCAAGGCACTAAGCTCCTTTAATTGCAAAGTCTCAGGAGTGGACTCTTTCCAATGTTGACGAAGTGCTTCAGCTGCCATCTTTTCATTGAGAAGCATTTTCAGTACAAGAATAACACAATCACACATTCTAAAATAGACAAGAGGAAAAACTCACCTGAATCATGGAGGCTCCATTATCAACTGCATCTCCCTCAATCAATCTGGTTCCTAACTCAACGAACTCTTGATCTTCTGACTCCTCGGGGATTTGAAGGCGTAACCCTGATGAAACAGAGATTCCCATTTTCTTTTGCAAGTCAACGATAGACGATCGGTCATGTCCCCTTTCCTGCTGTGACCAGACTCTTGGTGTTAAACAAGTTGAAAAGCTAAGTTAACTGCATTGGGGAGAAACACATAAGATGACAAGCTAATTCAATTACCGTATCCAGTTCTCTCTCTGACTCCTTAGTTTCAGGAGGGTTTCTAAGTTGAGGTACAGAAGACCTCTTGGCTATCGGATCATCTGAGAAAAGAAAAAAAGGAGATAGGGTGAGCGTGAGGTTGTGATGGAAGTATAGAGTTAGATCCCTATCTAGAATTCCACATCCATCAATCCACTTCTTTCTTTCAGAAGGCTAAACAATTCACTAAATTCAATCAGATGTGTAAAACTTCAAAACTCTGAATCTGTGTTTAAAATGGCGCATGGCGCACCAAGGCGAGACGTGCCGAGCCTTGCGCCTCGCGCCATGGCGCAATATGGCGCTCGCCTTGAAGAAAATTTTAGTTACGTCATTTTAGTTACGTCTTGTTTTGTTTTGTATTGGAGAAGAAACTTAGAGAACACTTATGCAATGATTGATATACTAAATTTAAATAAGATGCAAGCTTTATTATACTAGAGAGTTCTAACCTTAAGCAAAAAACCTTGAGATCTAGATCTATGTTTTACGTAACTTCTCTTTTATAAAGCTAGGGTTTGGCGTTTAAGTTTCCCCGGTTAAGTTTTTTTAAAGTCTAAGGTTTAATTTTTTTTTTTTTGAGCAAAAAAGTCTAAGGTTTAATTATTAATTAAGGCTTATATGGTTTAGATACGGTTTACATTAATCTCGCCTTACGCTCGCCTTTGCCATGCTCGCCTTCTCGACAAGGCACCCATGGCGCGCGCCTTAGGGAACCCACCCTCGCCTAGGTGGTACATGGCGACAGAGCCATCGCCTGAGTGCGCCTTGCGCCATGGCGCAAAAGGCGAGCGCCATTTTAAACACAGCTCTGAATACAAACTTGATAAAGAATAAAAGAGTATGCTAGAAATTAAGTGTCTCTAATTGTCTACAATCTGCGACCAACACCAGGATTAGTTCGTCTAAAGAGTTTACAACTATAAGTAACTGATGATGCGTGTACACAGAATGGTAGCTAAGTTGGACTAAAACATCAGTAGAAATAAGAGTAAGATACCTTCAGGAACCAACCACCAAAGATCACCGAAGGTTGATTTTCCATCAAAACCACCAATTAAAAGATGACGAGCTCCAATACTTGTCATGGTGTGATAAGCTCGAGGAGGAGGAGGTTCATCATTGCTTATTGGTAAGCGCTTCCACTGTGCAGTTACTAGTATGTGAAAATATAAATTTAGCAACAACGCGTAGAAAACAATGCTCAGCAAGAAAAATGATAAAGCACATCACAATTTTATCATCTCACTAGATTGTAAATTACTGAGGTGGATTTTTGGATTTAGAGTGCTCCTTTAGCAGAGGAGACGAATCTCATAGGCAAGAATTTACCTCTGTCTAAAATTATAGTGTCATTATAATATACATCATAACGACTCAGCCATCCACCAGTTCCATGTCCCCCAAATAACAGAAGCTTCATACATGAACATTAATGATGTGAGTGATGTATGTCATGCGAAGCTATCCTTACACAAAAGAACAAACAGAAGCTGAAAAAGACATACATAATGTCCTCCGGATGTGACAGTGTGACCACATCGAGATGATGGTGCTTGGCCAGGAAGCTTTAGTTGGGTCCATCCAGGTGTTTCACGTTCTTTCTTCCACAGCAAAGGTAAACCCCACAATAAGATCAGCAAACAGAACAAAAGAAAGAAAGACAACTCAAGAGAATACTCCTCTACATAATTCAATGCAATTTTCAAGAAATGTAAGTAAGGATGAACCTTCATCTATTAGACCCTTCAAAGCCCACAGATCACCCATGATAGGGCCACCACCTCCTGTCAAAGATAACCATAGTCTCAGTTTAGTTGTCATCAGCTCAAGCAGAACAAAGATTCTGGTTCTGGTGTTATACCTCGGCCACCAAAAACAAGTAAACGTTTCTCAACCATGGTGGCTGTATGACCACATCTAGGAGGCGGTAACGACCCCGAAACCGACAGCTCCATCCATTCAAGGGACACTAGCAAATACAAAGCAAGCTGACATTATCATAAACTTAAAAACAGTTTTATCACAAAACTGAAGTAGACGAGAGGTATAAAGTTTTACTTGTATCCATAACATACACATCTGACAGCCATTTTTTACCATCCCAGCCGCCACACCTGCCAATGATCATAGGTTACGCCAATGCAGGCAACAAGCTGATGAACGTCTAAAATTTCTGAATACTCACAACACAATTTTCTGGTTCCCAATAGCAGCGGCAGCAGAAAAATCACGAGGCGTAGGTAAGTCGCCGAAGCTGGTTAACTCAGACCACTGCCATATATCTGCAGAAAACGTTAGCAGCAGAGTATTAAATAGTTCCCAGGCAGGTCTCAGTGACATTGTTATGATTGTACACTTACCTGTATCTAGAACCCAGAAGTCACCCAACCTGTAATTGATTTATAGAAATAAGCTATTTAGAATGTAAAAACGCTTATATCTAGAAAATAAATAGTAGTGCGCACCTCTTGCCACCAGAACGTCCACCAAAGATGAACATATGACAATCAATAGTGATGGCAACATGAAACGCGCGAGGTGTAGGGCCAACTTTTCCTTCAGAAACGCTGCCAGTACACTCTGGCTCAAACCAGAGTTTGTTCTCTAGTCGAGAGGATAAAGAAAAGCAATCATAATAAGACCACCAATTATTACATGATTAAAAAAGCTGCACATATATGATAATTAAAACAATGCCAAGGAGGGGACAAAAGATGCTCAGAAACAAAAACTAGAGAAATAAGAAAGAGAGTATATATATGATTCCTCTTCAACACCGAGTCTGAATAATCTCATGGTGAAGTTTTCAGTTTTCTATGGTTTTTGCAAAGTAACTATCTTTGATGTAAGCATCGTTCTATCAAATAAACTAGTAGAGACAATAGTCATTACAAGCAGAGCAAGCCAAGACAGTAACTCGTGAGAAAGAAAGAAAGCATCTTTCTTGAAGCAAGGAAACAATAATCCTAAGGCTAAAGTATGATATTACCAATGTCATAAACAATGATGTCGTTGAGGAACTTTTTGTCGACGAGACCGCCGAACACCACGACCATTGATTTTCCGACATTGACAGCTGTATGTCCACTGATGAAGAATAAAAATAATCAGCTGAAATTAAAATCGAAAATTGAATGGAGAAGAAGTAATTAAATTACCTCCTGGGCTGTGGAGGAGTTCCGGTGAAATCGGATGAGGAAGCTCGAACCCAGTTATGCATACGTTTGGCGATTGATCACCGCGTTTTGGATTTGCTTCAACTAGTAGACTTCTTGTTTGGTAGAGAGACTCGTGATCTAATATTACAATCCAGACCGAGTTCATTAAACTATCAATGTATCCGGTTTGGTAGTTAAAGACAAGTTACAGAACTGGATAAGAATTAACCGGTTTATCCCGTTACTTCAAATTTTGGAAAACTCAGGTTCGATGTGGTATCAATTTTCAATCAAAAGTGCTGATCACTTGAGTAGTGAAAATTGATTATGTAATAGCGAACCAGGTCGCGATCGAATGGAACCAATGGACTTTCTTGAATCTTCTGAGGTGTATTTGTGATTGCGCCATTGATATTATAATGATGTTCAGAGATCACATCAAAGACCCTTCTATCTCCAGTTCCGACCATACAAGTCAACTAAGCACACACAACGGAGACATCGAAGAAGATATGGTTCAACATACAAATGTATTTCAAACTTAGCATTACAGTGAATGAGCATGCAAATAGATAAACGGAATATATCACAAACAAGATATGTAAACTTCATACAACAAAAACGACTTATTATCACATCACACAATCGATAGTGGTGGGTACTGATCCTGAGTAGGTTCACCTGAAAACCGAATAACAGAGAGTTGAGACTTTCACACTAAACTTCAAGGAGGATACATAACAAACAAAATGAACAATATTGACATTATACCAAAAAAGAATATTATACCTGAGACTATTCGTCGCTATCATAGTATAATTGAACACTAGGAATGTGTTGGACTTTGTGGTAACTTTCCCCACCTGGTACGAGTTTCGTCTTCCACTCCTTGTTCTTATGTCTGATTTCCAGTTCCTTTAAAGAAGTGATATACTTGAGCCCTTCCGGTAGCTCCTTCAACTTTTCACAATACTCAATAGACAAGGTACGAAGACATGGCATCGACCCTTCTTCGACTATCCACTCTTCCCAGTCGTCTAGGAACGACATTTCAAGCTTACATAATTGAGGGAATCCACCTTTTGAACACACCATCTTCCTCCCCACGAAAGATCTGTAACGTAATACAACCGACTTTAAATGAAGCAACTTTTCCAGAATCTGCAGTGGATCCTCCTTCACGTTACAGTAACGTAGAGATATGTGTGCAAGGTGGGGAGGCAATCGAGAGTGATCAGGAAGCCTTGTCATATGTATGTCCAGCTCTAAATGCCTTAGATGAATGAAATTCCAAACGAAATCCAAATCATAAGCCCCATCGGATTCGTTGATCTCATCGATCAATCTAAGCTCCTCCAGGTTTGTTAATTTACAGAGAGATGACGCTAGAATTTCAGAAGTATACCTGCCTTTGAGATTTATCTCGAGAGTCCTGAGCTTTTTCATTCGGATGAAGTCTGTGATGCTACCGTATTGTGATTGGAAGTCGCCCAAGTACTCCAGGTTCACTAGATTACCCAATTCCAACTTTGTTTTAGAGTCAATAACAAAGGGAAGCTGCAGGAACCTCAACTGTACCATCTCTTTAAAGATACTTGGCAGTTGAACTATTTCCCAGGAGAAAATACTAAAATAGATTAGAAGCTTTAGATTCTGTAAAGAAGAAGGTACATGAGTTCCCCAACCCATGTCTAAGCTCAAATATCTCAAATGAATGAGCTTTCCAATGCTTGATGGTATTCTCCCTCCTCTAGAGTCGCTTTTATAATCTAAACTCAGATGTAAGACCCTAAGTAATTGTAAATTTCTGAGTCCTTGACCTGACTGCTTCCACAAGTTGCTGTCGAGTCCAAACCCCAAAACAGATCTAACTTTTTTATTGTTTTTACATCCCAGCGTATCACCGCCATATACTGCGAGTCTGCGAGATCTGGTAGGAGTATGTGCACTGATGGTAGAGGTGGAAGAAGTAGGTACTTTGATAAACTGCAGAAAGTTCTCTTCTTTGGCTTTATATAAACATACTTCTCTCATCATGTCATGCATTTGACAATACTCCCATCTGCAACTCAAATCATCTTTTACTCCAATAATCATATTTCTCCTTACTAGCTCCTCTATGTAGTCTTCTCCAATTTTCCTAGTGGTTTCTCCATCGACACTTGACGTTATTATTCCTTCTGCTTCCCAGTAATAATACAATTGCTCTGCTTCTATCTTGTAATCTTCTGGAAAATGAGCTAGGTAGAGGAAGCAATTCTTCAACTGCATTGGCAAATCTTCATAGCTCATAGACAATACTCGGTAAACCGAATCTTGATTTTTGTCATCTATGCGAACTATCTGAGTTTTAATATTGTCATCTACTCTTTTCCACTCTTCAACCATGGTTTTATTAGCTAACAAGCCTCCCAGCACTTTAACGGCTAATGGTAGTCCTCCACAATATTTGACCATTTTCTTACCCATGGCTTCTAGTTCTTCATCAACATTAAATTCTGACAGTAACGCATATTATAGATTAGAGTCTTGAAATAGTATATGTGTCTAGTCTTTTCAAATTTTCAAAAAATTATAATATATCTATCTATCTATACTATTAAAGCAGGATCCTATTTTAAAAATTACCTTAATCTGTCATTTTCTTTATTAACATTGCATGTTTCATTAAGGGTAATCAAGTAATATTAATAACTCATCTATATTGAGTCATTTATTTTGGATCCAGCCCACATCAAATCTCTATTGAACCATTTGGACCGATTAAGAAATCAAATCCAATTCTCACATTTTTTTTCCTTTGGGCTATTGAGTCCAAGTTCAAATAATTTTTTTCAACTATCCTTAATTATTATTATTTTTTTCTTTTCTTAATATAATTTAAGCATTCATAAAAAAAAATTGTTTTTTTCATTGAAAAATATATATATATATATATATATTTTTTATTAAAAAATTAACTACATAATAAAATTAATTTATCAGAGTTACCAACTTAATTCATTAAACAAATAAAGTTTATTTTTTAACATAAATATTCATTTAAAATGAAATATGATAAATAAAGATAAAAATTTTAAGTCTTTTATAAAATAAACATAAATATATGAAAATATAACATTTACTAAATATTTGTCTATTGAAAATAATAATAATAATAAACACGCGCTTTGAAGGCGCGGGTCAAAATCTAGTCTATACTATTAAAGCAAGATCATATTGTTCTTTTTACCTTAGCCTGTCTTTTCTTTTACTAACATTGCATTTTTCATTAAGGGCAATCAAGTAATATTAATAACACATCTATATTGGGTCATTATTTTCTGATCCAGCCCACATCAGATCTCTCTTGGGCCATTTGGGCCGATTAAGAAATCAAATTCAATTCTCACATTTTTTTTTTCTTTTGGGCCATTGAGTCCAAGTTCAAATAATTTTTTTTTCAACTATTCTTAATTATTATTATTTTTTCTTAATATAATTTAAGCATTCATAAAAAAAATTGAATTTTGAAGTTGAAAAGTATAAATCTTTATTAAAAGTATATAATTATTTTAATTAAAATATTAGCCACATAATAAAATTAATTTATCAGAGTTATACCAACTTAATTCATTAAAGAAATAAAGTTTATTTTTTAGACATAAATAGTCATTTAAAATGAAATACGATAAATAAAGATAAAAAGTTTAAGTATTTTATAAAATAAAACACAAATATATGAAAATCTGACATTTACTAAATATTTGTCAATTGAAAAAAATAAAAAATAAACTCGAGCTTTGAAAGCGCGGGTCAAAAGCTAGTTTATACTATTATTAGCGATGTGATGTTTTTACTTTTGATCTCTCATCCGTTAGAGCGACTAAAGTTGTTGACCTTTAATCTATAATGAATTTTATAAATTAAAAGGAATCCCCTATATATTAAAAGAGAAGCATTACAACATATTTTGTAGCCACATGTCTTCACCACAATCATTCTTAGAATCTTTAGAAAAATATGTTGGTCCATAGAAATATATAATAAGCTTTTTATTAAACTAACCATAAATTAATCATAAATGTTCTTCATTGTTTCCTTAAATAAAAATCACGGAATTACCTAATGTGGCTAAAGTATATATATGACAATTAATGATTTTGAATAATAAAGATTTGATAAAATTTAGTCTATTTTCTATCATTTTTTAAAATTTTAACTTATTAAAATAAATTAAACAACCACATTAACTATATAAGAAAAATTTAGATTTTTTCGTATATGTTATATTTTGAATTTTAAAAAACGAATACAAATGGCTAAAGTTGTTAAAAAAATCACATTAAAATTTTTGTGATCCATGGTTTAAAATTTATGTTATAACAAGATACAAATGATTACAAAATTACATAAATAGGAAATCTCATATAATAAATATTATATATATATGTATATTAATATTTTTCAAAAATAAATTATATACCATATAAAATACATATTTGTTTTAATTTCGAATTTGTTTTGAATTCTTTTGATAAACATTTTGAACAATTATTGACAACTTAAAATTAAGATTTTAAATTTTGCATGGATTGTTTTTAAAATTATGAATTACTAAAACTATTAAACATCCCACAATTTTTTTAATTATTATCATTGATTAAAAATATTTGTTATAAAGTAATACAAGTGATCAAAAATAATATGAGTATAAAATATTTTTTAACAGATGTCAATGTTAAAAATGTACTATATATCTTAATATCATTTAAAATTAATTTTATATCATATAAAATATAAAAAAATGTTTGTCTGGATTAATAAAATTTATTTAAGTATTTGTACCAATTTAATTATATATATGTAATAGTTACTAAATTTTTAATTATTAATGTATATTTATTATTTCATAATATGTAAAAAATAGATAATACTTAAAAATAATTTATATATAATATTCATTCCGCGCAAGGCGCGGATCTTAACCTAGTTATATATATTTTCTAAGATGATTATCTGGAGAATTGTTAGTTTTTATGATGGTTTCTTTCATAGTTTACTTAGTATTTTATACTTTACATCAGTTTGTATTACTACCACTTCTTTTTTTGAACATTTATGTTCACTTACAATATGAAGTTTATATTGTTAAACTTGTAATTTTTTACCTCTGAACTCTCATGTTAAAAGTTATAGCGACTAAAGTCATTGCTATCTTTAATCTATAATTAGTTTTATAAAGTAAAAGGAATTATATAGATTTTCTAACTTAATGATTATCTGGAAAAATGTTAATTTTATGATGGCCCCTTTTATAGTTTACTTAGTATTTTATATTTACGTCAGTTTGTATTACTACCACTTTTATTTTTTGTTTTGAAGTTTGTATTGCTAAACTTGTGATTTTTTTACCTCTGAACTCTTATGTTAAAAGTTATGGCGACTAAAGTCATTGATACTTTTAATCTATAATTAATTTTATAAATTAAAAAGAATTATATATATTTTTTCTAACTTAGTGATTATCCGGAGTTTTATAATGGCCTCTTTTAATAGTTTACTTAGTATTTTATATTTTACGTCAGTTTGTATTATTACCATTTTTTTTGTTTCGAACATTTACGATCACTTACAATCAGGCCCCTGGGCAAAACAAAATTTTGAGGCCCATAACTAGTCTGTTTTTAAAATTGTGTGTTTCTTTAACTTTTCAACTTACACATAACATCAAGCAAAAATTTATACTTGATTTCTTAGTTAGAAAATTCAGTAATCTTATGTTTTTATACGATCCAAATTTAAACCAAGCATGCTATAAAGAAAAATTAAGGCCCTTAACATAACATGATTTGAAACAGGCCGCGGAGTGCTCGCACTGACTGCCTCCCTCAAAAGCTGGCCATACTTACAATATGAAGTTCATATTGCTAAACTTGTGTATTATACTATTACTAGGTGTTTCGTCTGTAGACATAAGTATTTTATAATTATTTATTAATATATGTATTAATAATTAGAATACTATAATGATAAATTATTATTTATTTTTTCATTTGAATATTTTTATGTATTATAATTTTCGAAAATTTCCATAGACACTATATTCATTAATTATTAATAAATGAATTTTAGAAATCACTCAATGCTCTTTTCAATTATATAAAATTAAGCATTTACTTGATTAATATATTTAGTTATGTGTTTTCCAATTTTTTAACTCTGAACTTTTTATTAAATGATTTTTTTCAGATAACAACACAATATTTATAAGAATTATCTTTTTCTTTTTAGATTTTGGATAACTCTTACTATTAGTTTAAATAATTATCTAAGGAAAAAATCACTTCGCTGATATATATTTTATTTATTAAGGGTATAAACAATATTTACCACTCTAACTTTTAACGTGAGAACTCTGTTGCAAAAAAACACTTCGCAAAAAATCACTTCGCAAATACATCCATCCATCCATCCATGGAGTTGATAGATTTTTAAAAGTTATGTGGATTGTAAAAATTTAAATACATTGACTTATGAAATTTGATAATAAATTTTTTAGATTGGAAAATATTTTCATGAATTTGTATTACCTGTTTTCTATAATTTTTTTTGTAAAGTAAATATATAATTTATATATTTTCTAAATCATATAGCATGATTATTTAATTTTTCTTCAAATTAAAAAGAAAATAATAGTGATACATACAAAATAGTACAATTTTCTTAAATAATCATTTTTGAGTTTTTGTCACAAAAAAACATTCAAAAAGGAAAATGACCAAAAGAAGTTTCATTAAAAGGACAAAAAAACTATTTTTCCCTTTGCTTTATATATAAGTAATAAAAATAAAAAAAATAAAAAGTTTTGTTTTATAATTTCGGGTTATATGTTTTCAAATTTGAACTTTTTATAAATTTGAAAATGGTTTTCGAAACTGTTTTTAAAAAATTATATTAAAACTTGTTAATATTTATAAATGTAATTATTAATATTTATATTAAAAATTATAATATTTATAAAAATAATTATATATTCAAAAATTTAAAAGTATATAAATGTAATTAATTATAGTTTGGACATATAATTTGGATTTAAGGTTCAATAGATAATTGGTAAGAATAATTATTTTATTTTTTAGATTTTTGTCACATGGATTTGGAAAATCAAATGGATACATATGATATTTTGATAGTTGAATCTTATGAATAAAATTGAATAAAATTCATCTCTCAATAACACTGAATTTAGGTAGAATTAGAGAATCAATAATAACTAAACTTTTTGAATAACAAATAATTGGAATGGATTTTGAATTTTTTTAAAAACCAATAACAACGGATTCTATTAAGATATTTGAAATTCAAAACCCAATAATAATGAAATTTCAAAATTTTCAAAGTTCATAAGAATTCACTTACCAATAACTCTCCTAAATAACACATGCATAAAGTAACGGTTGGGACTATATAAATCAAAGATTCTAATCAATACTATTAAATTAGAATCATGTTCTATTGATAATAGTTGAGTCCAACTTAAAATATAACTTCATCTAATTGATTATCTAAATATATCATATAACCACCTTGATAAAATAATTTTGTAACTTCCACTTTTATTCCAAAATTTTCGGATGCAATTCTGTCATATACGAACGTTACTAATAAAATAATTTTGTAACTACTACTAAAATCAGTGATCCTTTCAATATTACAAACTGTCACTACCTTATGAAGTCCAATAAATAAATATTATGTCATTTGGAAACAGTAATATTGATACTATAATAAGTATTATTTTCACCACACAAATTAATGGGAATGAATTAAGGTTTAATTAATGTTTTAAACACAGTCTAGATTTGGATCTAATTATTTTCCGGTCATTGAGTTATTAGATTCAGGGCATGACTGCTTCAAACGCAGCGGTTGCGGTTGCGAGAGTTTGCGGATGCGGGTGGCTGCGGTTACTAGCGGGTTTAAGAGATTTGTACGACTGGATCTACTGTTAGAAATTGGTGCGTTTGCGAGATATTTATGACTGGTTAACTACCAAATGCAACATCAATTAAATAATAAATTAACAATATTTATATTTTATACAATTATAAAAATATCAAAAATCATAATATTCTAATAAATATTAAAATTATATTTAGAAAGTTATAGTTTATTTTTTAGATAATAGAAAATATTTTTATTTTAAAATTTTATAATATTAATTAAAATATAATAAATATATTTTAGTATTTTTATAATTCCAATTAAAAATTTTTATTGAATAATTTTTATTTTTGTATTTATATTGTTTTATTGAATAAATATGTTTTAGTATTTTTATAATTATTTTTAACTCTTTTGAAAAATCATCACAAGGTATGATTTTAGTTATTCTATAGAAATATATCTTAAAAAGCAGAGGAGGAGGCATTTTATATTTTATGGTCTAATCACCAGAAGTGAAATTATGCTGAATAAAATAATTTCTTTGACATAACTTAGATCGGAAATTACCAAAAGACAAGTCGCCAAAAGAACATTTATCAATATAAGCATGAGTCCCTAGTTCCCTAAAAAAATAAATTTCAAAATAATTGACTAACACTAAATCGTATAATTAATGTGAATCAATAATGAAATAAATTAATATTTACGATGGATATCTACCAACACCAATTCAGTTGAAACAAATTTTGATTTTTTCATGATTCTTAAGTATCAACATGTTTACCTAATTTTATAGCAATATTTAGCCGACGCAATATCTCCAATAAGAAAAAGTGAAACATGTTTCTTTTTCCAAAAGACAACGTTTGAAGTGTGGATAGTAGAAAATACACACTTCATATTATTTAAAGATAAAATTTTGTAAATTTTGTGTGTATTTCCATCAAACGTATGATGAGAATATATACAATCATAGCATAGAGTCGGCAAATTATAATAATAGATTATTAAAATAGATACCAAGATAAAGTCGGCATCATAATTCTATATATTAGCATTTAAATACTACTATAACTATAATACGACCTAGACTAAGAGAAATATCACTTACACATTATCTACACTATCATTAAGCTATAAACTATATTAAAAGATAGATTATGTTCCACATTTAGTAACAAATATGATTTAAAATTATCCAGTAACAAATATGATTTTATAATAGAATAATAAGAATTGATCATAACTATTCAAAGTTACAATTTTTTTTAAAAAATATATGTATCTAATTATAAATCTTGAAATAGTTGTATTATTTAAATTAATAAATTAATGACTCAGTTAAAATTATTAAAATTAGTTTTTAGTTTCTGTTATTAATTTTTTTTTTATAACGACATTTTATTAATTTAACTTGAATGTACATGATCATTATGGAGTAATACACTTAGATATTGCGGTACACTTAGATGGAGTCGATGTTTCTGTTATTAATTTATTACACAAAAGAACAAACAGAAGCTGAAAAAGACATATCTAGTTATAATTATTAAAATTAATGACTCATCTTAAACCTAATTAAAACATGACAAATAAGCAAAATTATCTTAAATCATGGAAATCATGACAAATAAGCTAAATTATTTTAAAACTATTTATAGATAATGACTCATCTTAAACCTAATTAAAACATGACAAATAAGCAAAATTACTTAAAATCATGACAAATAATGTAAATCACTTCATAAATAATAGTATAGATATATATATGTATCCCAGATGATAATTTAGGAATTAGTACACAAGATTTTTGATAAGAAGGCCGTAAGAGATTCACATGATTCTTATATAAAAACGTACCCGTGATCTCTTTTCTAGGGAATGCTATGCTCTCACATAGCTTCCAACTTTCTTCGGGAGTAAGTGGTTTTGGTCTAAAAGGAAAACATGTTGGGTCTGCATGCAAACCAACACCTTCATCGCGTGAAGTAAGAATCATCTTCCAACCTGCAATTGTATTTCCTTTCATTTCAGGGACTGAAAGGCATTTTATGAAATATCTATGGGAAGTACTTACGTAATGTATGTACAATTTAGAGAGCTCACCTCTTCTTTCTTGGGGGAAAACGTCTTTTATTACATCCCAATCTTCTGTTTTCCATACATCATCCATGACAATTAAGTATTTAGATGTTTCCAACAATTGAAAGATCTTAGCCTGGAGTGTATCCTCATTCATTTGTTCAATCCCCGTATCATGTGGTCTAAGGTCTCGCAATAACTTTTGCCAAATATCCTTCTTCTTAAATTCCTGAGAAACGCAGATCCATGCGAATCCATCAACAAAATGACTTCGAACAATGTCATGATGAAGAACTTGTCTCGCAAGAGTGGTTTTTCCAATACCACCCATCCCAGATATGGAAACTACTTGGATGCTATCATTCTCCACCAAATGACCAACCAATTCATTAACACTTTGTTCCACCCCCACAAGATCCTTTTGAGATGTCTTTGGATATGTTTGTGGATTCTCCCTTGGTCTTTGTCTCTCTTGTAAAGACAGTGATCTGTAGATGATCTGTTGTATTCCAAACACCTGCATTTGCACAACCACCTTAGACATTCTCTTAGTTATGCCTTCAATTTCCATAGAAATATCTCGGCGATCCACTAAGAAACAAGAAAGTCTTTTCAGATGCCTCTTGATCCCTTTTTCGTCACCGCTAGATTCTTTCAAAAGAAAGGATTCAATTATATCTTCAGCATCAAAAACAATGTCTTTGACATCTTCCAAGAAGCTTCTCACTACTTTACTCTCATATCTCTTGGCATCTGCATCTTCCAACAATGACTGTAACATTCTCATCTGACATTTTAGATCATCAACTTTCTCATGAACTCCCTGCAGTCTCTCTGATTCTCGACTGAGGAGATCCCAGAGTTTCTCCACTCCAAACGACACAACTCCGTCAGCCATCACTATTCAAACCTTGTAGTAAGATTTAAAACCGTTTATGATAATCCTTGGTTGATCTAATAAAACATGATACCTGCCAGAGGAACTGAACTTAACTCACTTTTATTCAAACAATTTATAACAAGATTTGATGATTAAATGCTTTAAATTCGTAAAAAAAAATGAGTTCTAACAATCCAACGAATTTTTGTTTTTAAAATCAGATTCAACCACAACAGAGCCCAAAAGACAGATCAAATCAAGTTAAACAGACAAATAATGATATAAGAATATGATTTACCTTTCATGAAACAGCTCTCTGCAACTTGCTTAGAGAGGTTCTTTGGAAGAAGAGATATAAGTGGCAATGAAAGAGTAGACTCCAAGTCAATCTTATCAACAGTCTATATTGACTGCCATCTGTGGTTCTAATTTTGAATAAAAAGAAAATATGTGAGTTTTCTAGTCTGTAGCGATAATGACTTTTCGCAAGGCAAATAATTCTCCCATATCCTTCCTTCGCTTTGGTACAAAATTTCTACCTTAATTTCAACTTCCAAAATATTTAAAAGTTATATTTTTGTTAGAAATAATTAATTAGGAAAATTGATAATATAGACAAAGTTGTTAGATCATGTAGTATATAACACCGTACAAACTAGAGTTTACATACTATAATCCTTTACTCAATGATAGGATACGACTGGACAGTGGCCAATTTCTTCTGGTTCTACTACTACTACACGCTGACAAGGTTGATGCTTCGTGCCCTTGACACCAAAATATCATATCTCCTGAATCTCCGGAATCTGCATGTCCTACTTCCTTAGTCTCTCTGGAATTTTTCTCCAGTTCCTCATACCAAAGATCGGTAAAAATTAAGTGTGGTTTAGATCTTACTTTTTGTTATGATCAGAAGTGTTTTAGAGCTACCTAATTTTTAAGTTTTTTTGTTATGATCAGCCCTAGGCTCTTGTCAACGCAAGCTAGAAATGCAAAACCAAGAAAACAGAGAAGACCTGATCTTTTGACCCACTCAGATCATTGCCTCAGCTTGTGGCTGAACCAACCGAAGCAAGATCAAACTCTTTTGTAGGAACGCACGAGTACTTGGCACCGGAGATCATTAAAGGAGAAGGACATGGTGCTGCAGTAGACTGGTGGACGTTTGGGGTTCTTCTCTATGAGCTTTTATATTGGAAGACGCCGTTTAAAGGTTACGACAATGAGGACACATATTGTCCATCGTTGTGTTTCAGAACCTCAAGTTTCCTGATAGCCCTCTTGTGAGCTTCCAGGCAAAGAATTTAATCAGAAGGTTGGTGATGAAGGATCCGGAGAGCCGTCTGGGGTCAGAGAAAGGAGTTGCAGAGATCAAGAGGCATCCATTCTTTGAAGGATTGAACTGGGCTCTCATCCGCTGCGCCATCCCCCCTGAGCTGCCTGATGTCTATGAGAATGGTGCAACGGAAGCAAAGTCTCCTAAAGGGAATAGTAATGGTTATCTTGAATGTAAAGCCATGGGAGATCATCTTGAGTTCCAGTTGTTTTAGGGGATAGAGAAAGACAATAAGGGTCTCTACTCTCTGCAGACAGAAACTATTTGGTTTAAGTTATCAATAGTACGTACCGCTGTTGTTGTAGTAATCCATTTCTAAGTATAAGAGGTAAATTTTGCCTCTCTTTTTCTTTACTTTCCCATTGTCTTCAAGGCGAAGCAATCTATTTTCAAAGCAAAAGGCAAGAGCCTAAACAAGAGAAAAAAGAGAGCAGACGCTGAGATATGGATTTAAGTAGATATAATGAAAATTTTACATATGGGTATATCGTTTTGTACTTGACTAAAAAGAAGTTGTACATATCTTGTTGTCTATCAGAGATGATTCTCTTGAGACTTTTTAGCTTTGTTGTTTGCAATGGTAATGCTGATAGCAATCTTGGTGATCTTCTTGGCTGCTACTTGATGAGTTTAGAAGGGTTTTTGTATTCTCTTTCCGAGTTTCATGGTAAAAGCTCATGAATCAGATTAGAAGGATTATTTCTGTTACATATACCGTTTTTGTTACATATACCCTTTTTGTTACATATACCCTTTTTGCAGGGAAATTTCTTTCTGAGAATTCAGGGCTCACCATGGAAGGAGCCAAAGGTTCTCACTCAAATGTTTATCATTAAAAAAAGAGAAATTACTTATAATGACTCAGATTATACTTGAAATGACTAGAATAACTCATCAACTTTTGCAATTACTAGACTAACTCATATGACTAATGAAAGTACTAAAAACCCATCCTTCCTTTTCATATTCACTTTTTTTTTTGGTTTTTTTTTTTGAAATTTCTTTTCATATTAGATAATTATTTTATTTTCCCCTAAAAAGAATCCTCAATCTCTCGTTATCCTCTCCGACGAAAGAAACGTCGAAGACGAAGGAGGGTTCTCTTCACTTCCGTCTCCGGTGAACTCTCCTCTGGGACAGGCTCCTTCCGTTTCGTCATCTCCACCTCAACTCGCTGTCGTCTGTCATACAAAAAGAACCCTAAATCCGATTTTACTTTTTTGTCAAAATCCACCTTTCAATCTAAGAAAATTGAACCTGTAAGTCCTAAATCAATGCAACTAAGTTTTTGTTTCATGTTCTTATCATTTATTGTTTGAATGAGTGTTAGATTTCAAAAGCCCTAAATTTCCCAATTTTCTCATCTATTTTCCTGTAGTATTTGTGTTTCTTTACCTCGGGTTTATAGAGTTTGGTTATGAGTCATATTGTGTTTTTTTTCTCACTGTTTGATGTAAAGAACTTACTTCTAGAGATGAGTGGTTTATCGCTTTCAGGTAATTGATTGAGTTTTGTGTGTTACTTAACTGATGAAATTGATTTGCTTTTGTTTGTGAATTATAGGGATGTTTCAGACAGAACATAATTGGCGTTACTATCTATGCTTCCTTAGGAGAGGATGCTTTGATTTACTCACTCAATGTGGTTGGTGTGTAAGTTTGTTTTTGTTACGTGAATTACAGGGATGTTTCAGACAAACCAATGCCTCGAGGGGAGATTGTGGTAGGTGATAACTGTGTAACAGCAGGTTACTTCAACAATCAATCAAAAACCGATGAGGTTTACAAGGAAGTTAAGCAGATGCAGCTTTGTTTCAAGTAATTACGTTGACAACATTATGGTACACACAGACCCAATGAACAGCTACTGTGTAACTCTTGTTGTAGCATCATACGGAGCATTAAAGAAATGGGGCAGAGCAAGCAGGAGTTAAATACAGCGACTTCTCTGAGCTATGCGAGAACGGTGATGCAGTAAACGAGGTTCAACAATCTCTTACCAAGGCGGCAAAGCTAGAAAAATTTCATGTACTTAGGGTTTTGACTTTACTTTTACTAATAAAGTTTGATCATGATGGGGTTGTTTTCTCCCCTTTTAATACACTAATTTTCATTCCAACTTTTATATAACGGAGCAATTTAAGAGAGTAAAATCAGTGTGGGTACTCAATAAAGATATGCAAGGACATGATGAAGTAGTCACCATCAATCGAATTGTGATAGTGAGCATTGACATTTGCTATTTGGGTCAGATGGTGCAGAATCATCAATCACATAATCCTACAAAGAATTATACCCATTCATGCGACTGCAACAAGAGTTAGTGCAGTAGTTACTTTTAATATCTGGACATTCAAAGGTCATTGTCCAAGTTCAGCCACCTCAAAAGGACAGGCGAGTTTTACTGTAGAATGAACGAAAGGGATCAAAAAATTAGCCTATATAATGTATACCGAGACTTCAACTCTCTATAACTCTGCAACAACGGAAGCCATTTGGTACAAAGGAAGCCAACTTGATAATAAAAGAAAAGAGGGATGAAAGAGATGACGACAATAACAAAAAAAATTAGACATAATTCTGATCTGAATAACACTAAAAATAAACCAGATTCGAAATTAAGATAAACCGGATATAATTTATTAAATTATGTTTGGTTTATACAAACCAAGATTTCTGTCAAAAAGTCTGCCACCACGTAAAATAAAAAGTCTACCAACCATTTTAAGTCGGATATATAAATCTGTCATAAAAAAACAAGTCGTACATAAGAAAATAAGTCGGTATATACGAAAATAAGTTGACCACAAAAATCGATCATTTGTAACAAATCTGCCACTTCATTCGCCAGACATATTCTTAAAAATCTGTTTTCTATCCAAATCGTACAATTAACTCTATCGTGGTAATAAATCTGACGTTTCTAAGTAAGTCTGACACCACTTTAACGATAGATTTATTTTTCTAAACAGATTTTATAAACAGATTTATTACTCGATAGATTTATTTTTTTGAAAATAAATCTGCCGACGACCAAATGGTAAGGGTACTTTGGTAATATTTTATTTTTGTTATAACTATGGATAAGGGCAATTTCGACCAGAAAAATATTCTAATAATTTTTGAAAAATATGAGTCATTCTAGTAATAACACAATTAATTTGAGTCATTTAAGTAACAGCATATAGATCTTGATGAAGATAAGCTTGTGATCTCTGGGGTAGTAGTCACCTCTAGGCGGTAGTTAAATGCTTTATAGAAGATTATTGTTTAGGTGGACACTTAGACCGATTCTTTGAACGCTTAGGCCGATTTTAAAAAAAATTGTTCTGAAAAAATAGTTTTGTTTAGTCCTAGACCGATATTTAGAACACTGATAGTGACAAACTTCATCATCCCATGGGTCTAGTAACGGAGCTGAAGTAAACGTAGTAACTGATAATGCGAAGTTAACGTCGAATTCTGAGAATACTCGTTATTTTAGCCTTTTTAACATCTGTTGAATTCTCAATGAATGCCCAGAAATAAAAGGAATCAAGAATTGTTTAACACAAAGCTCTTTTATAAATCAATAATTAAAAGTTGTGACTTTTACAAATCAAGAGCTCATTATTTATATCTATAAGAAAAAAACCTAAGTCCTTAAGGATTAGTATCTAACTTTTTATCCTAATTAAAGTCTTTAATCATTCTCTTTCTAAATAGTAAAAATACTAATGTTTATCTAGAACAAGAATAAAAGGAAACTATAAAACCAAAAGCTCAATAGAAATAAGATGCTACGCTGCATAAGGTCATCCGGGGTTGAAAAAATTCGTCCTCGAATCGTAAAGCCCACCATTCGCAACCAACAGAACATGGCACATTATTGTGAACACGCCAGAGCAAAGAAACTCAGCATGAACTAAAAACTGGTGACATGCATTAGCATCCAACTTCTCAAATACTTGTAGTGGTCCTATCGTGGAAACTATAAGCGTGTGATATGCATGATGAGAAAAATGATTCTTGGCTATCCTTGTAGAAAGCAAGTCATCCATTTTGAATTGAATTTTATAGTGAAGCCGGTGTGCTGTTAGTGTGACTTAGGGAACGAAATGCATAGATTTTCCTGAACCTACATCGTAAGAAAGATTGTGAACCCACAAATTCAATTCTTTTCCCATGATGATGCGTACACGTTGGTGCCTCTCCTTGCTCAACTTGACCTCGCAGAAGTAAACCCGATACGATCCACAAAGGAAATAAACACATGCTTCTGTTAACCATGATCAATATATTAATCATTCTGGACCTGAAATTAGCATCCTTATGCCACAACCATGACGTCACTGTAAGAGAGCGCTCCAAATTGTGCTTTATAAATGACACAATAGAACCCAAGGTGGAATATAGTGGTAGAGAAGAACATCCATGGCACTATTTGTAACGTCGGAGGAAGGGACAAAATCTGTTTGTGAACCCATAGTGGAGAAGTAAAGATAGACTCCGCAATTTGAAATACATCATACACCATGAAACAGCTCACTGGAGACCCTTGAGATGGAGGACACGTAAGGATAGACACCTTACTTCGCAGTTCGAAAAGGTCCAACAGAAGACTTTCGTATGAGACTGCCAGCAAGTAAAAAAGATCCCACCCCACTAGAAACACGCACCTCGTTACGTCGGCAAAGAGAATCTCATGAGCGTTCTTGTTAGGTAATCGGTGTTGTGTTGTCTTGAAAATATTTATCAAAACACCACAAACGAGCTGATGATTCAGTACTGATCTTGTTATAACCCGTACAACCAGGGATAACTTAGTGGTTGACGACGGAAACACAGAAAATATGAGAAATTTTATAGCTGCTACACAAACATGTTCAAAATCTGAGTTAGAATCTCCGAACAAGTTGCTTGATTCACAAGCAAAGCCTCTCCAACCAATAATTGCCACTAATAAGCAGCCTGAACCAACTTGTGGACGATGCACAACCTCGAATTTTCTCTTAGATACTCCATACTGTAGCTCAATTTGTAACCACTGAGAAGAAAAGACTACCAACGGTACAGTTATGTCCGTGTGAGAAAGAGGCCACACAACTGAAGACCGTAATATGTCGTACATGGAGGCAACATTCATGTGGATACACAGAGGCCATAATGCAGTTGAACATGGCAGCTCAAGAAACACGACGGTCTTGTCGCTCCAAACACCAAAACGAATTGAATCATATCAACGGCGTCAAGTCATCCATTTAAATGCTTTTGCTTCCACCAGACTGGCGAAGAGATGGTAGAGTAAAATACCACAAGCCTAACCAATGCCATGGAAGTCTCCTCATTTCCCATAAGACATAACCAATTTACTTGTATTGTCTGATTGCCTTTTCCCACACAAAAAAATGGTCAACATGCATGAGAGCACATAAGTGGCGATGGTGAAAAGAAGACACATCCAACGCAGTTCCAAGAATGAGAAAATTTTGTAAGGATGCTGTTGAGTAATACTTAAGAAAAGTATAACTCCTGGGAAATACCACAAACATAACGTCCATAAACTGAACATCTTCAAACAACTTAGCCTCTGGTCGGAACGTTGCCGAGTTGTATAGACAGAGTGGAGTATACAGACTAAGATATTCCTCTTTTGGTCCAAGCAGGACCACCGGCCCTGAAATTTTGGGGGCCGTAGACGATTTATTAAAACTTTCAATAGTTTAGGACCTGAAATTTCTATTTTATAAATTTGGAAACCTATGTATATATACATGCATGTTTTCAAAAAAATTGAGGACCTAGCTTGGCTCATCCCTGCATCCGGGCGGTTTTATATTGGGCCAGTCGCCACGGCAACTCAACCTTAGGTATGGACACTTCTTACCTTCAAAAACAAACCAACCTCTCTCTCTCTCTCTTCTTACTAAGGGCATATGGCGTCACAACTCGAAGACACACACGCTAGCTTCACATGAAAACAACGAAAACTTTGATATATGCTTTAGAATAAAGTATGCAACACACACATGCAACCTACCTACTTAATCATTAACAAAGAAAAGGTAAAATCATTTCTTCAGAATAAAGTATGCAACACACACATGTCAACCGAAGCAAGGTCAAACTCTTTTGTAGGAACTCACGAGTACTTGGCGCCAGAGATCATTAAAGGAGAAGGACATGGTGCTGCAGTAGACTGGTGGACGTTTGGGGTTCTTCTCTATGAGCTTTTATACGGGAAGACACCGTTCAAAGGTTATGACAATGAGGAGACGTTGTCCAACGTTGTGTTTCAGAACCTCAAGTTTCCTGATAGCCCTCTTGTGAGCTTCCAGGCAAAGGATTTGATCAGAAGGTTGGTGATGAAGGATCCAGAGAGCCGTCTGGGGTCGGAGAAAGGAGCTGCAGAGATCAAGAGGCATCCTTTCTTTGAAGGATTGAACTGGGCTCTCATCCGCTGCGCCATTCCGCCTGAGCTGCCTGATGTATATGAGAATGGTGCAACGGAAGCAACTTCTCCTAAAGGGAATACTAATGGGTATCTTGAATGTAAAGCTATGGGAGATCATCTTGAGTTCGAGTTGTTTTAGGGGATAGAGAAAGACAATACGGGTCTAAGCAGACAGAAACTCTGTGGTTTAAGTTATCAAGAGTACCGTTGTTGTTGTAATCCATTTCAAAGTCTAATAGATGAAGTTTGCCTACTTTTTTCCTTACTTTCGCATTGGCTTCAAGGCAAAGCAATCTATTTTCAAAGCCCAAACAAGAAATAAAAGAGCAGAGGCTTAGATATGGATTTAAGTTGAGATAATGGAAGTCTTACATATACGTTGTATCTTTTTGTTCTTGCTAAAAAGAAGTTGCACATAGTTGTCTATCAGAGATGTGATTCTCTTGAGACTTTTTAGCTTTGTGGTTTGCAATGGTAATGCTGATAGCAATCTTGGTGATCTTCTTGGCAGCTACTTGATGAGTTTTGTATTCTCCTTGTGAGTTTCATGGCAGAGCTCCTCAATCAGATTACAAGGGTTTTGTATTCTTCCAGCAACTCCGGAATGTCATCCATCCGCAACTGAGAATAGCAAAATGTAAACTTGACATGTCAGAGAGGAAAGCCTGATGTTTTGATTGATTGGTGTCAAATATTCAGGCGAGGGAGGAAAGTATGCAGAGTAATACCTCGGAAGAATTTTTGATATGATAAAACGTAAACGTCTTCTTTCCAAAATCAGCAGATGTTAAGCTGCTCTGTGATCTGATAGAAACCCGCCACAACAAATGAAAAGAAACATGTGTCAAGGAAAGGAAGAAGCAGATGTGAGATTTCATAACATGTAATAGTAGGGGCACAAAACAATGCATTCACAACATTATCAGTTTTGACAACATGCTCGGATTAAAAAGTCTCGAGGGCTATTCAAGACACAAAAATGATATATTCATATTAACTCTATATGACTCCTAAACTCTCAGGAGATTTATCCAAGTTATTCTAATGCCATGTGGTGATTCCAAGCGCAATCAAAGAACAACCATTTTTAGTGAAACAAAAGATAATCTACATAAACAAGAACTGAGTCTGAAATAGTTGGCATGGATAAGAACTCACGTGTATTTTCGGGTAACCAGTCGCTGATAATCTCGAAGCAAGGAACCAAGCTCCTTTAATTGCAAAGTCTCTGGAGTGGACTCTTTCCAATGTTGACGAAGTGCTTCAGCTGACATCTTTTCATTGAGAAGCATTTTCAGTACAAGAATAACACAATCACACATTCTAAAATAGACAAGAGGAAAAACTCACCTGAATCATGGAGGCTCCATTATCAACTGCATCTCCCTCAATCAATCTGGTTCCTAACTCAACGAACTCTTGATCTTCTAACTCCTCGGGTATTTGAAGGCGTAACCCTGAAGAAACAGAGATTCCCATTTTCTTTTGCAAGTCGACGATAGTGAATCCCTCTTGTCCTCTTTCCTGCTGTGACCAAACTCTTGGTGTTAAAACAAGTTGAAAAGCTAATTTAACTGCATTGGCGAGAAACACATAAGATGATGAGCAGGAACCACAGTTACCGTATCCAAATCTCTCTCTGACTCTTTAGTCTCAGGAGGGTTTCTAAGTTGAGGTACAGAAGACCTCTTGGCTATGGGATCATCTGAGAAAAGAGAAAAAGAGTTAGATCGCTAACAACATTTCTTTCTTTATTCCATTTCTTTCTTTCACAACGAATAACAACATTTTCAGAAGGCTAAAACAGTTCAGTAAATTCAATCAGATGTGTAAAACTTCAAAACTTTCAATACAAACTTGATAAAGAAGAAAAAAAAGAGTATGCTAGAAATTAAGTGTCTCTAATTGCCTATAATCTGTGACCAGCACCGAGATTGTAACTGATGATGCATGTACACAGAATGATAGCTAAGTTGGAGTAAAACATTAGTACAAATAAGAGTTTAATACCTTCAGGAACCAGCCACCAAAGATCACCGAAGGTTGACTTTCCATCAAAACCACCAATTAAAAGATGACGAGCTCCAATACTAGTCATTGTATGGTAAGCTCGAGGTGGAGGAGGCTCATCATTGCTTATCGGTAAGCGCTTCCACTGAGCAGTTACTAGTATGTGAAAAATAGAAATTTAGCAACAACGCATAGAAGACAATGCTCAGCAAGAAAAAGGATAATTTACATCACAATTTTATCATCTCACTAGTATTGTACTATTGTAAATTAATGAAGTGGATTTTTGGATTTAGAGTGATCCTTTAGCAGAGGAGAAGAATCTTATGAGACGAGTGAGCAAGAATCTACCTCTATCCAAAATTATAGCGTCGTTATAATAGACATCATAACGACTCAGCCATCCACCAGTTCCATGTCCCCCAAATAACAGAAGCTTCATACATGAAAATTAATGATGTGAGTGATGTATGTCATGCGAAGCTATCCTTACACAAAAGAACAAACAGAAGCTGAAAAAGATATACATAATGTCCTCCGGATGTGACAGTGTGACCACATCGAGCTGATGGTGCTTGGCCAGGAAGCTTTAGTTGGGTCCATCCAGGTGTTTCACGCTCTTTCTTGCACAACAAACGTAAACCACAATTAGATCAGCAACCAGAACATAATAAATAAAACAAATGAAGAGGATATTCCTACAAGATCAAATGCAAATTTTAAGTAAGGATACCTTCATCGATTAGACCCTTCAAAGCCCACAAATCACCCATGATAGGGCCACCACCTCCTGTCAAAGATAACATAGCACACACCATAATATCAGTTTACTTGTTATCAGCTCAAGCAAAACAAATTATGATCCTGACTCATACCATGAAACAGAACCAAGGAAATATCAAGCTAGTGAATTCATTTACAAGTATGAATCGTTAGGATCGGAAAAGGGTTTCTATATTACATATACCATCAGTACACCCAGTCAGGAAACTTAACTAATAGTTAAAGTTATTAACTGACAGCGACAGGGTAGATCAAACACATCAGCATCCTTAGCATGTTTGATGAGTGAAAAGGTGGAATAGTAAACAAATCATTAGGGTTTTTGACTTTTATCTATAATATGATTCCGCCAAGTTGGTTAAATATACAAACACCTTTAACTTATTTAGGGAATGGTGATAACTACAAAGTTTTAGTTCTGGTATACCTCGGCCACCAAAAACAAGTAAGCGTTTCTCAACCATGGTGGCTGTATGACCACATCTAGGAGGCGGCAACGACCCCGAAACCGTCAGCTCCATCCATTCAAGTGACACTAACAGACACCAATAAAGCTGACATTATCATAAACTTAAAAACAGTTTTATTACAAAACTGAAGTAGACGAGAGATATACTTGTGTCCATAACATACACATCTGACAGCCATTTTTTACCATCCCAGCCGCCACACCTGCCAATAATCATAGGCTAAGCCAATGCATGCAACAAGCTGATGAACGTCTAACATTTCTGAAACTCACAACACAATCTTCTGGTTCCCAATAGCAGCAGCAGCAGAAAAATCACGAGGCGTAGGTAAGTCGCCAAAGCTGGTTAGCTCAGACCACTGCCATATATCTGCAGAAAACGTTAGCAGCAGAGTATTAAATAGTTCCCAGGCAGTTGTTATAACTTGCACACTTACCTGTATCTAGAACCCAGAAGTCACCCAACCTGTAATTGATTTATAGAAATGAGCTCTTTAGAATGTAAAAACGCTTATAGCAAGAAAATAAATAGTAGTGCGCACCTCTTGCCACCAGAACGTCCACCAAAGATGAACATATGGCAATCAATAGTGATGGCAACATGAAACGCGCGAGGTGTAGGACCAACTTTTCCTTCAGACACGCTGCCAGTACACTCTGGCTCGAACCAGAGTTTGTTTTCTAGTCGACAGGATAAAGAAGAAGCAAATCATAAGACCACCAATTATCACATGATTAAAAAAAAGCTGAACATATGATACTTAAAACAAGGCCAAGGAGGGGACAAAAGAAGCTCAGAAACAAAACTAGCAAAATAAGAAAAGAGAGTATCCATCTGATTCCTCTTCAACAACACCGAATCGAATAATCTCATCTTGAAGTTTTCAGCTTTCTATAGTTTTTTTTTTGTTGCAAAGTAACTATCTTTGATGTAAGCATCGTTCTATCAAATAAACTAGTAGAGACAATAGTCATTACAAGCAGAGCAAGCCAAGAACGTAACTCGTGAGAAAGAAAGCATCTTTCTTGAAGCAAGGAAACAATAATCCTAAGGCTGAAGTATGATTATTACCAATGTCATAGACAATGATGTCGTTGAGGAACTTCTTGTCGACGAGGCCGCCGAACACCACGACCATGGATTTTCCGACATTGACAGCTGTATGTCCACTGATGAAGAATAAAAATCATCAGCTGAAATTAAAATCGGAAATTGAATGGAGAAGAAGTAATTAATTTACCTCCTTGGCTGCGGAGGAGTTCCGGTGAAATCGGAAGAGGAAGCTCTAACCCAGTTATGCATACGTTTGGCGATTGATGTCTGAAAACGCACGGATCACCGCGTTTTGTATTCGCTTCAAGTAGTAGACTTCTCCTAAGTCAAAAACAATTTTGCAGAGATCGAAAGGACTCTTTGTTTGGCAGAAAGACTCATGACCGAGCTCGTTAAACCATCAATATGTCCGGTTTGGTAGTGAAAGACGAATTACAGGAGTCGATGAGAATTAACCGGTTTATGCCGTTACTTAAAATTTGGAAAACTCAGGGTCGATTCGGTTCGGTTCGGTCTGGAAAAGTGAGGTTTGGCGATTGATGTCTGAAACGCACGGATCACCCGTTTTGGATTCGCTTCAAGTCCCATTAACACCCCCTTAAAGTCAATACAAACATGCAGAGATCGAAAGGACTCTTTGTTTGGTAGAGACTCGTGATCTGATATTATGATCCAGACCGAGTTCATCATAAACCATCAATATACTATATCGGTTTACTAGATAACCAACATGGTTTAAGTTTCCTATAACTTAACCGTGTATATATATACTTCTTGTAACAAACTTTCCTAAATTCATTCATTCATTTCATTTGATTCAATAATCTCTTTGTAGTATCAACTGTAAGGAATCCCATTGTGCTGAAACTCTTGGCTTTGGTTTCAATAAACTCCTAAGGTTATATATTTGTAAGACCATCTCCAATGTATTTTTCTATTTTTTTACTTTATAATAGAGTAACTTTATAATAGATGTGGATTTCTTTCCAATGTATTCTTCTATTTTATCTTTTAAAAAGGAATATTCTTAAGAGATTCTTTCAAAATTTTACAATTAACACCTTTTAACTTATAAATATTGAAAATTAACCCATTCATTATATCACTTGGATTTTTTTCATAAAAATGCAATATTATTTAATTTAAACAGTTTGTTACAAAAAAAATTAAACAAAAAAATAGTAAAACAAAGTATACATTATCTAACCATCATTATGGAGATCTGGACGTAATTTACCATAATATTAAGGCGTTTTAATATGTTGTATTAATTAATATTTAAATAAATATGTTATCAATATGTAAAGTTTATGTAGATTTTTTAGAAATTAAACTATAATTAATAATTTTAGTATTAAATATAAAATTAAGTATTATTTGTTAAAAATTAGACTTTCACATAAAATAATATTATTATTTATTTATTTTATTTACTTATAACTGTAAAAAATATTATGTAAACAAAAGATAATTAGGCTTTATATGTAAAAATCATGTATTTCTACATAAATATGTATTTTAAATATAATCACAAAAAGTTAAAGGATTATTGTGTAAATAAAAAAGTATGTCTCTATTATAGAGGAATGCTAATTTTTCCTCTAAATATAGGAGAAAATAGCAATCTCTATTTTAGAAGAAGAAATAGAGATGGGGTGGAGTAGATTTTCCTCTATTATAGCATATAGAAGCAAATATAGGGGTGGGTTTGAGATGCTCTAAAAAGGGATTAACTAGACGTTTCGTGTAAAAGCTCTCGACTCCTCAATCTCGACCTTCGTTGAACCAAATGATAAAGTGATGTTAAGAATGATGTTCAGCGATCACTATCAAAGGACCGTTCTATCTCCAAGTCCGACCATACAAGTCAACTAAGCACACACAACGGAGACATTGAAGAGAAGATACGGTTCAACATACAAATGTCTTTCAAACGTAGCATTACAGTGAATGAGCATGCAAACAGAAAAACGAAATATATCACAAACAAGATATATAAACTTTAAAACACCAATACAACAAAAACGACATATATCACATCACAGAATCAATAAGTGGGTACTGATTCTGAGTAGGTTCACCTGAAAACCGAATAATAAAAAGGTTAGATAGTTGAGACTTCCACACTAAACTTCAAGGAGAACAATATTGACATTATACCAAACAAAAGTATATATACCTGAGACGGTTGTATTCTCCTTATTCGTCGCTATCATAGACTAATTGAACGCTAGGAATGTGTTGGACTTTGTGGTAACTTTCCCCACCTGGTACGAGTTTCGTCTTCCACTCCTTGTTCTTATCGGTGATTATCAGTTCCTTTAAAGAAGTTATATACTTGAGCCCTTCCGGTAGCTCCTTCAACTTTTTACAATTGTATATATACAAGGTACGAAGACATGGCATCGACCCTTCTTCCACTATCCACTCTTCCAAGTCGTCTAGTAACCATATTTGTAGCTTACATAATTGAGGGAATCCACCTTTTGAACACACCATCTTCCTCCCCACGAAAGCGCTGTAACCTAATTCAACCGACTTTAAATGAAGCAACTTTTCCAGAATCTGCAGTGGATCCTCCTCCAATTCACACTTAGTTAGAGATATGTATGCAAGGTGGGGAGGAAATCGAGAGTGATCAGGAAGCCTTGTCACATGTAGGCCCAGCGCTAAACGCCTTAGATGAATGAAATTCCAAACGAAATCCACATCATAAGCCCCATCGGATTCGTTGTTCTCATCGATCAAGCAAAGCTCCTCCAGGTTTCTTAATTCACAGAGAGATGACGCTAGAATTTCAGAAGTATACCTGCCTTTGAGATATATCTCGAGATTCCTGAGCTTTTTCATTCGGAGTAAGTCTGTGATGCTACCGTTTTCTGATCGGAACCACCTCAAGTACTCGAGGTTCACTAGATTACCCAATTCCAACTTTGTTTTAGGGTCAATTACATGGGGAAGCATCAGGAGCCTCAACTCTACCATCTCTTTAAAGATACTTGGCAGATGAATTCTTTTGAAGGAGAAAATACTCAAATAGATTAGAAGCTTTAGATTCCGTAAAGAAGAAGGTACATGAGTTGCACAACCCATGTCTAAGCTCAAATATCTCAAATGAATGAGCTTCCCAATGCTCGAAGGTATTCTCCCTCCTCTAGAGTCGCTATCATGTGTTTGTAAATTCAGATGTAAGACCCTAAGTAATTGTAAATTTCGGAATCCTTGACCTGACTGCTTCCACAAGTTGCTGTTGAGTCCAAAACCCAAAATAGATCTAGCTTTTTTATTGTTTTGACGTCCCAGCGTATCACCGCCATGTACTGCGAGTCTGCGAGATCCCGTAGGAGTATGAGCATTGATGGTGGAGGTGGAAGAAGTAGGGACTTCGATAAACTGAAGAAAGTTCTCTTCTTTGGCTTTATATAAACATACTTCTCTCATCATGTCATGCATTTGACAATACTCCCATTTGCAACTCAAATCCTCTTTTACTCCAATAACCATATTTCTCCTTACTAGCTCGTCTATGTATTCTTCTCCAATTTTCCTAGTGGTTTCTCCATCGCCACTTGACGTTATTATTCCTTCTGCTTCCCAGAGATAATACAATCTCTCCACTTGTATCTCGTAATCTTCGGGAAAATGAGCTAGGTAGAGAAAGCAATGCTTTAACTGCATTGGCAAATCTTCATAGCTCATAGACAATACTCGGTAAACAGAATCTTGACTTTTGTCATCTATGCGAACTATCTGAGTTTGAATATTGTCATCTACTCTTTTCCACTCTTCAACCATGGTTTTATTAGCTAACAAGCCTCCCAGCACTTTAACGGCTAATGGTAGTCCTCCACAATATTTGACCATTTTCTTACCCATGGCTTCTAGTTCTTCATCAACATTAAATTCTGAAAACAGTAAAGCATATTATAGATTAGTCTTGAAATAATATATGTGTCTAGTCTTTTCAAATTTTCAAAAAATTATAATATATCTATCTATTTGTACTATTATTAGCAATGTGATGTTTTTACTTTTGATCTCTCATCCGTTAGAGCGACTAAAGTCGTGGATACCCTTAATCTATAATTAATTTATAAATTTAAAGGAATTATATATATATTCTAACTTAATGATTATCTGGATGATTATCTGGAGAATTGTTTGTTTTTATGATGGCCTCTTTTATAGTTTACTTAGTATTTTATACTTTACGTCAGTTTGTATTACTACCACTTATTTTTCTGAACATTTATGTTCACTTACAATATGAAGTTTATATTGCTAAACTTGTGATTTTTTACCTCTGAACTCTCATGTTAAAAGTTATAGCGACTAAAGTCATTGACATCTTTAATCTATAATTAGTTTTATAAATTAAAAGGAATTATATAGATTTTCTAACTTAGTGATTATCTGGAAAATTGTTAGTTTTTATGATGGCCCCTTTTATAGTTTACTTAGTATTTTATACTTACGTCAGTTTGTATTACTACTACGTTTTTTTTGTTTTGAAGTTTGTATTGCTAAACTTGTGATTTTTTTACCTCTGAACTCTTATATTAAAAGTTATAACGACTAAAGTCATTGATACTTTTAATCTATAATTAATTTTATAAATTAAAAAGAATTATATATATTTTTTCTAACTTAATGATTATCCGGAGAATTGTTAGTTTTTATGAGGACTCTTTTAATAGTTTACTTAGTATTTTATATTTTTTTTGTTTCGAACATTTAAGATCACTTACAATTAGAGGGCCCCAGGGCAAATCAAAATTTTGAGGCCCATAACTAGTCTGTTTTTTTAAATTTTGTGTTTCTTTAACTTTTCAACTTAGGCATAACATCGAGCAAAAATTTATACTTGATTTCTTAGGGGCCTATTGAAAATGAAATTTGCTTAGAATCTGAAAATTTTTAAAGTTCAAATTTTTTTAAGAGTTAAGTAAATTTGATGAATTCTTGCCATATGTATTGTATAAATTTTCATTGATTATGATTGATTAGCATGAATTTCCATATATGTTTTTCTTTCCAGATTTATCTATTTATAAAAATACTTCTAAACTTTTTATTTCAAGAAATATAGTTATTTGATGTTAAAATATTTTTTTTTTATTTTTTTAATATTTGAATTTGTCTTTTTTGATTTTTGTTTAAAGTTTTCTGAGGTCAACCTATGATTTTTTCATATTCTTAATTATGTTATCTTTAATAATTTGTTATCTTTAAATTTCCTTTTACAATTATCTTTCACATGACAACAAAAATGTAATACAAAACTTTTTGTGTTTGTATATTTGTGTTTTTTGTTACATAGATTCTAAAAATCTTATGAGTATAGATGATATTTGTAAAGTTGAGTGTTATGAGTAAAACTAGAGAGAATTTATGTCCCAATAACAAGAGAGTTTACTAAAATTACAAAATCAATAAAAACTAGACTTTTTGAATAACAAAGGATTTTATATGAAATTTAAAAGTTCATAAACCAATAACAAAGGATTCTAACAAGATTATAAGAATACATAAACCAATAACAATAGAATCTCTAAATTTTATAACTCTTAAGGCCCTTAACATAACATGATTTGAAACGGGCCGCGGAGTGGTCGCACTGACCGCCTTCCTCAAAAGCCGGCCATGCTTACAATATGAAGTTCATATTGCTAAACTTGTATATTATACTATTACTAGGTGTTTCTTCCGTAGACATAAGTATTTTATAATTACTTATTAATATATGTATTAATAATTAGAATACTATAATGATAAATTATTATTTATTTTTTCATTTGATTTTTTTATGTATTATAATTTTTGAATATTTCCTTATACACTATATTCATTAATTATTAATAAATAAATTTTAGAAATCACTCAATATGCTCTTTTCAATTATATAAAATCAAGCATTTACTTGATTAATATATTTAGTTATGTGTTTTCCATTTTTTTAACTTTGAACTTTTTATTAAATGATTTTTTCAGATAACAACACAATATCTATAGGAATTATCTTTTTTTTTTTAGATTTTGGATAATTCTTATTATTAGTTTAAATAATTATCTAAGAAAAAATAAATTAATTTTTATTTTTTTTGCTAATATATATTTTATTCATTAAGGGTATACACAATATTTACCACTCTAACTTTTAACGTGAGAACTCCATTGCAAAAAATCACTTCGCAAATCCATCCATCCATCCATCCATGGAGTTGATAGATTTTTAAAAGTTATGTAGATTGTAAAAATTTAAATACATCGACTTATGAAATTTGATAATAACCTTTTTAGATTGGAAAAGATTTTCATGAATTTGTATTACCTCTTTTCTATAATTTTTTTTTGTAAAGTAAATATATAATTTATATATTTTCTAAATCATATAGCATGATTATTTATTTTTTTCTTCAAATTAAAAAGAAAATAATAGTGATACATACAAAATTGTACAATTTTCTTAAATAGTCATTTTTAAGTTTTTGTCACAAAAAATATTCAAAAAGGAAAATGACCAAAAGAAGTTTTATTAAAAGGGCAAAAAACTATTTTTCCCTTTGCTTTATAGATATATAAGTAATAAAAATAAAATAAAAATAAAAAATTTTGTTTTATAATTTCGGATTAGATGTTTTCAAATTTGAACTTTTTATAATTTTTATAAATTTGAAAATGGTTTTCGAAACTATTTTTAAAAAAATATATTAAAACTTGTTAATATTTATAAATGTAATTATTAATATTTATATTAAAAATGATAATATTTATAAAAATAATTATATATTCAAAAATGTAAAAGTATATAAATGTAATTAATTATATTTTTGGACGTATAATTTGGATTTAAGGTTCAATAGATAATTGGTAAGAATAATTATTTTATTTTTTAGTTTTTTATCACATGGATTTTGAAAATCATATGGATACATATTTTGATAGTTGAGTCTTATGAATAAAAATAAATAAAATTCATCTCCCAGTAACACTGAATTTAGTTAGAATTAGAGAATCAATAATAACTAAACTTTTTGAATAACAAAAGATTTGAATGGATTTTGATTTTTTTTAAAACCAATAACAACGGATTCTATTAAGATATTTGAAATCCAAAAACTAATAATAATGAAATCTCAAATTTTCCAAAGTTCATAAGAATTCACTTACCAATGACCCTCCTAAATAACACATACATAAAGTAACGGATGGGACTATATAAATCAAAGATTCTAATAATTCATTATTGGCAATGAAATTGTTTTTTTTTGTTCTTGTCTAGATTTATAATTTATATAATCAACTTTTGGATTTATTTAATAGATTGACTAAGATAAGAAAATAGTCAAAAAATAAAAATATATTTTTAAGATAAAAATAGAAATCATATATATAGGTATATTGGGTTGTTATCTTAAAATAAAATTCTAAGCATAAAAAAATTTACAAAAATATGTTTTATCCTTCTTATATATGCCGATAAACACCTAGTATATATAACAATATATGTCATCCCAGATGATAATTTAGGAATTAGTACAAAAGATTTTTGATAAGAAGGCCCGTAAGAGATTCATATGTCTTATATAGAAACATACCCGTTATTTCTCTTCTAGGGAATGCTATGCTCTCACATAGCATCCAACTTTCTTCAGGAGTAAGGATTTTTGGTCTAAAGGGAAAACATGATGGGTCGGCATGCAAACCAACACCTTCATTGCGTGAAGTAAGAATCATCTTCCAACCTGCAATTGTATTTCCTTTCATCTCAAGGACTCAAAGGCATTTATGAAATAGCTATGGGAAGTAATGTTTGTACAATTAGAGAGCTCACCTCTTGCTTGGGGGAATACGTCTTTTATTACATCCCAGTCTTCTTTTTTCCATACATCATCCATGACAATTAAGTATTTAGATGTTTCCAACAAATGAAAGATCTTAGCCTGGAGTGTATCCTCATTCATATGTTCGATTCCCTTCTCATGTGGTCTGAGGTCTCGCAATAACTTTTGCCAAATATCCTTCTTCTTAAAATCTTGCGAAACGCAGATCCATGCGAATCCATCAAAATGACTTTGAACAATGTCATGATGAAAAACTTGTCTCGCAAGAGTGGTTTTTCCAATACCACCCATCCCAGATATGGAAACTACTTGGATGCTATCATTCTCCACCAAATGACTAACCAATTCGTTAACACTCTGTTCCACCCCCACAAGATCCTTTTGAGATGTCTTTGGATATGTTTGTCGGTTCTCCCTTGGTCTTTGTCTCTCTTGTAGAGACGGTGATCTGTAGATGATCTGTTGTATTCCAAAGCTCTGCATTTGCGCAACAAGCTTAGACATTCTCGTAGTTATGCCTTCAATTTCCATAGAAATATCTCGGCGATCCACTAAGAAACAAGAAAGTCTTTTCACACGCCTCTTGATCCCTTTTTGGTTTCCACTAAGTTCTTTCAAAAGAAAGGATTCGATTATATCTTCTGCATCAAAAACAATGTCTTTGACATCTTCCAAGAAGCTTCTCACTACTTTACTCTCATATCTCTTGGCATCTGCATCTTCCAACAATGACTGTAACATTCTCATCTGACATTTTAGATCATCAACTTTCTCATGAACTCCCTGCAGTCTCTCTGATTCTCGACTCAGGAGATCCCAGAGTTTCTCCACTCCAAACGACACAACTCCCTCAGCCATCACTATTCTCCTGTTCCACCATCAATACATAAGTACAAACTTGTAGTAAGATTTAAAACCGCTGTGATAATCCTTGGTTTATCTAATAAAATATGATACATGTCAGAGGAACTTTACTTAACTTACTTTTATTCAAACAATTTATAACAAGATTTGATGATTAAATGCTTTAAATTCGTAAAACAAGATTTGTAATAATCTAACGAATTTTCGTTTTTAAATTCAGATTCAACCACAACAGAGTCCAAAAGACAGATCAAAGCAAGTTAAACAGACAAATAATGATACAAGAACATGATTTACCTTTCATGTAACAGCTCTTCAACTTGCTTAGAGAGGTTCTTTGGAAGAAGAGATATGAGTGGCAATGAAAGAGTAGACTCCAAGTCAATCTTATCAACAGTCTATATTGGCTGCCATCTGTGGTTCTAATTTTGAATAAAAAGAAAATATGTGAGTTTTCTAGTCTGTAGCGATAATGACTTTTCGCAGGCAATAATGCGTTTGCTTAAGCCCACTCGAAGCATTCACTATAGTTCTCCCTTATTATTCTTTTTGGTAAAAAAAAAAATTTCTTCCTCATTTTCAACTTTCAAAATATATTCATTGATATTTATACATTATATTTTCGTTAGAAATAATTAATTGGGAAAATCTATATTAATAAAGTAGCTTGGAAAGGCTCCTCAGGCCTCCACCTCAGCACTCATATATCTAAATTTCGCCACGTGTCTCTATTTTACAAAGCTTTTGTTCGTTTGATTTCATTTACGTTTCTTAAATTGTGTTGTTTCGTGGGTTTATTTTGTTTTGTCCGTTTGTTTTTGTTTCGTGGGCCATTCTCTTTCTCTCTGAATAGTTTAATGTGTTCCTGGGCTCTGGGCTCTTCTCTTCATCTAGAAAACTTAATTTGTTCTTTTAGGGTTTCTATGTTTCGCCATCGGGGTCTCTCCTGCTCCATCCTCTTCCTCTTCCGGAATCTGAGACTTCATCTCTATAACGTCTTCGGTTTAGAGATTTTTATTGGGCTTTTCTACTACTTTTAAACAATTAAGGCATATTGGTAACTAGGATTTGAGAGGAAATTCAGCCAACGATACTCAAAATATATAAAATATATAATCAAAATGGATATTTAGAAATTTTAAATTTAAATAGAAGATAAAATAGAAATATTATTTTATTAACCTAGGAAACATATGAAAAGATGTATGCTAATCCCCAAACGTAGGTGTAGTCCATCAATAGATTTTTTTTCGTGTATTCAAATGAGCCAAAAATAACAATGTCCATAAATTGTTTTGTAGAAAATATAAAATAACAGTGTAATATAACTTAAAATTATATCACATAACATTTACAACTTTATTTTCTTAACAGTAAATTACTGAAAAAGCACAATTATTTTTTTGGAACCAATTATTGGGAGAATAACTTGAACTTTGTTAATTACTAACGATAAAATAAATTAATATAAAATTTAAAGTATAATATACTAATTATTTCAAACAAGTCACAAAACAATCGTGTTTTAAAGTTTCATGATATAAAATCTCAAATTATAAATGATAAATTTAATAACTCAAATCAAAACTTTGAAAACAATAACGTATTCCAACAGCAACAAAAGAACACCATTAATCTCCTAGACCCACTACGTTTCCATTAAATATGGAAACCCAAATTAAAACTATACTATACTATAGTTTTGTAGAATGCTTTTAGCCAAGGACATTAAAACTATACTAAAACTAATAAAAATATATATTAACATAACTACAAATAACTAATACGAATTAATTTCAGTTTAGAACAACGCACATTATAGAAACATCAAAATTAAGAGTAAAACTATCGTTGAAATGTTAAACCATAATAATAATTAACCAAACTAAAATTATATTATTAATAAGATTCATCGAAATATAAAAAGCATATATTATCATGAGAAATTCCTATTACAGTCCTAAATTTTTTTTGTCACAAATATAGTCTTTTAGAATAAAAATAACCAAAATAAAAGATAAATATACACTTATATCCTTGAGGTTAACTAATCTGAACTTTAGGGTTTCGAGTTAAAGGATAAAGTTTTAGGATAGAGGTTTCAATTTTTTTATAAAATTGAGGTTAACTAATCTAAACTTTAGGGTTTCGAGTTAAAGAATGGACTTTTACAAAATATATTTTTATAAGAAAGTTCAAATTTGAAAACATATAATTGGAAACTATAAATTATATTTTATTTGTATTTATATATCTAGGGTATAAATATCTTTTTCTCTTAAATGAGACATTTTAGTCATTTTACTCATTTGAAGCTATTTTGTGACAAAAACATAAAAATGTGTATTTAGGAAAATTACCCTATTATCATTTTCTCTTACAAATAAACTCTATATGTATATTATAAAAATCTCGATAAGAAGTAACAAATCAACCTAAACAGAACAGTCAAGTCTTCAAAAACCATCAACTCAAAAAATTAAACCTCCAAAATAAATAGTTCTTAATACCAAACGTAAGAAGAAGTCAAAATAAATCAAAAACTTAATTCACACTCTATAAGACATATTTATAAAACATTTTCATACTTTCACCATAAAACTCTTACAAAGAACTCAAAAGTAAATAACAAACCACTTCTCTCTTATCAGCTATCACTCCGAACAAGATCTTCAGGAGAAAGTCCGCAACAAATACTCCAAGTCTACATCCCCAGATCTAACACACAACAATCCATTATTAATTTTCAGCTACCATCTATCATTGACAATCAATTTAATTTTAATGATTCAACAACCGAAAGCATAGAATTCATGTTAACATACCATGACTGATGATCTTCAATTTACTCTTACTATCAAGGGCTACAACCAAAACGCGATGCAAAACTTAACGTCGATTTAGAGGAAATTAATAGGCTTCCAACTATTGAAGAATGCACTATGTGCTTTAGGAATTTCAACTATGAAAACAATATTTACTCTCTTACTTGCAACCATAATTTCTATTTTCCTTACATTTATCGATGGCTTCGCACGAACAAAAAATGTCCCATACGTAGGGAAAGTAATCTATGATTTCAGCTTAATTACTACTAATAAGGGGGTTTATTATATTCTAATTTCCAGTTTCATTTCTGTACTGTTTTCTCCTTTGTATTAATTTCAACAACAAAAAAAATTCCCTCTTTACAAAATAATTTTCTTTCTCAGCATTTCTTTCCCAAATATAATCAAATAAGAACAATTTTAAAAAAATACTTATTTCAAACAAAAAAACTAATAGATATCTAAATTTATACATAAAATGTCAAGCCTATATTATACTATGCACATTGTACTCTACAATTTATCTTTGACAGTTAAAACTTATATCTATTATCATCAGTTGATCAAAATAATGCTTCATGATCTCAAGTATAACTAAAAATTAATTTTTATTTTTTGAGTTAATGATAATATAATCAAACCAATTTTTATTACATTAATTTTTCATTTACCTATAATCAAACAAAAGATGACAATACATTTAAAATAAATATTACAACACAAGACAACCGCCCCGCGCGTAGCGCGGGCATACCACTAGTTGGTAATATAGACAAAGTTGTTAGATCATGTAGTATGACACCATACAAACTAGAGTTTACATACTATAATCCTTTACTCAATGATAGGATACGACCGTACTGTGGTCAAGTTCTTCTGGTTCTACTTCTACTACTACGACATGTTACCAAGCTTGATGCTTTGTGGCCTTGACACCAAACTATCAAATCTCCGGAATCTGCATGTCTTTCTTCCTCGGTCTATTTGGAATCTTTTCTCCAGTTCCTCATCCCAAAGATTGGTAAAAATTACGAACCAAGTTACGTAATCATCAAGTGTGTTATAGATCTTACTTTTTGTTATGATCAGAAGTGTTTTAGAGCTACCTAACTTTTATGTTTTATGTTTCTTATGGAGGAGGGGATGCAGCAAATATTGATATGGTGGAGATGATATTAATTACTAGGCAACGCCAGTGGCTGGACATTGTATGGAAGCATCACATCTCAAGTAGGAGACCAAGATTCGATAGTACAGAACACTGGTCTCCTAGACACGGAACTAAAACAGTTGCTCAAAGATGGATCCGGGTTCGAACATGACTTCTTACCAGCTGTAGCTGCAGTGCACATCGCCTGGATACTGCTGTTTGTCTTCGTCTTCACTTATTGTATCAAGCTCCTCAGCTTCCAAAGAAGATGAAGAACCTGTGATTTAGATAGAGTCCATCGTGCTGTGTCCCATGTTTCAGCCCTAGGCTCTTGTCAACGCAAGCTAGAAACTCAAAACCAAGAAAACAGAGAAGGCCTGATCTTCTGACCCAACAGTTCAGATCATTGCCTCAGCTTGTGGCTGAACCAACTGAAGCAAGATCAAACTCTTTTGTAGGAACGCACGAGTACTTGGCGCCGGAGATCATTAAAGGAGAAGGGCACGGTGCTGCAGTAGACTGGTGGACGTTTGGGGTTCTTCTCTATGAGCTTTTATACGGGAAGACACCGTTCAAAGGTTATGACAATGAGGAGACGTTTGTGTTTCAGAACCTCAAGTTTCCTGATAGCCCTCTTGTGAGCTTCCAGGCAAAGGATTTGATCAGAAGGTTGGTGATGAAGGATCCGGGGAGCCGTCTCGGGTGGGAGAAAGGAGCTGCAGAGATCAAGAGGCATCCATTCTTTGAAGGATTGAACTGGGCTCTCATCCGCTGCGCCATTCCGCCTGAGCTGCCGGATGTATATGAGAATGGTGCAACGGAAGCAACTTCTCCTAAAGGAAATGGTAATGGATATCTTGAATGTAAAGCCATGGGAGATCATCTTGAGTTCGAGTTGTTTTAGGGGATAGAGAAAAGACAATACGGGTCTATGCAGACAGAAACTCTGTGGTTTAAGTTATCAAGAGTACCGTTGTTGTTGTAATCCATTTCAAAGTCTAATAGATGAAGTTTGCCTACTTTTTTCCTTACTTTCGCATTGGCTTCAAGGCAAAGCAATCTATTTTCAAAGCCCAAACAAGAAATAAAAGAGCAGAGGCTTAGATATGGATTTAAGTTGAGATAATGGAAGTCTTACATATACGTTGTATCTTTTTGTTCTTGCTAAAAAGAAGTTGCACATAGTTGTCTATCAGAGATGTGATTCTCTTGAGACTTTTTAGCTTTGTGGTTTGCAATGGTAATGCTGATAGCAATCTTGGTGATCTTCTTGGCAGCTACTTGATGAGTTTTGTATTCTCCTTGTGAGTTTCATGGCAGAGCTCCTCAATCAGATTACAAGGGTTTTGTATTCTTCCAGCAACTCCGCAATGTCATCCATCCGCAACTGAGAATAGCAAAATGTAAACTTGACATGTCAGGAGGAAAGCCTGATGTTTTGATTGATTGGTGTCAAATATTCAGGCGAGGGAGGAAAGTATGCAGAGTAATACCTCGGAAGAATTTTTGATATGATAAAACGTAAACGTCTTCTTTCCAAAATCAGCAGATGTTAAGCTGCTCTGTGATCTGATAGAAACCCGCCACAACAAATGAAAAGAAACATGTGTCAAGGAAAGGAAGAAGCAGATGTGAGATTTCATAACATGTAATAGTAGGGGCACAAAACAATGCATTCACAACATTATCAGTTTTGACAATATGCTCGGATTAAAAAGTCTCGAGGGCTATTCAAGACACAAAAATGATATATTCATATTAACTCTATATGACTCCTAAACTCTCAGGAGATTTATCTAAGTTATTCTAATGCCATGTGGTGATTCCAAGCGCAATCAAAGAACAACCATTTTTAGTGAAACAAAAGATAATCTACATAAACAAGAACTGAGTCTGAAATAGTTAGGCATGGATAAGAACTCACGTGTATTTTCGGGTAACCAGTCGCTGATAATCTCGAAGCAAGGAACCAAGCTCCTTTAATTGCAAAGTCTCTGGAGTGGACTCTTTCCAATGTTGACGAAGTGCTTCAGCTGCCATCTTTTCATTGAGAAGCATTTTCAGTACAAGAATAACACAATCACACATTCTAAAATAGACAAGAGGAAAAACTCACCTGAATCATGGAGGCTCCATTATCAACTGCATCTCCCTCAATCAATCTGGTTCCTAACTCAACGAACTCTTGATCTTCTAACTCCTCGGGTATTTGAAGGCGTAACCCTGAAGAAACAGAGATTCCCATTTTCTTTTGCAAGTCGACGATAGTGAATCCCTCTTGTCCTCTTTCCTGCTGTGACCAAACTCTTGGTGTTAAAACACGTTGAAAAGCTAATTTAACTGCATTGGCGAGAAACACATAAGATGATGAGCAGTAACCACAGTTACCGTATCCAAATCTCTCTCTGACTCTTTAGTCTCAGGAGGGTTTCTAAGTTGAGGTACAGAAGACCTCTTGGCTATCGGATCATCTGAGAAAAGAGAAAAAGAAAAAAACGAATAACAACATTTTCAGAAGGCTAAACAGTTCAGTAAAACTTCAAAACTTTCAATACAAACTTGATAAAGAAGAAAAAAAAGATTATGCTAGAAATTAAGTGTCTCTAAAATTGCCTACAATCTGCGACCAACACCAAGATTAGTTCGTCTAAAGAGTTTCCAACTATAAGTAACTGATGATGCGTGTACACAGAATGATAGCTAAGTTGGACTAAAACATCAGTATAAATAAGAGAAAGATACCTTCAGGAACCAACCACCAAAGATCACCGAAGGTTGATTTTCCATCAAAACCACCAATTAAAAGATGACGAGCAACAATACTAGTCATTGTATGGTAAGCTCGAGGAGGAGGAGGCTCATCATTGCTTATCGGTAAGCGCTTCCACTGCGCAGTTACTAGTATGTGAAAATATAAATTTAGCAACAACGCGTAGAAAACAATGCTCAGCAAGAAAAATGATAAAGCACATCACAATTTTATCATCTCACTAGATTGTAAATTACTGAGGTGGATTTTTGGATTTAGAGTGACGAATCTCATAAGCAAGAATTTACCTCTGTCTAAAATTATAGTGTCATTATAATAGACATCATAACGACTCAGCCATCCACCAGTTCCATGTCCCCCAAATAACAGAAGCTTCATACATGAAAATTAATGATGTGAGTGATGTATGTCATGCGAACCTATTTATACAAAAGAGCAAACGGAAGCTGAAATAGACATACATAATGTCCTCCGGATGTGACAGTGTGACCACATCGAGCTGATGGTGCTTGGCCAGGAAGTTTTAGTTGGGTCCATCCAGGTGTTTCACGCTCTTTCTTCCACAACAAAGGTAAACCACAATAAGATCAGCAAACAGAACAAAAGAAAGAAAGACAACTCAAGAGAATACTCCTCTACATAATTCAATGCAATTTTCAAGAAATGTAAGTAAGGATGAACCTTCATCTATTAGACCCTTCAAAGCCCACAGATCACCCATGATAGGGCCACCACCTCCTGTCAAAGATAACCATAGTCTCAGTTTAGTTGTCATCAGCTCAAGCAGAACAAAGATTCTGGTTCTGGTGTTATATACCTCGGCCACCAAAAACAAGTAAACGTTTCTCAACCATGGTGGCTGTATGGCCACATCTAGGAGGCGGCAACGACCCCGAAACCGACAGCTCCATCCATTCAAGAGACACTAACAGACACCAAGAAAGCTGACATTATCAGAAACTTACTTGTGTCCATAACATACACATCTGACAGCCATTTTTTACCATCCCAGCCGCCACACCTGCCAATGATCATAGGTTACGCCAATGCAGGCAACAAGCTGATGAACGTCTAAAATTTCTGAATACTCACAACACAATTTTCTGGTTCCCAATAGCAGCGGCGGCAGAAAAATCACGAGGCGTAGGTAAGTCGCCAAAGCTGGTTAGCTCAGACCACTGCCATATATCTGCAGAAAACGTTGGCAGCAGAGTATTAAAAAGTTCCCTATGCAGGTCTCAATGACATTGTTATAACTTGAACACTTACCAGTATCTAGAACCCAGAAGTCACCCAACCTGAAATTGATTTACAGAAATGAGCTATTTAGAATGTAAAAACGCTTATAACTAGAAAATATATAGAAGTGCGTACCTCTTGCCACCAGAACGTCCACCAAAGATGAACATATGGCAATCAATAGTGATGGCAACATGAAAGGCGCGAGGTGTAGGACCAACTTTTCCTTCAGACACGCTGCCAGTACATTCTGGCTCAAACCAGAGTTTGTTCTCTAGTCCACAGAATTAAAGAAGAAGCAAACACTAGTCATTACAAGAAGAACAAGCCAAGACAGTAGTAACTAATAAAAAAAAAAGCATCTTCTTTGGATCAAGGAATCAATAATCCTAGGCTGAATATAATTGATGATTATTACCAATGTCATAGACAATGATGTCGTTGAGGAACTTCTTGTCGACGAGACCGCCGAACACAACGACCATGGATTTTCCGACATTGACAGCTGTATGTCCACTGATGAACAATAAAAAAATCATCAGCTAAAATTAAAATCGAAAATTGAATGGAGAAGAAGTAATTAATTTACCTCCTAGGCTGTGGAGGAGTTCCCGTGAAATCGGAAGAGGAAGCTCTAACCCAGTTATGCATACGTTTGGCGATTGATGTCTGAAACGCACGGATCACCGCGTTTTGTATTCGCTTCAACTAATAGACTTCTCCTCCTCTTAATTGGAGTCAAAAACAAATTTGCAGAGATCGAAAGGACTCTCTTGTTTGGTAGAGTCTCATCATCTGATTTTATTATAATCCAGACCGAGTTTTGTTTTTAAACCATCAATTTGTCCGGTTTAGTAGTAAAAGACAAATTTGGAAAACTCAGGTTCGGTTCGGTAACTATACAAGTCAACTAAGCACACACAACGGAGAACATCGAATAAGATATGGTTCAACATACAAATAATGTATTTCAAACTTAGCATTACAGTGAATGAGCATGCAAATAGATATACGGAATATATCACAAACAAGATATGTAAACTTCATACAACAAAAACGACTTATTATCATATCACACAATCGGTAGTGGTGGGTACTGATCCTGAGTAGGTTCACCTGAAAACCGAATAATAAAAAGGTTAGATAGTTGAGACTTACACACAAAACTTCAAGAAGAACAATATTGACATTATACCAAAAAGACATACCTGAGACCGTTTTATTCTCCTTATTCGTCGCTATCATAGTGTAATTGAACACTAGGAATGTGTTGGACTTTGTGGTAACTTTCCCCACCTGGTACGAGTTTTGTCTTCCACTCCTTGTTCTTATGTCTGATATACAGTTCCTTTAAAGAAGTTATATGCTTGAGCCCTTCCGGTAGCTCCTTCAACTTTTTACAATACCGAATAGACAAGGTACGAAGACATGGCATCGACCCTTCTTCGACTATCCACTCTTCCAATTCGTTTAGGTCCCATATTTCTAGCTTACATAATTGAGGGAATCCACCTTTTGAACACACCATCTTCCTCCCCACGAAAGAAAAATCTGTTAACTTAACCGACTTTAAATGAAGCAATTTTTCCAGAATCTGCAGTGGATCATCCTCCATGTTACAGTAACGTAAAGATATGTGTGCAAGGTGGGGAGGAAATCGAGAGTGATTGGGAAGCCTTGGCATATGTATGGCCAGCTCTAAATGCCTTAGATGAATGAAATTCCAAACGAAATCCACATCATAATAAGCCTCATCGGGTTCGTTCACATCGATCAATATAAGCGTCTCCAGGTTTCTTAATTCACATAGAGATGACACTAGAATTTCAGAAGTATACCTGCCTTTGAGAAATACATAGAGAGTCCTGAGCCTAGTCATTCGGAGGAAGTCTGTGATGCTACCGTATTCTGCTCGGAAGCAGGTCAGGTACTCCAGGTTCACAAGATTACCCAATTCCAACTTTGTTTTAGCCTCAAAAGAAGAGGGGAGAAATAGGAACCTCAACTCTACCATCTCTTTAAAGATACTTGGCAGATAAACTGTTGCCCCAGAGCAAATTTTCAAATAGATTAGAAGCTTTAGATTCCTAAAAGAAGAAGGTACATGAGTTGCACAACCCATGTATAAGCTCAAATATCTCAAATGAATGAGCTTTCCTATGCTGGAAGGTATTCTCCCTCCTCTAGAGTTGCTTCTACCATGTAGTTTTAAACTCAGAGTCAGATCTAGGACCCTAAGTAATTGTAAATTTCGGAGTCCTTGAGCTGACTGCTTCCACAAGTTGCTGTCGAGTCCAAACCCCAAAACAGATCTAGCTTTTTGATTGCTTTTACGTCCCAGCAGATCAAGGGCATTACCACCATGTACTACGAGTCTGCGAAATCTAGTAGGAGTATGAGCATTGATGGTGGAGGTGGAAGAATTAGGGACTTTGATAAACTTAAGAAAGTTCTCTTCTTTAGCTTTATATAAGCAAACTTCTCTCATCATGTCATGCATTTGACAATACTCCCAAGTGCAACTCAAATCCTGTTTTACTGCCATAACCATATTTCTCCTTACTAGCTCGTCTATATATTCTTCTCCAATTTTCCTAGTGGTTGCTCCATCGCAACTTGATGTTATTGTTCCTTCTGCTTCCCAGAGATTACACAATTTCCCAACTTGTATCTTGTAATCTTCGGGAAAATGCGCTAGGTAGAGGAAGCAATGCTTTAACTGCATTGGCAAATCTTCATAGCTCATAGACAATACTCGGTAAACCGAATCTTGATTGTTGTCATCTAAGCGAACTATCTGAGTTTGAATATTCTCATTTATTCTTTTCCAATCTTCAACCATATATTTATTAGCTAACAAGCCTCCTAGCACTTTAACGGCTAATGGTAGTCCTCCACAATACATGACCATTTTCTTACCCATGGCTTCTAGTTCTTCATCAACATCATATTCTGTTTCCAAATAATTTTATGTTATTATCTTTAAACCTACTATAAGTAATATAGGTAATTTTTCGGTTTTAATGTTAATGTATGAAAATAAAATTCTTTTATTTTATTTTTAGTTATGTTTATTCTATTCATTTAGAAGTAAAATGTATAAATTATATTTAGTTGTTTAGGTTAAATGGATAAATATATTAGATTTTAATATTACTAGTATATTTAATTAATCTAATTAAAAACACCTTTTTTTTAAACATAGATTTTGGTTTGGCTTGGGTACGGATGGGTCAGCTTTTTCCCACCCCTATGGTGTCTAGTCTTTTCAAATGTTCAAAAAAAAAAAAATACATATACAACAATATATGCCATCTCAGAGGATATTTAGGAATTACTACACCATTTTTTATAAAGAAAACCAGTAAGAGATATCATGCTTTCTGGCCTTAAGGATTCATGTGATTCTTATATAAAAACGTACCTGTTATCTCTCTTCTAGGGAATGCTATGCTCTCACATAGCTTCCAGCTTTCTTCAGGAGTAAAGATTTTTGGTCTAAAGGGAAAACATGTTGGGTCTGCATGCAAACCAACACCTTCATTGCGTGAAGTAAGAATCATCTTCCAAGCTGCAATTGTATTTAGTTTCATATCAGAGACTCAAAGGCATTTAAGAAATGGCTATGGGGAGAACTTAAGTAATGTATGTACAATTAGAGAGCTCACCTCTTCTTTCTTGGGGGAAAACGTGTTTTATTATATCCCAGTCTTCGTTTTTCCATACATCATCCATGACAATTAAATATCTAGATGTTTCCAACAAGAGAAAGAGCTCAGCCTGGAGTGTATTCTCATTCATATGTTCGATGCCCTTATCATGTGGTCTAAGGTCTTGCAATAACTTTTGCCAAATATCCTTCTGCTTAAAATCTTGCGAAACGCAGATCCATGCGAATCCATCAAAATGACTTCGAACAATGTCATGATGAAAGACTTGTCTCGCAAGAGTGGTTTTTCCAATACCACCCATCCCAGAAATGGAAACTACTTGGATGTTATCATTCTCCACCAACTGACCAACCAGTTCCTTAACACTCTGTTCCACCCCCACAAGATCCTTTTGAGATCTCTTTGGATATGTTTGTCGGATCTCCCTTTGTCTCTCTTGTAGAGACGGTGATCTGTAGATGATCTGTTGTATTCCAAAGCTATGCATTTGCGCAACAACCTTGGCCATTCTCTTAGTTATGCCTTCAATGTCCATAGAAAGACCTCGGCGATCCACTAAGAAACAAGAAAGTCTTTTCACACGCCTCATGATCCCTTTTTGGTTTCCACTGAGTTCTTTCAAAAGAAAGGATTCGATTATATCTTCAGCATCAAATACAATGTCTTTGACATCTTCCAAGAAGCTTCTCACTACTTTACTCTCATATCTCTTACCATCTGCATCTTCCAACAACGACTGTAACGTACTCATCTGACATTTTAGATCATCAACTTGCACTTGAACTCCCTGCAATCGCTCAGATTCTCGACTCAGGAGATCCCAGAGTTTCTCCACTCCAAACGACACAACTCCCTCAGCCATCACTATTCTCCTGTTCCACCATCAACACAACACATAAGTACAAACTTGTAGTAAGATTTAAAACCGTTTTTGATAATCCTTGGTTGATCTATAATAAAACATGATACCTGTCAGAGGAACTTTACTTAGCTTATTATTCAGACACTTTATAACAAGATTAGAGTAAATGCTTTTAATTCGTAAAACAAGATTTGTAATAATCCAACGAATTTTTGTTTGTAAATCAGATTCAACCACAACAGAGCCTAAAAGACAGATCAAAGCAAGTTAAACAGAAAAATAATGATATAAGAACGTGATTTACCTTTCACGTAACAGATCTGCAACTTGCTTAGGAGGTAGATCCTTCTTTTCCTGCTTAAACGATTTATGGTCTTTGGATCAAGTTTTCCGCTTGACTCCAATAAAATGGAAAAATTCTACCAAACTAAGATGTTTCCTCCATAAGTAAGATATATAAAAAATTTAAATAAATATTTCGTCTACAATCTATGACCTATACACCTTGAATACTTCGTCTTGCAATACTAAAGACTTTTTTAAAATATATATTAATTTGACCTGAGGATCGGAAATTCAGATCTGGTTACAAGTCTGTTTTGTACAAAATTTTCAAACTCAAACTATTACAAAATTAGCTTTTTCCGTCCACTAAACATGATACATTCCGTTGATTCGTTTTTTGGAATTCTTTGGAATGGTTACCATTCTCAAACATCAACCATCGACGAAGATCACGAGAAGGTGAGGTTTTCCTTATTGTCTCGGTCCTTATTGCTTCGGATGCGCTGGGACTTTCCATTTTGTCCACGGAGTAGCTGGTTCCCGATGAACTCCAGCTTATAACTGTCACTGTCTATGAAGCGTTTGACGATGGAAACAGAGGGAGTTTCGGACATTTCACCTGAGTGACGACGCCAAGAACTCGGACTGTACACTCCCCTCCATCACCAATTAGGATCCAAAAGGCGGGCTTGCAAACGCCACCACATTTCGTCTGATACAGTATCCGAACCTGCACAGAAATATAGCCAGCTCACACTGCCACAGAAGAACAAACCAAATCGACGCTTGCTAATTGGCCAAGCATTGACACCAATAGGCAAAGAGCACACGCTCAAAACAAATCGACGCTTGCTGCTATCGAGAACCGAGAGCAATTTCCTGTGACTCCCTGTGTCACATTCCGGTGTCAAACAGAAAGCAAGAAACATGAAGAACAAGGACAAGCATTTGATGAAGAGGACCGTCGCCATTCACCAGAAGAATCAGAACGAGAACCAAGCAGGGAAGATCTCCAGTGATGAGAGACGTTGAGATGCCGTGAATAAAACCATAGAAGACTCCTTCCAAGCAACCCACAGAACCCTTGGAAATCGGAACTAGACTGAGGCACCATCTCCTACTGCATACCTCAACCCACGACTCATCTCCGAGGAAGCGGAAACCTCCAGAGCTCACACGACAGAAGAGAGAGGGAGAGAGACCTCCTCGACACCGAAGAGAAACGCTAAGCCCTCCACCGCAGCCTGACAACACCACCAAGACCAGAGCCTTCGTAGAACTGAAACTTCACACCGAGGAGGAGGCTCATCATTGCTTACTGGTAAGCGCTTCCACTGTGCAGTTACTAGCAACAACGCATAAATTTAGCAACAGCGCGTACAAGACAATGCACAGCAATAAAACTGATGAATTACATCACAATTTTCTCATCTCACTAGATTATACTTCGATTAGGTGGATTTTAGATTTCCAGTGATCCTTTAGCAGAGGAGACGAAGCTAATGAGACGAGTGAGCAAGAATGTACCTCTATCTAAAATTATAGTGTCATTATAATAGACATCATATCGACTCAGCCATCCACCAGTTCCATGTCCCCCAAATAACAGAAGCTTCATACATGGAAATTAATGATGTGAGTGATGTATGTCCCGCGAAGCCATTCATATACAAAAGAGCAAACATGAGCTGGAAAAGACTTACGTAATGTCCTCCGGATGTAACCGTATGACCACATCGAGACGATGGTGCTTGGCCAGGAAGCTTGAGTTGTGTCCATCCAGGTGTTTCACGCTCTTTCTTGCACAACAAAGGTAAACCCAGAATAAGATCCAATGCAGTTTTGAAGTAATTTAATCAAGGATGCACCTTCATCTATTAGACCCTTCAAAGCCCACAGATCACCCATGATAGGGCCACCACCTCCTGTCAAAGATAACCATATCACACACCATAGTCTCAGTTTACTTGTTATCAGCTCAAGCAAAACTTCTTGTGAACATATACCATCAGTACACCCGGTCAGGAAACTTCGTTAATAAATGAAAGTTATTAATTAACAGCAACGGGTAAACCAAACACATCAGCATCCTTAACATGTTTGATGAATGAAAAAAGTAAAATAGCAAATAAATCATTCAGTTTTGAATTTTATCCATAATGCGAGTCCGCCAAGAACACTCCTCAGTTGTGGTGATTGGTTTAGTATGCAAACACCTTAACTTATTAAAGGAATGGCGATAAGTCAACATCAAGAATCTACAGTTTTTTTTTAATTTTGGTATTACCTCGGCCACCAAAAACAAGTAAACGCTTCTCAACCATGGTGGCTGTATGACCACATCTAGGAGGCGGCAACGACCCCGAAACTGACAGCTCCATCCATTCAAGAGACACTAGCAAATACCAAGAAAAGCTGACATTATCATAAACTTAAAACAAGTTTTATCACAAAACTGAAGTAGACGAGAGGTATAAAGTGTTTTACTTGTGTCCATAACATACACATCTGACAGCCATTTTTTACCATCCCAGCCGCCACACCTGCCAATGGTCATAGGTTAAGCCAATGCAGGCAACAAGCTGATGGAACGTCTAAAATTTATGATACTCACAACACAATTTTCTGGTTGCCAATAGCAGCGGCAGCAGAAAAATCACGAGGCGTAGGTAAGTCGCCAAAGCTGGTTAGCTCAGACCACTGCCATATATCTGCAGAAAATGTCATTAATAGGTGTCTCATAGAAGTGCCAAAGCAGAGAAATAAAAACTCCGAAGCACACTTACCAGTATCTAGAACCCAGAAGTCACCCAACCTGAAATTGATTTATAGAAATAAGCTATTTAGAATGTAAAAACGCTTACAGCTAGCAAATAAATAGTAGTGCGTACCTCTTGCCACCAGAACGTCCACCAAAGATGAACATATGACAATCAATAGTGATGGCAAAATGAAAGGCGCGAGGTGTAGGACCAACTTTTCCTTCAGATACGCTGCCAGTACATTCTGGCTCAAACCAGAGTTTGTTTTCTAGTCGACAGGATTAAAGAAGAAGCAAATCATAAGACCACCAATTATCACATGATTAAAAAAGCTGAACATCTATCTTATTAAAACTCAAGTACAAAATGGGATTGTTTGGTAATGTGGATAGTAGTTAAAATTGAAAACATGGATAATAGTAAGTTAGAAAAAAAGATAATGGGCTTATGCTACTTAAAAAAATTGAAAGTCCATTACATTATATTAAAAACTAATAGGTATATGTTACTTGATATATATGTTCAAATCAAAGTAATAACTTAAAATTGATTTATATCAAAAATTCATTCAAAAATATACATATATTCAAAATTTGATTTTTACTAACATATTTTCCAGTAACTATTATAAAAATGTTTTCAATATATTTAATAATAATACAATACAAAGCCCAATTTCAAACACCAACTTAAATTATGGTTTTTATATTTCACATTAAATTTTAAAATATAATATATGTGATTATTTATATGATTGTACGTATAAAATATTATTAATTATAAGAAAACTTATTTGATGGTACGTATAAAATACGATTAATTATATGATAACACATATTTTGTAACCTATGATAACATATATATATATAATAGTGATTATGGGTGGGCGTTCGGGTTCGTTTTCGGGTCTTTTTGGGATTTCGTGTTCAGTTCAGATCTTTGAGGATTTGGTTCTGATTTGGATAACCAATTTAAATAGGTTTGGTTTAAATATTTGGATAGAGAATTAATAATTATTTAAGTATTTTTGGAGATTTGAGTATTTTTTAATTATTTAAGATATTTACGTTTAATTAGTTGTATATATATTATGGACGTTTTTATATATATTAAAAATAATTCGGTTCAGATCGGATTAGGTTTCAATTCTTCAAATACCAAAATTTTGAATAATTCGGATATTTAATCAATTCTGGTTCGGATTTAGTACTACTTATTTGGATTGGGATCGGATCGGTTTGATTTTTCGAATTTGAGTTTTTGCCCAACCCTAAATAGTGACATAAAAAGCAAATAACATCATATATCATATTTTTTTTTTTAAATACATCCGCACGGGTGTGCGGGTCAAGATCTAGTATGATACTTAAAACAAGGCCAAGGAGGGGACAAAAGAAGCTCAGAAACAAAAACTAGCAAAATAAGAAAAGAGAGTATCCATCTGATTCCTCTTCAACAACACCGAATCGAATAATCTCATCTTGAAGTTTTCAGCTTTCTATAGTTTTTTTTTTTTGTTGCAAAGTAACTATCTTTGATGTAAGCATCGTTCTATCAAATAAACTACTAGAGACAATAGTCATTACAAACAGAGCAAGCCAAGAACGTAACTCGTGAGAAAGAAAGCATCTTTCTTGAAGCAAGGAAACAATAATCCTAAGGCTAAAGTATGATATTACCAATGTCATAAACAATGATGTCGTTGAGGAACTTCTTGTCGACGAGGCCGCCGAACACCACGACCATGGATTTTCCGACATTGACAGCTGTATGTCCACTGATGAAGAATAAAAAACATCAGCTGAAATTAAAATCGAAAATTGAATGGAGAAGAAGTAATTAATTTACCTCCTGGGCTGTGGAGGAGTTCCGGTGAAATCGGATGAGGAAGCTCTAACCCAGTTATGCATACGCTTGGCGATTGAAAGTACACTTCTTCTCCTCTTCAGAGTCAAAACAAATTTGCAGAGATCGAAAGGACTCTTTGTTTAATCTTTGATATTATAATCCAGACCGAGCTTTGTTTTTAAACCATCAATATGGTCCGGTTTGGTAGTGACAGACAAATTACAGAACTGGATTGGAATTAACCGGTTTCTCTTGTTACTTAAAATTTTTGGAAAACTCAGGGTTCCCTCAATATCTTGACCTTCGTTAAACCAAATGATAAAATCGTGTTAAGAATGATGTTCAGTGATCACACTATCAAAGCACCATTCTATCTCCAGTTCGGACTAAACAAATCAACGAAGCACACACAACGGAGACATCGAAGAAGATATGGTTCAACATACAAATAATGTATTTCAAACTTAGTATTACAGTGAATGAGCATGCAAACAGATAAACGGAATATATCACAAACAAGATATGTAAACTTCATACACCAATACAACAAAAACGACTTATTATCACATCACACAATCGATAGTGGTGGGTACTGATCCTGAGTAGGTTCACCTGAAAACCGAATAACAGCTGTTTAGACTTTCACACTAAACTTCAAGGAGGATACATAACAAACAAAATGAACAATATTGACATTATACCAAAAAGAATATTATACCTGAGACGGTTGTATTCTCCTTATTCGTCAATATCAGAGTCGTCGCTATGATAGTGTAATTGAACACTAGGAATGTGTTGGACTTTGTGGTAACTTTCCCCACCTGGTACGAGTTTCGTCTTCCACTCCTTGTTCTTATGTGCGATATCCAGTTCCTTTAAAGAAGTGATATACTTGAGCCCTTCCGGTAGCTCCTTCAACTTTTCACAATACCATATTTCCAAGGTACGAAGACATGGCATCGACCCTTCTTCGATTACCCACTCTTCCAAGTCGTATAGGGACACTATGTCTAGCTTACATAATTGAGGGAATCCACCTTTTGAACACACCATCTTCCTCCCCACGAAAGATCTGTATTGTAATACAACCGACTTTAAATGAAGCAACTTTTCCAGAATCTGCAGTGGATCCTCCTCCAATTCACAGAAACATAGAGATATGTGTGCAAGGTGGGGAGGAAATCGAGAGTGATCAGGAAGCCTTGTCACATGTATGCTCAGCCCTAAATGCCTTAGCTTAATGAAATTCCAAACGAAATCCACATCATAAGCCCCACCGGATCGGTACTCATCGATCAAGCTAAGCACCTCCAGGTTTCTTAATTCACAGAGAGATGACGCTAGAATTTCAGAAGTATACCTGCCTTTGAGATGTATCTCGAGATTCCTGAGCTTTTTCATTCGGAGGAAGTCTGTGATGCTACCGTTTTCTGATCGGAAGCCGGTCAAGCACTCCAGGTTCACAAGATTACCCAATTCCAACTTTGTTTTAGCGTCAATAAGAGGGGGAAGCGCCAGGAACCTCAACTCTACCATCTCTTTAAAGATACTTGGCAGATGAACTCTTTCATTGGAGTAAATACTCAAATAGATTAGAAGCTTTAGATTCCGTAAAGAAGAAGGTACATCAGTTGCACTACCCATGTCTAAGCTCAAATATCTCAAATGAATGAGCTTTCCAATGCTGGATGGTATTCTCCCTCCTCTAGAGTCGCTTTTATCTTCTAAACTTAAATCTAAGACCCTAAGTAAAAGTAAATTTCTGAGTCCTTGACCTGACTGCTTCCACAAGTTGCTGTCGAGTCCAAAACCCAAAACAGATCTAGCTTTTTGATTGCTTTTACATAACAGCATATCAAGTGCACTACCACCACCGTGTACTACGAGTCTGCGAGATCTGGTAGGAGTATGAGCATTGATGTTAGAGGTGGAAGAAGTATGGACTTTGATAAACTGAAGAAAGTTCTCTTCTTTGGCTTTATATAAACATACTTCTCTCATCATGTCATGCATTTGACAATACTCCCATCTGCAACTCAATTCCTCTTTTACTCCAATAACCATATTTCTCCTTACTAGCTCCTCTATGTAGTCTTCTCCAATTTTCCTAGTGGTTTCTCCATCGCCACTTGACGTTATTATTCCTTCTGCTTCCCAATAATAATACAATCTCTCCACTTGTATCTTGTCATCTTCGGGAAAATGAGCTAGGTAGAGGAAACAATGCTTTAACTGCGTTGGCAAATCTTCATAGCTCATAGACAATACTCGGTAAACAGAATCTTGACTTTTGTCATCTATGCGAACTATCTGACTTTGAATATTGTCATCTACTCTTTTCCACTCTTCAACCATGGTTTTATTAGATAACAAGCCTCCCAGCACTTTAACGGCTAATGGTAGTCCTCCACAATATGCCACCATTTCCTTACCCATGGCTTCTAGTTCCTCATCAACATCAAATTCTGAAAATAGTAACACACGTTATAAGATCAGAGTCTTGAAATAATAATGTGTTTAGTCTTGTCAAATGTTCTTAAAATATATATATTTATAACAATATGCAGTAAAAAATTCAATAATTAATAAACACACTAAAGTACAAACATTAAACATTGTATTATTTGTTTTATATTCACAATGAAGTTCATTTCTATTTTTTCTTAATATTTCAATATATTTTGATAATATTTCGTAAAATTATATATAAAAATAAATTTTAAATTCTATAAAACATATTTTGTATACACCAAATAGTGTAACAAAAACAATATAAATGTCGGATTTCTAAAAGTTAATTAATATATATATATATATATGATAAAATCAAGTATTTTATCTACTAATAATAGCAATCCTGATTAATTCCAAAGGTTATGAAACTCATTTATGTTGAAAAGTTGTGTATTTTCTAAAAATCTAAATAATTGTGTCTTTTCAAAATAACTACTTTGGTTGTGTTGTTTCATAAGAAAAACTGAAATGTATTAGTTTGAAAAATTGTGTATGTTCATTATAAAAATTGTATATTTTCATAACAAACTGAATATTATTAATTTTTAAAATTGTATCTTTTCATTATTAAAAATTATATATATAATAGCATACCAAAACTGGTGATATTATCACTTTTTAAAAGAAAAAAGTTTTAAGTCCAACAGTCATATTTGATTGAATTTAATGATATAAAAAAACAAAACTGCGGTGTGTTGCATCTTTTCACCGAATAGTCTCCATCTCAAAACAATACAACTCTGAGATGAAGCATTCCTTATCAATCTATATATATGTGTGTGTTTTTAAAGACTCATTCCTGTTATCGTTTTCCATCTCCTCTTAAATTACCTTTCCACCCAAAATCTCAGAATTGATTTATTTGTTTTGCTCTCTAAAGCGTGTTTACAATGAGTTTTCATTGTTATTGTTCATCATAATCCCATATATTTTTTTTCAAAAACCACTATCAACGTCATTTTCTTTAAACAAATTTAGGATTTCCATCATTCAATTTTTTTAATAGTTGTTACAACATATCTAATTTATATGTGTTGTTGTTCTTGCGTTTTGTCAGAGTCTAAGATTAATGCTTTCCAAATTACGATGTACAAAAAATGGGTTGTCTGTCATTCAGTAAATCTATTAGAGGAAAACCGGTTGGTGATGACCGTCATGAGTTAATCAAACAATGTGTCTCTTAATTGGAGAGTGTTATTCTCGTGGGAATTATCATCAATTTCTTTTTAATGGGAATGGTTTAATTCCACTGGAATATTTAAATCTGCATAGGTGTCACATTTTAAACTTAGGAATCCCCCATGTCAATATAATTGTTCACAAAATAATATAATTGTCCACTCATGAATTGCAAATTTACATTGTTTTCTACTGCCTGGTTTGGAGATGTGCGAACTACTGAGATTATAAAACTCATTAAAAGATCTTTTTATTTATATATTATTTCTCGGAAACATATCAATTGTTGGTTAGAGACAAACAAATATGATGTAAAAGTCTAGAGTTTTAAATATATTCAATTCTTAACGAAAACTAAAGGCAAAACACATCTTACAATTTCTTTGACAACAAACAAATCTGACAAATTTTTTATTTATTTTTAGTTATTTGCATCTATATTTCGTTAATGACCATTTATTTATCAAAAGTAGCATCTTTTATCACTTGTGTCGTTACGTATATATAGGAAAATAACAATTTAAATTTAGAACCTTTTTCCAAGATATTTAGCGAACATAAGTAGTTGACTTTTATCAATCTTGTCTTGCATTCAATTAAATTTAAATGGCTATTTACTGGTTTACACATCTGTAAACTAGAAGTCTCAAGATCAAAACTATTATAGGTTGAATTTCTTAGACTATAAGTAAAATTATTAGTTTAAAATTTGTTAAAATATCCTAATAAGTGTTTTTCTATAAATATTAGTTTTAAAATTGTGTCTTCTCATTATATAAGATAATTTTTTAAAAAATTATTAAAATATCTCAAAAAGTGTCTCTTTGTAATTATGTGTCATTTCATCTTAAAAAGAGCATTGTTTTAAAAGTGTCGTTAAAATATATTAGTACATTTTATTTTATTTTTAAAATTGCATTGGGTTAAGAGAAATTGTCAAAGTGTATAAGTATAAGTTTCATACAAATTGCATTTATTAAAAAAAGTTGTCAAAATGTCTAAAGATGTGGTTTATCCAAATAAATGTCAAAAATTGTAACTTTTCATTATATCAAAGTGTCTTTTTATCTTATTAAAAAATGTCCTAAAAAAATACAAGTATGTATCTTTTCATCTTAAAAGTATGTCTTTTCATTTTTAAGAATTGCATTGGTTTAAAAGAAGTTGTTAAAATGTATAAGGATGTGTCTTTTTATCCTACAAATTGCATTTGTTAAAAAATAAATGTTAAATGTTGTAATTTTTCATCCTAACAAAGTATTATTTTTCATTTAAATGGCATTGCTTTAAAAAAATGTTGTCAAATATATAAGTAAAAATATTATCATCTTAACAATGTGTCTTTTCATTGTCGAATTGCATTTGTTTTGAAGAAATTGTTAAAATGTATAAAGATGTATCTTTTAATCCTAAAAAAAACTGTATTTCTTAATAAAAGTTGTCAAAACGTCTAAAAATATATATTTTCTCCAAATAAATGTCAAAGGTTGTAACTTTTCATCCTAACGAAGTGTCTTTTCATCTTAAAAATGACACTACTTTAAAAAATGTTGTCACATATATAAGTATGTAACTTTTCATCTTAATAATATGTCATTTCATTTTAAGAATTGCATTGGTTTAAAGTAAGTTCCTAAAACGTATAAAATATGTCTTTTCATCCTAAATTTTCATTTGTTAAAAAATTATCAAAATGTGTAAAAATGTATATTTTCTCCAAATAAATATCAATGGTTATAATTTTTGATCTTAACAATGTGTCTTTTCATATTAAAAATTGCGTTCTTCAAAAAATATTGTAAAAAATATAAGTATGGATCCTTTCATCTTAAAAATGTTACTTTCATTTTAGGAATTAAATTGGTTTAAAAGATGTTGTTAAAATGTATAAGGATGTGTTTTTCATCCTAAATTTTTTTATTTGTTAAAAAAAGTTATCAAAATGTCTAAAGATATCGCTGCAACTGTTGGTGACAATAATTTTAGTGAAGAACCAATGCAATCTTTGGTAATAAATCATTGCAATGTTAGTGATTGTAGTATTTGGTGATAATCCATTGTAACTTCTGATGTTAATTATTGCAACTATTATCTAACCATTGCAATGTTTGGTATCAACCATTGTAACCTTTAGTCATCTATATAAGTTGTTGTGGGAATAGAAAAATCACAAAAAAAATGACAACAATCTATAGATTAGAAAAGATAGAGATTCACTGTTAAATTATTTTCAAAGATTTTTGAACAAATACATATGAACATGCATAGCTCTATTTGTTATTCTTATATCTTAGTCTAAGCTTGGAAATTTGATTGAGAAACCGATAGAGTTCTACAGTATTTATATCTCAATACAACCTTGACTTCAAAAATATTATTTATTGATACAACAAAAGTCATCATGATTTAAATCCATAATTATTATGTTAGTTTTAATATAATAAGTGCTGGTGTTTTATAAGAACTCTTCCGGAAATTAAAGGAAATAATATAAGTGAGAAATGTCATATCAACTTAAGTCAACATATATTTATTATGATATCCAATCTCCTTAATATTTTTCCCAAAAATAGAGCAGGTAAATAAATTTATAAAAATAATAACTATTTTTACCAACATAGAAATATAAATTTTCTTAATATACTACAAACTGATAATTCTAATATTGTCTCTTAAATAGGAAAAATTATTTAAATATCACGGAAAATAATTGAAAGTAGTTCAAGAAGTTGTTGGAGCTAAATATCATGTAAAACTATAAGAATAAACTTAAAAAGATGGAGGCATAGTTGTAAACAATATTTATTCTAATAAAATATAAACAGAACATTAAAGTTATTATATATATATATATATATATATATTGAGTAAAGTTGATTCCCTATGATGGTTCATATACATAGTCTTTTATAATGTTAACAAATATATTTCAAAGATTCTATTAAATAACCAACTGAATTAGTTAAATCTATTGTAACTTGTTAGTTATTCTGAATACATAAAATGATAATTTTATTTTAAAGAAAATTGATATTAAATATAGTATACATGAAAATAAAATTGACAATGAGGCTGAAGACAATGTCCTACTGTCATTTTAGTGAAAGTTTTGTTAGTCAAGAGTTTATTGTTACTATAAAAAGTAAATTAATATATAATTAGTTCTATTTTGGCTGGTATAACAATAATTGAAACAAATAAAATATTGTCACTAATAAGTTATTTGACAAATATTTTCAGTAAAACAATATATGATATATGAAACTATGTGTCTTTTCATTTTGAATACTTTTATTGATATGGTTTGTGGTTATTTCTCAATTTACTTATATTATATATTTTTTTAATTTTATGGAAAATCAAAAGATATGTATTTTCTCCTTATTTTAGTTTTACATTAATGTCACATGAACTTTTTTTGATAGCACAATAAGATGTTTTATACAAAAGTATAAATTCCACAACGTGACATATTTGTAATCTTATTAAAATAAGTTCAAGATAATAATTTAAATTCTGCATAATTTTTTAATGTGTATATCTTTACTATCAATTTATAAAATGAGTTCCCGTGCGATATCGCACGGGTTCCTTACCTAGTTTTTATAATAAAAATAGTGTAAAAAAAATCTAAAACTGAAACTTTGAAAAAATTAGTAATTCTATAAATTAATAAAATTTCATAGTTTTAGTATTATTAATTTATAGAGTTTTTAGTGTATGTCATTCCAGAGACGATAATTTGGGAATTACTACACAAGTTTTTTTATAAGAAGGCATGTAAGAGATATCATGCTTTTTGGCCTTAATGATTCATATGATTCTTGTATTAAAAACGTACCTGTTATCTCTCTTCTAGGGAATGCTATGCTCTCACATAGCTTCCAACTTTCTTCAGGAGTAAGAGTTTTTGGTCTAAAGGGAAAACATGTTCGGTCTGCATGGAAACCAACACTTTCATCACGTGAAGTAAGAATCATCTTCCAACCTGCAATTGTATTTCCTTTCATCTCAGAGACTGAAAAGGTATTTATGAAATAGCTATGGAGAGTTCTTAAGTAATGTATGTACAATTAGAGAGCTCACCTCTTCTTTCTTGGGGGAAAACGTGTTTTATTATATCCCAGTCTTCTTTTTTCCATACATCATCCATGACAATTAAATATTTAGATGTCTCCAACAAGTGAAAGAGCTCAGCCTGGAGTGTATTCTCATTCATATGTTCGATGCCCTTATCATGTGGTCTAAGGTCTTGCAATAACTTTTGCCAAATATCCTTCCGCTTAAAATCTTGCGAAACGCAGATCCACGCGAATCCATCAAAATGACTTCGAACAATGTCATGATGAAAGACTTGTCTCGCAAGAGTGGTTTTTCCAATACCACCCATCCCGGATATGGAAACTACTTGGATGCGATCATTCTCCACCAACTGACCAACCAGTTCCTTAACACTCTGTTCCACGGCCACAAGATCCTTTTGAGATTTCTCAGGATATGTTTGTTGGATTTCCCTCTGTCTCTCTTGTAGAGACGGTGATCTGTAGACGATCTGTTGTATTCCAAAGCTCTGCATTTGCTCGACAAGCTTGGACATTCTCTTAGTTATGCCTTCAATGTCCATAGAAATATTTCGGCGATCCACTAAGAAACAAGAAAGTCTTTTCAGATGCCTCTTGATCCCTTTTTGGTTTCCACTCAATTCTTTCAAAAGAAAGGATTCAATTATATCTTCAGCATCAAAAACAATGTCTTTGACATCTTCCAAGAAGTTTCTCACTACTTCACTCCCATGTTTCTTGGCATCTGCATCTTTCAACAACGACTGTAACATTCTCATCTGACATTTTAGATCATCAACTTTCTCATGAACTCCCTGCAGTCTCTCAGATTCTCGAGCCAAGAGCTCCCAGAGTCTCTGCACTCCAAACGATACAATTCCCTCAGCCATCGCTATTCTCCTGTTCCACCGTCAACATATGAGTACAAACTTGTATAGTAAGATTTAAAACCGGTTATGATAATCCTTGGTTGATCTAATAAAACATGATACCTGTCAGAGGAACTTTACTTAACTTACTTTTATTCAAGCATTGATGATTAAATGCTTTAAATTCGTAAAACAAGATTTGTAACAATGCAACGAATTTTTGTTTTTAAATTCAGATTCAACCACCACAGAGCCCAAAAGACAGATCAGAGCAAGTTAAACAGACAAATAATGATACAAGAACGTGATTTACCTTACATGTAACAGATCTGCAACTTGCTTAGCGACGTTCTTTGGAAGAAAAAATAATGAAAGAGTATCGACAGTCTATGACAGTCATCTTGTGGTTCTAATTTTGAATTAAAAAGAAAATAGGAGTTTTTTTCTAGTCTCTGGCGATAATGATTTTTTCGCAAGGCAATAATGCATTTGCTTTAGGCCCACTCGAAACATTCACTATAGTTTCTCCCTTATTATTCTTTTTGGTAAAAAAAAATTTCTCTCTTATTTTCAACTTTCAAAATATATTCATTGATATTTATACATTATATTTTCGTTAGAAATAATTAATTGGGAAAATTGGTAATATAGACAAAGTTATTAGATCATGTAGTATGACACCATTCAAACTAGAGTTTACATACTCTAATCCTTTACTCAATGATAGGATACGACCGTACTGTGGTCAAGTTCTTCTGGTTCTACTACTACGACATGTTAACAAGCTTGATGCTTTGTGGCCTTGACACCAAACTATCAAATCTCTGAAATCTGCATGTCCTTCTTCCTCAGTCTATTTGGAATCTTTTCTCCAGTTCCTCATACCAAAGATTGGTAAAAATTACGAACAAACTTACGTAATCATCAAGTGTGGTTTAGATCTTAATTTTTGTTATGATCAGAAGTGTTTTAGAGCTACCTAACTTTTATATTTTATGTTTCTTATGGAGGAGGGGATGCAGCAAATATTGATATGGTGGAGATGATATTAATTACTAGGCAACGCCAGTGGCTGGACATTGTATGGAAGCATCACATCTCAAGTAGGAGACCAAGATTCGATAGTGCAGAACACTGGTCTCCTAGACACGGAACTAAAACAGTTGCTCAAAGATGGATCGGGGTTCGAACATTAGCTTCAAGGCAAATCAATCTATTTTCAAAGTAAAATGCAAGAGGCTAGAAAAATAAAGAGCAGACGCTGAGATACGGATTAAGTGGAGATAATGGAAAATCTTACATATGGGTACATGTTTTTGTTCTTGACTAAAAAGAAGTTGTACATGTCTTGTTGTCTATCAGATATATGATTCTGTTGAGACTTTTTTTAGTTTTGTTGTTTGCAATGGTAGTGCTGATAGCAATCTTGGTGATCTTCTTGGCAGCTACTTGATGAGTTTTGTATTCTCCTTGTGAGTTTCATGGCAGAGCTCCTCAATCAGATTACAAGGGTTTTGTATTCTTCCAGCAACTTCGGGATGTCATCCATCCGTAACTGAGAATAACAAAATGTTAAATTGACATGTCAGAGCATGTGCCAAGAGCCTGATGTGTTGATTGATTGCTGTCAAATGTTCAAGAGAGCTCATAACAGGAGGAAAGTATGTGGTATTACCTCGGAAGAAGTTTTGATATGATAAAACGTAAACGTCTGCTTTCCGGGGAGGCCAAAATCAGTAGATGTTAAGCTGCTCTGTGCTCTGAGACTCACGCCACAACAACGAAAACAAACATGTGTGACGGAAAGGAAGAATCAAATGTGAAATTTCATGATGTTTAATACTTTTCAAAGGGGTACAAAGCGATGCATTTACAATCAACTTTTATGTGAGGACTGCACAACATTAAGAAATGAATCAGTTTTGGCAATTCTTGGATTAAAAAGTCTCAAGGGCTATTCAAGACACAAAAAATGATATTGATATTAACTCTATATAACACTCCTAAACTCTCAGGAGATTTATCTAAGTTATTCTAATGCCATTCCAAGCGCAATCAAAGAACAACCATTTTTATTGAAATAAAAGATAATCTACATAAACAAGATAATGTAAGAACTCACGTGTATTTTCGGGAAACAAGTCGCTGATAATCTCGAAGCAAGGCATTAAGCTCTTTTAACTGCAAAGTCTCAGGAGTGGACTCTTTCCAATGTTGACGAAGTGCTTCAGCTGCCATCTAATCGTTGAGAAGCATTTTCAGTACAAGAATAACACAATCACACATCCTGAAAAAGACAAGAGGAAAAATTAACCTGAATCATGGAGGTTCGATTATCAATTACATCTCCCTCAATCAATCTGGTTCCTAACTCAACGAACTCTTGATCTTCTGACTCCTCGGGGATATGACGGCGTAGTAACCCTGATGCAACAGAGATTCCCATTTTCTTTTGCAAGTCGACGATAGTGAATCCCTCTTGTCCTCTTTCCTGCTGTGACCAAACTCTTGGTGTTAAAACACGTTGAAAAGCTAATTTAACTGCATTGGCGAGAAACACATAAGATGATGAGCAGGAACCACAGTTACCGTATCCAAATCTCTCTCTGACTCTTTAGTCTCAGGAGGGTTTCTAAGTTGAGGTACGGAAGACCTCTTGGCTATGGGATCATCTGAGAAAAGAAAAAAAGAAAAAAAACGAATAACAACATTTTCAGAAGGCTAAACAGTTCAGTAAAACTTCAAAACTTTCAATACAAACTTGATAAAGAAGAAAAAAAAAGATTATGCTAGAAATTAAGTGTCTCTACAATTGCCTAAAGAGTTTCCAACTATAAGTAACTGATGATGCGTGTACACAGAACGATAGCTAAGTTGGACTAAAACATCAGTATAAAATAAGAGAAAGATACCTTCAGGAACCAACCACCAAAGATCACCGAAGGTTGATTTTCCATCAAAACCACCAATTAAAAGATGACGAGCTCCAATACTAGTCATTGTATGGTAAGCTCGAGGTGGAGGAGGCTCATCATTGCTTATCGGTAAGCGCTTCCACTGAGCAGTTACTAGAATGTGAATATATAAATTTAGAGTGACGAATCTCATAAGCAAGAATTTACCTTTGTCTAAAATTATAGTGTCATTATAATAGACATCATAACGACTCAGCCATCCACCAGTTCCATGTCCCCCAAATAACAGAAGCTTCATACATGAAAATTAATGATGTGAGTGATGTATGTCATGCGAACCTATTTATACAAAAGAGCAAACGGAAGCTGAAATAGACATACATAATGTCCTCCGGATGTGACAGTGTGACCACATCGAGCTGATGGTGCTTGACCAGGAAGCTTTAGTTGGGTCCATCCAGGTGTTTCACGTTCTTTCTTCCACAACAAAGGTAAACCACAATAAGATTAGCAAACATAACATAACAATGCAATTTTTAAGAATTTAAGTAAGGATGAACCTTCATCTATTAAACCCTTCAAAGCCCAAAGATCACCCATGATAGGGCCACCACCTCCTGTCAAAGATAACCATAGTCTCAGTTTAGTTGTCATCAGCTCAAGCAAAACAAAGATTCTGGTTCTGGTGTTATACCTCGGCCACCAAAAACAAGTAAACGTTTCTCAACCATGGTGGCTGTATGACCACATCTAGGAGGCGGTAACGACCCCGAAACCGACAGCTCCATCCATTCAAGGGACACTAGCAAATACAAAGCAAGCTGACATTATCAGAAACTTAAAAACAGTTTATTACAAAACTGAAGTAGACGAGAGGTATAAAGTTTTACTTGTATCCATAACATACACATCTGACAGCCATTTTTTACCATCCCAGCCGCCACACCTGCCAATAATCATAGGCTAAGCCAATGCAGGAAACAAGCTGATGGAACGTCTAAAATTTCAGATACTCACAACACGATTTTCTGGTTGCCAATAGCAGCGGCAGCAGAAAAATCACGAGGTGTAGGTAAGTCGCCAAAGCTGGTTAGCTCAGACCACTGCCATATATCTGCAGAAAATGTCAGCAGCAGGGTATTAAAAAGTTCCCAGGCAGGTCTCAGTGACATAATGTCACTGACATTGTTATGATTGTACACTTACCTGTATCTAGAACCCAGAAGTCACCCAATCTGAAATTGATTTATTTCTAGAAATAAGCTATTCCGGTGAAAGTAGAAATGTAAAAACGCTTCTAACTAGAAAATATATAGTAGTGAGTACCTCTTGCCACCAGAACGTCCACCAAAGATGAACATATGGCAATCAATTGTTATGGCAACATGAAAGGCGCGAGGTGTAGGGCCAACTTTTCCTTCAGAAACGCTGCCAGTACACTCTGGCTCAAACCAGAGTTTGTTTTCTAGTCGACAGGATAAAGAAGAAGCAAATCATAAGACAAACCGATTAAAAAAGCTGGATAGGAAACTATGTACTTGATATAACCACCACATATACTAGCAGACCGTAAAGAAACTAATTTCACTGGTACTTAAAACAATGCCATGCGGAATAAGAAAGAGAGTATCCTATAGTGAGTCTAATAATTTTAGTGGTGAAGTTTTCAGTTTTCTACAGTTTTTTTTTTGCAAAGTAACTCTATCTTTGATGTACGCATTAGCCTAACTAAGCTTAACACACAATAAACTACAAGAAACACTAGTCTTTATATTACAAGCGAAGACAGTAACTCAAGGGAAATTTAAAAAAAAAGCATCTTCTTTGGATCAAGGAATCAATAATCCTAGGCTGAAGTATGATATTACCAATGTCATAAACAATGATGTCGTTGAGGAACTTTTTGTCGACGAGACCGCCGAACACCACGACCATGGATTTTCCGACATTGACAGCTGTATGTCCACTGATTGAAGAATAAAAATCAGCAGCTGAAATTAAAATCGAAAATTGAATGGAGAAGAAGTAATTAATTTACCTCCTAGGCTGTGGAGGAGTTCCCGTGAGATCGGAAGAGGAAGCTCTAACCCAGTTATGCATACGTTTGGCGATTGATCACCGCGTTTTGGATTCTTCGCTTCAACTAGTACACTTCTTCTCCTCTTAATTAGAGTCAAAAACAAATTTGCAGAGATCGAAAGGACTCTCTTGTTTGGTAGTCTCTCATGATCTGATTTTATTATAATCCAGACCGAGTTTTGTTTTTAAACCATCAATTTGTCCGGTTTAGTAGTAAAAGACAAATTTGGAAAACTCAGGTTCGGTTCGGTAACTATACAAGTCAACTAAGCACACACAACGGAGAACATCGAATAAGATATGGTTCAACATACAAATAATGTATTTCAAACTTAGCATTACAGTGAATGAGCATGCAAATAGATAAACGGAATATATCACAAACAAGATATGTAAACTTCACACACCAATACAACAAAAACGACTTATTATCATATCACACAATCGGTAGTGGTGGGTACTGATCCTGAGTAGGTTCACCTGAAAACCGAATAATAAAAAGGTTAGATAGTTGAGACTTGCACACAAAACTTCAAGAAGAACAATATTGACATTATACCAAAAAAACATACCTGAGACCGGTTTACTCTCCTTATTCGTCGCCATCATAGTGGTAACAATGTGTTGGACTTTGTGGTAACTTTCCCCACCTGGTACGAGTTTCGTCTCCCACTCCTTGTTCTTATGTATGATTTCCAGTTCCTTTAAAGAAGTGATATACTTGAGCCCTTCCGGTAGCTCCTTCAACTTGTCACAGAACCATATAGACAAGGTACGAAGACATGGCATCGACCCTTCTTCGATTACCCACTCTTCCAAGTCGTTTAGTAACTCTATTTCTAGATTACATAATTGAGGGAATCCACCTTTTGAACACACCATCTTCCTCCCCACGAAAGATCTGTAACCTAATTCAACCGACTTTAAATGAAGCAACTTTTCCAGAATCTGCAGTGGATCCTCCTCCATTTTACAGTTAATTAGAGATATGTGTGCAAGGTGGGGAGGAAATCGAGAGTGATCAGGAAGCCTTGGCATATGCATCCATATCACTAAATGCCTTAGCTTAATGAAATTCCAAACGAAATCCAAATCATAAACCCCATCGGATTTGTTGTTCTCATTGATCAATGTAAGCTTCTCCAGGTCTCGAGAGTCCTGAGCTTTTTCATCCGGAGGAAGTCTGTGATGCTACCGTATTCTGATCGGAAGCCGATCAGGTACTCCAGGTTCACGAGATTACCCAATTCCAACTTTGTTTTAGCGTCAAAAGAACGGGGAAGAATCAGGACCCTCAACTGTACCATCTCGTTAAAGATACTTGGCAGATGAACTCTTTCCAGTCCCCAGGAGGAAATTCTCAAATAGATTAGAAGCTTTAGATTCCGTAAAGAAGAAGGTACATGAGTTGCCCAACCCATGTCTAAGCTCAAATATCTCAAATGAATGAGTTTTCCAATGCTCGAAGGTATTCTCCACCCTCTAGAGTCGCTTTTATAATCTAAACTCAGATGTAAGACCCTAAGTAATTGTAAATTTCTGAGTCCTTGAGCTGACTGCTTCCACAAGTTGCTGTCGAGTTCAAACCCCAAAACAGATCTAACTTTTTTATTGTTTTTACATCCCAGCATATCAAATGCATTACCACCACCGTGTACTACGAGTCTGCGATATCTGGTAGGAGTATGAGCATTGATGGTGGAGATGGAAGAAGTAGGGACTTCGATAAACTGAAGAAAGTTCTCTTCTTTGGCTTTATATAAACATACTTCTCTCATCATGTCATGCATTTGACAATACTCCCATCTGCAACTCAAATCCTCTTTTACTCCAATAATCATATTTCTCCGTACTAGCTCGTCTATGTAGTATTCTCCAATTTCCCAAGTGGTTTCTCCATCGCCACTTGACTTTATTATGCCTTCTGCTGCCCATAGATAATATAATCTGTCCACTTGTATCTTGTCATCTTCAGGAAAATGAGCTAGGTAGAGGAAGCAATGCTTTAACTGCATTGGCAAATCTTCATAGCTCATAGACAATACTCGGTACACAGAATCTTGACTTTTGTCATCTATGCGAACTATCTGACTTTGAATATTGTCATCTACTCTTTTCCACTCTTCAACCATGGTTTTATTAGCTAACAAGCCTCCCAACACTTTAACGGCTAATGGTAGTCCTCCACAATGTGTGACCATTTTCTTACCCATGGCTTCTAGTTCTTCATCAACAATAAATTCTGAAAACAGTAACACATATTATAACATTAGAGCCTTGAAATAATGTCTCTAGTCTTTTCAAATGTTCAGAAAAAAAAATATATATATATACAGCTAAATTTAAACGATATTAAAATATATATATATATATATATATATATATATATATATATATTTTAATCTACAGTTCTATTAAATGAAATTTCATATTCATAAGTTCTTATGATCATTTGTATCTTATTATAATAATAAAATTAAACCATTAATTTTAACAATTTTAGTAATTTATAGTCATCTTTAAAATTCAAAATATAAGGAAAATCTATTTTTTATTAGATGATTAATATGATTAATTAATTTATTTTAATAATTTAAAATTAAATAAAGATGATGGATGATACACAAATTGTTATCAAATCATTATTATTCAAAGTCATTGATTGTAGTATCTCCTAAATATTAATTGCAAAGTGGTTTTGTACACATGTCATCACAGTGTTCATTCTCACCCAAAAAAATGACATGTTTTTAGAAAATAATGACATGAGATCAAGTTAATTTGACATGAAAATTTTCTTATAAAAATTTATATTTTTGTTAAAGACTTTTAAATATGGTAATAATAATAACTTTTACAAATCTATATATTTTTAGTAAGAATTTATAAAAATGGTAATGACTAATAATGTTTATATCACTATTTAGAAGTTAGCATTTCTGTGTAAATGTTTATTTTGGCAAGACTTTTAAAGTATATTAATAACTAATAATTCATATATCACCATTGAAATAAAATAAAATTATATATATCATATTTATAAAAATAAACTAAATATAATTATATTTTAATTTTAAATTAACTTATTTATCATATTTTCTATATATATTTTATATTTTATTAAAATAAAGTGTAAGTGTGCATTAGGGAACACAAAACTAAAGCAATGCTAATCAATTTTTTTGGATGATTAAATGTTTAAAATTTTAGTAGCATCCATTAGTTTATTTGATTAATTAAGAAATTGAGTTTACAAGTTTAACATATTAGCTATACATTTAAACAGAAACCCAATCATTATTAAAATTTATACACTTAGAGGATAAGAAACATATTCAAAATAAATAATCACTAAATATAAATAAATAAAATTCAAAGTTATATAAAATATAATTCTTCTCCAATAAAATTCATATAAAATAAAATTAAAATAAATAAAACAAATCAAATGAAACAAAATTACAAAAAAATAGTTGTGATTTCACTCTTTTCCAGACCGATGAATTTAAAATATAAAAATAATAGTATGAAAACGTAAATTTATTTTTATTTAAAATAAAATAAATAAAAATTTAGCTAAAAATTAGTATATTTGCGCATGGCGCAAGAAAACTCCTTATATATATTTATCACATTATGTAATTTTGTAGCTTATACTTAAGCAAAGAAGGAATAATATGTTTTGTACATTAATAATTAATTTAATACTTAGTTTAATGAGTATTATATTATATGTTTAGATGGCTAACATATTTCTCTAAAAAAAAGAATCATTATGGTGATGACTAGTGTTTTGAAAACCGGATTGCCCGGTTGGACCTTGACTCGTTATTCTCCATCGCCACTTGACTTTATTATGCCTTCTGCTGCCCATAGATAATATAATCTGTCCACTTGTATCTTGTCATCTTCGGGAAAATGAGCTAGGTATAGGAAGCAATGCTTTAACTGCATTGGCAAATCTTCATAGCTCATAGACAATACTCGGTAAACAGAATCTTGACTTTTGTCATCTATGCGAACTATCTGAGTTTGAATATTGTCATCTACTCTTTTCCACTCTTCAACCATGGTTTTATTAGCTAACAAGCCTCCCAACACTTTAATGGCTAATGGTAGTCCTCCACAATATGCCACCATTTCCTTACCCATGGCTTCTAGTTCCTCATCAACATCAAATTCTGAAAATAGTAACACACGTTATAAGATCAGAGTCTTGAAATAATAGTGTGTTTAGTCTTTTCAAATGTTTTTAAAATATATATATATATATATTTATAACAATATGCAGTAAAAATTCTATAATTAATAAACACATAAAGTACAAACATTAAACATTGTATTATTTGTTTTATATTCACAAATGAAGTTCATTTCTATTTTTTCTTAACATTTCAATATATTTTGATAATATTTCGTAAAATTATATATAAAAATACATTTTAAATTCTATAAAACATATTTTGTATACACCAAATAGTGTAACAAAAAAATATAAATGTCGGATTTCTAAAAGTTAATTAATATACAGGGGCGGATGTAGAACAAAATTTTACTGGGGGCAAATCATATGTAAATACAACTATATAAATAAAACATGATTTTCAGTAAACGTATGTAACAAAATTTTGGGTAAGTTAAAAAGAATTTAATGATTTTATAGGGGGCAAGTGCCACCTTCTTGAGCTTAGTAGAACCGCCACTGTTAATACTAGGTAAGGAACCCGTGCGATATCGCACGGGAACTCATTTCATAAAAGTAAATATAATATATTTTATAAAATAAATTTTTATGAAAATTGTTTACAATTAATTTTGAGACAATACACGTGTTACAAAATTATTTTGTATATAACTATATTCTTTTATTGATAATGATTATTGATGTCACAAATATGAAACAACCCAAGAGAATGAGAAAAAAATACATTAATTGACTGGTTTTGTAAAACAAAAATATCCACTCAAATAAAATGTCAACAATCAATAAGAATATTATGTTACTAAAATTTACCGGCTTTTGTGACATGATCATACATTCTTATATAACCCAAGTGTAAGAATATATAGCACATGAATATATAAGACATGCATAATATGTGTTTCATGGAACATACATCATTACAAATGCAAAATTTGTAAGAAATAAAAGCACACATTTTCATCTAGTTGAAGAGAAATTAAGACTAATAACTTCAGTATCTCGTTTAGAATTTTTTACTAGCCAAACATGAATGACCCTTGCTACAATTCTTTGTTGACATCGTTTCGTCTATTATCTTCAAATTATTTGTAATCAGGTTACTGCACATAACTTTTCTTTTTGGCCATTTTAATAAATTTTTGAAAGATTTACAATAAGAAATTTATGGACATGGGCTATTTATAGTTTTTCAAATATGTATATGAATGATCACGACTTTTCAAATTATAAATAGTTTTTTTAAAATGTTGTATATAATGTATATTGAAAAGATATATCATTACAAAAAAAACACGGTCTACATATAATAGCAAACCAAAATTTGTATTTATCTGACATCATTTTTTTATATTATAATTTTGTTTAAAGGAATGGTTGAAATTAGTACACCTTTTAATCCAAGGGCTGATCATTTGATTTGACTAAAAAAAGGAGACGCTACCGAAGCTTTGTGTCGTTAGTGAAGTCCCTTTTCATAATCTTATAGTAACTTTCTTTTAAAAAACAGGAAACTGTTCAGATTAGTAATTTTTTTGTTTTGACAAAAAAAGGAGACGCTACCGCTACTGAAGCTTTGTGTCGTTAGTGAAGTCCCTTTTCTTTTTTTTTTCTTTTTTTTTGTTCCAAGTCCCATTTCATATTCTTATAGTAATTTTCTTCAAAAAAAAAAACAGGAAACTGTTGAGATTAGCAACCTTTTAATCCAATGGTTTAGTTAAGACACGACTCTACCAAAGTTGTATGTCGGTAGTGAAGCATTGTCTGACTTTTATCCATTAATGAAATTGTGACTCTTAGTTGGCACCTCTTCATACGTTTATATTTTTGATAACCAGTTTACAAATTATCTCCTTTTTTCAATTTTCTTTTTCTGATTCCTGATTTCTGCGTTCTATTCAACCTCTTCATTCATCTGCATTGCATTTTCGTTCATCTCTTAATCATAGATTGTCAAGGTATGTTTTTATGTACTTTTTAGAAGCTTAATAATTGAACTTATCTTCCTTTCCGGTTGAAATCACCGCCACATTATTGGCTTTTTGATCAGTCTTACGAATAAGAGCCTTCAATTAATCTCAGTTACAGCGGCAATGTGCATGACTTAGACAAAACCTATGGTTATAGACTTATAGCTATGCTTGGCCACGCACTTCTTCAAGACGCCAAAACCGCAGACGATAGGTTTGGACATACGCTCGTGCTCATCACCGATTTCGAAGTTCTGCAGCGTCTCTGCGTCTGGGCTCCCCAAAATCTGACACAGTGACAACAAAGATAAGGCTGATAAGACATACTGGAGAACTGAGATAGTCAAGACGTTATGGTAAAAAAAAAAATATCATGTACTTACCGGAAGAAACTTGGATCGGCCCGAAAGTGTCCCTCTCTTCCATAAACGACGTAGAATAAGATCTCATAGCAGTGGCATAACGCAGCGTCGCCGCAGCAGTTCCGCTGGAGATCCGTCGTGACGGGACGTAAATCGACGGGTTCTTCTGCCTAATAGTACCGCAAATAGGCGAGAGAAGAGTTCATCAAATTACGCATTTATCAGATCAGAAGAACATGACGACTTGACAAATCTGTAAACGTGCCTTGGGAGACGAGGTTGGAGTGTTGCGCGATGGACGATGATCCGTTGCAGAACCAATTTATAAAAATCGATAACGATTCAACGAACCAACTTAATTGGTCGAATTTTGAAAAGGGTGGGGGGGGTGGGGGGGGGGGGGGGGGAAGTTCTCATCACATGAGTATAATATTAATATAAGATTATATACTAGTCAATAATACAACAAAAATAAAACAAAGAAAAAAGAGTTTAGGAGAGTGATGTATGAGATTATATATGCAGTATGCATGTTGAGGAATACTGGGTATTTTCTTTTCTTTTTTGCAATCGAAATGTTTTGAAACACTTGTTTTATGTTTCACAAGTGTTGTTATTCTAAAATAAACAAATATACAAAATGTTGTATGTTTTGGGTGAATCAAGTAAATGAATTTTTGTGATGTGTCGCAATCCAAAATTCTTTATATAAGAAACTAAAAGTTGCAACTGTTAATAACCAAACATTGCAAGGTTACACAATACAACAAGATTAATAGAAAGACACGAAGATATTTATTAAAGAAAGACACCTTAACTATTTTTAAAAACTAAATCTATTCTATTAAAAGAGAATCAGTCTTGAGAAATCTACTTAAACAAGGTTACTGCACCCTTTTATTTAATTAATAGTATATTGGTCTACCTATTATTTCTCCTATTACCATATATTACTCAACGTTAGTTAAAAGGTTTTTAGTCCTTATAATATCGCATATTTTGATAAAGGTATATATAAAATCGTATGTACCAGCAGTATAAATAAATAGACCTATATATGGTATGTTTCTAATAGGACATGTGAAATAAAAAAACGTATCATGTATATATGACAATGTCATAGTTTATATTAAAACTCATTTTACACCTATATTAATAAACCTGCAATTAAAAACTTAGATTTTAATTTTCAACAATAATTTAAATATTGACTATGTATAGAAAAAAATATAGCTTTATAATAACTACATATTAAATCCTTTTATATATTTGCTTTTATATTTTTAAATTTTGATAGTTAATATATATATATATATATAGTTGTGTGCAACAATCTTTCCAATACCAATATATATATTTACACTTCATATTTCATATACTATTAGACAAACAAACATCATTTTTAAAAACATTTCAACCAAATTTCAAAAACGCAGATGCTTGATCACATCAATATAAATCATGGTGACTTTAATCTTAAAAAAATTATATGAACACAAAATAATAATCAATTTAAACTTTTATTTTTGTCGGAAAAAAACCCGCGCTTAAAAAGCGCGGGTCAAAATCTAGTTTTCTTTTACAATAGAAAGACATTACTATTTACACTAACTAATAAACAACTCTAGAAACAAATAATTGTACAAAGATACTTTATAGAATATTTTATAACTTTTGAAAACTAATATATCATTTATGATGAAAAAACACAACTCTTAAAGCTAATATTTTGTAGAGTTACATGTTTTAAAACACAACCTATCAATTCACAACTTTTCATATTAATTGGTTGTTCTTTTTGAGATAATACTTATATAAATAGTCACAACTTTTAACTATAAATAGTCACATTTTTTTATTTAAATATATATATATTTTTAAAGTATTTATAAAAACCCTACGAATGTGACCATTTTATTTGATTAGGGAAATTATGCTTTGAGAAGGCATGGACATTGGATTATTTACAGATTTTCAAAAAAAAATTCGAAGAGTCACATCGTTTGAATTAAAAAGTTGTGTCTTTTTGTAATAATACTTATATGAAAAATCACAATTTTTAATTTTTGAAAAGATATAACCTTTCAACATAAGTAGAATTCACAACCTTTTGAATTAATTGGGATTGCTATTATTAATAGATATATATATATATGATAAAATCAAATATTTTATCTACTAATAATAGCAATCCTGATTAATTTCAAAGGTTATGAATCTTACTTATGTTGAAAAGTTGTATCTTTTCTAAAAATCGAAATAGTTGTGTCTTTTCAAAATAACTACTTTGGTTGTGTTGTTTCATAAAAAAAAACTGAAATGTATTAGTTTGAAAAATTGTGTCTGTTCATTATATAAATTGTATATTTTCATAACAATCTGAATATTATTAATTTTTAAAATTGTATATTTTCATTATAAAAAAATTATATATATAATAGCATACCAAAACTGGTGATATCGTCACTTTTTAAAAGAAAAAGGTTTTAAGTCCAACAGTCATATTTGATTGAATTTAATGATATAAAAAAACAAAACTGCGGTGCGTTGCATCTTTTCACCGAATAGTCTCCATCTCAAAACAATACAACTCTTAGATGAAGCATCCTTTATCAATCTATATATATGTGTGTTTTTAAAGACTCATTCCTGTTATCGTTTTCCATCTCCTCTTAAATTACCTTTCCACCAAAAATCTTAGAATTGATTTATTTGTTTGGCTCTCTAAAGCGTGTTTACAATGAGTTTTCATTGTTATTGTTCATCATAATCCTTTTTTTTTTTCAAAAACCACTATCAACATCATTTTCTTTAAACAAATTTGGGGTTTCCATCATTCAATTTTTTAAATAGTTGTTACAACATATCTAATTTATATGTGTTGTTGTTCTTGCGTTTTGTCATGATAAAACCATCGTTCTATCTCCAGTTCCGACTATGAAAATCAACTAAGCACACACAACGGAGACATCGAAGAAGATATGGTTCAACATACAAAATATATTTCAAACTTAGTATTACAGTGAATGAGCATGCAAACAGATAAACGAAATATATCACAAACAAGATATGTAAACTTCATACAACAAAACGACTTATTATCATATCACACAATCGATAGTGGTGGGTACTGATCCTGAGTAGGTTCACCTGAAAACCGAATAACAGAGAGTTGAGACTCACACTAAACTTCAAGGAGGATACATAACCAACAAAATGAACAATATTGACATTATACCAAAAAGAATATATACCTGAGACAGTTTTATTCTCCTTATTAATTGCCACGATAGTTTAATTGAACACTAGGAATGTGTTTGACTTTGTGATAACTTTCCCCACCTGGTGCGAGTTTCTTCTTCCACTCCTTGTTGTTATGTCTGATATCCAGTTCCTTTAAATAAGTTATATACTTGAGCCCTTCCGGTAGCTCCTTCAACTTCTTACAATACCGAATAGACAAGGTACGAAGACATGGCATCGACCCTTCTTCGACTATCCACTCTTCCAAGTTGTGCAGGAACCGTATTTGTAGCTTACATAACTGAGGGAATCCACCTTTTGAACACACCATCTTCCTCCCCACGAAAGTACTATATGATAATTCAACCGACTTTAAATGAAGCAACTTTTGCAGAATCTGCAGTGGATCCTCCTCCATTTTACAGTCACATAGAGATATGTGTGCAAGTGGGGAGGAAATCGAGAGTGATCAGGAAGCCTTGTTATATGTATGTCCAGCTCTAAATGCCTTAGATGAATGAAATTCCAAACGAAATCCAAATCATAAGCCTCATCGTATCCGTTCACATTGATCAATTTAAGCGTCTCCAGGTTTGTTAATTCACAGAGAGATGACGCAAGAATTTCAGAAGTATACCTGCCTTTGAGAAATATCTCGAGAGTCCTGAGCTTTTCATTCGGAGGAAGTCTGTGATGCTACGTATTCAAGTCGGAAGCCGACCAAGTACTCTAGGTTCAGTAGATTACCCAATTCCAACTTTGTTTAGCGTCAATATAAAGGGAAGCATCAGGGACCTTAACTCTACATGAGTTGCACGACCCATGTGTAAGCTCAAATATCTCAAATGAATGAGCTTTTCCAATGCTGGATGGTATTCTCCCTCCTCTAGAGTCGCTATCATGTGTTTGTAAATTCAGATCTAAGACCCTAGTAGTTGTAAATTTCGTAATCCTTGACCTGACTGCTTCCACAAGTTGCTGTCGAGTCCAAAACCAAAACAGATCTAGCTTTTTGATTGTTTTTACGTCCCAGCATATCAAATGCATTACCATCACCGTGTACTACGAGTCTGCGAGCTCTGGTAGGAGTATGCGCATTGATGGTAGAGGTGAAGAAGTAGGTACTTCGATAAACTGAAGAAAGTTCTCTTCTTTGGCTTTATATAAACATACTTCTCTCATCATGTCATGCATTTGACAATACTTCCATTTGCAACTCAAATCATCTTTTACTGCAATAACCATATTTCCTTACTAGCTCGTCTATGTATTCTTCTCCAATTTTCCTAGTGGTTTCTCCATCGCAACTTGACGTTATTATTCCTTCTGCTTCCCAAAGATTATACAATATCCGTACTTGTATCTTGTCATCTTCGGGAAAATGAGCTAGGTATAGGAAGCAATGCTTTAACTGCATGGGCAAATCTTCATAGCTCATAGACAATACTCGGTAAACCGAATCTTGACTGTTGTCATCTATGCGAACTATCTGAGTTTGAATATTGTCATCTACTCTTTTCCACTCTTCAACCATGTTTTTATTAGCTAACAAGCCTCCAGCACTTTAACGGCTAATGGTAGTCCTCCACAATATGTGACCATTTTCTTACCCATGGCTTCTAGTTCTTCATCAACATTTATTCTGAAAACCGTACTATAAGATTAGAGCCTCGAAATATATGTGTGTCTTTTAAATGTTAAAATATAATATATCTATTTATTATTTGCAAAATGATTTAATTTTTTTTTATTAGCTCTCACCTTAAAAGTCAGATCGGTTAAAAACGTTGATACCATTAATAAATAACTAATTTTTAAGTTAAAGAATCTATATAATATTTTCTAACTTATAACTATTGAAGAATTGTTAGTTTTATGATGGCCCCTTTATAGTTTACTTTGTATTTATACTTTTTGCTATTACTACCACTTTTTTTTTGTCTTGAACATTATGTTCACTTACAATATGAAGTTGTATTAGGTATTTTTCTGCACTATGTTTAGAGTAATATTTTTTTAAATTTAAATTTTATTTTAAAATAATTTTTGTCAGTTTTTAGATTTATTATTTGATTACATTAATTAATTTTAAATATTAGTTTAATTCTATTTTAAAATTAAGATTAAATAAATAATTGATGACTAAATAAGATAAAATTTTAAATAATAGTATAAATCTAAATTGATGATTCATCAGTCAAAATCATTAAAAATACTAGAGGGTTTTCCGGGCTACGCCCGGATTTTTTCCTATAATATTAATTGAATTTGTGTATTTTTATTTTAAAAATGAACAAATATAATATATACTGGAACTGGTTAAAGAATAATTATAAAAATATATGCATATTTAAAACTATTAGAATTTGTTTGTGTGTTTTATTGGAAATTTAAATAGGATATTAGAATCATATTAGCAAAGATTAATAAAAAGTTAACTAAATTATTAGTTAAGATCTATATATATTCTTTTCTTGGTTATTATTTTTATGTAAAAAAATTGTAAAACTTATAATTAATACTGTATAAATTTTGTTTGGTTTTACAATTATTAAGTTTTCATTTTTATACTTGAATTTAAGAGAAAGTACCAATCGAGTTTGTTGTCTCCATTTACCTTTAACCAAATATTTAATTTATCATTTATTGTTTGCTTTTTTGTGATGGAAAGAAATTTTGCTTCATGATTTGAATATTTTTAGTTGTAAAGTTATTTAAGGTTTACTTTCTTACATTTGATGTCATATTAATTTATACATAGTTCCTTATTTTAATAATTTAACTATTTTAATATTTATTTAACTACATTTGATGATAATCATTTAAATATTTAATACTTTGGAAATCATTGTAAATATTAATACTTTTTTTTTCATGTTCAAGCTTTTTGTTTGTTTGTTGGGTAGTGTTTGAGTCAACTTTGCTCAAACATGATCTTGCATGACCTCTCGAAAACAAGTAAGAGTGAGGACCTCATACCCAGTTTAAAAGCTCTCTCAAAGTTATAAATTGTCGATATATAACAAAATCATTACTGTCATAGGTCTGAAATTAGATTGCTACTTTTTTTTGGCTATTGTTTTTAAAACATTTTTAAAACATTACTGTTGTAGGTCTGAAATTAGATTACTGATTAAACACATTTTTTCGAATGAATCTGATTTATTTTTGTTTCACCGTTTTTATTAACCAGATTGCATAGACGTTTTGTGTATTTCTGAAAATAATTTATGAAACAAAAATGGTTTAAGAATTTGAGAATTCTAACTGCTACGGTTTGATTATGCCCTATAATCTGAGTTGCAAACCCAGGAATTGCATTATTATTGTTCGCACACTTGTCTCACTTCTTCTTTTTTTGTTCCAAGACCTTTGTCTGTGATGCTTTGATAGTATTGTGTACAGACTCAATATTCAACTCCACCTGCTTGATGAAGTGTTTGACCACCATGTCCATCTTTAACCCTTCCAGAATGCTTCTCTCGTTAAATTTGTTCAGCCTCATAAGGGAATAATAGCAAGCTCTAGAAAAGATATGTTGAAGCTCCGTTGAGAAAAGTGGACGGCAAGGAGCTCAATCACAGAAAAGATACATTGTTCTTGGAAATTCAGGGACTTCAACCAATTCTTAAGCAGCTTTACGGTTGAAACAGCTTCAAGCTACTTCCTTGCTTTTCACTATCATTTATGGATTTATATTCCAGTATATCCAATACCAGTGAAGCTATAGGAATGAATATGCGACTTGCACGAAAGAGATTTAGCCATCGAATACATTTAACCCTTAGGAGCAGGTATCGTGGTCCACTAAACAGTGTAGCAACTCCATTTATAACCTGAACTATAGTATAAAGCAGAGACTGGAGATCACAATCCTGGACGTTGGCGGCGATAAAACTAACACATAGATCAAGAAAATTAAACTTGTATAGTTCTCGGATGTATCTTCTCAGCAACTTCCTTGTTCTCAATAGACATGTTGACGGCTATTGTTGATTAACAGATTTGTCTAACTGATTAACTGCTTTGTCACCACCTTCACTCTATATAAAAGAAAGAAAAGCATTTTCAACAATAGAAAGAAGTTACCATTATAAGATTAATAAAAAGGTATGACTTTGAGCACGTGACCAGATCAAATCCAAACTTTCCAACTTTTGACTATTTAGCGTAACTGGAAGCTACCACCTTGCTGAATGTTGCATACTCTGGCGTAGTAACTCGAACACTATAGGAAATGGGGTATTAATAGCTGGCGTTAAACGCTATTAGTTCATTTTAATAGCGTTCCCTAAAACGCTCTGACATCGTCCAACCCTTTTGATAGCGGATTTGTCGTATGCTATAGTTAAATAAACAACAATAGCGTTAATATCTATGCAATTGTTAATATTTATAATAACGTTATACAAATGTTATTAAAATTTATTAATTTGATTTTAATGATGTATTACTTTTGTTAATTATTTTCATTATTAAAAAATAAAAAATTATGAAAAATATAAATTAAATTAAATTTTATATATTGAAATTGTTTACATATTTATGAATGCGATATTAAACTAAACCAAACTAAACCAAATTTTTAACTAAACCTAAAATTCATCTCCATTCTTCCAGTGCTCTCTCTTTTTGTGCCGCCACCACTACCACCGCTAGCTTCCTCTGCCATCTCCACTACACAGCTTCTTCAGATCCGACGCCTCTCCGCCCCATCCATCACAGCAAGCTCGTCCCATCCACCTCCCCGACTTTCCACCTCTGTCTTCAAGCTTATTGCACGGACTCATAAAGGGAAAATGACGTTCAATGCTGCAAATTTATGGAAACTCTGAGAATGTCAAAAACTTTAAATCCCAAATAACCCATCAGAATGAAAAGTACATTCAAAGCCCTTAACCATTTTTACTTGCAGAAACACACACAAAGAAGAGAGATCAGATGCTAAACGCAAGTCTTTCAATTTCTCCCGCAAAGAACCAAAAAGAGCAAGTAGCAGCGTCATGCGAGCAAGTGTGATCAGTATCACAATGATTGCGATAAATTTCAAGAATATTAGCCCCTTTATCAACCTGACCGAAACAGTCTGAGACACAAACAAACAGCAACAAAAATTGAAACCTTGGTCTCTAACTAAAATTGAAAAAAGCAGAGCACTTTTCAAAGATCAAGCTGAGTCTCTTGCGAGCATGTAGCGAACAAACACATGAAAATTACAGAATGATGAAAACAAATCAGACAAGGTAAAACAATACCTTGCAAACGTTAGGAGATAGTTTGGCATACTCATTCCTCTTGGACTTCTGCAACACACATAATTAAAGAAACGAACTTTAACTTCGAATCAAACCATATAAGAACAAAAAAATAAAGAACTCTGTGGTCAGTCTGGATTTGTGTTCTAAGACGAAATATATGTAAATATGGAACAGTTATTATATTATACGACTTACACAAACGACATCATGTTCTACAAAGACGTTCTGAATATTGAGTTCATCATCACACGTTCTATTCACTTAATGTGTTTTCAAAGTTCCTGCCAACAAAGAAGATTAGAAATATAAAGCAATGTGATTCAGATTTTTGCACGTTGAAAGAAACATTTATTTAGCTTATGGTGTCTGAGAGATACCACTTTGGGCAGTTAACGAACGATACTTGTTCTCAGGGAAGTATGTTTCTACTCTAGTAGAGTCAAAAGCTCATTTTTGCTGAGGTTCTCCAAGTAGTCAAATGTTTCTGATCCTTCAATAGTTGAATGATTCATCAAACACAGAATATTTTGCTGATGATATATTTTTTTAAAGAGTACAATTACCTTATATCTGAGACAGCGAGGTAAGTATGATATGCAAATAAGAATCTGAAGGGCTTGCCATTGATGTTTCTAAAGAAATCAATGTTGAGTCGCCATCTATAGCAAGTGAACCTGGAACTCAAAAAGGAAACACACACAGAATTCAGAATCTATAAAGATAGATCATAAAAGGCATGATGATGGTTTTACTTTTACCTGTCAGACCATTGCTTTAAGTCCTCTTCTGATGGTTTGAGATGAAGATCAACTAAGCTTTTCTTAAGAACTCTTTTGAGTAAATAGGAGATAGATTGTCATCGATTACCCAGATTTTGTCCCTTGCAAACCCATGTTGATCCAGTGATCCACACTCTATAAAAAGACATACACACAAACAACTCAATTACAATGTTCATGCGAAAAGATACAACAATGAGAGAACTAACTTAAAATTACATGAGAACAAAAAAACTGAATCTCTCCACAAATCTCTCCACTCTATAATTTTAGTGCTTTTGAATCAAATATTTTTACCATGATACCATCAGAGTTCAGAGGAGAGCACATCAATTTGATCTTTGCCGTAAATCTCTTTGTAATTTATCGTGATTCTCCTTCTTTAGCTCTTGTTTCTTTTTTTTGTCTGAAACGCCTATAACCGCTTTCTCATCTCTTCCCCATCTTACAACTACGAAAAACAAAATTCCAATTTTCAGAATCATAAATCCAGAAATAGGATTTCTAAGAGAACCACACAAAAGTCAACTTCGAGAATAAGAGTTCACAAGCCTGAAGTTTAAAAAAAAAGTGACTCTTGGGTATGGTAAAAGTTTTGTAGAGAAGGAGAGAAGAAAGGAAGAGGAATCAATGAGTAGACTCTTGGATAGAAAATCAAAAGTTCAGAATACATTTTGCAGAGAAATTGAGAAGAAAGAAAAAGGAATCGATTTTGCCGAATAAAATTGAAGTTCAGTATGTTAATGTGTTGACCTAATGACATGTCATAAAACTTGTGTTTGATTGGTCTGAATTTCCAATCCGACGTGGCACATCTAAGAGGGCTTGTTATTCCCCTTTTAATAGTGTTAGATGACAAATAAGCAAAATTATATAAAGTTGTGTAGAACATAATAGTACTTTATCTCCATAATAGTACTTTATCTCTATAATAGTATATGATAAGTCAGTTTTCTACGTGTCGCACTCACGTTGATTCTTAGAATGGTTAATTACAGTGATAACCTTAATAAATAAATTTTATTGTTAAAATACCACTATCAATATTTTAATAAACATTTAAATATTTGTTTCCAAATCACTTTATCATCAAAAAGGAAATATCTTTAATAAATATAAAACATGTAATTTAATAAAAACGATTTTCTTTTTTTATAACTAAAAAATAAATTTAATATAAAAAGACAATATCTTTAATATAAATATATCAATATCAGATTTATATGTAATTTAATATAAGAAGAAATTTGAACTATCAACATAAATATTTCAATATTTAAGATTCTACTTTATTCAAGAAAATTATGTTTTTCTCAGTAAAAAAAATTATGTTTTTCTCAGTAAAAAACACACATCGTTTTTGGTATAGAAATTCTTTCATATTTGAATAGAGCTAGCTAAAACTTTAGTATCTGTAACGTTTGTTACTCTGCCAGAATCAATATTTAATGGTGCATGCAATTTATACTTAGTGTTGCTTTCACAACAGAAAACCAAACATGTTATTTACAATAAAGTTTTATAAAAAATTAAGTAGCTTTAATTGAACTTGTGTTTACGTAAAACTTTTAAATGTTAAGTTATGTTTAAATAATGCAATTTTAAACTGATTTTAAACAATATTTTTCAATTATGAAATTATGAGATTTTTTTAAATAAATTTTCTCAAATTCAAGTTTAAAAATAAAATTTGCAATTTTAAAAAAGATTTCATAAAAATTCATATTTTTTTTAATATTTATCTAAATAAATTACTTTCACTATAGTTTTATATTATTTTTGAAGTTGCATTTTATTTTCATATGATTTTTTATATTAACAATGATAGAAAGGTTTATAAAATTAAATTGATTATACATATATATATATATATATATAGTTATTTAATTTAAAATTTGATTAAAATTTAAAAGCCGCTTGAACCGGGTTGGACCGAGCCGACCGTTTACCCAGGTACAATGCCGAGTCAATGTCCGATCTGGTTTTTAAAACATTGGTGATGACATATGAAATAAATCAAACTAGAGTTTGACCCGTGCATCCGCACGGGTGTTTAATTAACAAAATAGAAATATAATTTTTTTTACAATACAAAATATAATAGTTGTAGATATATACATTCATATGGTATTTATTCGATTTGTAATTGTGATAAATGGACTATTTTTACTGTGTGTAATTTGTTGATTTCTCATATTATGGTAGAATACAAAACAAATTAAAAATAAATTATATAATATATTTGTCGATTTATATTTTTGACTACAGTAACCATTTTGATGTATTTATTTCTAAATTAGAGTACCAATTATTATGTTTATATATATATTAATAAATTTATATTTTAAAAATTAAATGTATCATGTTTTAATAACATAGATATATATGTCTCTAAATTTTTTTATATGCCAAATAAATTTCACTTTTATTTTCATTTTTGAGAAAATATTAAATTGAAATTTATTTATTGTATTCTTATAATTAAATTTATATTTGTAAATTGTATTAATCATCAAATTATTTAATATATATTTTGAAAATAACTTTATAAAAATATCTATAGTTTATATTTTGCATGTGAAATAAAATAATTATATATATGAATATATCTATAACATTTAAAGTTTGTAGATACATTTTAAATAAATTTTTTTAGTTTTATTGTAAAATTTGGTTACAGAATAATCCAGTTAGAAAATAATCGTAAGTTTCGTACGTTTGGTTAGAAAAGAATTTAACAAAATAAATGATTTGTAGTTAATGAATTAAGTTTGAAGTTTGGATAGCAAAAAATCTAACAAAATAAATGATTTGTTGTCAATTAATTAATAATTATTAATTAGGTAGCGCATGTAGTTATTAGAATGAAAAAAAATATTCTAATACTTACCTCAGTTTTAATAATATAGATATATTAAAATAGATATTTTGATTATATTGAGTATATGAAGAGCATTAAAAAGATATAATATTCATTGAACAAATGGACGATGTTTGTATATGTTTTCTTATTGTTCATATGTTGATCTCGTGTGGTTAAAATGATTTTTTCACTTATTACGTCATTTTTTTTACATTATAGTATAAATATATATATAAAAATTGGATTTTAAATTACAACTGATTCATGATATGATAATAAAAGTACAAACTAATTAATCATCTTTTTCGTGAAAAAAATTGTCTCAACTGATTCATGTTTTGATATTCCTTATTGTTTAGATTTGCTTAAATTATTGTTGCCATGTTTTTAGTTAAAAATTAATTTAGGAAAATGCATTAATAATACATGAAAGACAAAGAATATCTATTGTTAGGTTTATTAAATACTGCAGTGGCATTCTATTGTAAATATTGTGTAAGTTTAAGGGTTAGTTTAATTTTGTACTAACTATATTATTAAAAATACTGAATTCAAATAACTATATTATTAAAAATATTAAAATATTTTATTAATATTTTTTATAATAGGAAAAAATACATTATTGAAAAAAAAGATTTCACATTATTATCATAAATGAAATTGTAAAGAACATATTTGTAATGACATATTTCTTAGATTACATGATAAAACAATTTTTTTTAGAATATTTATATTTCAATACGAAAGGTGAATTTAAAAAAAAATATTCAGAAAGTTTATAATTAATTGTTTTTAAAAATAATATTTTACAATAAATAAATCTGTCATGTATTTGAACCCGTCTCTTTTTTAACCGACACTTTTTAAATCTCAAACCCTTATAAATTCATTTATTTTTTCTAATAGGATTAGTCATTTTGTTCATGTATAATTTTTTTTTTGCTGTCGACTTAATTATTTAGTTAGGAAGATCTTTCTAATTTTATTTTTAAAAAGAAAGGTATTGTTAGTTAGCATTCCGAAACTGATGCATTTAATTGATTGCTATGAAAAATATGATTATTATAAATATCTTATCGACCATTCAATTAGGAAAATATTAACTGTTCTTAATGAATATTCCCACACCTATTTTGTTCATATATTTAATATTTATTGTTTATATATTCGTTTCTTTAAGTGTGATATATTGGATGATTTAATTCATACCAACGTCGATTTAGTTTTCTATAGAACATTTGAACCGGTATCCTATAGGAATTGAAATGCTGTAAATTGTTTGTTTATATACTTGATATCAAGTTAAAGACGTGTTAAGTATATAGAATCATGTAGTTTATAATTTATACTTCGATGGATTGAACCAGCATAACACTTTATTTTATTGTTAAGTATGTTGGTTGGTTTACGTTCGTTGGGTAAGTCGGTTTACTTTTTTTTTTTTGGTAAAATATTAAATAAGTCGGTTTACTTTAATAACGTGTTGATTCATTATTAGATTTTCTGTTGTATAAATAAAAGAAAATTCAGAATTTAATTAAAATCATAAGTTTTAAATATTTCAGTGGCAAAGATCTGAAAATATTGTTGAAACAGAAGAGCACCTCAAAAAAAGGTCTTCTGTTTTAATAGTATTGATGGTATATTGTTTCTCAAAGGTATATGTAATAATATATGTCATGCGGATTTAGGAATTAATACACAAGATTTTTGATAAGATGTCCCGGCCGTAAGAAATTACTGGCCTTAAGGATTCTGGATTCATATGATTCTTATATAAAAACATTACCCGTTATCTCTTTTCTAGGGAATGCTATGCTCTCACATAGCTTCCAACTTTCTTCGGGAGTAAGTGGTTTTGGTCTAAAAGGAAAACATGTTGGGTCTGCATGCAAACCAACACCTTCATCGCGTGAAGTAAGAATCATCTTCCAACCTGCAATTGTATTTCCTTTCATCTCAGGGACTCAAAAGGCATTTATGAAAGAGAAAAAGACTAGGATAGCACCAAACCAAGTTTTTGTTCCCAAAGTAGCACTCAAGGCTCAAAGTCACAAAAATAGGTTTCATTAAAGAGGTAAATATACACTTATACCCCTTGGGTTAATTAATCCAAACCTTAGGGTTTAGAGTTAAGGGGGTGGGGTTTTGGAATTAGGGTTTAAAATTTTATAAAAAATAAATACTAAAATAAAAAATAAAAATTTATAAAACAGTTTCAAAAATTATTTTTAAACTATAAAAAGAAAATTTGAAAAAAAAAATAAAAAAAAAATTCAAAATTTTTTTTAAAAAAATTATAAAAATTTCGAATCTGAAAACATATAATCTGAAACTATAAATTTTTTTTTATTTTTTTTATTTTTTTATTTTTTTTTATTTTTTTATTTTTTATTTATTTATTTATTTATTTTTGTTTGTTTATTTAATTTAAACCAAGGATATTAGGGACATTTTACCCTTTAATGAATGTCATTTTTGTGATTTTCTCCTTCTAGTGCTCTTTTTGTGACATAAACTTCAAAATGTGCTATTATTGACAATTGCCCTTTATGAAATGTGGTTATGGGGAGTTCTTAAGTAATGTATGTACAATAAGAGAGCTCACCTCTTCTTTCTTGGGGGAAAACGTCTTTTATTGCATCCCAATCTTCTTTTTTCCATACATCATCCATGACAATTAAATATTTAGACGTCTCCAACAAGTGAAAGAGCTCAGCCTGGAGTGTATTCTCATTCATATGTTCGATGCCCTTATCATGTGGTCTAAGGTCTTGCAATAACTTTTGCCAAATATCCTTCCGCTTAAAATCTTGCGAAACGCAGATCCACGCGTATCCATCAAAATGACTTCGAACAATGTCATGATGAAAGACTTGTCTTGCAAGAGTGGTTTTTCCAATACCACCCATCCCAGATATGGAAACTACTTGGATGCTATCATTCTCCACCAAATGACCAACTAGTTCCTTAACACTCTGTTCCACCCCCACGAGATCCTTTTGAGACCTCTTAGGATATGTTTGTCGGATCTCCCTTTGCCTCTCTTGTACAGACGGTGATCTGTTGACGCTATGCTGTATACCAAAGCTCTGCATTTGTGCAACCACCTTAGACATTCTCTTAATTATGCCTTCAATGTCCATAGAAAGACCTCGGCGATCCACTAAGAAACAAGCAAGTCTTTTCACACGCCTCTTGATCCCTTTTTGGTTTCCACTCAATTCTTTCAAAAGAAAGGATTCGATTATGTCTTCAGCATCAAAAACAATGTCTTTGACATCTTCCAAGAAGTTTCTCACTACTTCATTCTCATGTTTCCTCGCATCTGCATCTTTCAACAACGACTGTAACATTCTCATCTGACATTTTAGATCATCAACTTTCTCATGAACTCCCTGCAATCGCTCAGATTCTCGACTCAGGAGATCCCAGAGTTTCTCCACTCCAAACGACACAACGCCCTCAGCCATCACTATTCTCCTGTTCCACCATCATCAACACATAAGTACAAACTTGTAGTAAGATTTAAAACCGTTATGATAATCCTTGGTTGATCTAATAAAACATGATACCTGTTAGAGGAACTTTACTTTTATTCAAACAATTTATAACAAGATTTGATGATTAAATGCTTTAAATTCGTAAAACAAGATTTGTAATAATCTAACGAATTTTCGTTTTTAAATTCAGATTCAACCACAACAGAGTCCAAAAGACAGATCAAAGCAAGTTAAACATACAAATAATGATACAAGAACATGATTTACCTTTCATGTAACAGCTCTTCAACTTGCTTAGAGACGTTCTTTGGAAGAAAAGATATGAGTGGCAATGAAAGAGTAGACTCCAAGTCAATCTTATCAGTCTACGACTGCCATCTTGTGGTTCTAATTTTGAATAAAAAGAAAATAGGAGTTTTTTCTAGTCTGTGGCGATAATGATTTTTTCGCAAGGCAATAATGCATTTGCTTTAGGCCCACTCGAAACATTCACTGTAGTTCTCCCTTATTATTCTTTTTGGTAAAAAAAATTTCTCCCTTATTTTCAACTTGCAAAATATATTCATTGATATTTATACATTATAGTTTGTTAGAAATAAGAAATTGGGAAAATTGGTAATATAGACAAAGTTATTAGTATGACACCATACAAACTAGAGTTTACATACTATAATCCTTTACTCAATGATAGGATACGGCCGTACTGTGGTCAAGTTCTTCTGGTACTACTACTACTACATGTTAACAAAGCTTGATGCTTTGTGGCCTTGACACCAAACTATCAAATCTCCGGAATCTGCATGTCTTTCTTCCTCAGTCTATTTGGAATCTTTTCTCCAGTTCCTTATACCAAAGATTGGTAAAAAATTACGAACCAACTTACGTAATCATCAAGTGTGTTTAGATCTTACTTTTTGTTATGATCAGAAGGGTTTTAGAGCTACCTAATTTTTAAGTTTTGTGTTTTTTTTATTGGGAGAGGGGAGAGGGAGGGTAGTTTCGAAAATGTTTATTGTTGGTGATATGGTGGAGATGATATTACTAGGCAACGACCAGTGGGCTGGACATTGTTTGGAAGCATCAAATCTCAAGTAGGAGACCAAGATTCGATAGTGCAGAACACTGGTCTCCTAGACACGGGTCTAAAAAAGTTGCTCAAAGATGGATCCGGGTTCGAACATGACTTCTTACCAGCTGTAGCTGCGCGTGGATACTGCTGTTTGTCTTCGTCTTCGCTTATTGTATCAAGCTCCTCAACTTCCAAAGAAGGTGAAGAACCTGTGAAGAACCTGCTTCCCATGTTTCAGCCCTAGGCTCCCATCAATGCGCTAGAAACTCGAAACCAAGAAAACAGAGAAGGCCTGATCTTCTGACCCAACAGTTCAGATCATTGCCTCAGCTTGTGGCTAAACCAACCGAAGCAGGATCAAACTCTTTTGTAGGAACGCACGAGTACTTGGCGCCGGAGATAATAAAAGGAGAAGGGCATGGTGCTGCGGTAGACTGGTGGACTTTTGGGGTCCTTCTCTATGAGCTTTTATACGGGAAGACACCGTTTAAAGGTTATGACAATGAGGAGACATTGTCCAACGTTGTGTTTCAGAACCTTAAGTTTCCTGATAGCCCTCTTGTGAGCTTCCAGGCAAAGGATTTGATCAGGAGGTTGGTGATGAAGGATCCGGAGAGCCGTCTCGGGTGGGAGAAAGGAGCTGCTGAGATCAAGAGGCATCCTTTCTTTGAAGGATTGAACTGGGCTCTCATCCGCTGCGCCATTCCCCCTGAGCTGCCTGATGTATATGACAATGGTGCAACTGAAGCAACCTCTCCTAAAGGGAATAGTAATGGGTATCTTGAATGTAAAGCCATGGGAGATCATCTTGAGTTTGAGTTGTTTTAGGGGATAGAGAAAAAAGACAATACGGGTCTAAGCAGACAGAAACTCTATGGTTTAAGTTATCAAGAGTACCGTTGTTGTTGTAGTAATCCATTTCTAAGTATAAGAGGTGAAGTTTGCCTACTTTTTTCCTTACTTTCCCATTGGCTTTAAAGCAAAGAGCAGACGCTGAGATATGGATTTAAGTAGAAATAATGAAAATCTTACATATGGGTATATGTTTTTGTCCTTGACTAAGAAGAAGTTGTACATGTCTTGTTGTCTATCAGAGATGATTCTTTTGAGAATTTTTAGCTTTGTTGTTTGCGAATGGTAATGCTGATAGCAATCTTGGTGATCTTCTTGGCAGCTACTTGATGAGTTTAGAAGGGTTTTAGTATATCTCCTTGTGAGTTTTATGGTAGAGCTCCTCAATCAGATTAGAAGGGTTTTGTATTCTTCCAGCAACTTGGGGATGTCATCCATCCGTAACTGAGAATAGCAAAATGAAAACTTGACATGTCAGAGGAAAGCCTGATGTATGATTGATTGGTGTCAAATGTTCAATAAAGCTAATAACAGGAAGAAAGTATGCAGAAGTACCTCGGAAGAAGTTTTGATATGATAAAACGTAAAGGTCTTCTTTCCAAAATCTGCAGGTGTTAAGCTGCTCTGTGCTCTGATGGAAACCCGCCACAACAAATGAAAACAAACGTGTGAAGGAAAGGGAGAAGCAGATGTGAGATTTCATGACATTTAATACTTTTCAGAGGGGTACAAAGCGATGCATTTACAATCAACTTTTATGTGAGGACTTCACAACATTAAGAAATGAATCAGTTTTGGCAATTCTTGGATTAAAAAGTTTCAAGGGCTATTCAAGACACAAAAAATGATATTCATATTAACTCTATATAACACTCCTAAACTCTCAGGAGATTTATCTAAGTTATTCTAATGCCATTCCAAGCGCAATCAAAGAACAACTATTTTTAGTGAAATAAAAGATAATCTACATAAACAAGAACTGAGTCTGAAATAGTTGGAATGAGTAAGAACTCACGTGTATTTTCGGGTAACAAGTCGCTGATAATCTCGAAGCAAGGCATTAAGCTCTTTTAACTGCAAAGTCTCTGGAGTGGACTCTTTCCAATGTTGACGAAGTGCTTCAGCTGCCATCCTTTCATTGGGACGCATTTTCAGTACAAGAATAACACAATCACACATTCTAAAATAGACAAGAGGAAAAACTCACCTGAATCATGGAGGCTCGATTATCAACTGCATCTCCCTCGATCAATCTGGTTCCTAACTCAACGAACTCTTGATCTTCTGACTCCTCGGGGATATGACGGCGTAGTAACCCTGATGCAACAGAGATTCCCATTTTCTTTTGCAAGTCGACGATAGTGAATCCCTCTTGTCCTCTTTCCTGCTGTGACCAAACTCTTGGTGTTAAAACACGTTGAAAAGCTAATTTAACTGCATTGGCGAGAAACACATAAGATGATGAGCAGGAACCACAGTTACCGTATCCAAATCTCTCTCTGACTCTTTAGTCTCAGGAGGGTTTCTAATTTGAGGTACAGAAGACCTCTTGGCTATGGAATCATCTGAGAAAAGAGAAAAAGAGTTAGATCGCTAACAACATTTCTTTCTTTAATCCATTTCTTTCTTTCACAACGAATAACAACATTTTCAGAAGGCTAAAACAGTTCAGTAAATTCAATCAGATGTGTAAAACTTCAAAACTTTCAATACAAACTTGATAAAGAAGAAAAAAAAGAGTATGCTAGAAATTAAGTGTCTCTAATTGCCTATAATCTGTGACCAGCACCGAGATTGTAACTGATGATGCATGTACACAGAATGATAGCTAAGTTGGAGTAAAACATTAGTACAAATAAGAGTTTAATACCTTCAGGAACCAGCCACCAAAGATCACCGAAGGTTGACTTTCCATCAAAACCACCAATTAAAAGATGACGAGCTCCAATACTAGTCATTGTATGGTAAGCTCGAGGAGGAGGAGGCTCATCATTGCTTATCGGTAAGCGCTTCCACTGCGCAGTTACTAGTATGTGAAAAATAAAAATTTAGCAACAACGCATAGAAGACAATGCTCAGCAAGAAAAAGGATAATTTACATCACAATTTTATCATCTCACTAGTATTGTACTATTGTAAATTAATGAAGTGGATTTTTGGATTTAGAGTGATCCTTTAGCAGAGGAGAAGAATCTTATGAGACGAGTGAATGAGCATGCAAATAGATATACGGAATATATCACAAACAAGATATGTAAACTTCATACAACAAAAACGACTTATTATCATATCACACAATCGATAGTGGTGGGTACTGATCCTGAGTAGGTTCACCTGAAAACCGAATAACAGAGAGTTTAGACTTTCACACTAAACTTCAAGGAGGATATATAACCAACAAAATGAACAATATTGACATTATACCAAAAAAGAATATATACCTGAGACAGTTTTATTCTCCTTATTCGTGGCCAAAATAGTTTAATTGAACACTAGGAATGTGTTGGACTTTGTGGTAACTTTCCCCACCTGGTACGAGTGTCGTCTTCCACTCCTTGTTCTTATGTATGATTTCCAGTTTCTTTAAAGAAGTGATATACTTGAGCCCTTCCGGTAGCAACTTTGAATAGACAAGGTACGAAGACATGGCATCGACCCTTCTTCGACTATCCACTCTTCCAAGTCGTGTAGGAACATTATGTCTAGCTTACATAATTGAGGGAATCCACCTTTTGAACACACCATCTTCCTCCCCACGAAAGATCTGTAATGTAATACAGCCGACTTCAAATGAAGCAACTTTTCCAGAATCTGCAGTGGATCATCCTCCAATTCACATTTAATTAGACATATGTGTGCAAGGTTGGGAGGCAATCGAGAGTGATCAGGGAGCCTTGTCATATGTATACCCATCCATAATTCCCTTAGATGAATGAAATTCCAAACGAAATCCAAATCATAAGCCCCATCGGATTCGTTGTTCTCATCGATCAATCTAAGCTCCTCCAGGTTTCTTAATTCACAGAGAGATGACGCTAGAGTTTCAGAAGTATACCTGCCTTTGAGTTTTATGTGGAGAGTCCTGAGCTTTTTCATTCGGAGGAAGTCTGTGATGCTACCGTTTTCTGATTGGAACCAGCCCAAGCACTCCAGGTTCACTAGATTGCCCAATTCCAACTTTGTTTTAGCGTCAAGAAGAAGGGGAAGCTGCAGGAACCTCAACTCTACCATCTCTTTAAAGCTGCAGGAACCTCAACTCTACCATCTCTTTAAAGATACTTGGCAGATGAAGTATTTCATTTCCGTAAAGAAGAAGGTACATCAGTTGCCCAACGCATGTGTAAGCTCAAATATCTCAAATGAATGAGCTTTCCAAAGCTGGATGGTATTCTCCACCCTCTAGAGTCGCCGCTTTTATAATCTAAACTCAAATCCAAGACCCTAAGTAATTGTAAATTTCTGAGTCCTTGACCTGACTGCTTCGACGATTTGCTGTCGAGTCCAAAACCCAAAACAGATCTAGCTTTTTGATTGTTTTTACCTCCCAGCATATCAAGTGAATTACCACCACCGTGTACTACGAGTCTGCGAGATCTGGTAGGAGTAAGAGCATTGATGGTAGACATAGAAGAAGTAGGGACTTTGATAATCTGAAGAAAGTTCTCTTCTTTGGCTTTATATAAACATACTTCTCTCATCGTGTCATGCATTTGACAATACGCCCATCTGCAACTCAATTCCTCTTTTACTCCAATAATCATATTTCTCCGTACTAGCTCGTCTATGTAGTCTTCTCCAATTTCCCAAGTGGTTTCTCCATCGCCACTTGACTTTATTATGCCTTCTGCTGCCCATAGATAATATAATATGTCCATTTGTATCTTGTCATCTTCAGGAAAATGAGCTAGGTAGAGGAAGCAATGCTTTAACTGCATTGGCAAGTCTTCATAGCTCATAGACAATACTCGGTAAACCGAATCTTGACTGTTGTCATCTATGCGAACTATCTGACTTTGAATATTGTCATCTACTCTTTTCCACTCTTCAACCATGCTTTTATTAGCTAACAAGCCTCCCAACACTTTAACGGCTAATGGTAGTCCTCCACAATGTGTGACCATTTTCTTACCCATGGCTTCTAGTTCTTCATCAACAATAAATTCTGAAAACAGTAACACATATTATAACATTAGAGCCTTGAAATAATGTCTCTAGTCTTTTCAAATGTTCAGAAAAAAAAATATATATATATATACAGCTAAATTTAAACGATATTGAAATAGATATATATATATATATATATTTTTTTTTTAATCTACAGTTCTATTAAATGAAATTTCATATTCATAAGTTCTTATGATCATTTGTATCTTATTATAATAATAAAATTAAACCATTAATTTTAACAATTTTAGTAATTTATAGTCATCTTTAAAATTCAAAATATAAGGAAAATCTATTTTTATTAGATGATTAATATGATTAATTAATTTATTTTAATAATATAAAATTAAATAAAGATGATAGATGATACACAAATTGTTATCAAATCATTATTATTCAAAGTCATTGATTGTAGTATCTCCTAAATATTAATTGCAAAGTGGTTTTGTACACATGTCATCACAGTGTTCATTCTCACCCAAAAAAATGACATGTTTTTAGAAAATAATGACATGAGATCAAGTTAATTTGACATGAAAATTTTCTTATAAAAATTTATATTTTTGTTAAAGACTTTTAAATATGGTAATAATAATAACTTTTACAAATTTATATATTTCTAGTAAGAATTTATAAAAATGGTAATGACTAATAATGTTTATATCACTATTTAGAAGTTAGCATTTCTGTGTAAATGTTTATTTTGGCAAGACTTTTAAAATATATTAATAACTAATAATTCATATATCACCATTGAAATAAAATAAAATTATATATATCATATTTATAAAAATAAACTAAATATAATTATATTTTAATTTTAAATTAACTTATTTATCATATTTTCTATATATATTTTATATTTTATTAAAATAAAGTGTAAGTGTGCATTAGGGAACACAAAACTAAAGCAATGCTAATCAATTTTTTTGGATGATTAAATGTTTAAAATTTTATTAGCATCCATTAGTTTATTTGATTAATTAAGAAATTGAGTTTACGAGTTTAACATATTAGCTATACATTTAAACAGAAACCCAATCATTATTAAAATTTATACACTTAGAGGATAAGAAACATATTCAAAATAAATAATCACTAAATATAAATAAATAAAATTCAAAGTTATATAAAATATAATTCTTCTCCAATAAAATTCATATAAAATAAAATTAAAATAAATAAAACAAATCAAATGAAACAAAATTACAAAAAAATAGTTGTGATTTCACTCTTTTCCAGACCGATGAATTTAAAATATAAAAATAATAGTATGAAAACGTAAATTTATTTTTATTTAAAATAAAATAAATAAAAATTTAGCTAAAAATTAGTATATTTGCGCATGGCGCAAGAAAACTCCTTATATATATTTATCACATTATGTAATTTTGTAGCTTATACTTAAGCAAAGAAGGAATAATATGTTTTGTACATTAATAATTAATTTAATATTTAGTTTAATGAGTATTATATTATATGTTTAGATGGCTAACATATTTCTCTAAAAAAAAAGAATCATTATGGTGATGACTAGTGTTTTGAAAACCGGATTGCCCGGTTGGACCTTGACTCGTTATTCTAGCCGGTTTTGAGTTGTATTAAAACTGAATTTGAATTAAACCGGTAAACCATGTCATAAACTGTTCAAATTTGCTAAAACCGGTAATCTGGTTCGATATTAAAATCAAGTTTTCTCAAATTCAAGTTTAAAAATAAAAATTTGCAAATTTTAAAAAGATTTCATATTGTTTTTAATATCTATCTAAATCAATTAGTTTCATTATAGTTTATATTATTTTTGAAGTTGTCATTTTATTTTCATAAGATCTTTTAGATATTAACAATGAAATAAAGTTTTATAAGAACAATTTTATTATACATAGATGTAGTTACTGAATTTAAAATTAAATTAAATTTAGAAGTCAGTTGAACTAATTGCACCGATCTGACCATTTACGCAGCTACAATGCCGAATCAATGTCTGATCCGGTTTTTAAAACATTGCTGATGACATATGACATAAATGAAATGCTATAATGTTTCTCAAAGGTATATACAACCATACAATGTTCTAAAAATTGGTCTAGGCGGCACATAGGCTAACTTTGTCCCATCGAAACGATTTTCTTAAAATCTGATTTATACCAATTTATACAATTCAAATCGGTTTAAATCATTATAAATTAATCTAAATAAATTAAATTAAGAGATAATGTTAGAATAAATCGATTTTTTAAACATTGGAACCATATATGTAATCCCAGAGGATGATTTAGGAATTACAACACAAGAATTTTGATTAGAAGGTCCGTAAGAGATATCAAGCTTTCTGGCCTTAAGGATTCATATGATTCTTATATAAAAACGTACCGGTTATATCTCGTCTAGGGAATGCTATGCTTTCACATAGCTTCCAACTTTCTTCAGGAGTAAGAGTTTTTGGTCTAAAGGGAAAACATGTTCGGTCTGCATGGAAACCAACACTTTCATCACGTGAAGTAAGAATCATTTTCCAACCTGCAATTGTATTTCCTTTCATCTCAGAGACTGAAAAGGCATTTATGAAATAGCTATGGAGAGTTCGTAAGTAATGTATGTACAATTAGAGAGCTCACCTCTTTCTTGGGGGAAAACGCCTTTTATTATATCCCAGTCTTCTTTTTTCCATACATCATCCATGACAATTAAATATTTAGATGTTTCCAACAAGTGAAAGATCTTAGCCTGGAGTGTAGGCTCATTCATTTGTTCGATGCCCTTATCTTGAGGTCTAAGGTCTTGCAATAACTTTTGCCAAATATCCATCCGCTTACAATCTTGCGAAACGCAGATCCATGCGAATCCATCAAAATGACTTTGAACAATGTCATGATGTAAGACTTGTCTGGCAAGAGTGGTTTTTCCAATACCACCCATCCCAGATATGGAAACTACTTGGATGTTATCATTCTCCACCAAATGACCAACCAATTCTTTAACACTCTGTTCCACCCCCACAAGATCCTTTTGAGATCCCATAGGATATGTTTGTTGGATCTCCCTCTGTCTCTCTTGTAGAGACGGTGATCTGTAGATGATCTGTTGTATTCCAAAGCTTTGCATTTGCCCAACAACCTTGGCCATTCTCTTAGTTATGCCTTCAATGTCCATAGAAAGACCTCGGCGATCCACTAAGAAACAAGCAAGTCTTTTCACACGCCCCTTGATCCCTTTTTGGTTTCTACTCAATTCTTTCAAAAGAAAGGATTCAATTATGTCTTCAGCATCAAAAACAGTGTCTTTGACATCTTCCAAGAAGTTTCTCACCACACTCTCATATTTCTTGGCATCTGCATCTTTCAACAACGACTGTAACATTCTCATCTGACATTTTAGATCATCAACTTTCTCATGAACTCCCTGCAGTCTCTCTGATTCTCGACTGAGGAGATCCCAGAGTTTCTCCACTCCAAACGACACAACTCCCTCAGCCATCACTATTCTCCTGTTCCACCATCAACACAACACATAAGTACAAACTTGTAGTACGATTTAAAACCGTTTATGATAATCCTTGGTTGATCTAATAAAACATGATACATGTCAGAGGAACTTTACTTAACTTACTTTTATTCAAACAATTTATAACAAGATTTGATGATTAAATGGTTTAAATTCGTAAAACAAGATTTGTAATAATCCAACGAATTTTCGTTTTTAAATTCAGATTCAACCACAACAGAGTCCAAAAGACAGATCAAAGCAAGTTAAACAGACAAATAATGATACAAGAACATGATTTACCTTTCATGTAACAGCTCTTCAACTTGCTTAGAGACGTTCTTTGGAAGAAGAGATATGAATGGCAATGAAAGAGTTGACTCCAAGTCAATCTTATCAACAGTCTATATTGGCTGCCATCTGTGGTTCTGATTTTGAATAAAAAGAAAATATGCGACTTTTCTAGTCTGTAAGGGATAATGACTTTTCGCAGGCAAATAATTCCCCCATATCCTTCCTTCCCTTTTGTACAAAATTTCTACCTTATTTTCAACTTCCAAAATATATTCGTTAATATTTAAAAATTATATTTTTGTTAGAAATAATTAATTAGGAAAATTGATAATATAGACAAAGTTGTTAGATCATGTAGTATGACACCATACAAACTAGAGTTTACATACTATAATCCTTTACTCAATGATAGGATACGACCGTACTGTGGTCAAGTTCTTCTGGTTCTACTTCTACTACTACGACATGTTACCAAGCTTGATGCTTTGTGGCCTTGACACCAAACTATCAAATCTCCGGAATCTGCATGTCTTTCTTCCTCGGTCTATTTGGAATCTTTTCTCCAGTTCCTCATCCCAAAGATTGGTAAAAATTACGAACCAACTTACGTAATCATCAAGTGTGTTATAGATCTTACTTTTTGTTATGATCAGAAGTGTTTTAGAGCTACCTAACTTTTATGTTTTATGTTTCTTATGGAGGAGGGGATGCAGCAAATATTGATATGGTGGAGATGATATTAATTACTAGGCAACGCCAGTGGCTGGACATTGTATGGAAGCATCACATCTCAAGTAGGAGACCAAGATTCGATAGTGCAGAACACTGGTCTCCTAGACACGGAACTAAAACAGTTGCTCAAAGATGGATCCGGGTTCGAACATGACTTCTTACCAGCTGTAGCTGCGGTGCACATCGCCTGGATACTGCTGTTTGTCTTCGTCTTCAATTATTGTATCAAGCTCCTCAGCTTCCAAAGAAGATGAAGAACCTGTGATTTAGATAGAGTCCATCGTGCCGTGTCCCATGTTTCAGCCCTAGGCTCTTGTCAACGCAAGCTAGAAACTCAAAACCAAGAAAACAGAGAAGGCCTGATCTTCTGACCCAACAGTTCAGATCATTGCCTCAGCTTGTGGCTGAACCAACTGAAGCAAGATCAAACTCTTTTGTAGGAACGCACGAGTACTTGGCGCCGGAGATCATTAAGGAGAAGGTCACGGTGCTGCAGTAGACTGGTGGACGTTTGGGGTTCTTCTCTATGAGCTTTTATACGGGAAGACACCGTTCAAAGGTTATGACAATGAGGAGACGTTTGTGTTTCAGAACCTCAAGTTTCCTGATAGCCCTCTTGTGAGCTTCCAGGCAAAGAATTTGATCAGAAGGTTGGTGATGAAGGATCCGGGGAGCCGCCTCGGGTGGGAGAAAGGAGCTGCAGAGATCAAGAGGCATCCATTCTTTGAAGGATTGAACTGGGCTCTCATCCGCTGCGCCATTCCGCCTGATCTGCCTGATGTATATGAGAATGGTGCAACGGAAGCAACTTCTCCTAAAGGAAATGGTAATGGATATCTTGAATGTAAAGCCATGGGAGATCATCTTGAGTTCGAGTTGTTTTAGGGGATAGAGAAAAGACAATACGGGTCTATGCAGACAGAAACTCTGTGGTTTAAGTTATCAAGAGTACCGTTGTTGTTGTAATCCATTTCAAAGTCTAATAGATGAAGTTTGCCTACTTTTTTCCTTACTTTCGCATTGGCTTCAAGGCAAAGCAATCTATTTTCAAAGCCCAAACAAGAAATAAAAGAGCAGAGGCTTAGATATGGATTTAAGTTGAGATAATGGAAGTCTTACATATACGTTGTATCTTTTTGTTCTTGCTAAAAAGAAGTTGCACATAGTTGTCTATCAGAGATGTGATTCTCTTGAGACTTTTTAGCTTTGTGGTTTGCAATGGTAATGCTGATAGCAATCTTGGTGATTGATATATGGTGTTTTATACATCTTGTATATGTGCTTTTCAATTGGTTTTCAAGTCTTTATCGAGTCTTTCTAGTCCTTTTCGAGTCATTACAGGTCTGGAGTTGCATTGGATGGGAGATGGACCAGCTGGAACAAAAGAGGCAGCAAACAGTGCAATTTGGTGGTTTTCACGCAGAACAGTCTTGATGACTGTTCCGGATAGCGGAGCAACCCGAGTGATTGTTCCGAATGAGTGTTCCAGCGGCAGAGATTTTTAAGGAAACTACAATCATTACGGGATTTGCCCTAATTATCCCTATTTTCTCTCCCAGCCGCCTGTGGCTTTGATATATCATATTTTCTGTTTCTCTTTATCATTCTACGCTATTCTAGACAGAAGAAAACCATTGGAGACTTTTGTGCTTTTGGATTGTAAAGGGAGAAGGCTCCATCTCTCTCACCATAGAGAAGATTATCCTGAACCCTCTTTCTATCTCTTTTATTTACATGAAGTCTTATTCAGAATTGATCTTTGTGTTTTCTCTGTTCATGGCTGAGTAGTCAACTTGCTTAGTCTAGGGTGTTAGGGTGTTAGATCCGTGAGCTTGACATAAATAAGTTATAAATCGATTGTCTTCATTCACTGTTGTTCTTAAGGCTTGCATCAAGTTAACCACTTAGTGCCTGATTCTAGGTTTAATCTATTCATCAAAAGTGTTATAGGTTGCTAGACATAACTTGAATGAGCATTGCATCCCTAATCAGCGAAAGTAGATATTAGGGTGTTTTGTGAACATATCGGACTTGATCTCTATTGCTTGCTGTCGCATCTTGATCCAAACGAGAGTTTAGGTATCAAGATCGATTAGCATAGGGGGCAGTACCACGACAGTGGATTGTTCTATTTGAGTGATCCGAGTTCTAGACTTGCTCTTAATTGAACTTGAATAATTGTTTGGCTCACACTTGCTTAACACCCGACCAAACCACCCTAGGCTAGCATTTTAATCATCTGAAATCTTTAATTAATCTTTTTACTTGCTTGTTACGAAATCAACTTTAAAACCCCCATATTGTTTTAGCTTGATATTGATCCCATAAAGATAAAGTGTAATAGTTGGTCTCTGTGGATTCGATCCTAAAGTGATACATCGACATACCATTCGATTGTGGTAGTGTGCACATTAGGTTACTTGGTGTGCGTATACACGTAATATCAATTTGGCGCCGTTGCCGGGGACCATCTTTTTACCTTTATTTTTCGGTTATTTATTTAGTCTAAGACCTCTAACTTGCCTTATCCTTTTTGTTGCAGCTAATGTTCCAGGTGCATGACCAGTAGACATACTCGAAGAAACGCACAAGGAGAGTTAGTTACATTTACCAACCAGGAGCTAGCAAGGTTAGAAAGAACAAATCGTCAACAGCCAAGGCAAACCGACACCACTATGGGTGATCACGCCAATCAAGATGATCTCGCTGCGGCTATGGCACTCATGCAGCAGCAGATGCAACAAATGCAGCAGACCATCCAAGCTCAGCAGGATGCTGCTGAACAGGCTGCTCTCGCGCAGCAGGAACAACAGGCGCAGACTGTTCCAATCGGGCAGAGAAACCTCCCGCGTAACATCCCTACTACGCGCTCTGCCATTGTTCCTCCACCTTGTACTAGGCAGGACTTTGAGATCAAGCCTGCTTTGATCGGTCTAGTACAGAGAAAGGTGTTCTCTGGTCTCTCTACAGAAATTCCAATGGAGCATATTGAGAGCTTCGAAAAAGTCTGCAGTTTCACTCGCGTGAATGGTGTTCCACCAGACTACATCACGTGCATGTTATTCCCATTCTCTCTTGATGGAAAAGCTGCACGGTGGTTGAACTCTCTCCCTACCGGCTCTCTCACTTCATGGGAACAGGTCCGATCAGCGTTCCTCAGCCATTTCTACTCTAAGGCGAGAACAGCTGCATTGAGGAACAAGATCACCTCCTTCAGACAGCTCACTGATGAGCTTTTCTGCGACGCATGGGAGCGCTTCAATGACTATCGCAGAGAATGTCCTCACCATGGATTTGATGATGATTATATCCTGGATATTTTCTATGATGGAGTGGACTGGAAATACCAAGGTGCTCTAAACTCTGCGAGCAATGGAGACTTCATGACTCAAACCACTGCTGGAGCGTTTAAGCTGATTGAGAACATGGCTGCTAGCTCAGCTAATAAGAAAGAGGAGAGTGATCGCTCCATGAAAGGGAACAGTTCTGACGCCCAGAAAATAGATGAGCTGACTGCCAAGGTTGATCAGTTACTGAAAAACAACCAAGGACACGTTTTCAGCATGGAGCAACCTACGGCCGGGCATATTCAGAACCTGAACCAACGACAACCGCAGAGCAATCCGCATGTTGTTCCAGCTACCGAGAACAGTCAACCAGATGAGCTGAAGGGTCTGGGTATGATGATGCAACAACTGTTGCAGGGTCAGCAGGTTCAGGCCAAGGTGTTGAATCAGGTAACCACGGAAATAGACACCAGGATGGGCAACATGTTCACTGAACTGAATAACAAGTATGACAATCTTGCAATCCATATAAGAAAGATCGATGTTCAGCTTGCTCAAACAGTTGAGAGTGTCAAGAGGCAACAAGAGACGCTCCCTGGAAGAACTGATAAAAATCCTAGGACTGAGCACTGTAATGCAATAGAGCAGCCGTTCGCTGAGACTGTTCTAGGCGCAGAAGAGAACACAGAGCAGTCTGCTAGCTCTGGAGTGATTGCTCCTAGCGAACCTGCTGAAACTCCACCAGTGCGAGTCTATGTTCCCAAGGTTCCCTATCCAATTCCACCTAGACATCTGATGGATCCCATTAGTGAAGAGCAGCTGATAGGTTTTAACAAGATGGTGAGAAGGCTTCCTAAAGAACTTGCATTCGAAGATGCTCTGCAGATTCGTCCATTGCTCCAGTTCTTTAAACACTGTAGAGAGACTCAAGAGGAGATCAAGGTCCTCTATACCAGAGCACTGTCTACGCCAGCACTGAAGGTATTGCCTAAGGTTCATGATCCTGGAAAGTTTGTTTTCCCATGTTCCATCGCAGGAACAACCTTCAAGGACGCTCTTTGTGACTCTGGTTCTTGTGTGAATCTCATCTCAAAGGCTATTGTAGACGATTTGGGTATTGCTGATGTTGAGCGTTCTCAGTTGACCCTGACCTTTGCAAACTCTTCCAGAGCAGTCCCATATGGAACCATCCGCAGCCTTCATGTTCAAGTAGGGGAATGCATTGTTCCTGCTGAGTTTCAGGTTGTTGAGATGAACAAAGATCATGAGATGCCTTTGATATTTGGAAGGACATTCATGGCTACTGTTGGAGCAACCATCGATATGCCCAACAAGAGAGTCTGCTTCTCCAACATCAACAAGAAAGTATTCTACAAGGCTGTACCCACCAGATCTTCCTCATCACACGCCTCTCGCATCTCAGTGTTTGATGTAGAAAAGCTGAAGGTTGTTCCAGAGAAGGAGCATGGTGATAAGGGTGAGAGCAGACTGTTCTTTGATGAAGATCCTAGCACTGATCCTACTAAATTCAGAGGGAATTCAAGGGTGAAACAGAAAGTCCAGAAGAAAAGGGTCAAGGAGATCCTACAGTGACTTTGATACCTCTCAAGTGTGATGAGAACTCCATTGAGTATGAGGTAAAGTGCAAGGGTACCTCTAAACCGTTCTCTAAAGCAGAGCTATTCTCACACATGAGCTGAAAGAGAAAGGGGAAGCTGCTGTGAAAGGGTTGTTGAGCAGGGTTTTGAAGCTGAACATGTCTGATTGTGGAGCTTGTTTTGGAACAGGCCCTCCTGCTCAACCCGACTGATCCCAGTCACCAAGTCAAGCTAGAGACTTAAACCAAGCGCTGGTGGGAGGCAACCCACTGGTAAGTGTAAATATAACTTGGTTTTGTTTTTGTTTACTCAATTTTCGTTTTAGTTTATTAAGTTTCAGGTCAAAAAGCAAAAAAAATTCGAGATACTTCAAAAATTCTGGGTTGCAGAAACGGAACAACCTATCCCCTGAAAAGAGCGGTTGTTCCAGGCGATCATCTGACGATAGAACACCCAGAATTTTCATGGAGCGCCTGCTCCACTCAGGTAAGTATCTCGACCCAAACAAAAAAATATTTATTCTTGTTTTGTCCTTCTCTCTGATTTATTTTCACACCAGGGACGTTGTGAAGTAAGTCTGGGGGAGGGTTTTCGTCGTTTACTAACTTGTTTCTTTCTTTTGTTTTTCTTTTAAGTCAGTTTGAGTCAGTTTTTATGATTAAGTCAGTCAAAACTTTGTGGGAATTAAGACCTTATTCTGTGTTGATCACTGACCACCTCGTGCTTTAGTTATCTTATTTAGTGACCTTAGCAGTGGCGAAAGACACACATGTGAACCTTGAACACCCTGACATATCTCACTTGATTCTCCAGAAGTTCTCAGCCGATCAGGTTACACTGGGTAGACATAACTCCACCTTACTTGAACCTAATCTTGACTAAAATTCTTCTTGTTATGGGCATTAGATCAGGAAAACGAGAACACACTCAGGACTTCTTATCCTTTTTATCCATCTTGCTGATCCTGAGTGGCTAGCTCATCTTTAGCTAGTTCCCACCCTGCACCTTAGCCTTTATTCTACCTTCATGCATTTGTTTTTCAGTGTCATATGTGCAGATATGTGCAAAAAGGTCGGAGAGGAAAGGATCAACGCAGCCTCCTACTCGTTACTGCTGCAGAAATTTTGTCAGAAAGGAGAACAAGCAGATTAAGGGAGCAACCGCTCCATAACCAATGAACTGCGCAAGAGCAGGGGTGGAGAACCAGAATGGTCGCGAAATCAGAACCACCAGTGGCACTCAGAACGATCATGTATTACCTCCTTCTTCGTCACATCACCATATCAGTATTCAAAAAAAAAAAAAAAAACGAGAACAATGTGATGGAGAAGGGAAAGAAAGAAAAGAAACATAGAGCCACTGGAAAGGTCGAGCAAGAAGTTGGTACCAAGTATTGAAGAGTGTGTAGAGGAAAGTGGAAAGCAGAACAATCAGTTGCCTGTTCCGTCATCAGAACAGTCGCACCAGATAGAGCAAAAACGAGTAGAGGCTGTGGACATCAATGGATCTATCCTCTCTTGCCATTTTGTGTGATATCATGCATCCTCTTCAATGAAATGGTAGCCCCTAAACACTCTTAACTCCACCATTAAATAGCCTGTTCCACACCTAGACCGTCTACCCTGAATGATGCCTGTGATGAGAAGCTCACGCTACTCTTAAATGAATGTAGGGAGTTCTGTCTCGATAGTGTTGCTTTTTCAGGTTTGAGATGAAGAGTATGGAGCCGATTTTTGAACAGCAGTCAGTGGGGTTCCGGTAAGGGTGTGTTGTCCTAGTTTTACTGCTTGTATGGTTCAGAGATTCGTGGTTAAAGTATGGTTGCTGAGAATATGAGAGTTCCCACACTTTCAAACCTTTCTCCCTGTTCTTGATACTTGACATTGTTTGAGGACAAACAAGGATCTAAGTCTGGGGGAATTGATATATGGTGTTTTATACATCTTGTATATATGCTTTTCAATTGGTTTTCAAGTCTTTATCGAGTCTTTCTAGTCCTTTTCGAGTCATTACAGGTCTGGAGTTGCATTGGATGGGAGATGGACCAGCTGGAACAAAAGAGGCAGCAAACAGTGCAATTTGGTGGTTTTCACGCAGAACAGTCTTGATGACTGTTCCGGATAGCGGAGCAACCCGAGTGATTGTTCCGAATGAGTGTTCCAGCGGCAGAGATTTTTAAGGAAACTACAATCATTACGGGATTTGCCCTAATTATCCCTATTTTCTCTCCCAGCCGCCTGTGGCTTTGATATATCATATTTTCTGTTTCTCTTTATCATTCTACGCTATTCTAGACAGAAGAAAACCATTGGAGACTTTTGTGCTTTTGGATTGTAAAGGGAGAAGGCTCCATCTCTCTCACCATAGAGAAGATTATCCTGAACCCTCTTTCTATCTCTTTTATTTACATGAAGTCTTATTCAGAATTGATCTCTATGTTTTCTCTGTTCATGGCTGAGTAGTCAACTTGCTTAGTCTAGGGTGTTAGGGTGTTAGATCCGTGAGCTTGACATAAATAAGTTATAAATCGATTGTCTTCATTCACTGTTGTTCTTAAGGCTTGCATCAAGTTAACCACTTAGTGCCTGATTCTAGGTTTAATCTATTCATCAAAAGTGTTATAGGTTGCTAGACATAACTTGAATGAGCATTGCATCCCTAATCAGCGAAAGTAGATATTAGGGTGTTTTGTGAACATATCGGACTTGATCTCTATTGCTTGCTGTCGCATCTTGATCCAAACGAGAGTTTAGGTATCAAGATCGATCAGCATAGGGGGCAGTACCACGACAGTGGATTGTTCTATTTGAGTGATCCGAGTTCTAGACTTGCTCTTAATTGAACTTGAATAATTGTTTGGCTCACACTTGCTTAACACCCGACCAAACCACCCTAGGCTAGCATTTTAATCATCTGAAATCTTTAATTAATCTTTTTACTTGCTTGTTACGAAATCAACTTTAAAACCCCCATATTGTTTTAGCTTGATATTGATCCCATAAAGATAAAGTGTAATAGTTGGTCTCTGTGGATTCGATCCTAAAGTGATACATCGACATACCATTCGATTGTGGTAGTGTGCACATTAGGTTACTTGGTGTGCGTATACACGTAATATCAGTGATCTTCTTGGCAGCTACTTGATGAGTTTTGTATTCTCCTTGTGAGTTTCATGGCAGAGCTCCTCAATCAGATTACAAGGGTTTTGTATTCTTCCAGCAACTCCGGAATGTCATCCATCCGCAACTGAGAATAGCAAAATGTAAACTTGACATGTCAGGAGGAAAGCCTGATGTTTTGATTGATTGGTGTCAAATATTCAGGCGAGGGAGGAAAGTATGCAGAGTAATACCTCGGAAGAATTTTTGATATGATAAAACGTAAAGGTCTTCTTTCCAAAATCAGCAGATGTTAAGCTGCTCTGTGCTCTGATAGAAACCCGCCACAACAAATGAAAAGAAACATGTGTCAAGGAAAGGAAGACGCAGATGTGAGATTTCATAACATGTAATAGTAGGGGCACAAAACAATGCATTCACAACATTATCAGTTTTGACAATATGCTCGGATTAAAGAGTCTCGAGGGCTATTCAAGACACAAAAATGATATATTCATATTAACTCTATATGACTCCTAAACTCTCAGGAGATTTATCTAAGTTATTCTAATGCCATGTGGTGATTCCAAGCGCAATCAAAGAACAACCATTTTTAGTGAAACAAAAGATAATCTACATAAACAAGAACTGAGTCTGAAATAGTTAGGCATGGATAAGAACTCACGTGTATTTTCGGGTAACCAGTCGCTGATAATCTCGAAGCAAGGAACCAAGCTCCTTTAATTGCAAAGTCTCTGGAGTGGACTCTTTCCAATGTTGACGAAGTGCTTCAGCTGCCATCTTTTCATTGAGAAGCATTTTCAGTACAAGAATAACACAATCACACATTCTAAAATAGACAAGAGGAAAAACTCACCTGAATCATGGAGGCTCCATTATCAACTGCATCTCCCTCAATCAATCTGGTTCCTAACTCAACGAACTCTTGATCTTCTAACTCCTCGGGTATTTGAAGGCGTAACCCTGAAGAAACAGAGATTCCCATTTTCTTTTGCAAGTCGACGATAGTGAATCCCTCTTGTCCTCTTTCCTGCTGTGACCAAACTCTTGGTGTTAAAACAAGTTGAAAAGCTAATTTAACTGCATTGGCGAGAAACACATAAGATGATGAGCAGGAACCACAGTTACCGTATCCAAATCTCTCTCTGACTCTTTAGTCTCAGGAGGGTTTCTAAGTTGAGGTACAGAAGACCTCTTGGCTATCGGATCATCTGAGAAAAGAGAAAAAGAAAAAAACGAATAACAACATTTTCAGAAGGCTAAACAGTTCAGTAAAACTTCAAAACTTTCAATACAAACTTGATAAAGAAGAAAAAAAAGATTATGCTAGAAATTAAGTGTCTCTAAAATTGCCTACAATCTGCGACCAACACCAAGATTAGTTCGTCTAAAGAGTTTCCAACTATAAGTAACTGATGATGCGTGTACACAGAATGATAGCTAAGTTGGACTAAAACATCAGTATAAATAAGAGAAAGATACCTTCAGGAACCAACCACCAAAGATCACCGAAGGTTGATTTTCCATCAAAACCACCAATTAAAAGATGACGAGCTCCAATACTTGTCATGGTGTGATAAGCTCGAGGAGGAGGAGGTTCATCATTGCTTATTGGTAAGCGCTTCCACTGTGCAGTTACTAGTATGTGAAAATATAAATTTAGCAACAACGCGTAGAAAACAATGCTCAGCAAGAAAAATGATAAAGCACATCACAATTTTATCATCTCACTAGATTGTAAATTACTGAGGTGGATTTTTGGATTTAGAGTGCTCCTTTAGCAGAGGAGACGAATCTCATAAGCAAGAATTTACCTCTGTCTAAAATTATAGTGTCATTATAATATACATCATAACGACTCAGCCATCCACCAGTTCCATGTCCCCCAAATAACAGAAGCTTCATACATGAACATTAATGATGTGAGTGATGTATGTCATGCGAACCTATTTATACAAAAGAGCAAACGGAAGCTGAAAAAGACATACATAATGTCCTCCGGATGTGACAGTGTGACCACATCGAGCTGATGGTGCTTGGCCAGGAAGCTTTAGTTGGGTCCATCCAGGTGTTTCACGTTCTTTCTTCCACAGCAAAGGTAAACCCCACAATAAGATCAGCAAACAGAACAAAAGAAAGAAAGACAACTCAAGAGAATACTCCTCTACATAATTCAATGCAATTTTTAAGTAATTTAGGTAAGGATGAACCTTCATCTATTAGACCCTTCAAAGCCCACAGATCACCCATGATAGGGCCACCACCTCCTGTCAAAGATAACCATAGTCTCAGTTTAGTTGTCATCAGCTCAAGCAGAACAAAGATTCTGGTTCTGGTGTTATACCTCGGCCACCAAAAACAAGTAAACGTTTCTCAACCATGGTGGCTGTATGGCCACATCTAGGAGGCGGCAACGACCCCGAAACCGACAGCTCCATCCATTCAAGAGACACTAACAGACACCAAGAAAGCTGACATTATCATAAACTTAAAAACAGTTTTATTACAAAACTGAAGTAGAGGCGAGATATACTTGTGTCCATAACATACACATCTGACAGCCATTTTTTACCATCCCAGCCGCCACACCTGCCAATGATCATAGGTTACGCCAATGCATGCAACAAGCTGATGAACGTCTAAAATTTCTGAATACTCACAACACAATTTTCTGGTTCCCAATAGCAGCGGCGGCAGAAAAATCACGAGGCGTAGGTAAGTCGCCAAAGCTGGTTAGCTCAGACCACTGCCATATATCTGCAGAAAATGTCAGCAGCAGGGTATTAAAAAGTTCCAGGCAGGTCTCAGTGACATTGTTATGATTGTACACTTACCTGTATCTAGAACCCAGAAGTCACCCAACCTGAAATTGATTTATAGAAGTTACTGAAAAAAGAATGCAAAAACGCTTATAACTAGAAAATAAATAGTAGTGAGTACCTCTTGCCACCAGAACGTCCACCAAAGATGAACATATGACAATCAATAGTGATGGCAATATGAAACGCGCGAGGTGTAGGACCAACTTTTCCTTCAGACACGCTGCCGGTACATTCTGGCTCAAACCAGAGTTTGTTCTCTAGTCGACCGAATCATAAGACAAACCGATTCTCACATGATTAAAAAAGCTGACCATATGATAATTAAAACAATGCCAAGGAGGGGACAAAAGATGCTAAGCAACAAAACTAACACCGAATCGAATAATTTCATTGTGAAGTTTTCAGTTTTCTATAATTTTTCCAAAGTAACTATCTTTGATGGAAGCATCAGCCTAACTAAGCTTAACAGACAAATAAACTACCAGAAACACTAGTCTTTCATTATAAACAAAGCAAGCCAAGACAGTAACTCAAGAGAAATTAAAAAAAAAAAGCATTTCTTTGGATCAAGGAATCAATAATCATAGGCTGAAGTATAATATTACCAATGTCATAAACAATGATGTCGTTGAGGAACTTCTTGTCGACGAGGCCGCCGAACACCACGACCATGGATTTTCCGACATTGACAGCTGTATGTCCACTGATGAAGAATAAAAATCATCAGCTGAAATTAAAATCGGAAATTGAATGGAGAAGAAGTAATTAATTTACCTCCTGGGCTGTGGAGGAGTTCCGGTGAAATCGGATGAGGAAGCTCTAACCCAGTTATGCATACGGTCGCGATGGTGTCTGAAAACGCACGGATCACCGCGTTTTTGGATTCGTTTCAAGTACTGGACTTCTCCTCCTCTCAATTAGAGTCGAAAACAAATTTGCAGAGACCGAAAGGACTCTTGTTTGGTAGAGTTTCATGATCTGATTTTATTATAATCCAGACTGAGTTTTGTTTTTAAACCATCAATTTGTCCGGTTTGATAGTAAAAGACAAATTACAGAACTCGATGAGAACTAACCGGTTTATCCCGGTTTATCATTGAGTTGCGTTTAGTTTCAACTTTCAAGTGGGTGCTGTGTGTTATTAGTTTTCAATCAAAAGTGCTGATCACTTGAGTAGTGTCAGACAAATTACAGAACTGGATGAGAATCAACCGGTTTATCCCGTTATTTAAAATTTGGAAAGCAAAACTAAGATTCGGTTCGGTTCTGTCTGGTTGAGCTATCATTGCGTAACTGTTTGGTTGTATATTTATGTTTAGTTTCAAGTGGATGCTGTGTGGTATCAGTTTTCAATCAAAAGTGCTGATCACTTGAATAGTGAAAAAAGCGAACCAGGACGCGAAGGAATGGAACCAAGAGACTTTCTTGAATCCTCTAAGGTGTTGTATATATGATTTGATTGCGCCATTGATATCAACTGTGAGGAGAGTCCCATTGTGGTGAGAAACTCTTGACTTTGGTTTCAATAAACTCCAAGGTTCTATATCTGTTAAAACGGATTAACTAGATGTTTCATTTAAAAGCTCTTGACATTCCTTAAACCAAATGATAAAATCATGTTAAGAATGATGTTCAGTGATCACTATCAAAGCACCGTTCTATCTCAAATTCCGACCATACAAGTCAACTAGGCACACACAACGGAGAAATCGAAGAAGATATACAAATGTATTTCCAAACTTAGCATTACAGTGAATGAGCATGCAAACAGATAAACGAAATATATCACAAACAAGATATGTAAACTTCACACACCAATACAACAAAAACGACATATATCACATCACAGAATCAATAAGTGGGTACTGATTCTGAGTAGGTTCACCTGAAAACCGAATAATAAAAAGGTTAGATAGTTGAGACTTCCACACTAAACTTCATGGAGAACAATATTGACATTATACCAAACAAAAGTATATATACCTGAGACGGTTGTATTCTCCTTATTCGTCGCCACGATAGTCTAATTGAACACTGGGAATGTGTTGGACTTTGTGGTAACTTTCCCCACCTGGTACGAGTTTCGTCTCCCACTCCTTCTTCTTATGTATGATTTCCAGTTCCTTTAAAGAAGTGATATACTTGAGCCCTTCCGGTAGCTCCTTCAACTTTTCACAATACCATATAGACAAGGTACGAAGACATGGCATCGACCCTTCTTCCACTATCCACTCTTCCAAGTCGTCTAGGTACGACATTTCAAGCTTAGATAATTGAGGGAATCCACCTTTTGAACACACCATCTTCCTCCCCACGAAAGCATTACTTGATAATTCAACCGACTTTAAATGAAGCAACTTTTCCAGAATCTGCAGTGGATCCTCCTCCATTTCACAGTTAGTTAGAGATATGTGTGCAAGGTTGGGAGGCAATCGAGAGTGATCAGGAAGCCTTGTCATATGCATCCATATCACTAAATGCCTTAGCTTAATGAAATTACAAACGAAATCCAAATCATAAGCCCCATCGGATTCGTTGTTCTCATCGATCAATCTAAACTCCTCCAGGTTTGTTAATTCACCGAGAGATGACGCTAGAATTTCAGAAGTATACCTGCCTTTGAGAAATATCTCGAGAGTCCTGAGCTTTTTCATTCGGAGGAAGTCAGTGATGCTACCGTATTCTGATCGGAACCAGCCCAAGTACTCCAGGTTCACTAGATTACCCAATTCCAACTTTGTTTTAGCGTCAACAAAAGGGGGAAGCAGCAGGAACCTCAACTGTACCATCTCTTTAAAGATACTTGGCAGATGAACTCTTTCCCGGGAGTAAATACTCAAATAGATTAGAAGCTTTAGATTCCGTAAAGAAGAAGGTACATGAGTTGCCCAACCCATTTGTAAGCTCAAATATCTCAAATGAATGAGTTTTCCAATGCTCGAAGGTATTCTCCACCCTTTAGAGTCTATTTTATAATCTAAACTCAAATCTAAGACCCTAAGTAACAGTAAATTTTGGAATCCTTGACCTGACTGCTTCCAAAAGTTGCTGTCGAGTCCAAACCCCAAAAAAGATCTAGCTTTTTGATTGTTTTTACGTCCCAGCATATCAAATGCATTACCACCACCGTGTACTACGAGTCTGCGAGATCTGGTAGGAGTATGAGCATTGATGGTGGAGGTGGAAGTAGTAGGGACTTTGATAAACTGAAGAAAGTTCTCTTCTTTGGCTTTATATAAACATACTTCTCTCATCATGTCATGCATTTGACAATACTCCCATTTGCAACTCAAATCCTCTTTTACTCCAATAACCATATTTCTCCTTACTAGCTCGTCTATGTATTCTTCTCCAATTTTCCTAGTGGTTGCTCCATCGCAACTTGACGTTATTATTCCTTCTGCTTCCCAGTAATAATACAATCTCTCCACTTGTATCTTGTCATCTTCGGGAAAATGAGCTAGGTAGAGGAAACAATGCTTTAACTGCATTGGCAAATCTTCATAGCTCATAGACAATACTCGGTAAACAGAATCTTGACTTTTGTCATCTATGCGAACTATCTGACTTTGAATATTGTCATCTACTCTTTTCCACTCTTCAACCATGGTTTTATTAGCTAACAAGCCTCCCAGCACTTTAACGGCTAATGGTAGTCCTCCACAATATGTGACCATTTTCTTACCCATGGCTTCTAGTTCTTCATCAACATTAAATTCTGAAACACAGTAACACATTGTAAGATTGGCCTAGAATTAATTTGTCTAGTCTTTTCAAATGTTCAAATAAAAAATAATATCTATATATATATAGTTTATATAAAAATCTACTAATAATAACAATCTCAATTAATTCAAAAGGTTGTGAATTCCACTTATGTTAAAAGTATGTGTCTTTTCAACAATTAAAAGTTGTGTCTTTTTATTTAAAAATAACTATTTATATTGAAAGAGTGTGACAATTTATATTGAAAATTTGTGACTCTTCATATAAGTATTATTACAAAAAGACACAAACTTTTAATTTAAAAGATGTGACTCTTCAAACAAAATTTTAAAAATCTATAAATAGTCCAATGTCCATGTCTTCTCAAAGCATAATTTTCACTAATCAAATAAAATGGTGAAGAAGAAAAACAATTAATAATAGCAAACCCAAACAATGTTGAAAAGTTGTGTGTTTTATATGAATCTTATTTCTTGTTAAAAGTTGTGTCTTTTCATTATATATTAAGAAATGTCATTTCGTTTCAAGAGTTGTATATTAGTTAGTATTTAAATTAAAAAGATATAATTATTTACATGAAAATTGTGACTATTCATATATGTATCATTTCAAAATAACTACCTTTAAATTGAAAAGATGTGACTATTTAAATTGAAAAGTTGTGACTATTCATATAAGTATTATTTCAAAATAACCACCTTTAAACTGGGAAAAAATGTGACTATTCATCTATATGAAAGTTGCATCTCTTAATTTTTTATATGAAAAGTTGTATTTATTAGTATTCAGATGAAAATTATGTTTTTTCGTTTTTATTTTTCTCATATCTGTTTATTAATATTTTATAAATATTTGCAATTGTTTTATTTCTAAAAATCAGTGTATTGATTAATATGAAAATTGGAATCTCTTAAGTTTTATACATAAAAGTTGCATCTCTTAAATGTCTTACATGAAAAACTCAAACAATGTTGAAAAGTTGTGTATATTTATAGGAATTTTATTTCTTGTTAAAGTTGTGTCTTTTCGTTATTTGTTTCAAGAGTTGTGCATTAGTCAGAATTTAATTGTAAAATATGTAATTATTTAAATGAAAAGTTTTGACTATTCATATTTCTATAATTTCAAAATAATTACATTTAAATTTGAAAAGATGTGACTATTTAAATTGAAAAGTTGTGACTATTCATATAAGTATCATTTCAAAATAACCACCTTTATATAGAAAGATGTGACTATTCATATATATGAATAAAGTAAAAACAAAAAGACATAAATTTTCATTTCATTACTAATAAAAATAACTTTTCATAAAAAAACTTAAGAGACACAATTTTCATATTAACAATGATTAAAAAAATGATAAATATTTACGTGGTGTCATCAACGAAGAGGTACAAATGTGTTGTGATTTAAGGATATGAACGCATCATAATCTAAGAGGTATAACGTGTTGTGATCCAAGAGGTACAAACATATCATGATCCAAGGAGTATGAACGTTTTGTAACTGAAAGGATGTGAATGTTTTTTGACCGAAAATATACAAAATGGTCGTAACCGAAAGGCTGCCAATGATCATAAATGAAAAAGTGTGAATGGATCTAGACCGAAAGGATGTGAAATTAATCTTGACTGAAAGGGTGAGAACAGATCTTGACTATGACCAAAATGGTGCAAATGGGTTATGACCGAAAGGGTGCAAATGATCGTGACCGAAAGGTTACAAATGGATTGTGACCGAAAAATTGCAAACAGGTCGTGATCAAAGGGTGCAAATGGTCGTGATCGAAAGATTGCGAATGGGTTGTGACCGAAAAAGTGTAAACGGGTCATGACAAAAAAAGGGTGTGAACGATTTGTTACCGAAAGAGTGTGAATGGGTCTTGACTTAAATGGTGCGAACGAGTCATCACCAAGAGATTGCTAAAGGTCAACCATGATGTTGGTGATATAATAATATGATCTTTTTTGGCCAACATAAAAAGTCTATTTAAAACAAATACTAATATTTATGAAGTATTAATATATAGATATGAGTAAAGTAAAAACCAAAAACAAACACATAAATTTTCATCTCAATACTAATAAATGCAAAACAATTCCATATAAGTTTACTTTCATATTAACACTGATTAAAAATTATAAATATTTATATAGTGTCATCAACAGAGAGGTATAAATGTTTTGTAATTTAAGAGATATGAACGGATCATAATCTAAGAGGTATGAACATGCTATGATCCAAGAGATACAAATGTATCATGATCCAAGGGGTGCGAAAGTGTTGTGACTGAAAATGTGTGAATGTATTATGACCGAAAATGTACAAAAGGACCGTGACCGAAACTCTCTGAACTGTCATAAATGAAAGCGTGCGAACGGTTCTTGACCGAAAGGATGTGAAATTAATCATGACCGAAAGGATGCGAATGGATCTTGACCATGACAAAAAGGGTACAAATGGGTTATGACCGAAAGCATGCAAATGAGTTATGACCGAAAACGTGCAAATGGGTTATGATCGAAAGGGTGCAAATGGTCGTGTTTGAAAGATTGCAAATGGTCGTGACCGAAAGATTGCAAATGAATCGTGGCCAAAAAATTGCAAACGGGTTGTGACCAAAGGGTGCAAATGGTCGTGACCGAAAGATTGCAAATGGGTTGTGACAAAAAAGTGCAAACGTGTCATGACCAAAAGGAGTAAACGGATCATAACCGTATGAGTGTGAACGGATCGTAACTGAAAGAACGTGAATGGATCGTGAATGAAAGGGTGCAAACGAGTCGTATCCAAAGGAGTGTCAATGAATCATGACCGAAGAGGTAAGAATGGATCGTGACTGAAAAAGTGCGAACGAGACATCACTGAAAGAATGTTAAAGGTCAACCATGGTGCTGGTGATATAGAGTATGACCTTTTCTCGACAACATAAAAAGTCTATCCAGATTATAATATATCTTTTTTTTTAATATTTCTTAGATTTTACCTGTTTTTACCCATCCGGAAACTATTTTGTCTTATGGTCAACCATGGTGCTGATGATATAAGAGTATGACCTTTTCTCGACAACATAAATAGTCTATCCAAATTAGAGTTTATCATTTTCTTAATATTTCTTAGATTTTGCATGTTTTTACCCATGCCCAAAATTTTTGTCTTATGGATCTCAATTTCAATTTACACCATTTCGTTCACACCATTTACACTTTTTGGTAATGACACATTCATACCTTCGGTCAAGGTACATTCGTCCACCCCATGGACCAAGTTCATACTTCTTGAATCACATCATGTTTGTATCACTTAGTTTAAGACGTGTTTGTACCTTTTAGGTTATGAGTCGTTCGTACTTTTCGTTGATAACACAACCGTCTAACGTAAAAGATACATTTTTTATTTGAAAAGATTTTTTTTGTTTAAAAAGAGATTTTATTTATTTATTATAAATTGATATAATTTAAAATTTTAGAGTAACTTACCTAAAATAATAAAAAAATGTATAATTTTATTAGGATTGATATATTTGTATTTTAGTTGTAATTTAAAATTATAGAATATACATTTTTAATATTATCAATAAGTAAATATAAACACATATGTTCTACGTTTTGACATGGGAATCCTTTTAATAAAATTATTTTTTATACAATATATAAATTATAATATCATATATTTATTTATAAAAATAAGTTTCCACGCGTTATCGCGTGGGTTCCTTGGCAAGTTAAAAATAATGGAAATTAAACTTAAAACTGAAATTTATACTATTAAACCGGAATTTCTAATAAGATTATGCCTTTAGTTTTCAATGATAATTACAATACCATGCCACTAGCTATTTTTTTTAAAATAAATTTATTAAAAGAAATATTTTAACTATATCCCTTATATATTAATTGAGAAACATTACAACATTGTTTTGTAGCCACGTGTCACCATAAGAATGAAATTCAGAATTCTTAGAGAAATAGGTCGGTCCATCTTAATTTATATTATATTTTTTATTAAACTAACTTTTAAATTGATAATTAATGATTATGAATATAAATATTTGATAGTAATTTTTGTATCTTAGCTTTTTTTGGTTTAATTTTATATTATTAAAATATATTAAACAACCACATCAACCATATAATAAAATGTTTTTTATATGTTATATTTTGAATTTTTAAAACGACTATAAATTACTAAAAATATTAAATGTCTTACACTAAAATTTTGTAATTAATGGTTTAACTTGTTTTGGTAATAACAAGATATAAATGATCATAAATCGTATGAATATAATTGTTTTGATTTATTTACCAAAAAATATCGTAAATAAACAAGATGTAATGTTTTGATTTATGTATTTACTCTAATTTAATTATGTACATAATACATAAATGAATACAAATAAATAATAATAAATAAAATTTATTTTTATATATAATATTCATTTGCGTGGATCTTAATCTAGTTTCCTACTTAATTGCTAAACATCCTCCCATGATTCATCTAACTTAACAAAGAAGAATATTTATATTATTCTAAAATTATAAAATACATGATGTAAAACTATACATATTTGTAGTATATAATATTGAATATACTTGATAAATCATTCAGAAGACTATTATATTTAGTATTATTATGATTTTCCAAACTACATAAAAGATTTTAGTATAAATATGGAATTTGTTCAAATTCTCAATTGCCTACTAGCAAACCTATTTTAATTTATAACATTCAAATTTATTGGTATTGTTCATATACATAGTTATTTGCTATAATTCAAACTAGATTGTAACCCGCACACCCGTGTGGGTAACATTTCATTTATAAATATAAAATTTTATATTATTTTGTATATAATCATTTATGATAATATATTGCTGTCATTTTAAAAATAACTTAATAGATGATATATAGTTCTAAATATTAAAATTTAACATATGTTAACAATTTTAATTTTTGTAAAAATTATTACATAATTTATAAATATTAATCATTTTAAAATGTGAATGATATTTTAGTCACTTTAAGCGTGAATGACATTTTATTTATTTATCTAATGAAAGTATTTTTCAAAATATATTGGTTTACCAATTCAACATAATTTTAATATGTTTGTACAAAAACATAATGTTAATATGTAATTCATTAATTAATTCTATTTTAATATAATGTAGAATATACTAATAAAAATTATAAAATTAGCATATAATTTCATTATTTTGTTTATAATAAAATTTTGATTAAAATTAATTTATAATAATATTATACTACTAATTACGAAATTAATCAGTGCATTAATTAAAATAATATTTAAAATTTTAAAAAGATTTTGTTAGATTTTTTCTCTACAGATTTTGTTATTCCTAAAACTAAAATTTAAATTTATAGTTAAAATAGATTTGTTATTAATATCCTTATAATTATTTAGAAATGTTATACATTAAGTAAACAATAAAATATATGGAACTAGACTTCTAGTATGACAATTTTGTAGTAGATAAAAATGGTACTTTTCTTTTAATAGATTAGATATTTGATAAGCTGAAATTATGGAAGCATAACAAAACTTTAACAGTTTTGAGAATATATTTTTTGTATTTTTAATATTTACTAAATAACTTACAATCTAGAAAATCACATTTATAAATCTTAGTAGGTCAAAATTTACTCATTCAAATGAAAATGACTTAAATATTTCAAAACTTAGATATTTACGTTTGAAAACAAAAACTTTGAATGCAATTTCTTATAAAAAATTTAGACCTAGCTAAATGGTATATTTTTGACATCAATGATATCAATCTTAATATTTTAAATTTTGATAATTCTGGCATCCTCAAAATATTCTAAATTTCGTAATTTTACACGATTGAAATCTATAAAGAATATTCTGCGTTAATTCTAAAAACCAGCACTAAACCTACTTATATAAATATTGGGTTATGGTTCATATATTTATGTGTAATTTTTACGGATTATTTTATCAATATACAAAGGTTATTTAGTATGAGATGGTTGAGTAAACATATAAAATCATTTTTTTGTTGTAACATACATATAAAATCATAAAGTATTATAAGAATATTAAACAAATTTTAACTAATATGATATATGTGATTACTTCGTTTTAGTGTTAAATTATAGAAACATAAATTAAAACTTGGGAAAAATAAACAGATAATTATATTTTCATTATCATATAATAGTATTCATATAATTTTTATAAAAAAAAACTAATAAACTCTATATATGAATGTATGTAATTCTGTAAAATGTAAATGATTATAAATTAATGTACATTAAAATAAAATATTATAAGTTCATCTTATATTAGATGTTAGTTACTAACATAAAAATAAATTAGATACACAAATTAAATATAAATTATGCACAAAACTTAAAAACATATGAAATATGTATAAAGTTATAATTTTTGTCAAAAATCTAGTTAACATTAATACGTAAATTAAAATTAAAACTAAAACTACAATATGTGAATTTACAAGTATTTTTTATGTTATGTATCCTACTTATGAAGCTGTGGTCTTTAATAGATTTGAAATTCAGAACTTATATATTGTAGGTTTGTCTTTTGTAGTAGGTTTACTTATATGGTCTCTAATGGATTCCATGGATAAGTCATGTTAACACTGATGTTAATAGGTTTGGTCTTTAATGGACTCGGTTCTTAATAACATGATCAATGTTTGTCCACACACAAAAAGGGTCTTTAATGGACTCGGTTATAAACATGGACAAATGGACGTACCCGTTATCTCTCTTCTAGGGAATGCTATGCTCTCACATAGCATCCAACTTTCTTCAGGAGTAAGGATTTTTGGTCTAAAGGGAAAACATGTTGGATCTGCATGGAAACCAACACCTTCATCGCGTGAAGTAAGAATCATCTTCCAACCTGCAATTGTATTTCAAAAGGCATTTATGAAATAGCTATGGGGAGTACTTAAGTAATGTATGTACAATTAGAGAGCTCACCTCTTTCTTGGGGAAAAACATGTTTTATTACATCCCAGTCTTCGTTTTTCCATACATCATCCATGACAATTAAGTATTTAGATCTTTCCAACAAGTGAAAGATCTCAGCATGGAGTGTACCCTCACTCATTTGTGCGATGCTCGTATCATGTGGTCTAAGCTCTTGCAATAACTTTTGCCAAATATCCTTCTTCTTAAAATATTGAGAAACGCAGACCCATGCGAATCCATCAAAATGACTTCGAACAATGTCATGATGAAAGACTTGTCTCGCAAGAGTGGTTTTTCCAATACCACCCATCCCGGATATGGAAACTACTTGGATGCGATCATTCTCCACCAACTGACCAACCAGTTCCTTAACACTCTGTTCCACGGCCACAAGATCCTTTTGAGATTTCTCAGGATATGTTTGTTGGATTTCCCTCTGTCTCTCTTGTAGAGACGGTGATCTGTAGACGATCTGTTGTATTCCAAAGCTCTGCATTTGCTCGACAAGCTTGGACATTCTCTTAGTTATGCCTTCAATGTCCATAGAAATATTTCGGCGATCCACTAAGAAACAAGAAAGTCTTTTCAGATGCCTCTTGATCCCTTTTTGGTTTCCACTCAATTCTTTCAAAAGAAAGGATTCAATTATATCTTCAGCATCAAAAACAATGTCTTTGACATCTTCCAAGAAGTTTCTCACTACTTCACTCCCATGTTTCTTGGCATCTGCATCTTTCAACAACGACTGTAACATTCTCATCTGACATTTTAGATCATCAACTTTCTCATGAACTCCCTGCAGTCTCTCAGATTCTCGAGCCAAGAGCTCCCAGAGTCTCTGCACTCCAAACGATACAATTCCCTCAGCCATCGCTATTCTCCTGTTCCACCGTCAACATATGAGTACAAACTTGTATAGTAAGATTTAAAACCGGTTATGATAATCCTTGGTTGATCTAATAAAACATGATACCTGTCAGAGGAACTTTACTTAACTTACTTTTATTCAAGCATTGATGATTAAATGCTTTAAATTCGTAAAACAAGATTTGTAACAATGCAACGAATTTTTGTTTTTAAATTCAGATTCAGAGCAAGTTAAACAGACAAATAATGATACAAGAACGTGATTTACCTTACATGTAACAGATCTGCAACTTGCTTAGCGACGTTCTTTGGAAGAAGAAATAATGAAAGAGTATCGACAGTCTATGACAGTCATCTTGTGGTTCTAATTTTGAATTAGAAAAGAAAATAGGAGTTTTTTTCTAGTCTCTGGCGATAATGATTTTTTCGCAAGGCAATAATGCATTTGCTTTAGGCCCCACTCGAAACATTCACTATACTTCTCCCTTATTATTCTTTTTGGTAAAAAAAATTTTCTTCCTCATTTTCAACTTTCAAAATATATTCATTGATATTTACATTATATTTTCGTTAGAAATAATTAATTGGGAAAATTGGTAATATAGACAAAGTTATTAGATCATGTAGTATGACACCATACAAACTAGAGTTTACATACTATAATCCTTTACTCAATGATAGGATACGGCCGTACTGTGGTCAAGTTCTTCTGGTTCTACTACTACTACATGTTAACAAAGCTTGATGCTTTGTGGCCTTGACACCAACCTATCAAATCTCCGGAATCTGCATGTCTTTCTTCCTCAGTCTATTTGGAATCTTTTCTCCAGTTCCTCATACCAAAGATTGGTAAAAATTACGAACCAACTTACGTAATCATCAAGTGTGGTTTAGATCTTACTTTTTGTTATGATCAGAAATGTTTTAGAGCTACCTAACTTTTATGTTTTATGTTTCTTATGGAGGAGGGGATGCAGCAAATAGTGATATGGTGGAGATGATATTAATTACTAGGCAACGCCAGTGGCTGGACATTGTATGGAAGCATCACATCTCAAGTAGGAGACCAAGATGCGATAGTGCAGAACACTGGTCTCCTAGACACGGAACTAAAACAGTTGCTCAAAGATGGATCGGGGTTCGAACATTAGCTTCAAGGCAAATCAATCTATTTTCAAAGTAAAATGCAAGAGGCTAAACAAGAAAAAAAAAGAGCAGACGCTGAGATACGGATTAAGTGGAGATAATGGAAAATCTTACATATGGGTACATGTTTTTGTTCTTGACTAAAAAGAAGTTGTACATGTCTTGTTGTCTATCAGATATATGATTCTGTTGAGACTTTTTTTAGTTTTGTTGTTTGCAATGGTAGTGCTGATAGCAATATTGGTGATCTTCTTGGCAGCTACTTCATGAGTTTTGTATTCTCCTTGTGAGTTTCATGGCAGAGCTCCTCAATCAGATTACAAGGGTTTTGTATTCTTCCAGCAACTTCGGGATGTCATCCATCCGTAACTGAGAATAACAAAATGTTAAATTGACATGTCAGAGCATGTGCCAAGAGCCTGATGTGTTGATTGATTGCTGTCAAATGTTCAAGAGAGCTCATAACAGGAGGAAAGTATGTGGTATTACCTCGGAAGAAGTTTTGATATGATAAAACGTAAACGTCTGCTTTCCGGGGAGGCCAAAATCAGTAGATGTTAAGCTGCTCTGTGCTCTGAGACTCACGCCACAACAACGAAAACAAACATGTGTGACGGAAAGGAAGAATCAAATGTGAAATTTCATGATGTTTAATACTTTTCAAAGGGGTACAAAGCGATGCATTTACAATCAACTTTTATGTGAGGACTGCACAACATTAAGAAATGAATCAGTTTTGGCAATTCTTGGATTAAAAAGTCTCAAGGGCTATTCAAGACACAAAAAATGATATTGATATTAACTCTATATAACACTCCTAAACTCTCAGGAGATTTATCTAAGTTATTCTAATGCCATTCCAAGCGCAATCAAAGAACAACCATTTTTATTGAAATAAAAGATAATCTACATAAACAAGATAATGTAAGAACTCACGTGTATTTTCGGGAAACAAGTCGCTGATAATCTCGAAGCAAGGCATTAAGCTCTTTTAACTGCAAAGTCTCAGGAGTGGACTCTTTCCAATGTTGACGAAGTGCTTCAGCTGCCATCTATTCGTTGAGAAGCATTTTCAGTACAAGAATAACACAATCACACATCCTGAAAAAGACAAGAGGAAAAATTAACCTGCATCATGGAGGCTCGATTATCAATTACATCTCCTTCAATCAATCTGGTTCCTAACTCAACGAACTCTTCATCTTCTGACTCCTCGGGTATTTGAAGCCCACAAGTATTGAGTGAGATCCCTATCTAGAGTTCCACGTCCATTTTTCTCTTTAATTTTTAGAAGGCTAAACAGTATACTAAATTCAATCAGATGTGTAAACCTTCAAAACTTTTAATACAAACTGTGATCAACACCAAGATTAGTTCGTCTAAAGACTTTCCAACGATAAGAAACATTCAGTACAAATAAGAGTAAGATACCTTCAGGAACTAGCCACCAAAGATCACCGAAGGTTGATTTTCCATCAAAACCACCAATTAAAAGATGACGAGCTCCAATACTTGTCATGGTATGGTAAGCTCGAGGAGGAGGAGGTTCATCATTGTTTATTGGTAAGCGCTTCCACTGTGCAGTTACTAGTATGTGAAAATATAAATTTAGCAACAACGCGTAGACAGCAATGCTCAGCAAGAAAAATGATAAAGCACATCACAATTTTATCATCTCACTAGATTGTAAATTACTGAGGTGGATTTTTGGATTTAGAGTGCTCCTTTAGCAGAGGAGACGAATCTCATAAGCAAGAATTTACCTCTGTCTAAAATTATAGTGTCATTATAATAGACATCATAACGACTCAGCCATCCACCAGTTCCATGTCCCCCAAATAACAGAAGCTGCATACATGAAAATTAATGATGTGAGTGATGTATGTCATGCGAAGCTATCCTTACACAAAAGAACAAACAGGAGCTGAAAAAGACATACATAATGTCCTCCGGATGTGACAGTGTGACCACATCGAGCTGATGATGCTTGGCCAGGAAGCTTTAGTTGCGTCCATCCAGGTGTTTCACGTTCTTTCTTCCACAACAAAGGTTAACCACAATAAGATCAGCAACCAGAACATTACATATAATGCAATTTTGAAGTAATTTAATTAAGGATGTACCTTCATCTATTAAACCCTTCAAAGCCCACAGATCACCCATGATAGGGCCACCGCCTCCTGTCAAAGATAAACATATCACACACCATAGTTTTAGCTTAGTTGTTATCAGATCAAGCAAAAAATAATTGTGATCATGACCTATACCTCAGATGTCAGAACCAAAGAACTATCAAACTAGTGGATTTGCTTAAAAGTATGAATCCTTAAGATTGGAAGAGGGTTTCTACATTACATATACCATCCCGTTCAGGACAATTCATTAATGACTGGAAGTTATTAACTTACAACGATGCATAAATTGCTATTTATTAATATTTGATTCATATTTCACTCAAGTTCCCCCCCTCCTCTAATTTGTTTGTTTTCTTTATTTGCATTTTATGGACTTATATTGAATTTGGATGTGTAATTCGTGGAACCAAACACATCAGCATCCTTAACATGTTTGATGAATGAAAAGGTGGAACAGTAAATAAATTTTCGGTCTTTTACTTTTATCTATCATATGAGTCCGCCAAGTTGGTTTAATATGCAAACACCTTAACTTTTTTAAGAGAATGGTGATAAGTCAAGAGCAAGAAGCTACAAAGTTTAGGTTCAAGGTGTTATACCTCGGCCACCAAAAACAAGTAAACGTTTCTCAACCATGGTGGCTGTATGACCACATCTAGGAGGTGGCAACGACCCCGAAACCGACAGCTCCATCCATTCAAGGGACACTAACAGATACCAAGAAAGCTGACATTATCAGATACTAAAATCAGTCTAGTACAAAACTGAAGTAGAGGAGAGAGATAAAGTTTTACTTGTGTCCATAACATACACATCTGACAGCCATTTTTTACCATCCCAGCCGCCACACCTGCCAATGATCATAGGCTAAGCCAATGCATGCAACAACCTGATGGAACGTCTAAAATTTATGATACTCACAACACGATTTTCTGGTTGCCAATAGCAGCGGCAGCAGAAAAATCACGAGGCGTAGGTAAGTCGCCAAAGCTGGTTAGCTCAGACCACTGCCATATATCTGCAGAAAATGTCATTAATAGGTGTCTCATAGAAGTGCCAAAGCAGAGAAATTAAAACTCCGAGGCACACTTACCAGTATCTAGAACCCAGAAGTCACCCAACCTGTAATTGATTTATAGAAATGAGCTCTTATGTAAAAACGCTTATAACTAGAAAATATATAGAAGTGCGTACCTCTTGCCACCAGAACGTCCACCAAAGATGAACATATGGCAATCAATAGTGATGGCAACATGAAACGCGCGAGGTGTAGGGCCAACTTTTCCTTCAGAAACGCTGCCAGTACATTCTGGCTCAAACCAGAGTTTGTTTTCTAGTCGACAGGATTAAAGAAGAAGCAAATCATAAGACCACCAATTATCACATGATTAAAAAAGCTGAACATATGATACTTAAAACAAGGCCAAGGAGGGGACAAAAGAAGCTCAGAAACAAAACTAGCAAAATAAGAAAAGAGAGTATCCATCTGATTCCTCTTCAACAACACTGAATCGAATAATCTCATCTTGAAGTTTTCAGCTTTCTATAGTTTTTTTTTTTTTTGGCAAAGTAACTATCTTTGATGTAAGCATCGTTCTATCAAATAAACTACTAGAGACAATAGTCATTACAAGCAGAGCAAGCCAAGAACGTAACTCGTGAGAAAGAAAGCATCTTTCTACCTAAAGTATGATATTACCAATGTCATAAACAATGATGTCGTTGAGGAACTTTTTGTCGACGAGACCGCCGAACACCACGACCATGGATTTTCCGACATTGACAGCTGTATGTCCACTGATGAACAATAAAAATAATCAGCTGAAATTAAAATCGAAAATTGAATGGAGAAGAAGTAATTAATTTACCTCCTAGGCTGTGGAGGAGTTCCGGTGAAATCGGAAGAGGAAGCTCTAACCCAATGATGCATACGTTTGGCGATTGATGTCTGAAAACGCACGGATCACAGCGTTTTGGATTCGCTTCAACTAGTACACTTCTTCTCCTCTCAATTAGAGTCAAAAACAAATTTGCAGAGATCGAAAGAACTCTCTTGTTTGGTAGTCTCTCATGATCTGATTTTATTATAATCCAGACCGAGTTTTGTTTTTAAACCATCAATATTGTCCGGTTTGGTAGTAAAAGACAAATTTGGAAAACTCAGGTTCGGTTCGGTAACTATACAAGTCAACTAAGCACACACAACGGAGAACATCGAATAAGATATGGTTCAACATACAAATGTATTTCCAAACTTAGCATTACAGTGAATGAACATGCAAATAGATAAACGGAATATATCACAAACAAGATATGTAAACTTCATACAACAAAAACGACTTATTATCATATCACACAATCGATAGTGGTGGGTACTGATCCTGAGTAGGTTCACCTGAAAACCGAATAACAGATAGTTGAGATTTTCACACTAAACTTCAAGAAGGATATATACCCAACAAAATGAACAATTTTGACATTATACACAAAAAAATATATACCTGAGACGGTTTTATTCTCCTTATTCGTTGCCACGATAGTGTAATTGAACACTGGGAATGTGTTGGACTTTGTGGTAACTTCCCCCACCTGGTACGAGTTTCGTCTTCCACTCCTTGTTCTCGTGTGTGATTTCCAGCTCCTTTAAAGAAGTGATATACTTGAGCCCTTCCGGTAGCTCCTTCAACTTTTTACAATTCCATAAAGACAAGGTACGAAGACATGGCATCGATCCTTCTTCGACTATCCACTCTTCCAAGTCGTATAGGTTCCATATTTCTAGCTTACATAATTGAGGGAACCCACCTTTTGAACACACCATCTTCCTCCCCACGAAAGACCTTAGATGTAATACAACCGACTTTAAATGAAGCAACTTTTGCAGAATCTGCAGTGGATCCTCCTCCATTTTACAGTCACTTAGAAATATGTGTGCAAGGTTGGGAGGAAATCGAGAGTGATCAGGAAGCCTTGTCACATGTATGCCCAGCGCTAAACGCCTTAGATGAATGAAATTCCAAACGAAATCCACATCATAAGCCCCATCGGATTCGTTGTTCTCTTCGATCAATCTAAGCTTCTCATCGATCAAGCTAAGCTTCTCATCGATCAAGCTAAGCTCCTCCAGGTTTCTTAATTCACAGAGAGATGAAGCTAGAGTTTCAGAAGTATACCTGCCTTTGAGTTTTATGTGGAGAATCCTGAGCTTTTTCATTCGGAGTAAGTCTGTGATGCTACCGTTTTCTGATCGGAAGCCGCTCAAGTACTCCAGGTTCACTAGATTACCCAATTCCAACTTTGTTTTATCGTCAACCAAAAAGGGAAGCAGCAGGAACCTCAACTCTACCATCTCGTTAAAGATACTTGGCAGATGAACACTTCCGTAGGACTTAAGTTTCAAATAGATTAGAAGCTTTAGATTCCGTAAAGAAGAAGGTACATGAGTTGCCCAACCTATGGCTAAGCTCAAATATCTCAAATGAATGAGTTTTCCAATGCTCGAAGGTATTCTCCCTCCTTTAGAGTCGTTTTTATAATCTAAACTCAGATCTAAGACCCTAAGTAATTGTAAATTTCTGAGTCCTTGAGCTGACTGCTTCCACAAGTTGCTGTCGAGTCCAAACCCCAAAACAGATCTAGCTTTTTGATTGTTTTTACTTCCCAGCATATCAAATGCATTACCACCACCGTGTACTGCGAGTCTTCGAGATCCGGTAGGAGTATGAGCATTGATGGTGGAGGTGGAAGTAGTAGGGACTTTGATAAACTGAAGAAAGTTCTCTTCTTTGGCTTTATATAAACATACTTCTCTCATCATGTCATGCATTTGACAATACTCCCAACTGCAACTCAATTCCTCTTTTACTCCAATAACCATATTTCTCCTTACTAGCTCGTCTATGTAGTCTTCTCCAATTTTCCTAGTGGTTTCTCCATCGCCACTTGACGTTATTATTCCTTCTGCTTCCCAGTAATAATACAATCTCTTCACTTGTATCTTGTAATCTTCGGGAAAATGAGCTAGGTAGAGGAAGCAATGCTTTAATTGCATTGGCAAATCTTCATAGCTCATAGACAATACTCGGTAAACAGAATCTTGACTTTTGTCATCTATGCGAACTATCTGAGTTTGAATATTCTCATCTACTCTTTTCCACTCTTCAACCATGTTTTTATTAGCTAACAAGCCTCCCAACACTTTAACGGCTAATGGTAGTCCTCCACAATGTGTGACCATTTTCTTACCCATGGCTTCTAGTTCTTCATCAACAATAAATTCTGAAAACAGTAACACATGTTATAAGATTAGAGCCTCGAAATAATGTCTCTAGTCTTTTCAAATGTTCAGAAAAAAATATAGATAGTTTAATTCAAACAGTATTAAAATAGATATATATATTTTAATCTAAAGTTCTATTAATTGAGACTTCATACCCATTTTTTGATCATTTGTATCTTGTTATAACAAACAAAATTAAACCACTGATGACAACAATTTTTTAACAATTTAAGTAATTTATAGTCATTTAAAAAATCAAAATATATCATATACAAAAAATCTAATTTTATTATATGATTAATGAGATTGTCTAATTTACTTTAATAATATAAAATTAAATAAAAATGATAGAAGATACACAAATTGTTATCAAATCTTTTTTTGGGTCAAATTTATCAAATATTTATCATTCAAAATCTAATATCCCTAAACATTTTCGCAAAGTGGTTTGTACATGTCATCACAACATACATTCTCACAAAAAAAAGATAACCTGTCTTTAGAAAATAGTGATATGAGATCAATTTTTTTTTTTGATATGTAAAATTTTATTATATAAAAATATATTTCTGTAAATATTTATAAATATGGTAATAAATAATAATTTTTATAAATTTATATTTTTAGTAAGAAATTTTAAATATGGTAGTAACTAATAATTTTTATATCACTATTTAAAAGTTAACATTTTTGTGTAAATTTTTATTTTGACAGGACTTTAAATACATTAATAATCAATAATTCATATATCATCATTAAAATATAATAAAAATATATATATCATATTTATAAAAAAATAAACTAAATATAATTACATTTTAATTTTTAAATTATTAATCATATTTCTATAAATATATATTGTTTTCCTACTAAAATAAATTGTAAGTGTGCATTAACAAATACAAAACTAAAGCAATGCTAATCAATTTTTTATGATTAAATGTTTCAAATTTTATTAGGATCTATTAGTTTATTTTATTAATTAACAAATTTAGTTTACGATTTTAACATATTTTAGCTATACATTTAAATAGAAATTCAAAATTTATTAAAATTTATACACTTAAAGGATAAAAAACATATTTAAAATAAATAATCACTAAAAAAATATAAATAAACTCATATTTATATAAAACATAATTATCTTCTATTGAAATTAAAATAAATTAACCAAATCAAATGAAACAAAATTACAAAAAGTTATGATTTCACTCTTTTCTAAACTGATGAATTTAAAATATAAATATAATAATATTAAAACGTAAATTTATTTTCTTTAAATAAATAAAATAATAACACGTGTTAAGCAAAGAAGGGATAATTAATATGTTTTGTATTTTAATAATTAATTTTATAGTTAGTCTAATGAGAATTAGATTATATGTTTAGATTATAACTTATTGCTCTAAGAAATTAAAGAGTCATTATGGTGATGACCAACGTTTTGAAAACCGGACCGTCTGTTTGGACCGTGACTCGTTCTTTTAGCCGGTTCCTAGTTGTGTTAAAACCAAATTTGAATTAAACTGGTAAACCTTATCAAAAAACTTGTCAAACTCGTTAAAACCGGTGATTTGGTTCGATATTAAAATCCGGTTTTCTCAAATTCAAGTTTAAAAATAAAATTTGCAATTTTAAAAAAGATTTCAAAACAAAATCATATTGTTTTTAATATTTAACTAAATAAATTACTTTCACTATAATTTTATATTATTTTTGAAGTTGCATTTTATTTTCATATGATTTTTTATATTAACAACGATAGAAAGGTTTATATAATTAAATTGATTATACATATATATAGTTACTTAATTTAAAATTAGATTAAAATTTAAAAGCCGCTTGAACCGGGTTGGACCGAGCCGACCATTTACCCATGTACAATGTCGAGTCAATGTCTGATCTGGTTTTTAAAACATTGGTGATGACATATGAAATAAATCAAATGGTATATTGTTTCTCAAAGGTATATATAATAATATATGTCATGCGGATTTAGGAATTAATACACAAGATTTTTGATAAGATGTCCTGTAAGCAATGTTTTTAAACTTGGACCGAACTGGCGGTCAGACCGGGTTGAACTATCAACCGAAAATAATCTGGGTTGGGTTAATACTAAAACCCAACTAAATTTGAACCAGTTAAAAACCCCTATCAAACCGTCAAAACCCTAGGAACCGGCGATCCAATGAATCGGCCAAACTACGGTTAGTATATAAGCCAAAATTTTGTTAATGAAATAATTAATTTTTCTTCTTTTTTAAATAAAAAATAAGTTTTATTAAAGATTAATAAAATATCGTCTTTCGTCTTTTTCTTTTGTCGTCTCTACAACTCATAAATTACAAGATTCACAAAGTTTAATACGTCAAGATGTTGTTTTTGTCTACTTCTCACTTTGTTTAAATTTTATTTCATGATCACTTGTTTTGAAGACTTCTAATAATTGAAACCTTTATGTTTGTGAAATTTGTATTTCAAAATATAAATTTTACTATAAATTTTTTTTATAAGATGATAAAGATTTAGAGTGATAAGATTTGCGAATAAAGTTTAATTATGCTTTTCATATTGATTTTAAATTTTAATTGTTATTTTTAAGTTTTTCTACACATTATGGCTATTTAAACATTTTATTTGATATGATCTATTTTTTTTTAAGAATATGCATATTATTTATAAAATATCATTAAATTTAGTTTAATCTAATTAAACCCGATCGAACACGGTTCAGACCCGGTTGAACCACAATGACCCATGATCTAAAAAAATTTCGGTTCGCTAGCCGATCCGGTTTTAAAAACACTGCCCGTAAGAGATTTCTGGCCTTAAGGATTCATATGATTCTTATAGAAAAACGTACCCGTTATCTCTTTTCTAGGGAATGCTATGCTCTCACATAGCTTCCAACTTTCTTCATGAGTAAGAGTTTTTGGTCTAAAGGGAAAACATGTTGGGTTTGCATGGAAACCAACACCTTCATCACGTGAAGTAAGAATCATCTTCCAACCTGCAATTGTATTTCCTTTCATCTCAGGGACTCAAATGCATTTATGAAATAGCTATGGGGAGTATTAAGTAATGTATGTACAATAAGAGAACTCACCTCTTTCTTGGGGGAAAACGTCTTTTATTATATCCCAGTCTTTGTTTTTCCATACATCATCCATGACAATTAAATATTTAGATGTTTCCAACAAGTGAAAGATCTTAGCCTGGAGTGTACCCTCATTCATTTGTTCAATGCCCGTATCATGTGGTCTAAGGTCTTGCAATAACTTCTGCCAAATATCCTTCCGCTTAAAATCTTGGGAAACACAGATCCATGCGAATCCATCAAAATGACTTCGAACAATGTCATGATGAAAAACTTGTCTCGCAAGAGTGGTTTTCCCAATACCACCCATCCCAGATATGGAAACTACTTGGATGCTATCATTCTCCACCAAATGACCAACCAATTCGTTAACACTCTGTTCCACCCCCACAAGATCCTTTTGAGACCTCTTAGGATATGTTTGTCGGATCTCCCTTTGCCTCTCTTGTAGAGACGGTGATCTGTAGACGTTATGTTGTATTCCAAAGCTCTGCATTTGGGCAATAACCTTAGACATTCTCTTAGTTATGCCTTCAATGTCCATAGAAATATCTCGGCGATCCACTAAGAAACACGAAAGTCTTTTCACACGCCTCTTGATCCCTTTTTCGTCACCGCTAGATTCTTTCAAAAGAAAAGATTCAATTATATCTTCAGCATCAAAAACAATGTCTTTGACATCTTCCAAGAAGTTTCTCACTACTTCATTCTCATGTTTCCTCGCATCTGCATCTTTCAACAACGACTGTAACATTCTCATCTGACATTTTAGATCATCAACTTTCTCATGAACTCCCTGCAGTCTCTCAGATTCTCGAGCCAAGAGCTCCCAGAGTCTCTGCACTCCAAACGATACAATTCCCTCAGCCATCGCTATTCTCCTGTTCCACCGTCAACATATGAGTACAAACTTGTATAGTAAGATTTAAAACCGGTTATGATAATCCTTGGTTGATCTAATAAAACATGATACCTGTCAGAGGAACTTTACTTAACTTACTTTTATTCAAGCATTGATGATTAAATGCTTTAAATTCGTAAAACAAGATTTGTAACAATGCAACGAATTTTTGTTTTTAAATTCAGATTCAACCACCACAGAGCCCAAAAGACAGATCAGAGCAAGTTAAACAGACAAATAATGATACAAGAACGTGATTTACCTTACATGTAACAGATCTGCAACTTGCTTAGCGACGTTCTTTGGAAGAAGAAATAATGAAAGAGTATCGACAGTCTATGACAGTCATCTTGTGGTTCTAATTTTGAATTAAAAAGAAAATAGGAGTTTTTTTCTAGTCTCTGGCGATAATGATTTTTTCGCAAGGCAATAATGCGTTTGCTTAGGCCCACTCGAAGCATTCACTATAGTTCTCCCTTATTATTCTTTTTGGTAAAAAAAAATTTCTCCCTTATTTTCAACTTTCAAAATATATATTCATTGATATGTATACATTATACTTTTGTTAGAAATAATTAATTGGGAAAATTGGTAATATAGACAAAGTTATTAGATCATGTAGTATGACACCATACAAACTAGAGTTTACATACTATAATCCTTTACTCAATGATAGGATACGACCGTACTGTGGTCAAGTTCTTCTGGTTCTACTTCTACTACTACGACATGTTACCAAGCTTGATGCTTTGTGGCCTTGACACCAAACTATCAAATCTCCGGAATCTGCATGTCTTTCTTCCTCGGTCTATTTGGAATCTTTTCTCCAGTTCCTCATCCCAAAGATTGGTAAAAATTACGAACCAACTTACGTAATCATCAAGTGTGTTATAGATCTTACTTTTTGTTATGATCAGAAGTGTTTTAGAGCTACCTAACTTTTATGTTTTATGTTTCTTATGGAGGAGGGGATGCAGCAAATATTGATATGGTGGAGATGATATTAATTACTAGGCAACGCCAGTGGCTGGACATTGTATGGAAGCATCACATCTCAAGTAGGAGACCAAGATTCGATAGTGCAGAACACTGGTCTCCTAGACACGGAACTAAAACAGTTGCTCAAAGATGGATCCGGGTTCGAACATGACTTCTTACCAGCTGTAGCTGCGGTGCACATCGCCTGGATACTGCTGTTTGTCTTCGTCTTCACTTATTGTATCAAGCTCCTCAGCTTCCAAAGAAGATGAAGAACCTGTGATTTAGATAGAGTCCATCGTGCCGTGTCCCATGTTTCAGCCCTAGGCTCTTGTCAACGCAAGCTAGAAACTCAAAACCAAGAAAACAGAGAAGGCCTGATCTTCTGACCCAACAGTTCAGATCATTGCCTCAGCTTGTGGCTGAACCAACTGAAGCAAGATCAAACTCTTTTGTAGGAACGCACGAGTACTTGGCGCCGGAGATCATTAAAGGAGAAGGTCACGGTGCTGCAGTAGACTGGTGGACGTTTGGGGTTCTTCTCTATGAGCTTTTATACGGGAAGACACCGTTCAAAGGTTATGACAATGAGGAGACGTTTGTGTTTCAGAACCTCAAGTTTCCTGATAGCCCTCTTGTGAGCTTCCAGGCAAAGGATTTGATCAGAAGGTTGGTGATGAAGGATCCGGGGAGCCGCCTCGGGTGGGAGAAAGGAGCTGCAGAGATCAAGAGGCATCCATTCTTTGAAGGATTGAACTGGGCTCTCATCCGCTGCGCCATTCCGCCTGAGCTGCCGGATGTATATGAGAATGGTGCAACGGAAGCAACTTCTCCTAAAGGAAATGGTAATGGATATCTTGAATGTAAAGCCATGGGAGATCATCTTGAGTTCGAGTTGTTTTAGGGGATAGAGAAAAGACAATACGGGTCTATGCAGACAGAAACTCTGTGGTTTAAGTTATCAAGAGTACCGTTGTTGTTGTAATCCATTTCAAAGTCTAATAGATGAAGTTTGCCTACTTTTTTCCTTACTTTCGCATTGGCTTCAAGGCAAAACAATCTATTTTCAAAGCCCAAACAAGAAATAAAAGAGCAGAGGCTTAGATATGGATTTAAGTTGAGATAATGGAAGTCTTACATATACGTTGTATCTTTTTGTTCTTGCTAAAAAGAAGTTGTACATAGTTGTCTATCAGAGATGTGATTCTCTTGAGACTTTTTAGCTTTGTGGTTTGCAATGGTAATGCTGATAGCAATCTTGGTGATCTTCTTGGCAGCTACTTGATGAGTTTTGTATTCTCCTTGTGAGTTTCATGGCAGAGCTCCTCAATCAGATTACAAGGGTTTTGTATTCTTCCAGCAACTCCGGAATGTCATCCATCCGCAACTGAGAATAGCAAAATGTAAACTTGACATGTCAGGAGGAAAGCCTGATGTTTTGATTGATTGGTGTCAAATATTCAGGCGAGGGAGGAAAGTATGCAGAGTAATACCTCGGAAGAATTTTTGATATGATAAAACGTAAACGTCTTCTTTCCAAAATCAGCAGATGTTAAGCTGCTCTGTGCTCTGATAGAAACCCGCCACAACAAATGAAAAGAAACATGTGTCAAGGAAAGGAAGAAGCAGATGTGAGATTTCATAACATGTAATAGTAGGGGCACAAAACAATGCATTCACAACATTATCAGTTTTGACAATATGCTCGGATTAAAGAGTCTCGAGGGCTATTCAAGACACAAAAATGATATATTCATATTAACTCTATATGACTCCTAAACTCTCAGGAGATTTATCTAAGTTATTCTAATGCCATGTGGTGATTCCAAGCGCAATCAAAGAACAACCATTTTTAGTGAAACAAAAGATAATCTACATAAACAAGAACTGAGTCTGAAATAGTTAGGCATGGATAAGAACTCACGTGTATTTTCGGGTAACCAGTCGCTGATAATCTCGAAGCAAGGAACCAAGCTCCTTTAATTGCAAAGTCTCTGGAGTGGACTCTTTCCAATGTTGACGAAGTGCTTCAACTGCCATCTATTCGTTGAGAAGCATTTTCAGTACAAGAATAACACAATCACACATTCTAAAATAGACAAGAGGAAAAACTCACCTGAATCATGGAGGCTCCATTATCAACTGCATCTCCCTCAATCAATCTGGTTCCTAACTCAACGAACTCTTGATCTTCTAACTCCTCGGGTATTTGAAGGCGTAACCCTGAAGAAACAGAGATTCCCATTTTCTTTTGCAAGTCGGCGATAGTGAATCCCTCTTGTCCTCTTTCCTGCTGTGACCAAACTCTTGGTGTTAAAAACACGTTGAAAAGCTAATTTAACTGCATTGGCGAGAAACACATAAGATGATGAGCAGGAACTACAGTTACCGTATCCAAATCTCTCTCTGACTCTTTAGTCTCAGGAGGGTTTCTAAGTTGAGGTACAGAAGACCTCTTGGCTATGGGATCATCTGAGAAAAGAGAAAAAGAAAAAAACGAATAACAACATTTTCAGAAGGCTAAACAGTTCAGTAAAACTTCAAAACTTTCAATACAAACTTGATAAAGAAGAAAAAAAAGATTATGCTAGAAATTAAGTGTCTCTAAAATTGCCTACAATCTGCGACCAACACCAGGATTAGTTCGTCTAAAGAGTTTCCAACAATAAGTAACTGATGATGCGTGTACACAGAATGATAGCTAAGTTGGACTAAAACATCAGTATAAATAAGAGAAAGATACCTTCAGGAACCAGCCACCAAAGATCACCGAAGGTTGATTTTCCATCAAAACCACCAATTAAAAGATGACGAGCTCCAATACTTGTCATGGTGTGATAAGCTCGAGGAGGAGGAGGTTCATCATTGCTTATTGGTAAGCGCTTCCACTGCGCAGTTACTAGTATGCGAAAATATAAATTTAGCAACAACGCGTAGAAAACAATGCTCAGCAAGAAAAATGATAAAGCACATCACAATTTTATCATCTCACTAGATTGTAAATTACTGAGGTGGATTTTTGGATTTAGAGTGCTCCTTTAGCAGAGGAGACGAATCTCATAAGCAAGAATGTACCTCTGTCTAAAATTATAGTGTCATTATAATAGACATCATAACGACTCAGCCATCCACCAGTTCCATGTCCCCCAAATAACAGAAGCTTCATACATGAACATTAATGATGTGAGTGATGTATGTCATGCGACCTATTTATACAAAAGAGCAAACGGAAGCTGAAATAGACATACATAATGTCCTCCGGATGTGACAGTGTGACCACATCGAGCTGATGGTGCTTGGCCAGGAAGCTTTAGTTGGGTCCATCCAGGTGTTTCACGTTCTTTCTTGCACAACAAAGGTAAACCACAATAAGATTAGCAAACAGAACATAAGAATGCAATTTTTAAGTAATTTAGGTAAGGATGAACCTTCATCTATTAGACCCTTCAAAGCCCACAGATCACCCATGATAGGGCCACCACCTCCTGTCAAAGATAACCATAGTCTCAGTTTAGTTGTCATCAGCTCAAGCAGAACAAAGATTCTGGTTCTGGTGTTATACCTCGGCCACCAAAAACAAGTAAACGTTTCTCAACCATGGTGGCTGTATGGCCACATCTAGGAGGCGGCAACGACCCCGAAACCGACAGCTCCATCCATTCAAGAGACACTAACAGACACCAAGAAAGCTGACATTATCAGAAACTTAAAAACAGTTTATTACAAAACTGAAGTAGACGAGAGATATACTTGTGTCCATAACATACACATCTGACAGCCATTTTTTACCATCCCAGCCGCCACACCTGCCAATGATCATAGGCTAAGCCAATGCAGGAAACAAGCTGATGGAACGTCTAAAATTTCAGATACTCACAACACGATTTTCTGGTTGCCAATAGCAGCGGCAGCAGAAAAATCACGAGGTGTAGGTAAGTCGCCAAAGCTGGTTAGCTCAGACCACTGCCATATATCTGCAGAAAATGTCAGCAGCAGGGTATTAAAAAGTTCCCAGGCAGGTCTCAGTGACATAATGTCACTGACATTGTTATGATTGTACACTTACCTGTATCTAGAACCCAGAAGTCACCCAATCTGAAATTGATTTATTTCTAGAAATAAGCTATTCCGGTGAAAGTAGAAATGTAAAAACGCTTCTAACTAGAAAATATATAGTAGTGAGTACCTCTTGCCACCAGAACGTCCACCAAAGATGAACATATGGCAATCAATAGTGATGGCAACATGAAAGGCGCGAGGTGTAGGGCCAACTTTTCCTTCAGAAACGCTGCCAGTACACTCTGGCTCAAACCAGAGTTTGTTCTCTAGTCGACAGGATAAAGAAGAAGCAAATCATAAGACAAACCGATTATCACATGATCAAAAAAGCTGCACATATATGATACTTAAAACAAGGCCAAGGAGGGGTCAAAAGAAGCTCAGAAACAAAACTAGCAAAATAAGAAAAGAGAGTATCCATCTGATTCCTCTTCAACAACACCGAATCGAATAATCTCATCTTGAAGTTTTCAGCTTTCTATAGTTTTTTTTTTTTTTTGTTGCAAAGTAACTATCTTTGATGTAAGCATCGTTCTATCAAATAAACTACTAGAGACAAGCAGAGCAAGCCAAGAACGTAACTCGTGAGAAAGAAAGCATCTTTCTTGAAGCAAGGAAACAATAATCCTAAGGAAGTATGATATTACCAATGTCATAAACAATGATGTCGTTGAGGAACTTCTTGTCGACGAGGCCGCCGAACACCACGACCATGGATTTTCCGACATTGACAGCTGTATGTCCACTGATGAAGAATAAAAATCATCAGCTGAAATTAAAATCGGAAATTGAATGGAGAAGAAGTAATTAATTTACCTCCTGGGCTGTGGAGGAGTTCCGGTGAAATCGGATGAGGAAGCTCTAACCCAGTTATGCATACGGTCGCGATGGTGTCTGAAAACGCACGGATCACCGCGTTTTTGGATTCGTTTCAAGTACTGGACTTCTCCTCCTCTCAATTAGAGTCGAAAACAAATTTGCAGAGACCGAAAGGACTCTTGTTTGGTAGAGTTTCATGATCTGATTTTATTATAATCCAGACTGAGTTTTGTTTTTAAACCATCAATTTGTCCGGTTTGATAGTAAAAGACAAATTACAGAACTCGATGAGAACTAACCGGTTTATCCCGGTTTATCATTGAGTTGCGTTTAGTTTCAACTTTCAAGTGGGTGCTGTGTGTTATTAGTTTTCAATCAAAAGTGCTGATCACTTGAGTAGTGTCAGACAAATTACAGAACTGGATGAGAATCAACCGGTTTATCCCGTTATTTAAAATTTGGAAAGCAAAACTAAGATTCGGTTCGGTTCTGTCTGGTTGAGCTATCATTGCGTAACTGTTTGGTTGTATATTTATGTTTAGTTTCAAGTGGATGCTGTGTGGTATCAGTTTTCAATCAAAAGTGCTGATCACTTGAGTAGTGAAAAAAGCGAACCAGGTCGCGAAGGAATGGAACCAAGAGACTTTCTTGAATCCTCTAAGGTGTTGTATATATGATTTGATTGCGCCATTGATATCAACTGTGAGGATAGTCTCATTGTGGTGAGAAACTCTTGACTTTGGTTTCAATAAACTCCAAGGTTCTATATCTGTTAAAACGGATTAACTAGATGTTTCATTTAAAAGCTCTTGACATTCCTTAAACCAAATGATAAAATCATGTTAAGAATAGTATTAAGTGATCACTATCAAAGCACCGTTCTATCTCCATTTCCGACCATACAATACAAGTCAACTAGGCACACACAACGGAGACAGCGAAGAAGATATGGTTCAACATGCAGATGTATTTCAAACTTAGCATTACAGTGAATGAGCATGCAAATAGATAAAACGGAATATATCACAAACAAGATATGTAAACTTCATACACCAATACAACAAAAACGACTTATTATCATATCACACAATCGGTAGTGGTGGGTACTGATCCTGAGTAGGTTCACCTGAAAACCGAATAACAGAGAGTTCATACTTTCACACAAAACTCCAAGGAGGATATATAACAAACAAAATGAACAATATTGACATTATACCAAAAATAATATATACCTGAGACAGTTTTGTTCTCCTTATTCGTGGCCAAGATAGTTTAATTGAACACTTGGAATGTGTTGGACTTTGTAATAACTTTCCCCACCTGGTACGAGTTTTGTCTTCCACTCCTTGTTCTGATGTGTGATAACCAGTTCCTTTAAAGAAGTGATATACTTGAGCCCTTCCGGTAGCTCCTTCAACTTGTCACAGAACCGAATAGACAAGGTACGAAGACATGGCATCGACCCTTCTTCGACTATCCACTCTTCCCAGTCGTCTAGGTACCATATGTCTAGCTTACATAATTGAGGGAATCCACCTTCCTCCCCACGAAAGATCTTTGATGTAATTCAACCGACTTTAAATGAAGCAACTTTTGCAGAATCTGCAGTGGATCCTCCTCCATTTCACAGTTAGTTAGAGATATGTGTGCAAGGTTGGGAGGCAATCGAGAGTGATCAGGAAGCCTTGGCATATGCATCCATATCACTAAATGCCTTAGCTTAATGAAATTCCAAACGAAATCCAAATCATAAACCCCATCGGATTTGTTGTTCTCATTGATCAATGTAAGCTTCTCCAGGTCTCGAGAGTCCTGAGCTTTTTCATCCGGAGGAAGTCTGTGATGCTACCGTATTCTGATCGGAAGCCGATCAGGTACTCCAGGTTCACGAGATTACCCAATTCCAACTTTGTTTTAGCCTCAAAAGAACGGGGAAGAATCAGGACCCTCAACTGTACCATCTCGTTAAAGATACTTGGCAGATGAACTCTTTCCAGTCCCCAGGAGGAAATTCTCAAATAGATTAGAAGCTTTAGATTCCGTAAAGAAGAAGGTACATGAGTTGCCCAACCCATGTCTAAGCTCAAATATCTCAAATGAATGAGTTTTCCAATGCTCGAAGGTATTCTCCCTCCTTTAGAGTCGTTTTTATAATCTAAACTCAGATCTAAGACCCTAAGTGATTGTAAATTTCTGAGTCCTTGAGCTGACTGCTTCCACAAGTTGCTGTCGAGTCCAAACCCCAAAACAGATCTAGCTTTTTGATTGTTTTTACTTCCCAGCATATCAAATGCATTACCACCACCGTGTACTACGAGTCTGCGATATCTGGTAGGAGTATGAGCATTGATGGTGGAGATGGAAGAAGTAGGGACTTCGATAAACTGAAGAAAGTTCTCTTCTTTGGCTTTATATAAACATACTTCTCTCATCATGTCATGCATTTGACAATACTTCCATTTGCAACTCAAATCATCTTTTACTGCAATAACCATATTTCTCCTTACTAGCTCGTCTATTGTATTCTTCTCCAATTTTCCTAGTGGTTTCTCCATCGCAACTTGACGTTATTATTCCTTCTGCTTCCCAAAGATTATACAATATCCGTACTTGTATCTTGTCATCTTCGGGAAAATGAGCTAGGTATAGGAAGCAATGCTTTAACTGCATTGGCAAATCTTCATAGCTCATAGACAATACTCGGTAAACAGAATCTTGACTTTTGTCATCTATGCGAACTATCTGAGTTTGAATATTGTCATCTACTCTTTTCCACTCTTCAACCATGGTTTTATTAGCTAACAAGCCTCCCAACACTTTAATGGCTAATGGTAGTCCTCCACAATATGCCACCATTTCCTTACCCATGGCTTCTAGTTCCTCATCAACATCAAATTCTGAAAATAGTAACACACGTTATAAGATCAGAGTCTTGAAATAATAGTGTGTTTAGTCTTTTCAAATGTTTTTAAAATATATATATATATTTATAACAATATGCAGTAAAAATTCTATAATTAATAAACACATAAAGTACAAACATTAAACATTGTATTATTTGTTTTATATTCACAAATGAAGTTCATTTCTATTTTTTCTTAACATTTCAATATATTTTGATAATATTTCGTAAAATTATATATAAAAATACATTTTAAATTCTATAAAACATATTTTGTATACACCAAATAGTGTAACAAAAAAATATAAATGTCGGATTTCTAAAAGTTAATTAATATACAGGGGCGGATGTAGAACAAAATTTTACTGGGGGCAAATCATATGTAAATACAACTATATAAATAAAACATGATTTTCAGTAAACGTATGTAACAAAATTTTGGGTAAGTTAAAAAGAATTTAATGATTTTATAGGGGGCAAGTGCCACCTTCTTGAGCTTAGTAGAACCGCCACTGTTAATATATATATATATATGATAAAATCAAATATTTTATCTACTAATAATAGCAATCCTGATTAATTTCAAAGGTTATGAATCTTACTTATGTTGAAAAGTTGTATCTTTTCTAAAAATCGAAATAGTTGTGTCTTTTCAAAATAACTACTTTGGTTGTGTTGTTTCATAAAAAAAAACTGAAATGTATTAGTTTGAAAAATTGTGTCTGTTCATTATATAAATTGTATATTTTCATAACAATCTGAATATTATTAATTTTTAAAATTGTATATTTTCATTATAAAAAAATTATATATATAATAGCATACCAAAACTGGTGATATCGTCACTTTTTAAAAGAAAAAAGGTTTTAAGTCCAACAGTCATATTTGATTGAATTTAATGATATAAAAAAACAAAACTGCGGTGCGTTGCATCTTTTCACCGAATAGTCTCCATCTCAAAACAATACAACTCTTAGATGAAGCATCCTTTATCAATCTATATATATGTGTGTTTTTAAAGACTCATTCCTGTTATCGTTTTCCATCTCCTCTTAAATTACCTTTCCACCAAAAATCTTAGAATTGATTTATTTGTTTGGCTCTCTAAAGCGTGTTTACAATGAGTTTTCATTGTTATTGTTCATCATAATCCCTTTTTTTTTTTCAAAAACCACTATCAACATCATTTTCTTTAAACAAATTTGGGGTTTCCATCATTCAATTTTTTAAATAGTTGTTACAACATATCTAATTTATATGTGTTGTTGTTCTTGCGTTTTGTCATGATAAAACCATCGTTCTATCTCCAGTTCCGACTATGAAAATCAACTAAGCACACACAACGGAGACATCGAAGAAGATATGGTTCAACATACAAAATATATTTCAAACTTAGTATTACAGTGAATGAGCATGCAAACAGATAAACGAAATATATCACAAACAAGATATGTAAACTTCATACAACAAAAACGACTTATTATCATATCACACAATCGATAGTGGTGGGTACTGATCCTGAGTAGGTTCACCTGAAAACCGAATAACAGAGAGTTGAGACTCACACTAAACTTCAAGGAGGATACATAACCAACAAAATGAACAATATTGACATTATACCAAAAAGAATATATACCTGAGACAGTTTTATTCTCCTTATTAATTGCCACGATAGTTTAATTGAACACTAGGAATGTGTTTGACTTTGTGATAACTTTCCCCACCTGGTGCGAGTTTCTTCTTCCACTCCTTGTTGTTATGTCTGATATCCAGTTCCTTTAAATAAGTTATATACTTGAGCCCTTCCGGTAGCTCCTTCAACTTCTTACAATACCGAATAGACAAGGTACGAAGACATGGCATCGACCCTTCTTCGACTATCCACTCTTCCAAGTTGTGCAGGAACCGTATTTGTAGCTTACATAACTGAGGGAATCCACCTTTTGAACACACCATCTTCCTCCCCACGAAAGTACTATATGATAATTCAACCGACTTTAAATGAAGCAACTTTTGCAGAATCTGCAGTGGATCCTCCTCCATTTTACAGTCACATAGAGATATGTGTGCAAGGTGGGGAGGAAATCGAGAGTGATCAGGAAGCCTTGTTATATGTATGTCCAGCTCTAAATGCCTTAGATGAATGAAATTCCAAACGAAATCCAAATCATAAGCCTCATCGTATCCGTTCACATTGATCAATTTAAGCGTCTCCAGGTTTGTTAATTCACAGAGAGATGACGCAAGAATTTCAGAAGTATACCTGCCTTTGAGAAATATCTCGAGAGTCCTGAGCTTTTTCATTCGGAGGAAGTCTGTGATGCTACCGTATTCAAGTCGGAAGCCGACCAAGTACTCTAGGTTCAGTAGATTACCCAATTCCAACTTTGTTTTAGCGTCAATATAACGGGGAAGCATCAGGGACCTTAACTCTACCATCTCTTTAAAGATACTTGGCAGATGAACTCTTCCCTCGGAGTAAATGCTCAAACAGATTAGAAGCTTTAGATTCCGTAAAGAAGAAGGTACATGAGTTGCACGACCCATGTGTAAGCTCAAATATCTCAAATGAATGAGCTTTCCAATGCTGGATGGTATTCTCCCTCCTCTAGAGTCGCTATCATGTGTTTGTAAATTCAGATCTAAGACCCTAAGTAGTTGTAAATTTCGTAATCCTTGACCTGACTGCTTCCACAAGTTGCTGTCGAGTCCAAAACCCAAAACAGATCTAGCTTTTTGATTGTTTTTACGTCCCAGCATATCAAATGCATTACCATCACCGTGTACTACGAGTCTGCGAGCTCTGGTAGGAGTATGCGCATTGATGGTAGAGGTGGAAGAAGTAGGTACTTCGATAAACTGAAGAAAGTTCTCTTCTTTGGCTTTATATAAACATACTTCTCTCATCATGTCATGCATTTGACAATACTTCCATTTGCAACTCAAATCATCTTTTACTGCAATAACCATATTTCTCCTTACTAGCTCGTCTATGTATTCTTCTCCAATTTTCCTAGTGGTTTCTCCATCGCAACTTGACGTTATTATTCCTTCTGCTTCCCAAAGATTATACAATATCCGTACTTGTATCTTGTCATCTTCGGGAAAATGAGCTAGGTATAGGAAGCAATGCTTTAACTGCATGGGCAAATCTTCATAGCTCATAGACAATACTCGGTAAACCGAATCTTGACTGTTGTCATCTATGCGAACTATCTGAGTTTGAATATTGTCATCTACTCTTTTCCACTCTTCAACCATGTTTTTATTAGCTAACAAGCCTCCCAGCACTTTAACGGCTAATGGTAGTCCTCCACAATATGTGACCATTTTCTTACCCATGGCTTCTAGTTCTTCATCAACATTTAATTCTGAAAACCGTACTATAAGATTAGAGCCTCGAAATAATATGTGTGTCTTTTAAATGTTAAAATATAATATATCTATATTATTATTTGCAAAATGATTTAATTTTTTTTATTAGCTCTCACCTTAAAAGTCAGATCGGTTAAAAACGTTGATACCATTAATAAATAATTAATTTTATAAGTTAAAAGAATCTATATATATTTTCTAACTTATAACTATTGAAGAATTGTTAGTTTTTATGATGGCCCCTTTTATAGTTTACTTTGTATTTATACTTTTTGCTATTACTACCACTTTTTTTTTGTCTTGAACATTTATGTTCACTTACAATATGAAGTTTGTATTAGGTATTTTTCTGCACTATGTTTAGAGTAATATTTTTTTAAATTTAAATTTTATTTAAAATAAATTTTTGTCAGTTTTTAGATTTTATTATTTGATTACATTAATTAATTTTAAATATTAGTTTAATTCTATTTTAAAATTAAGATTAAATAAATAATTGATGACTAAATAAGATAAAATTTTAAATAATAGTATAAATCTAAATTGATGATTCATCAGTCAAAATCATTAAAAATATGACAAATAAGCAAAATTATATAAAGTTGTGTAGAACATAATAGTACTTTATCTCCATAATAGTACTTTATCTCTATAATAGTATATGATAAGTCAGTTTTCTACGTGTCGCACTCACGTTGATTCTTAGAATGGTTAATTACAGTGATAACCTTAATAAATAAATTTTATTGTTAAAATACCACTATCAATATTTTAATAAACATTTAAATATTTGTTTCAAAATCACTTTATCATCAAAAAGGAAATATCTTTAATAAATATAAAACATGTAATTTAATAAAAACGATTTTCTTTTTATATAACTAAAAAATAAATTTAATATAAAAAGACAATATCTTTAATATAAATATATCAATATCAGATTTATATGTAATTTAATATAAGAAGAAATTTGAACTATCAACATAAATATTTCAATATTTAAGATTCTACTTTATTCAAGAAAATTATGTTTTTCTCAGTAAAAAAAATTATGTTTTTCTCAGTAAAAAACACACATCGTTTTTGGTATAGAAATTCTTTCATATTTGAATAGAGCTAGCTAAAACTTTAGTATCTGTAACGTTTGTTACTCTGCCAGAATCAATATTTAATGGTGCATGCAATTTATACTTAGTGTTGCTTTCACAACAGAAAACCAAACATGTTATTTACAATAAAGTTTTATAAAAAATTAAGTAGCTTTAATTGAACTTGTGTTTACGTAAAACTTTTAAATGTTAAGTTATGTTTAAATAATGCAATTTTAAACTGATTTTAAACAATATTTTTCAATTATGAAATTATGAGATTTTCTCAAATTCAAGTTTAAAAATAAAATTTGCAATTTTAAAAAAGATTTCATAAAAATTCATATTTTTTTTAATATTTATCTAAATAAATTACTTTAACTATAGTTTTATATTATTTTTGAAGTTGCATTTTATTTTCATATGATTTTTTATATTAACAATGATAGAAAGGTTTATAAAATTAAATTGATTATACATATATATATATATATATATATAGTTATTTAATTTAAAATTTGATTAAAATTTAAAAGCCGCTTGAACCGGGTTGGACCGAGCCGACCGTTTACCCAGGTACAATGCCGAGTCAATGTCCGATCTGGTTTTTAAAACATTGGTGATGACATATGAAATAAATCAAACTAGAGTTTGACCCGTGCATCCGCACGGGTGTTTAATTAACAAAATAGAAATATAATTTTTTTTACAATACAAAATATAATAGTTGTAGATATATACATTCATATGGTATTTATTCGATTTGTAATTGTGATAAATGGACTATTTTTACTGTGTGTAATTTGTTGATTTCTCATATTATGGTAGAATACAAAACAAATTAAAAATATATTATATAATATATTTGTCGATTTATATTTTTGACTACAGTAACCATTTTGATGTATTTATTTCTAAATTAGAGTACCAATTATTATGTTTATATATATATTAATAAATTTATATTTTAAAAATTAAATGTATCATGTTTTAATAACATAGATATATATGTCTCTAAATTTTTTTTATATGCCAAATAAATTTCACTTTTATTTTCATTTTTGAGAAAATATTAAATTGAAATTTATTTATTGTATTCTTATAATTAAATTTATATTTGTGAATTGTATTAATCATCAAATTATTTAATATATATTTTGAAAATAACTTTATAAAAATATCTATAGTTTATATTTTGCATGTGAAATAAAATAATGATATATATGAATATATCTATAACATTTAAAGTTTGTAGATACATTTTAAATAAATTTTTTTAGTTTTATTGTAAAATTTGGTTACAGAATAATCCAGTTAGAAAATAATCGTAAGTTTCGTACGTTTGGTTAGAAAAGAATTTAAAAAAATAAATGATTTGTAGTTAATGAATTAAGTTTGAAGTTTGGATAGCAAAAAATCTAACAAAATAAATGATTTGTTGTCAATTAATTAATAATTATTAATTAGGTAGCGCATGTAGTTATTAGAATGAAAAAAAAAATTCTAATACTTACCTCAGTTTTAATAATATAGATATATTAAAATAGATATTTTGATTATATTGAGTATATGAAGAGCATTAAAAAGATATAATATTCATTGAACAAATGGACGATGTTTGTATATGTTTTCTTATTGTTCATATGTTGATCTCGTGTGGTTAAAATGATTTTTTCACTTATTACGTCATTTTTTTTACATTATAGTATAAATATATATATAAAAATTGGATTTTAAATTACAACTGATTCATGATATGATAATAAAAGTACAAACTAATTAATCATCTTTTTCGTGAAAAAAATTGTCTCAACTGATTCATGTTTTGATATTCCTTATTGTTTAGATTTGCTTAAATTATTGTTGCCATGTTTTTAGTTAAAAATTAATTTAGGAAAATGCATTAATAAAACATGAAAGACAAAGAATATCTATTGTTAGGTTTATTAAATACTGCAGTGGCATTCTATTGTAAATATTGTGTAAGTTTAAGGGTTAGTTTAATTTTGTACTTCTGTTTTAATAGTTTAGACTAGATTTTGACCCGCGCTTTTAAAGCGCAGGATTTTTACGTCGTGAAAAACCAAGAAAATATCTATGTCACTTAGTCACAAATGTTAAAATAGATAAATCTTTTTTTCGGGAGTTCAAATAGGTTAATTTCTCATATTTAGATTCGTCTCATTTTTGACCGATTCGTTTTAAATTTCAGACCCGTTTTGATCCTTTTTTTTAATAGAATTAACTATTTAGTTCTGTATAAAAATATGTTTTACTGAAAAAATATGTATAAAAATGTTAGTAAACAAAGATTGATCATTTTTGTTTATTTATCAAAAATAATATTATAAAATGAAAGACGCATATAGATTATAATAATTGAAATATTATTAATAATAATTTCAAATGCAAATAAATATATTATTAAAAGTATTAAGATTTAATTTTATAATAGGAAAAACATATATTATTAAAAATATAAAAATGGTATAACTAAATTGGTTAGAAATAGATTTCACATTATTCGCATAAATGAAATTCTAAAGAGAAATATTCGAAATGACATATATTACATGATAAAAAGGTTTAATATAATATTTACGTTTCAACAAGAAAGATGGATTTTAATTAAAAAATACAGAAAGTTTATAATTAAAATTTTAATAAATATTATTTCATGTAGATAAATCTGTCATGTTTAAACCCGTCTCCTTTTTTACCGACACGTTTTGAAGCCTGGAACATTTTATGTTGTCAAAATTCTTAAAAATTTTAGGGTTGGGCAAAAAATTCGAATCCGAAGAACTGAAATGAATATGATACGAGAAAGTAGTACTGAACCTGAGTCGAAACTTGTTAGATATGTGAACATGTTTAAAATTTTGGTATCTAAAGAACCGGAACAAAAATATTTCGAGTATCCGAATATATCCGAATTAGATTTATATACTTGAATATATTAGCTATTTTATATTTAACTTCCAAAATGTATAGAATATTTTGAAGTTGTCCAAAATGTTTGAAAATTTAAAGAAATAGTCAGTAAATATCTAATGTAGCTAAACTATACTTAAAACACCAACTTAATATATATTGATTACCTAACCAAATAAGCAATGCAAACCAATTTTTATGTTAGGTTTAGGTATCTTGGCATACATTACTCAAAATTTTATGTTATATATTATTTTATTTTTTAGATTTTAAGAAATTTAAAGTATATACAATTTTAAAAAATTTAAAATAATTTAAACGGGTTATCCGAACCCGCAAAGATCTAAACCGAACCCGAAACAAAATTTATAAAAATCCAAATGGGGCTTAAATATCGTACCCTGAAAACCCAAAATCCGAATAGACCCGAACCAAACCCGAATGGTAGTCCGAACACCCACTTCTAAAAATGTCTATACCACTTTGTCATAAAATTTAAAATAGATAAATTTATCATGTTTAAACCTTTTCTTGACCTTTTAAATTTCAAATCCGTTTAGATCATTTTTTTAATTGTTTGTAATTTAGTTCTAAATAATTTTTTTTTACTGAATGCTTACACATAAAAATGTTAGTCCGCAAGGATTAATCATTTTTTGTTAAATTTCCGGACATAATATTATAAAATAAAAATATGTATATAGATCATAATAATTTTAATATTGTTAATAATAATTCTGAATTCAAATAACTATATTATTAAAAATATTAAAATATTTTATTAATATTTTTTATAATAGGAAAAAATACATTATTGAAAAAAAAGATTTCACATTATTATCATAAATGAAATTGTAAAGAACATATTTGTAATGACATATTTCTTAGATTACATGATAAAACAATTTTTTTTAGAATATTTATATTTCAATACGAAAGGTGAATTTAAAAAAAAAATATTCAGAAAGTTTATAATTAATTGTTTTTAAAAATAATATTTTACAATAAATAAATCTGTCATGTATTTGAACCCGTCTCTTTTTTAACCGACACTTTTTAAATCTCAAACCCTTATAAATTCATTTATTTTTTCTAATAGGATTAGTCATTTTGTTCATGTATAATTTTTTTTTGCTGTCGACTTAATTATTTAGTTAGGAAGATCTTTCTAATTTTATTTTTAAAAAGAAAGGTATTGTTATTTAGCATTCCGAAACTGATGCATTTAATTGATTGCTATGAAAAATATGATTATTATAAATATCTTATCGACCATTCAATTAGGAAAATATTAACTGTTCTTAATGAATATTCCCACACCTATTTTGTTCATATATTTAATATTTATTGTTTATATATTCGTTTCTTTAAGTGTGATATATTGGATGATTTAATTCATACCAACGTCGATTTAGTTTTCTATAGAACATTTGAACCGGTATCCTATAGGAATTGAAATGCTGTAAATTGTTTGTTTATATACTTGATATCAAGTTAAAGACGTGTTAAGTATATAGAATCATGTAGTTTATAATTTATACTTCGATGGATTGAACCAGCATAACACTTTATTTTATTGTTAAGTATGTTGGTTGGTTTACGTTCGTTGGGTAAGTCGGTTTACTTTTTTTTTTTGGTAAAATATTAAATAAGTCGGTTTACTTTAATAACGTGTTGATTCATTATTAGATTTTCTGTTGTATAAATAAAAGAAAATTCAGAATTTAATTAAAATCATAAGTTTTAAATATTTCAGTGGCAAAGATCTGAAAATATTGTTGAAACAGAAGAGCACCTCAAAAAAAGGTCTTCTGTTTTAATAGTATTGATGGTATATTGTTTCTCAAAGGTATATGTAATAATATATGTCATGCGGATTTAGGAATTAATACACAAGATTTTTGATAAGATGTCCCGGCCGTAAGAAATTACTGGCCTTAAGGATTCTGGATTCATATGATTCTTATATAAAAACATTACCCGTTATCTCTTTTCTAGGGAATGCTATGCTCTCACATAGCTTCCAACTTTCTTCGGGAGTAAGTGGTTTTGGTCTAAAAGGAAAACATGTTGGGTCTGCATGCAAACCAACACCTTCATCGCGTGAAGTAAGAATCATCTTCCAACCTGCAATTGTATTTCCTTTCATCTCAGGGACTCAAAAGGCATTTATGAAATGTGGTTATGGGGAGTTCTTAAGTAATGTATGTACAATAAGAGAGCTCACCTCTTCTTTCTTGGGGGAAAACGTCTTTTATTGCATCCCAATCTTCTTTTTTCCATACATCATCCATGACAATTAAATATTTAGACGTCTCCAACAAGTGAAAGAGCTCAGCCTGGAGTGTATTCTCATTCATATGTTCGATGCCCTTATCATGTGGTCTAAGGTCTTGCAATAACTTTTGCCAAATATCCTTCCGCTTAAAATCTTGCGAAACGCAGATCCACGCGTATCCATCAAAATGACTTCGAACAATGTCATGATGAAAGACTTGTCTTGCAAGAGTGGTTTTTCCAATACCACCCATCCCAGATATGGAAACTACTTGGATGCTATCATTCTCCACCAAATGACCAACTAGTTCCTTAACACTCTGTTCCACCCCCACGAGATCCTTTTGAGACCTCTTAGGATATGTTTGTCGGATCTCCCTTTGCCTCTCTTGTACAGACGGTGATCTGTTGACGCTATGCTGTATACCAAAGCTCTGCATTTGTGCAACCACCTTAGACATTCTCTTAATTATGCCTTCAATGTCCATAGAAAGACCTCGGCGATCCACTAAGAAACAAGCAAGTCTTTTCACACGCCTCTTGATCCCTTTTTGGTTTCCACTCAATTCTTTCAAAAGAAAGGATTCGATTATGTCTTCAGCATCAAAAACAATGTCTTTGACATCTTCCAAGAAGTTTCTCACTACTTCATTCTCATGTTTCCTCGCATCTGCATCTTTCAACAACGACTGTAACATTCTCATCTGACATTTTAGATCATCAACTTTCTCATGAACTCCCTGCAATCGCTCAGATTCTCGACTCAGGAGATCCCAGAGTTTCTCCACTCCAAACGACACAACGCCCTCAGCCATCACTATTCTCCTGTTCCACCATCATCAACACATAAGTACAAACTTGTAGTAAGATTTAAAACCGTTATGATAATCCTTGGTTGATCTAATAAAACATGATACCTGTTAGAGGAACTTTACTTTTATTCAAACAATTTATAACAAGATTTGATGATTAAATGCTTTAAATTCGTAAAACAAGATTTGTAATAATCTAACGAATTTTCGTTTTTAAATTCAGATTCAACCACAACAGAGTCCAAAAGACAGATCAAAGCAAGTTAAACATACAAATAATGATACAAGAACATGATTTACCTTTCATGTAACAGCTCTTCAACTTGCTTAGAGACGTTCTTTGGAAGAAAAGATATGAGTGGCAATGAAAGAGTAGACTCCAAGTCAATCTTATCAGTCTACGACTGCCATCTTGTGGTTCTAATTTTGAATAAAAAGAAAATAGGAGTTTTTTCTAGTCTGTGGCGATAATGATTTTTTCGCAAGGCAATAATGCATTTGCTTTAGGCCCACTCGAAACATTCACTGTAGTTCTCCCTTATTATTCTTTTTGGTAAAAAAAATTTCTCCCTTATTTTCAACTTGCAAAATATATTCATTGATATTTATACATTATAGTTTGTTAGAAATAAGAAATTGGGAAAATTGGTAATATAGACAAAGTTATTAGTATGACACCATACAAACTAGAGTTTACATACTATAATCCTTTACTCAATGATAGGATACGGCCGTACTGTGGTCAAGTTCTTCTGGTACTACTACTACTACATGTTAACAAAGCTTGATGCTTTGTGGCCTTGACACCAAACTATCAAATCTCCGGAATCTGCATGTCTTTCTTCCTCAGTCTATTTGGAATCTTTTCTCCAGTTCCTTATACCAAAGATTGGTAAAAAATTACGAACCAACTTACGTAATCATCAAGTGTGTTTAGATCTTACTTTTTGTTATGATCAGAAGGGTTTTAGAGCTACCTAATTTTTAAGTTTTGTGTTTTTTTTATTGGGAGAGGGGAGAGGGAGGGTAGTTTCGAAAATGTTTATTGTTGGTGATATGGTGGAGATGATATTACTAGGCAACGACCAGTGGGCTGGACATTGTTTGGAAGCATCAAATCTCAAGTAGGAGACCAAGATTCGATAGTGCAGAACACTGGTCTCCTAGACACGGGTCTAAAAAAGTTGCTCAAAGATGGATCCGGGTTCGAACATGACTTCTTACCAGCTGTAGCTGCGCGTGGATACTGCTGTTTGTCTTCGTCTTCGCTTATTGTATCAAGCTCCTCAACTTCCAAAGAAGGTGAAGAACCTGTGAAGAACCTGCTTCCCATGTTTCAGCCCTAGGCTCCCATCAATGCAAGCTAGAAACTCGAAACCAAGAAAACAGAGAAGGCCTGATCTTCTGACCCAACAGTTCAGATCATTGCCTCAGCTTGTGGCTAAACCAACCGAAGCAGGATCAAACTCTTTTGTAGGAACGCACGAGTACTTGGCGCCGGAGATAATAAAAGGAGAAGGGCATGGTGCTGCGGTAGACTGGTGGACTTTTGGGGTCCTTCTCTATGAGCTTTTATACGGGAAGACACCGTTTAAAGGTTATGACAATGAGGAGACATTGTCCAACGTTGTGTTTCAGAACCTTAAGTTTCCTGATAGCCCTCTTGTGAGCTTCCAGGCAAAGGATTTGATCAGGAGGTTGGTGATGAAGGATCCGGAGAGCCGTCTCGGGTGGGAGAAAGGAACTGCTGAGATCAAGAGGCATCCTTTCTTTGAAGGATTGAACTGGGCTCTCATCCGCTGCGCCATTCCCCCTGAGCTGCCTGATGTATATGACAATGGTGCAACTGAAGCAACCTCTCCTAAAGGGAATAGTAATGGGTATCTTGAATGTAAAGCCATGGGAGATCATCTTGAGTTTGAGTTGTTTTAGGGGATAGAGAAAAAAGACAATACGGGTCTAAGCAGACAGAAACTCTATGGTTTAAGTTATCAAGAGTACCGTTGTTGTTGTAGTAATCCATTTCTAAGTATAAGAGGTGAAGTTTGCCTACTTTTTTCCTTACTTTCCCATTGGCTTTAAAGCAAAGAGCAGACGCTGAGATATGGATTTAAGTAGAAATAATGAAAATCTTACATATGGGTATATGTTTTTGTCCTTGACTAAGAAGAAGTTGTACATATCTTGTTGTCTATCAGAGATATGATTCTTTTGAGAATTTTTAGCTTTGTTGTTTGCGAATGGTAATGCTGATAGCAATCTTGGTGATCTTCTTGGCAGCTACTTGATGAGTTTAGAAGGGTTTTAGTATATCTCCTTGTGAGTTTTATGGTAGAGCTCCTCAATCAGATTAGAAGGGTTTTGTATTCTTCCAGCAACTTGGGGATGTCATCCATCCGTAACTGAGAATAGCAAAATGAAAACTTGACATGTCAGAGGAAAGCCTGATGTTTGATTGATTGGTGTCAAATGTTCAATAAAGCTAATAACATGAGGAAAGTATGCAGAAGTACCTCGGAAGAAGTTTTGATATGATAAAACGTAAAGGTCTTCTTTCCAAAATCAGCAGATGTTAAGCTGCCCTGAGCTCTGATAGAAACCCGCCACAACAAATGAAAACAAACATGTGTGAAGGAAAGGAAGAAGCAGATGTGAGATTTCATGACATTTAATACTTTTCAGAGGGGTACAAAGCGATGCATTTACAATCAACTTTTATGTGAGGACTTCACAACATTAAGAAATGAATCAGTTTTGGCAATTCTTGGATTAAAAAGTCTCAAGGGCTATTCAAGACACAAAAAATGATATTCATATTAACTCTATATAACACTCCTAAACTCTCAGGAGATTTATCTAAGTTATTCTAATGCCATTCCAAGCGCAATCAAAGAACAACCATTTTTAGTGAAATAAAAGATAATCTACATAAACAACTAAAACAAGAACTGAGTCTGAAATAGTTGGAATGAGTAAGAACTCACGTGTATTTTCAGGTAACAAGTCGCTGATAATCTCGAAGCAAGGCACTAAGCTCTTTTAATTGCAAAGTCTCTGCAGTGGACTCTTTCCAATGTTGACGAAGTGCTTCAGCTGCCATCTATTCGTTGAGAAGCATTTTCAGTACAAGAATAACACAATCACACATCCTGAAAAAGACAAGAGGAAAAATTAACCTGAATCATGGAGGTTCGATTATCAATTACATCTCCCTCAATCAATCTGGTTCCTAACTCAACGAACTCTTGATCTTCTGACTCCTCGGGGATATGACGGCGTAGTAACCCTGATGCAACAGAGATTCCCATTTTCTTTTGCAAGTCGACGATAGTGAATCCCTCTTGTCCTCTTTCCTGCTGTGACCAAACTCTTGGTGTTAAAACACGTTGAAAAGCTAATTTAACTGCATTGGCGAGAAACACATAAGATGATGAGCAGGAACCACAGTTACCGTATCCAAATCTCTCTCTGACTCTTTAGTCTCAGGAGGGTTTCTAAGTTGAGGTACAGAAGACCTCTTGGCTATCGGATCATCTGAGAAAAGAAAAAGAACAGATATAGTGAGCGTGAGGTTGAGATGAAAGCGTAGAAGTTTTGAGTTAGATCCCTATCTCGAATTCCAAATCCATTTCTTCCTTTAAAAACGAATAATAACATTTTAAGATGGCTAAACAGGTCCCTATCTAGAGCTTGAAGTGTCGCTAATTTCCTATGATCTGTGCCAACACCATTTTTAGAAAGTCTAGCGATAATAACGGATGATGTGTGCACAGTGCACACAGAGTGATAGCTAAGTTGGACTAAAACATCAATACAAATAAGAGTAAGATACCTTCAGGAACCAGCCACCAAAGATCACCGAAGGTTGATTTTCCATCAAAACCACCAATTAAAAGATGACGAGCTCCAATACTAGTCATGGTATGGTAAGCTCGAGGTGGAGGAGGCTCATCATTGCTTATCGGTAAGCGCTTCCACTGAGCAGTTACTAGTATGTGAAAATAGAAATTTAGCAACAACGCATAGAAGACAATGCTCAGCAAGAAAAAGGATAATTTACATCACAATTTTATCATCTCACTAGTAATGTACTATTGTAAATTAATGAAGTGGATTTTTGGATTTTTAAGTGATACTTTAGCAGAGGAGAAGAATCTTATGAGAAGAGTGAGCAAGAACCTACCTCTATCCAAAATTATAGTGTCATTATAATAGACATCATAACGACTCAGCCATCCACCAGTTCCATGTCCCCCAAATAACAGAAGCTTCATACATTAAAATTAATGATGTGAGTGATGTATGTCATGCGAAGCTATCCTTACACAAAAGAACAAACAGGAGCTGAAAAAGACATACATAATGTCCTCCGGATGTGACAGTGTGACCACATCGAGACGATGGTGCTTGGCCAGGAAGCTTGAGTTGTGTCCATCCAGGTGTTTCACGCTCTTTCTTGCACAACAAAGGTAAACCCAGAATAAGATCCAATGCAGTTTTGAAGTAATTTAATCAAGGATGCACCTTCATCTATTAGACCCTTCAAAGCCCACAGATCACCCATGATAGGTCCACCACCTCCTGTCAAAGATAACCATATCACACACCATAGTCTCAGTTTACTTGTTATCAGCTCAAGCAAAACTTCTTGTGAACATATACCATCAGTACACCCGGTCAGGAAACTTCGTTAATAAATGAAAGTTATTAATTAACAGCAATGGGTAAACCAAACACATCAGCATCCTTAACATGTTTGATGAATGAAAAAAAGTAAAATAGCAAATAAATCATTCAATTTTGAATTTTATCCATAATGCGAGTCCGCCAAGAACACTCCTCAGTTGTGGTGATTGGTTTAGTATGCAAACACCTTAACTTATTAAAGGAATGGCGATAAGTCAACATCAAGAATCTACAGTTTTTTTTAGTTCTGGTATTACCTCGGCCACCAAAAACAAGTAAACGCTTCTCAACCATGGTGGCTGTATGACCACATCTAGGAGGCGGCAACGACCCCGAAACTGACAGCTCCATCCATTCAAGAGACACTAGCAAATACCAAGAAAAGCTGACATTATCATAAACTTAAAACAAGTTTTATCACAAAACTGAAGTAGACGAGAGATATACTTGTGTCCATAACATACACATCTGACAGCCATTTTTTACCATCCCAGCCGCCACACCTGCCAATAATCATAGGTTAAGCCAATGCATGAAACAAGCTGATGGAACGTCTAAATTTCTGAATACTCACAACACAATTTTCTGGTTCCCAATAGCAGCGGCAGCAGAAAAATCACGAGGCGTAGGTAAGTCGCCGAAGCTGGTTAACTCAGACCACTGCCATATATCTGCAGAAAATGTTAGCAGCAGAGTATTAAAAGTTCTCAGGCAGGTCTCAGCGACACTGATATAAATTAATTACCTGTATCTAGAATCCAGAAGTCACCCAACCTGAAATAGGATTTATTTATAGGAATAAGCTATTCCGGTGAAAACAGAATGTATAAACGCTTATAGGTAGAAAATATATAGTAGTGTGCACCTCTTGCCACCAGAGCGTCCACCAAAGATGAACATATGACAATCAATAGTGATGGCAACATGAAAGGCGCGAGGTGTAGGACCAACTTTTCCTTCAGAAACGCTGCCGGTACATTCTGGCTCAAACCAGAGTTTGTTCTCTAGTCGACAGGATAAAGAAAAGCAATCATAATAAGACCACCAATTATCACATGATTAAAAAAGCTGAACAAATGATACTTAAAGCAAGGCCAAGACAGTAACTCATAGAGAAAGAAAGAAAGCATCTTTCTTGAAGCAAGGAAACAATAATCCTAAGGCTAAAGTATGATATTACCAATGTCATAGACAATGATGTCGTTGAGGAACTTCTTGTCGACGAGGCCGCCGAACACCACGACCATGGATTTTCCGACATTGACAGCTGTATGTCCACTGATGAAGAATAAAAATCATCAGCTGAAATTAAAATCGGAAATTGAATGGAGAAGAAGTAACTAATTTACCTCCTAGGCTGTGGAGGAGTTCCGGTGAAATCCTCTCTCTACTTTTTCTCTCTCGGAAATTGAATGAAAAAAACTCTTATTCTAACTTCACCCTCCAAAAAAACTCTCTCTCTCTACTTTTTCTCTCTCGACACAAAACAAAAAAAAAATCATCTCCTCCCCTCCGGCACGGTGGCCTCGGCGCCGTCGCCGGTGGCTCTCTCTTAACCCTTCCTCTTTTCTTCTTTGCTTTCCCCTCGCTCTACGTCCTGCAGCTGATATGTCGAAGCCCTAGGGAGCTCTGCCGGAAGCTGGCTCTCTGGATCTGGAGCTCGGTGACAGATCTAGTCTATGGTGGCCTTCCCCGGTGTCAAGATGAGGCAGCAAGGCGTTTTGGTAAGGGGAGAGTCGGATTTTGGGTGGTGAGTACCGATGAGCGTTTTTCCCAGATCTGTCTTGCTTCATCGGTTACTTCCGCGAGTTGGTGGCGCGTGGGCTTTGGAAGAGTCTCACTCGACTCGGATCTGTCCTTTCGTCGGTGTGGAGAGGCGGTTGTCTCCGTTAGTTTGTCGCCTTGGTGTCTCGGCTTTGGACTCGGTCTCAACCCCTTTCAAGATGTGCCTCGGAGGTCCTCGACTTCTAGACGTGCAGCGGTGGTCTCTTCTCTGGCGGTGTCAGATGCAAGTTTCCTCGATGGCGCGTGAAGACCTTTGGCTCTCTTGACGCGTGGAGTTGTCTATGCTCAGGCGTCGGAGATCCGGTGGTGTTCCTCGGTCTTTGTCTCCTCCAGCCTTCGGTTTAAACAGCAGAGAGCCCTTCTCGGAACTGTGCACCTTCTGTTTTGGGTTTCTCGAGCCGGTTCTTCTTTGTATCTGCAACTCCGTCCTGTCACCGGTTGTTGCTTCAGCCTAGCCTTTTGATTCATCCTCTAGTTTTTAGAGGTGATGCGTGTGAGATGGTTGGACCTTCAGGTGGTCTCTGCAGGTTCATTTTCCTCTCCGTGACGGCACGTTTGGTCTCCGGCTATCCCAGTGCCTTGTGGGTCTTTGATCTTCTCGGCAAGTTGGAGTCCATCAATGGCTTGCAGGTGCTCGTCTCAGCGTGTTTTTAGCCAGCCACATCTCAGCCCGTTTTACGGCTTCTTTTGGCCGAAGCGTCTCTGTTTCGGTTCTAGAAAGCCTTCAGGTTATCTCTTCACTCCCCCTATCTATAAATCAAGTTCAAGTCTCGGGTTAGTGTGTCGAATACGACCTCTCCGTATCTCCGTACTGGTCAGGGTCTGCCAAGAGAGACGGACTTGTTGAGGATGGCGGTTCCCCTTAACTAGTTGGTCTGTTTCGATTTCCATTTTTTGATAGTCGGTAAGAGAAAGAGAGTGTCGTGTGGATCGAGCAGCTGTGTGTCGGCGCTGGTTTGAGAGAAAGTATCTTTGCAGTGGTCGTCTAAATTTCGATTTGGTCGGCGTCGTTGGCCGCGGACTTCTGGTGATGACGGGAACCGGTAACGGATCCCCGAACCTTAGGTTTTTTCCCTCCCGCTGTTTTTATGCTGTTCTCTCCTTGTGTAATAGTGATAAGCCTAATCTATTTGTGAGATTTACTGTTTATTCGACGACTAGCCGGAGGTCTTGTTCCGGTTCCCGTTTTTCGGGTTGATATTTTAATCTAATATATATATTTAAAAAAAAAAAAAAAAAAAAGGAGTTCCGGTGAAATCGGAAGAGGAAGCTCTAACCCAGTTATGCATACGTTTGGCGATTGATGTCTGAAAACGCACGGATCACCGCGTTTTGGATTCTTCGCTTCAACTAGTAGACTTCCCCTAAGTCAAAAACAAATTTTGCAGAGATCGAAAGGACTCTTTGTTTGGCAGAAAGACTCATGACCGAGCTCATTAAACCATCAATATGTCCGGTTTGGTAGTGAAAGACGAATTACAGGAGTCGATGAGAATTAACCGGTTTATGCAGTTACTTAAAATTTGGAAAACTCAGGGTCGATTCGGTTCGGTTCGGTCTGGAAAAGTGAGGTTTGGCGATTGATGTCTGAAACGCACGGATCACCCGTTTTGGATTCGCTTCGAGTCCCATTAACACCCCCTTAAAGTCAATACAAACATGCAGAGATCGAAAGGACTCTTTGTTTGGTAGAGACTCGTGATCTGATATTATGATCCAGACCGAGTTCATCATAAACCATCAATATACTATATCGGTTTACTAGATAACCAACATGGTTTAAGTTTCCTATAACTTAACCGTGTATATATATACTTCTTGTAACAAACTTTCCTAAATTCATTCATTCATTTCATTTGATTCAATAATCTCTTTGTAGTATCAACTGTAAGGAGTCCCATTGTGCTGAGTTTGCTTTGGTTTCAATAAACTCCTAAGGTTGTATATCTGTAAGACCATCTCCAATGTATTTTTCTATTTTTTTCCTTTATAATAGAGTAACTCTATAATAGATGTGGATTTCTTTCCAATGTATTCTTCTATTTTATCTTTTAAAAAGAAATATTCTTAAGAGATTCTTTTAAAATTTTACAATTAACACCTTTTAACTTATAAATATTGAAAATTAACCCATTCATTATATCATTTAGATTTTTTTTCATAAAAATGCAATATTATTTAATTTAAACAGTTTGTTACAAAAAACATTAAACAAAAAAATAGTAAAACAAAGTATACATTATCTAACCATCATTATGGAGATCTGGAAGTAATTTACCATAATATTAAGGCGTTTTAATATGTTGTATTAATTAATATTTAAATAAATATGTTATCAATATGTAAAGTTTATGTAGATTTTTTAGAAATTAAACTATAATTAATAATTTTAGTATTAAATATAAAATTAAGTATTATTTGTTAAAAATTAGACTTTCACATAAAATAATATTATTATTTATTTATTTTATTTACTTATAACTGTAAAAAATATTATGTAAACAAAAGATAATTAGGCTTTATATGTAAAAATCATGTATTTCTACATAAATATGTATTTTAATTATAATCACAAAAAGTTAAAGGATTCTTGTGTAAATAAAAAAGTATGTCTCTATTATAGAGAAATGCTAGTTTTTCCTCTAAATATAGGAGAAAATAGCAATCTCTATTTTAGAAGAAGAAATAGAGATGGGGTGGAGTAGATTTTCCTCTATTATAGCATATAGAAGCAAATATAGGGGTGGGTTTGAGATGCTCTAAAAAGGGATTAACTAGACGTTTCGTGTAAAAGCTCTCGACTCCTCAATCTCGACCTTCGTTGAACCAAATGATAAAGTGATGTTAAGAATGATGTTCAGCGATCACTATCAAAGGACCTCTATCTCCAAGTCCGACCATACAAGTCAACTAAGCACACAAAACGGAGACATTGAAGAGAAGATACGGTTCAACATACAAATGTCTTTCAAACGTAGCATTACAGTGAATGAGCATGCAAACAGAAAAACGAAATATATCACAAACAAGATATATAAACTTTAAAACACCAATACAACAAAAACGACATATATCACATCACAGAATCAATAAGTGGGTACTGATTCTGAGTAGGTTCACCTGAAAACCGAATAATAAAAAGGTTAGATAGTTGAGACTTCCACACTAAACTTCAAGGAGAACAATATTGACATTATACCAAACAAAAGTATATATACCTGAGACGGTTGTATTCTCCTTATTCGTCGCCACGATAGTCTAATTGAACACTGGGAATGTGTTGGACTTTGTGGTAACTTTCCCCACCTGGTACGAGTTTCGTCTTCCACTCCTTGTTCTTATCGGTGATTATCAGTTCCTTTAAAGAAGTGATATACTTGAGCCCTTCCGGTAGCTCCTTCAACTTTTTACAATAGTATATAGACAAGGTACGAAGACATGGCATCGACCCTTCTTCCACTATCCACTCTTCCAAGTCGTCTAGGTACCGTATTTCTAGATTACATAATTGAGGGAATCCACCATTTGAACACACCATCTTCCTCCCCACGAAAGCCCTTCGACATAATACAACCGACTTTAAATGAAGCAACTTTTCCAGAATCTGCAATGGATCCTCCTCCAATTCACAGTGACGTAGAGATATGTATGCAAGGTGGGGAGGAAATCGAGAGTGATCAGGAAGCCTTGTCATATGTATGTCCAGATCTAAATGCCTTAGATGAATGAAATTCCAAACGAAATCCACATCATAAGCCCCACCGGATCGGTTCTCATCGATCAACCTAAGCACCTCCAGGTTTCTTAATTCACAGAGAGATGACGCTAGAGTTTCAGAAGTATACCTGCCTTTGAGAAATATCTCGAGAGTCCTGAGCTTTTTCATTCGGAGGAAGTCTGTGATGCTACCGTTTTCTGATCGGAAGCAGATCAAGTACTCCAGGTTCACTAGATTACCCAATTCCAACTTTGTTTTATCGTCAATAAAAGGGGGAAGCAGCAGGAACCTCAACTCTACCATCTCTTTAAAGATACTTGGCAGATGAACTCTTTCCAGTCCCCAGGAGGAAATACTCAAATAGATTAGAAGCTTTAGATTTCGTAAAGAAGAAGGTACATGAGTTGCACTACCCATGTGTAAGCTCAAATATCTCAAATGAATGAGCTTTCCAATGCTTGATGGTATTCTCCCTCTTCTATAGTCGCTTTTATAATCTAAACTCAAATCTAAGACCCTAAGTAACAGTAAATTTTGGAATCCTTGACCTGACTGCTTCCAAAAGTTGCTGTCGAGTCCAAACCCCAAAACAGATCTAGCTTTTTGATTGTTTTTACGTTCCAGCATATCAAATGCATTACCACCACCGTGTACTACGAGTCTGCGAGATCTGGTAGGAGTATGAGCATTGATGGTAAAGGTGGAAGAAGTAGGGACTTTGATAAACTGAAGAAAGTTCTCTTCTTTGGCTTTATTTAAACATACTTCTCTCATCATGTCATGCATTTGACAATACTCCCATCTGCAACTCAAATCCTCTTTTACTCCAATAACCATATTTCTCCTTACTAGCTCCTCTATGTAGTCTTCTCCAATTTTCCTAGTGGTTTCTCCATCGCCACTTGACGTTATTATTCCTTCTGCTTCCCAGTAATAATACAATCTCTCCACTTGTATCTCGTAATCTTCGGGAAAATGAGCTAGGTAGAGGAAGCAATGCTTTAACTGCATTGGCAAATCTTCATAGCTCATAGACAATACTCGGTACACAGAATCTTGACTTTTGTCATCTATGCGAACTATCTGACTTTGAATATTGTCATCTACTCTTTTCCACTCTTCAACCATGGTTTTATTAGCTAACAAGCCTCCCAACACTTTAATGGCTAATGGTAGTCCTCCACAATATGCGACCATTTCCTTACCCATGGCTTCTAGTTCCTCATCAACATCAAATTCTGAAAATAGTAACACACGTTATAAGATCAGAGTCTTGAAATAATAGTGTGTTTAGTCTTTTCAAATGTTTTTAAAATATATATATATATATATATATATATATTTATAACAATATGCAGTAAAAATTCTATAATTAATAAACACACTAAAGTACAAACATTAAACATTGTATTATTTGTTTTATATTCACAATGAAGTTCATTTCTATTTTTTCTTAACATTTCAATATATTTTGTTAATATTTCGTAAAATTATATATAAAAATACATTTTAAATTCTATAAAACATATTTTGTATACACCAAATAGTGTAACAAAAACAATATAAATGTCGGATTTCTAAAAGTTAATTAATATATATATATATGATAAAATCAAATATTTTATCTACTAATAATAGCAATCCTGTATAATTCCAAAGGTTATGAATCTCAATTATGTTGAAAAGTTGTGTATTTTCTAAAAGTCTAAATAGTTGTGTCTTTTCAAAATAACTACTTTGGTTGTGTTGTTTCATAAAAAACTGAAATGTATTAGTTTGAAAATTGTGTCTGTTCATTATAAAAATTATATATTTTCATAACAAACTGAATATTATTAATTTTTAAAATTGTATCTTTTTATTATAAAAAAAATTATATATATAATAGCATACCAAAACTGGTGATATCATAACTTTTTAAAAGAAAAATGTTTTAAGTCCAACAGTCATATTTGATTGAATTTAATGATATAAAAAATAAAACTGCGGTGCGTTGCATCTTTTCACTGAATAGTCTCCATCTCAAAACAATACAACTCTTAGATGAAGCATCCCTTATCAATCTATATATATATGTGTGTTTTTAAAGACTCATTCCTGTTATCGTTTTCCATCTCCTCTTAAATTACCTTTCCACCCAAAATCTCAGAATTGATTTATTTGTTTGGCTCTCTAAAGCGTGTTTACAATGAGTTTTCATTGTTATTGTTCATCATAATCCCTTTTTTTTTTTTTCAAAAACCACTATCAACGTCATTTTCTTTAAACAAATTTGGGATTTCCATCATTCAATTTTTTAAATAGTTGTTACAACATATCTAATTTATATGTGTTGTTGTTCTTGCGTTTTGTCAGAGTCTAAAATTAATGCTTTCCAAATTACAATGTACAAAAAAGGGGGTTGTCTGTCATTCATTAAATCCATTAGAGGAAAACCGGTTGGTGATGACCGTCATGAGTTAATCAAACAATGTGTCTCTTAATTGGAGAGTGTTATTCTCATGGGAATTATCATCAATTTCTTTTTAATGGGAATGGTTTAATTCCACTGGAATATTTAAATCTGCATAGGTGTCACATTTTAAACTTAGGAATCCCCATGTCAATATAATTGTTCACAAAATAATATAATTGTTCACTCAAGAATTGTAAATTTACATTGTTTTCTACTGCCTGGTTTGGAGATGTGCGAACTACTGAGATTATAAAACTCATTAAAAGATCTTTTTATTTATATATTATTTCTCGGAAACATATCAATTGCTGGTTAGAGACAAACAAATATGATGTAGAAGTCTAGAGTTTTAAATATATTCAATTCTTAACGAAAACTAAAGGCAAAACACATCTTACGATTTCTTTGACAACAAACAAATCTGACAATTTTTTTATTTATTTTAAGTTATTTGCATCTATGTTTTGTTAATGACCATTTATTTATCAAAAGTAGCATCTTTTATCACTTGTGTCGTTTTGTAATGGAAAAATTTGCTGAATATTCATAAGAGGCAAAAGAATGAAGAATATAGTCATTCTACAGTAATTCAAGATGGATAGGACAATTTGCGCAAAACATGACCAAAATCTCCCTCTAGACGCGTGCGCTTGATGTTGAAATGGCAATAGAAAATAAAATTATCATACTATACTACACACTATTTATTATAGTCACACGAATAATTTCACTCTAACTATACTATATTTTATTTAGAATAGTATGGCAATTGATGTTGGTTACCAATTGTTGACCCAAACTCTAAACCAAAACTCTAAACCATAAATACAAACCCTAAACACAAATTCTTATCCCAAACCATAGATCCAAACGGAGCTACCAAAATCCTAAATCCCCCTAAACCCAAACTGTAAACCCAAACCGTAAACCCTTAACCCAAACCCTAAACTCAAATTGTAAAACCAAATCATCGCCCATAACGGAGCTACCTAAACTCTAACCTTGAAGGTCTAAACCCTAAACCCAAACCGTATACCCTAAACCCAAAACCCCCCCTAAACCCAAACTTTAAACCCTAAACCCAAACCGTAAACCCTTAACCCAAACCCTAAACTCAAATTGTAAAACCAAATCATCGCCCATAACGGAGCTACCTAAACTCTAACCTTGAAGGTCTAAACCCTAAACCCAAACCGTATACCCAAAACCCCCCTAAACCCAAACTCTAAACCCTAAACCCAAACCGTAAACCCTTAACCCAAACCCTAAACCCAAATTGTAAAACCAAACCATCGCCCATAAAGGAGCTACCTAAACCCTAATCTTGAAGGTCTAAAATATACTATATTTCATTTAGAATAGTATGGCAATTGTAGTGGTGGTGATGAAACAGCTGAACGTGGTGATGCTACATGTGGAATCTTTTGTAGTAACTGATGGTGATGGAAGAAGAGGAGGATGAGAAGAAAAAGAAAGAGGATGAGGAGGAGGAAGAAAGGACAAAACGTGGAGATGATTTAACAATGCTTGTTGCATTTTACTATTTTATGTTTATCAAATGGAATAGTACAACGCAACGTATACTGTTCATCTTCTCTAATAGGTCTACGCATCCTCTGTTTCTCAATCCACATATATTGAAAAGTAGTAAAATTGTAAATCCAAATAAAGATATGAAAAAAGTGATCAGCCACAATTATCGGATCAAATGATTACACAGCGTGCGAAGCATCACTTTTCAAGAATTTGATAAAACTTGTAAATGATCATAGGATAAAAGAAAGAGAAGAAGGATCAATAGAAATTTTAGAAAAAAAAAAAAGAATGAAGATCAACGATGTAAGTGGGAGTGGAAATGTAACAGTGGAATGAAAGGCATTTTTTGTCTTTATACATATTATACAAAGAATATCATAGCCAAAAAGTTGTTATAATTATATGCGTCCCAATTCTCCTTTCGTATATATAGGAAAATAACAATTTAAATTTAGAACTTTTTTCCAAGATATTTAGCGAACATAAGTAGTTGACTTTTATCAATCTTGTCTTGCATTCAATTAAATTTAAATGGCTATTTACTGGTTTACGCATCTGTAAACTAGAAGTCTCAAGATCAAAACTATTATAGGTTGAATTTCTTAGATTATAAGTAAAATTATTAGTTTAAAATTTGTTAAAATATCCTAATAAGTGTTTTTTCTATAAATATTAGTTTTAAAATTGTGTCTTCTCATTATATAAGATAATGTTTTTAAAAATTATTAAAATATCTCAAAAAGTGTCTCTTTGTAATTATGTGTCATTTCATCTTAAAAAGAGCATTGTTTTAAAAGTGTCGTTAAAATATATTAGTACATTTTATTTTATTTTTAAAATTGCATTGGGTTAAGAGAAATTGTCAAAGTGTATAAGTATAAGTTTCATACAAATTGCATTTATTAAAAAAAGTTGTCAAAATGTCTAAAGATGTATTTTATCCAAATAAATGTCAAAAATTGTAACTTTTCATTATATCAAAGTGTCTTTTTATCTTATTAAAAAATGTCCTAAAAAAAATACAAGTATGTATCTTTTCTTCTTAAAAGTATGTCTTTTCATTTTTAAGAATTGCATTGGTTTAAAAGAAGTTGTTAAAATGCATAAGGATGTGTCTTTTTATCCTACAAATTGCATTTGTTAAAAAATAAATGTTCAATGTTGTAATTTTTCATCCTAACAAAGTATTATTTTTCATTTAAATGGCATTGCTTTAAAAAATGTTGTCAAATATATAAGTAAAAATATTATCATCTTAACAATGTGTCTTTTCATTGTCGAATTGGTTTTGAAGAAATTGTTAAAATGTATAAAGATGTATCTTTTAATCCTAAAAAAACTGTATTTCTTAATAAAAGTTGTCAAAACGTCTAAAAATGTATATTTTCTCCAAATAAATGTCAAAGGTTGTAACTTTTCATCCTAACGAAGTGTCTTTTCATCTTAAAAATGACACTACTTTAAAAAATGTTGTCACATATATAAGTATGTAACTTTTCATCTTAATAATATGTCATTTCACTTTAAGAATTGCATTGGTTTAAAGTAAGTTCCTAAAACGTATAAAATATGTCTTTTCATCCTAAATTTTCATTTGTTAAAAAAATTATCAAAATGTGTAAAAATGTATATTTTCTCCAAATAAATATCAATGGTTATAATTTTTGATCTTAACAATGTGTCTTTTCATATTAAAAATTGCGTTCTTCAAAAAATATTGTAAAAAAATATAAGTATGGATCCTTTCATCTTAAAAATGTTACTTTCATTTTAGGAATTAAATTGGTTTAAAAGATGTTCTTAAAATGTATAAGGATGTGTTTTTCATCCTAATTTTTTTTATTTGTTAAAAAAAGTTATCAAAATGTCTAAAGATATCGCTGCAACTGTTGGTGGCAATAATTTTAGTGAAGAACCAATGCAATCTTTGGTAATAAATCATTGCAACTGTTAGTGATTGTAGTATTTGGTGATAATCCATTGTAACTTCTGATGTTAATTATTGCAACTATTATCTAACCATTGCAATGTTTGGTATCAACCATTGTAACCTTTAGTCATCTATATAAGTTGTTGTGGGAATTGAAAAATCACAAAAAAATGACAACAATCTATAGATTAGAAAAGATAGAGATTCACTGTTAAATTATTTTCAAAGATTTTTGAACAAATACATATGAACATGCATAGCTCTATTTGTTATTCTTATATCTTAGTCTAAGCTTGGAAATTTGATTGAGAAACCCATAGAGTTCTACAGTATTTATATCTCAATACAACCTTGACTTCAAAAATATTATTTATTGATACAACAAAAGTCATCATGATTTAAATCCATAATTTATCAATTTAGTTGATTTTATCTAATTATTATGTTAGTTTAATATAATAAGTGATGGTGTTTTATAAGAACTCTTCCGGAAATTAAAGGAAATAATATAAGTGAGAAATGTCATATCAACATAAGTCAACATATATTTATTATGATATTCAATCTCCTTAATATTTTTGCCAAAAATAGAGCAGGTAAATAAATTTATAAAAATGATAACTATTTTTACCAACATAGAAATATAAATTTTCTTAATATACTACAAACTAATAATTCTAATATTGTCTCTTAAATAGAAAAAATTATTTAAATATCACGGAAAATAATTGAAAGTAGTTCAAGAAGTTGTTGGAGCTAAATATCATGTAAAACTATAAGAATAAACTTAAGAAGATGGAAGTGCAGTTGTAAGCAATATTTATTCTAATAAAATATAAACAGAACATTAAAGTTATTATATATATATATAGAGTAAAGTTGATTCCCTATGATGGTTCATATACATCATCTTTTATAATGTTAACAAATATATTTCAAAGATTCTATTAAATAACCAACTGAATTAGTTAAATCTATTGTAACTTGTTAGTTATTCTGAATACATAAAATGATAATTTTATTTTAAAGAAAATTGATATTAAATATAGTATACATGAAAATAAAATTGACAATGAGGCTGAAGACAATGTCCTACTGTCATTTTTAGTGAAAGTTTTGTTAGTCAAGAGTTTATATTTACTATAAAAAGTAAATTAATATATAATTAGTTCTATTTTGGTTGGTGTAACAATAATTGAAACAAATAAAATATTGTCACTAATTAGTTATTTGACAAATATTTTCAGTAAAACAATATATGATATATGAAACTATGTGTCTTTTCATTTTGAATACTTTTATTGATATGGTTTGTGGCTATTTCTCAATTTACTTATATTATATATTTTTTTAATTTTATGGAAAATCAAAAGATATGTATTTTCTCCTTATTTTAGTTTTACATTAATGTCACATGAACTTTTTTTGATAGCACAATAAGATGTTTTATACAAAAGTATAAATTCCACAATGTGACATATTTGTAATTTTATTAAAATAAGTTCAAGATAATAATTTAAATTATGCATAAATTTTTTTATGTGTATATCCTTACTAACAGGTATTGACATATTTTGTAATTTTATTACAATCAATCTATAAACAATATATAGCTGCATATAAGATAATTTTGAATATTTGCATTTTTTCAAAACCAATTATAAAAATACGACACACGTTTTTTATAAAATGAGTTCATGTGCGATATCGCACGGGTTCCTTACCTAGTTTTTATAATAAAAATAGTGTAAAAAAAATCTAAAACTGAAACTTTGAAAAAATTAGTAACTCTATAAATTAATAAAATTTCATAGTTTTAGTATTATTAATTTATAGAGTTTTTAGTGTATGTCATTCCAGAGAGGATAATTTGGGAATTACTACACAAGTTTTTTTATAAGAAGGCATGTAAGAGATATCATGCTTTTTGGCCTTAATGATTCATATGATTCTTGTATTAAAAACGTACCTGTTATCTCTCTTCTAGGGAATGCTATGCTCTCACATAGCTTCCAACTTTCTTCATGAGTAAGAGTTTTTGCTCTAAAGGGAAAACATGTTGGGTCTGCATGGTAACCAACACGTTCATCGCGTGAAGTAAGAATCATCTTCCAACCTGCAATTGTACTTCGTTTCATCTCAGGTACTCAAAAGGCATTTATGAAATGTGACTATGGGGAGTAATGTTTGTACAATTAGAGAGCTCACCTCTTTCTTGGGGGAAACGTCTTTTATTACATCCCAGTCTTCTTTTTTCCATACATCATGTTGAGGATTCATCATGTGATCTTGGCTTTAATCAATACTCATCACAAGCCTAAACGAATCTAATCAATCATGAATCAAGCATAAAGAAATAACACACGAGACTTTGTTTACCCGGTGTTCACCGCACTTCTCCGATGTGGAGAAGCCGCTATACATCACCGGGGAGAGAAACGGTCTCTCAGCCAATCCACTATAATCAATGTGATTACAGAGTACGTCACCGGAGGTTCACTCGTCTTCTTCCTCTCTCGATTACACCTAATCTGAGTTACAAGACTGAGGAAGAAGAACAAGTCTATGAGTCTAGATATACCAAGAATCACATCTCTCTCTAGCTCACTCTCACCAACCCAATCGCTCTCACTCTCTCATCTTGAGCTCTCGTTCTGTTTCTGTAACTAACTCTCCGTCGGAGAAGATGACGATGATATACCCAGAAGATGATGATTCCTATTGCCCCAACTCACGTGCTTCTCACATGTATGTTATTAGCTTTGGCAAACCTTCTACTGGACCAAGAGTCTTTCCTTCACTCAGCATATTCAAACCTTCTGTTGGACTCAGAGGCTTAGAAGATTGATGACACAATTCTACAATCTCCACCTTGGCATTGATCTTCTACAGCCCAATCTTCTCATGAGCTTTCCTCCGGTGACTGAGCAAACATGCGCATCTGCTTTATCTTCCTGCATCTCCTTGCAGTCTCTTTGAGCTTCACCGCTCAGCTTCAACGTTTCCTGAAACTTGTTTCCTCCCAGCATCTTGTCTTGATATAACCTGAAAACTTCCTTGCCACTGTTCCTTAGAACCTTGTAAACCCAGCTCTAACCTTGACAACTCCCAGTCTTCAACCACTTAATCATCATCAATGAACAGACATGTAACTTGTTGTGATGTGAATCACAATCCCATTCCTGTGCCAACAACACACACATGCCTTCTTAAGTTTCTTTTCCCAGCACTCCACAAACTTGTGTCACGCCAAACTTCTCCATTGATCTTCCTTTGGACTTTCCATAACCTGGAAACTTGAGAAAACCACTCACCAGTAACTCAACATACACTCCATAAGCTTCTCCTTTGACTAGTATAGATCAGCCTATAATGCTTGACTTGTTACTGCAATTAAGGTCTCCCAATAGTCTGCCAAAACCTGAAACGATGCTTGCTTGAAAACTCCTGCGGAACTTGAATCATTTCTGCCTCACACCAGAAGCGCTTTGACTCAAAAAACCCTTGTAGACAACCTCAACAGCTAGTAGAAAAACTCTCTGCTAATCCTGAAGTTTTCCTCTACACCAATCTGTATGAACTTTCAACCTGAACATCACTCTTCACCGCTGCTGTGACCAGCAGAACACGCCGCCTAACTCAACCTGGTTAAGAAGACTTTCGATGTAGAGATCTCTGCTCAAACCCAGTTCAAACAAATCTGCCTCAACAGAACTTCAGACAACAATCTGACCACTGCTGACTTCTTTATCCCTGCCTCATACTCACAAAACCTGTGACAACTCCTGAGACACCTTTGCTGTAGAAAAGAACCTGTGCTTCGCTAACCTGCGAACCTTACCAGACCTTGGTATATAAACGCCCCTGCCTGTTCCAGACGTTACCAAGAACTCCATTTTCCAGTAGCTCAATCCTTCTTGTACTCTTTTGTGACAGTACCAACAAACCTTGCTGTTTATCTCCTTGTAGCTACTCTTAGAGAACTCTTTGAATTTGTTCAGCTTGGTAATTGACTCAAACAGCTCCACCTTGAACTGTTCTCCCTGGTCCCTGTGAATACCTGCAAAAAACCACCTCACAAGTATTTTATATATATTGATTTATCATACCTGCAGTGACTCTGCCTCGATGTCGTTTTACTCCATGCTTCCTGTGGAGAAACCATACTAACACTGCCGATATCCTCTTCACAACTCTGACCACAAGCTGAACCCCTTTTACTCCATCTGACCATAACATGTTGAGCTTGAACCTGCTGACACTGGCTTGGCTCTCTTTTACTCTTCTTGCTTCACAAAACCAACCTGAATCTCTGTAGCTCTTGTAAGCTCATCCGCAGAACCTCTGAAACCTTTTCATACTGAAGTTGACCTGAGAACACTGTCTGAAACATAACACTGCTCCACCTGGAGTCAAAAAACATCTAGAGATGTGCACTACAAAACTTGTAGAGGCAAGACTCCACCTGAAACAATAACCTTTCAAAACCCCAACGTGTTCCTCTTCACATGAAGCTTCACTTCTCAGACTTATAACCATCCTGCACTTTCTTCTTTGATTCACTTAACCCCTTTGTGTAGCTGACTGTAAACATGGCTTCTTGCTTCTGAATTTTATTTCAGATCTTATCAAAATTATATTAATTTTGCAGCCATTCAACTATAGTCGCTAATACCATAACCACCAAGTGTCGCAGCTTCTTCCGAGCTTTCCAATCTGATTTTAATCCCACCAAACTGACTGTGCTCCAACCTGTTATAGTCTCTGCCAACAAAACATCTTCACATAACACTTTAAACCCTGTGAGACCCTTCTGAATTTAACCCATCAGAACCTGTGACAGATAAACCCGAAACCAGATTCTCTCAAACTGATTTTACTCCACTGATTTTACTATCAGTAACACCATGCTTCTTGCCTTTATATCTTGGCATAGAGCTTCTTTTCATAGCCTCTGAAAGCTACAACCTTGAGTGACTGCCGCCTGCTGTGCTTTCATCCTGCTGTCCCTTCATCCTAACATGTCCTCACAATCATTCTTTGAAGTTTCTCTCAGATTTCTCCATCTCCTGAAACTTCTTGTGTGTCTTTAAAATACAGAACACAAGCACCAATGACCCGAGACATCCTGCAAAGACTTGAACTTGTAAACTCCATGTTCAAAAGAACTACAACCAGCAAAACAAACTCCTTGCTTTCCTTTCCTTGAGCCATAAAACCAGAAACTTGTTTCTTCTCCTTGGCTCCTTATCACTGATATTCTATCAGCCTTCTTTCTCTTTAAGAAATCATCGCTTTTAACCCTCTGCAGAAACGCCTTGAGTGAGACAGTTAAACCTCTACCACGAGCTGCCTCTTCCACTCATACTCCTCCAAAGTTATCAACTTTGATCCCACAAGAAACTCTATTCCAACATATACTCACATTGCTCTTAGACTTCTTGTCTTTTCTCTTGGCGCATTCTTCTGGAAACATAACATGTTCCTGCTTCTTCTGCTTCTTTCTTGATGACTCCAGGCATTCTTCTAATAAGCCGTGACGTTTGTTTATGTGAAAAAACGTCAGGTGATATACCACAGAATCCCATCTGTTTTATCACTTTACTGGCACTGAAGAAATTCATTAAATGTAACAGCCTTGATACTTTTGTGTAGAAACAATCCTTGCTGCTACAAGCTCCATTATGATCATTTTCCTGACCTTGATCATTACCACCTGAGCTTCTTACATTCACCAGAACCTGACCCTTAATCTCTGTGACTGAACCTGCAACTCAAACTTTCTGAAATCTGAACCAGCTCCTCAAAATAACATATCTGTCTTGTTCCAAAACCTGTAGAAACCATTCTTCTCTGCAACTTAACTTCAAACTTGAATCTTGAAAGCTTTAACAGTATCTGAACAGCCTTTGACACACATACAAACTCACTTCTAAAGCGTCCCTTAAACCTGAGATTCATAGATGCCACCAACTGCCATTCTTCCAAACATCCTGAAACCACAGCTGCATCTTCCTTCCACAAACAAGCTGACCAACAAACAGTTTGACACCAAACCTGAGCCTTGATCACTCTTTGCAAAGATAACATACCGCCCTTGTGATTTAGAGAGCTTCCATTCTTTATACACTGCAGTAGATGAGTATCCAGCCACCACAACAAAACTTTGTGACTGTTGCAGACTGAGACCATTTGTCTCCAAGAATTGAACCTGAGGAAACTATGAACTGACTTTGATTATGTAGCCATAAGTCTGATCTTGACTTAACATTTTAACCTGAGATCCTCCACCTCAAACAGCCAGCATCAAACCAATTCCAGAACTGCAAAACAACATCACATATCTGATTCTTTACACTTCAGTCTATGGTTCTTCGTTCTCTTGTGAACGCCACACCATATCTTGCAAGTCTCTTTGATCCAGAGCAACTCACACCAGCTTATAACTCTAGAGATGAGAGAGATTAACTTACAAAACCATCTGATTCCACAAACCATAAACTAGCTGAACCGGTTGCGTCTTCCTCCGTGAGATTCCTTTCCTCCGTCTCCGACGTTGTCGTCTACCACGAGCCAACGTCTTCATCTTCTTTCTTTGCTCTTGACATTTCATCTCTTGCAACATCTACTGATTCTTCACTCTCGCAACAACGATGCGATCGAAACTTCCTCCGATCCTTATTCGATTCTACTTCAGAACCGATCTTGATCTGTTTCCGATGAATCCTTGAATCGCCTAAACCGAGGCTCTGATACCATTTGTTGAGGATTCATCATGTGATCTTGGCTTTAATCAATACTCATCACAAGCCTAAACGAATCTAATCAATCATGAATCAAGCATAAAGAAATAACACACGAGACTTTGTTTACCCGGTGTTCACCGCACTTCTCCGATGTGGAGAAGCCGCTATACATCACCGGGGAGAGAAACGGTCTCTCAGCCAATCCACTATAATCAATGTGATTACAGAGTACGTCACCGGAGGTTCACTCGTCTTCTTCCTCTCTCGATTACACCTAATCTGAGTTACAAGACTGAGGAAGAAGAACAAGTCTATGAGTCTAGATATACCAAGAATCACATCTCTCTCTAGCTCACTCTCACCAACCCAATCGCTCTCACTCTCTCATCTTGAGCTCTCGCTCTGTTTCTGTAACTAACTCTCCGTCGGAGAAGATGACGATGATATACCCAGAAGATGATGATTCCTATTGCCCCAACTCACGTGCTTCTCACATGTATGTTATTAGCTTTGGCAAACCTTCTACTGGACCAAGAGTCTTTCCTTCACTCAGCATATTCAAACCTTCTGTTGGACTCAGAGGCTTAGAAGATTGATGACACAATTCTACACATCATCCATGACAATTAAATATTTAGATGTTTCCAACAAGTGAAAGAGCTCAGCCTGGAGTGTTTCTTCATTCATATGTTCGATGCTCTTATCATGTGGTCTAAGGTCTTGCAATAACTTTTGCCAAATTTCCATCCGCTTACAATCTTGCGAAACGCAGATCCATGAGAATCCATCAAAATGACTTCGAACAATGTCATGATGAAAAACTTGTCTGGCAAGAGTGGTTTTCCCAATACCACCCATCCCCGATATGGAAACTACTTGGATGCTATCATTCTCCACCAAATGACTAACCAATTCGTTAACACTCTGTTCCACCCCCACAAGATCCTTTTGAGATGTCTTTGGATATGTTTGTCGGTTCTCCCTTGGTCTTTGTCTCTCTTGTAGAGACGGTGATCTGTAGATGATCTGTTGTATTCCAAAGCTCTGCATTTGCCCAACAACCTTGGCCATTCTCTTAGTTATGCCTTCAATGTCCATAGAAAGACCTCGGCGATCCACTAAGAAACAAGCAAGTCTTTTCACACGCCCCTTGATCCCTTTTTGGTTTCTACTCAATTCTTTCAAAAGAAAGGATTCGATTATGTCTTCAGCATCAAAAACAATGTCTTTGACATCTTCCAAGAAGTTTCTCACCACACTCTCATATTTCTTGGCATCTGCATCTTTCAACAACGACTGTAACATTCTCATCTGACATTTTAGATCATCAACTTTCTCATGAACTCCCTGCAGTCTCTCTGATTCTCGACTCAGGAGATCCCAGAGTTTCTCCACTCCAAACGACACAACGCCCTCAGCCATCACTATTCTCCTGTTCCACCAGCAACACATAAGTACAAACTTGTAGTAAGATTTAAAACCGTTATGATAATCCTTGGTTTATCTAATAAAATATGATACATGTCAGAGGAACTTTACTTAACTTACTTTTATTCAAGCAATTTATAACAAGATTTGATGATTAAATGCTTTAAATTCGTAAAAAAAAAAAAAAGAGTTCTAACAATCCAACGAATTTTTGTTTTTAAATTCAGATTCAACCAGAACAGCGCCCAAAAGACAGATCAAAGCAAGTTAAACAGACAAATAATGATATAAGAATATGATTTACCTTTCATGAAACAGCTCTCTGCAACTTGCTTAGAGAGGTTCTTTGGAAGAAGAGATATGAGTGGCAATGAAAGAGTAGACTCCAAGTCAATCTTATCAACAGTCTATATTGGCTGCCATCTGTGGTTCTAATTTTGAATAAAAAGAAAATATGTGAGTTTTCTAGTCTGTAGCGATAATGACTTTTCGCAAGGCAATAATGCGTTTGCTTAGGCCCACTCGAAGCATTCACTATAGTTCTCCCTTATTATTCTTTTTGGTAAAAAAAAATTTCTTCCTCATTTTCAACTTTCAAAATATATTCATTGATATTTATACATTATATTTTCGTTAGAAATAATTAATTGGGAAAATTGGTAATATAGACAAAGTTATTAGATCATGTAGTGCAGAACACAGGTCTCGTAGGAACAGGTCTAAAAAAGTTGCTCAAAGATGGATCCGGGTTCGAATACGACTTCTTACCAGTTATAGCTGCAGTTCACATCGCGTGGATATTGCTTTTTGTCTTTGTCTTTGTCTCCGCTTATTGTATCAAGCTTCTCAACTTTCAAATAAGGTGAAGAACCTGTGATTAGATAGAGTTGAAAATCTTTGTAGAGTAGTGTTGAAGGTTGATGTCGTATTCATGTAAATTTTCTAATGTATTACCGTTTTATTATGAGAATTATTTTGTTTTCATTTGGTAAGTAAGTAGCAATAATATAACACCAACAATAAACATTTACGAAACTACTCTTGCCTCTTGGTATATGCTCTAGTGATTCTCATGGGATATTTGTGAAACGTTTTGGAGTCATCCCCCAACAACAGAAGAAAAAAAAACTTTTTCAGTTTCGAGTCTGAATCTGACACGTGACAACACAGAGTTATTTATAAAAATCTTTATCTTCCTTTATTTAATTTTTGGATCTCTAATAGTATTATTTTTTCCTGAGTACTTATGGTAAAAAGATACAATTATTGAGAAACGGAGTGAGAGATGCTACATTCTTTTTGTGGATACATACGAAGGAGACGGACGAGAAACGCTTGAAGGGGGACCCACTGAAACATCTGACATCACTACACGTGGCGAACTACGCTCCGTCCCCTAATGAACTCCGTGCGATATTTATTTAATTTAATTAATTTTATATCCTTATTTAGATTTTATTCCATTTAAAGCATTTCTTCGCTTCCTCTCACACTCACTCTTTTCCCAAAGTTGAATGCAATGGTTTACACGATTTCAGGCGTACGTTTCCCTCACCTCGCATCCATCAAGAACTCGTCCCTCCCAAGTTTCAACGACGATCGGAGAACCAACGCCGTCACCTTCTCTCTCAGGAAAGACACTCGCTCCTCCTCTGGTACTCCTCCTCCATCCATACATCTCTTCTTTCCTTATACTGCACGCGTTTCGAGATTTGGTGATTTTTATGGAGTCAATGTGTGGATTGTGTTCTGTGATTTGGTGTTTAGCTTTTTAAAAAAAAATTGAAACTGAATCTGCTAATGTGATTTGGTGTAGGGAAGATCTTTGCTCGGAAGCCATCTTATGATTCTGAATCTTCTTCTTCAATAGCTACCACTGCGTCTGAGAATCTCGGTAGCCATCAGAGTGACAGCTCTTCAGCAGAAACTCAGGAAACTCTCTCTGAAGTAACTCAGGTTTGTTGTTTGTGTCTGTCTACTCGGTTTTGTAACTATGTACTTATTAAACTTATGTTGTGTTGTTTATGTGTAGTTGTGTTATCCTTTTGTTTAATTTGTCATGAATAAACCATTTGTGATGGGGTGAAGATTCTATTTCATGTTCTGTTTTTGCTTGGTGATGGCATTTTTGTGTGAGAGAGAGAAAAAAAAAACATTTTTACTGGATTAAGATGTTAATGTCTTTGGTCCTGGTGCTCTGTTTGGCTTGGCTTTCTGTTTACTGTACTCAGATGCATAAATTTGTGTTTTTTTTTTCTGGATCATGAATCAAACATCCTCTCTGTTTCAGTTTCTCCGTTGGCTGCTAGTTATTGTGTATTATCACATTTGAAGCTATATGTATTCAACCAAAAACGAACTTGGAGGATCTTTCCTGCTCCATTACGTATTCATCTGTTATATAACTTATATTATTTCAAGAATCTCTTATAAAATCTCTCTGACTCTTGGATGATATTCTTCTTTCAGTGCACTTACATGGTTTCTTGCATTTATCATTTCTCACCTTTTATTATTAGGTACATGACGATGTAGATGCCCAGAAAGCTGAGACAGAGAGACAGGAACAAACTTCTACACTTTCAACATCTGGAGGCCAGAGTTATAACGAAAATATTGCAAGTATGCCAGATTCTCTCGACCAAGAAGTTGTACAGAGGAAGATCCCACCTCCTGGAGATGGGAAAAAAATCTATGACATTGATCCTATGTTGAAGAGTTATGATGGTCATCTTGATTATCGGTAAATAATCTATTATATACCTTTACTTGTTTGCAAAGGGCAAAAGTCTCCCATCATCGTTCTTCTCACCAAACTATTAAACACTGAATTTAATTTTCATGGACGGGACATGTTTTCATGTCATATGTTTATATTAGTCCTTCTCCTAGCTTTAAAACTTGTGTTTCTATTCTAATTTCACAGCATATCGTTGTAGATATGGGCAGTACATAAAACTGCGTGAAGAAATCGACAAGAATGAAGGTGGACTAGAGGCATTTTCTCGTGGTTACGAAATATTTGGTTTCACTCGAAGGTAGACATCGTTTTGATATATTCAAGTGCTGTGTCAATAGCTTTAATAGTTCCTACTATTGCATTTTCAGCACGCTAGGCACGGTAAAAGTTTAGTAAATACTCTACAGATAGTTGGTATTGCAGTTGCTAATTATTATTCACTGCTTTGCTAGCGCCACTGGTATCACTTACCGGGAATGGGCACCAGGAGCTAAGGTTTGTTTTTTATCTCAAGTCTCAAAGTAAAAGAATTTGTCACATTTTTTTTTCGGTCATTAGAGTTTCAGATGCAACTTTTCATACCTGAAAAGAATAGAATCATGGATTGGAACTCATGCAACCCCTCAGGAATGAAAGTAGAGTAGGGCCCTAATTACTGTTGTTTCTAACAAATTGTTTGGCTAATTTTTCCTTCCCAGGCAGCATCACTGATTGGAGATTTTAATAACTGGAATTCCAAAGCTGATGTCATGACTCGGGTATGCTGTTACTTTCAACTTCCATTTGAGCTGATAGTTAAGCTAGTAGTTAAATTTTACTACAAAATGTCTTTTTGGATGCATGCTTTACTCTGTTATTGGTCTGTTCCTTTCTGGAATTTTGATCTAAGACAGTCTTTTCAATGAAATTTTGAGCAGAACGAGTATGGTGTGTGGGAAATATTTCTGCCGAATGATGCTGATGGCTCGCCAGCAATTCCCCATGGCTCCCGCGTGAAGGTAACATGTTTATAGTTTTAAGTCACTGGTCAGATGTGTAACATTTTTGATCCATTACAACTTACTGCTGCTACACATTTATTTGCAGTTGTGAGAAAATATAGAAAAACATCTTATTTACAACAGACAACTAGACAGCTTATATTCCAGAGTGAACTTTTAGAGTGATGACTTTTAGTGCATTTCCAATGATCTCATGCGATTATATATATATTGGAAGAGAATTAGTAGTGTGCTACATGTATCCTTTTGGAGTAGCATACACAGTTTTCAGCTTTGTAACTCTTTTTATTTCATGTGTTGGTAGATTCGCATGGATACCACATCTGGTATTAAAGACTCCATTCCAGCTTGGATCAAGTACTCTGTTCAGGCACCAGGGGAGATCCCATACGATGGAGTATATTATGACCCTGCTGAGGAGGTACAAACCAATACCCTTCTCATGTCCTTTAGTGTTTTTGTAGAGATGATCTAAACTCTTCAAGTTGTAGATGTTCAAAAAAGAACATTATATTTAGTATTTAACTCATAACTGTTTTAACGATGTGTATATATGTGGTTGATATATTTCTCGTTATTCTGGTCCTGTGATTTCGCTAAGGCCTAAAGAGTACTCCATTGTTTCAGGACAAATATGTATTCAAACATCCTCGTCCAAGGAAGCCCACATCACTGCGTATATATGAATCACATGTTGGAATGAGTAGTACGGTCCGTTCTTTTCCTCTTTTCTTGGAATGATCACTACAATAAGTACTAAAATAAATATTAATATTTGAGAGTTCTTTTTCGTTTCAGTTCACTTTTGACAGTATGGTAATAGGTAATGTAATCTTTTATCTGCAGGAACCAATGATAAATACATATGCCAACTTTAGAGATGATGTACTCCCCCGTATAAAAAAGCTAGGCTACAATGCAGTTCAGATAATGGCCATTCAAGAGCATTCCTACTATGCCAGCTTTGGGTATCTTCCTATTCCAGATATAGCTCGTCTATTTACCTATCATCCAACGCCTTCCTGTTATAACCTTTTGTTCAGCTAATGAATGTGACTTTGCTACATGCAATGCAGGTATCATGTGACAAACTTTTTCGCTCCTAGCAGCCGCTTTGGAACACCTGATGACCTTAAATCGTTGATAGACAAAGCTCATGAACTGGGTCTGGTTGTTCTGATGGATATTGTGCACAGGTATTGTCCTCTCGTTAACAATTCTCCAGAATCATCTTCCATCAGATACTTAGTTTTGTCGTCGAATCAATTAAAAATGGATAATCACAATTGTCTTAAATTAAACCAGCCATGCTTCAAAAAACACACTGGATGGTCTGAACATGTTTGATGGCACTGATGGTCAGTACTTCCACTCTGGAGAGCGGGGTTACCATTGGATGTGGGATTCTCGTCTTTTCAATTACGGAAGCTGGGAGGTATCTCTCTCTAGACTCGATATATTGCAATAGGCAATAGATACGTCTGTCTCGGATTTAATTTATTTT